>NW_027475150.1:0-620000 GCF_051020985.1 Nomia melanderi | reverse complement strand
GGGCCTCCTGTAGACAATGCACTTTGATTTATTTCGCTATCTCTAATAGCACCCGAGATATCACCAGATATATATTGGATTTTTCCCTGACCCTGACAGTCCGGCCCCATCAGACGGTGATTTTCTCGGCCCCTGGTGGTCCGAGGGCGTTCCCGCTGCACAGATTCATGCGCCAGGGCCTCCTACAGACAATGCACTTTGATTTATTGCGCTATCTGTAAGAGCACGCGAGATATCACCAGATATATATTGGATTTGTCCCTGACCCTGAGTGTCCGACCCCATTAGACGGTGGTTTTCTCGGCACCTGGTGATCCGAAGTCGTTCCCGCTGCACAGATTCGTGCGCCAGGGCCTCCTGCAGACAATGCACTTGGGTTTATTGCGCTATCTCTAATAGCACCCGAGATATCACCAGATACATATTGGATTTTTCCCTGTCCCTGAGTGTGCGGCCCCATGAGACGGTGGTTTTCTCGGCCCCTGGTGGTCCGAGGTCGTTCCCGCTGCACAGATTCATGCGCCAGGGCCTCCTGCAGACAATGCACTTTGATTTATTTCGCTATCTCTAATAGCACCCGAGATATCACCAGATATATATTGGATTTTTCCCTGACCCTGACAGTCCGGCCCCATGAGACGGTAGTTTTCTCGGCCCCTGGTGGTCCGAGGTCGTTCCCGCTGCACAGATTCATGCGCCAGGGCCTCCTACAGATAATGCACTTTGATTTATTGCGCTATCTGTAATAGAACCCGAGGTATCACCTGATATATATTGGATTTTCCACTGACCCTGAGTGTCTGGCCCCATGAGACGGTGGTTTACTCGGCCCCTGGTGGTCCGAGGTCGTTCGCGCTGCCCAGATTCATGCGCCAGGGCCTCCTACAGACAATGCACTTTGATTTATTGCGCTATCTGTAATAGCACCCGAGAAAGCTCCATATATATGCTGGATTTTTACATGACTTTGGGTGACGGATACCGAAAATCTGTAATTTTCTCGGCCCCTGGTGGTCCGATGTCGTTCCTGCTGCACAGATTCATGCGCAAGGGCCTCCTACGGACAATGCACTTTGATTTATTGCGCTATCTCTAATAGCACCCGAGATATCACCAGATATATATTGGAATTTTCCCCGACCCTGACAGTCCGGCCGCATGTGTCGGTGGTTTTCTCGGCCCCTGGTGGTCCGAGGTCGTTCCCGCTGCACAGATTCATGCGCCAGGGCCCCCTGCAGATAATTCACTTTGGTTTAGTGCGCTATCTGTAAGAGCACCCGAGATATCACCAGATATATATTGAATGTTTCCCCGACCCTGACAGTCCGGCCCCATGAGACCGTGATTTTCTGGGCCCCTGGTGGTCCGAGGTCGTGCCCGCTGCACAGATTCATGCGCCAGGGTCTCCTGCAGACAATGCACTTTGATTTATTGCGCTATCTGTAAGAGCACGCGAGATATCACCAGATATATATTGGATTTTTCCCTGACCCTGAGTGTCCGACCCCATGAGCCGGTGGTTTTCTCGGCCCCTGGTGGAACGAGGTCGTTCCCGCTGCACAGATTCATGCGCCGGGGCCCCCTACAGACAATGCACATTGATTTATTGCGCTATCTGTAATAGCACCCGAGATATCACCCTATATATATTGGATGTTCCCCTGACCCTGAGTGTTCGGCCCTATGAGACGGTGGTTTTCTCGGCCCCTGGAGTTCCGAGGTCGATGACACTGCACAGATCCATGCGCCAGGGCCTCCTACAGACAATGCACTTTGATTTATTGCGCTATCTGTAAGAGCACGCGAGATATCACCAGATATATATTGGATTTTTCCCAGACCCTGAGTGTCCGGTCCCATGAGACTGTGGTTTTCTCGGCCCCTGGTGGTCCGAGGTTGTTCCCGCTGCACAGATTCATGCGCCAGAGCCTCCTGCAGACAATGCACTTTGGTTTGTTGCGCTATCTGTAATAGCATCCGAGATATCACCAGATATATATTGGATTTTTCCCTGACCCTGAGTGTCCGAACCCATGAGACGGTGGTTTTCTCGGCCCCTGGTGGACCGAGGTCGTTCCCGCTGCACAGATTCTTGCGACAGGGCCTCCTACACACAATGCACTTTGATTTATTGCGCTATCTGTAATATCACCCGAGATATCTCCAGATATATATTGGATTTGTCCCCGACCCTGAGTGTGCGACCCCATGAGACGGTGGTTTTCTCGGCCCCTGGTGGTCCGAGGTCGTTCCCGCTGCACAGATTCATGCGCCAGGGCACCCTGCAGATAATTCACATGGATTTATTGCGCTATCTCTAAGAGCACCCGAGATATCACCCTATATATATTGGATGTTCCCCTGACCCTGAGTGCTCGGCCCTATGAGACGGTGGTTTTCTCGGCCCCTGGAGTTCCGAGGTCGATCCCACTGCACAGATTCATGCGCCAGGGCCTCCAGCAGACAATGCACTTTGATTTATTTCGCAATCTCTAATAGCACCCGAGATATCACCAGATATATATTGGATTTTTCCAAGACCCTGACAGTCCGGCCCCATGAGACGGTGATTTTCTCGGCCCCTGGTGGTCCGAGGTCGATCCCGCTGAACAGATTCATGCGCCAGGGCCGCCTACAGACAATGCACTTTGATTTATTGCGCTATCTGTAATAGCCCCCGAGATATCACCAGATTTATATTGGATTTGTCCCTGACCCTGAGTGTCCGACCCCATTAGACGGTGGTTTTCTCGGCCCCTGGTGATCCGAAGTCGTTCCCGCTGCACAGATTCGTGCGCCAGGGCCTCCTGCAGACAATGCACTTGGGTTTATTGCGCTATCTCTAATAGCACCCGAGATATCACCAGATATATATTGGATTTTTCCCTGTCCCAGAATGTCCGGCCCCATGAGACGGTAGTTTTCTCGGCCCCTGGTGGAACGAGGTCGTTCTCTCTGCACAGATTCATGCGCCAGGGCCTCCTGCAGACAATGCACTTTGATTTATTACGCTATCTGTAATATCACCCGAGATATCACCAGATATATATTGGATTTGTCCCTGACCCTGAGTGTGCGACCCCATGAGACGTTGGTTTTCTCGGCCCCTGGTGGTCCGAGGTCGTTCCCGCTGCACAGTTTCATGCGCCGGGGCCTCCTGCAGACAATGCACTTTGATTTAATTCGCTATCTCTAATAGCACCCGAGATATCACCAGATAGATATTGCATTTTTCCCTGACCCTGACAGTCCGGCCCCATCAGACGGTGATTTTCTCGGCCCCTGGTGGTCCGAGGGCTTTCCCGCTGCACAGATTCATGCGCCACGGCCTCCTACAGACAATGCACTTTGATTTATTTCGCTATCTGTAATAGCACCCGAGATATCACCAGATACATATTGGATTTTTCCCTGTCCCTGAGTGTGCGGCCCCATGCGACGGTGGTTTCCTCTGCCCCTGGTGGTCCGAGGTCGTTCCCGCTGCACAGGTTCATGCGCCAGGGCCTCCTGCAGACAATGCACTTTGATTTATTTCGCTATCTCTAATAGCACCCGAGATATCACCAGATATATATTGGATTTTTCCCTGACCCTGACAGTCCGGCCCCATCAGACGGTGATTTTCTCGGCCCCTGGTGGTCCGAGGGCGTTCCCGCTGCACAGATTCATGCGCCAGGGCATCCTACAGACAATGCACTTTGATTTATTGCGCTATCTGTAAGAGCACGCGAGATATCACCAGATATATATTGGATTTGTCCCTGACCCTGAGTGTCCGACCCCATTAGACGGTGGTTTTCTCGGCACCTGGTGATCCGAAGTCGTTCCCGCTGCACAGATTCGTGCGCCAGGGCCTCCTGCAGACAATGCACTTGGGTTTATTGCGCTATCTCTAATAGCACCCGAGATATCACCAGATACATATTGGATTTTTCCCCGTCCCTGAGTGTGCGGCCCCATGAGACGGTGGTTTTCTCGGCCCCTGGTGGTCCGAGGTCGTTCCCGCTGCACAGATTCATGCGCCAGGGCCTCCTGCAGACAATGCACTTTGATTTATTTCTCTATCTCTAATAGCACCCGAGATATCACCAGATATATATTGGATTTTTCCCTGACCCTGACAGTCCGGCCCCATGAGACGGTAGTTTTCTCGGCCCCTGGTGGTCCGAGGTCGTTCCCGCTGCACAGATTCATGCGCCAGGGCCTCCTACAGATAATGCACTTTGATTTATTGCGCTATCTGTAATAGAACCCGAGGTATCACCTGATATATATTGGATTTTCCACTGACCCTGAGTGTCTGGCCCCATGAGACGGTGGTTTACTCGGCCCCTGGTGGTCCGAGGTCGTTCGCGCTGCCCAGATTCATGCGCCAGGGCCTCCTACAGACAATGCACTTTGATTTATTGCGCTATCTGTAATAGCACCCGAGAAAGCTCCATATATATGTTGGATTTTTACATGACTTTGGGTGACGGATACCGAAAATCTGTAATTTTCTCGGCCCCTGGTGGTCCGATGTCGTTCCTGCTGCACAGATTCATGCGCAAGAGCCTCCTACGGACAATGCACTTTGATTTATTGCGCTATCTCTAATAGCACCCGAGATATCACCAGATATATATTGGAATTTTCCCCGACCCTGACAGTCCGGCCGCATGTGTCGGTGGTTTTCTCGGCCCCTGGTGGTCCGAGGTCGTTCCCGCTGCACAGATTCATGCGCCAGGGCCCCCTGCAGATAATTCACTTTGGTTTAGTGCGCTATCTGTAAGAGCACCCGAGATATCACCAGATATATATTGAATGTTTCCCCGACCCTGACAGTCCGGCCCCATGAGACCGTGATTTTCTGGGCCCCTGGTGGTCCGAGGTCGTTACCGCTGCACAGATTCATGCGCCAGGGCCTCCTGCAGACAATGCACTTTGATTTATTGCGCTATCTGTAAGAGCACGCGAGATATCACCAGATATATATTGGATTTTTCCCTGACCCTGAGTGTCCGACCCCATGAGACGGTGGTTTTCTCGGCCCCTGGTGGAACGAGGTCGTTCCCGCTGCACAGATTCATGCGCCGGGGCCCCCTACAGACAATGCACATTGATTTATTGCGCTATCTGTAATAGCACCCGAGATATCACCCTATATATATTGGATGTTCCCCTGACCCTGAGTGTTCGGCCCTATGAGACGGTGGTTTTCTCGGCCCCTGGAGTTCCGAGGTCGATGACACTGCACAGATCCATGCGCCAGGGCCTCCTACAGACAATGCACTTTGATTTATTTCGCTATCTGTAATAGCACCCGAGATATCACCAGATACATATTGGATTTTTCCCTGTCCCTGAGTGTGCGGCCCCATGCGACGGTGGTTTCCTCTGCCCCTGGTGGTCCGAGGTCGTTCCCGCTGCACAGGTTCATGCGCCAGGGCCTCCTGCAGACAATGCACTTTGATTTATTTCGCTATCTCTAATAGCACCCGAGATATCACCAGATATATATTGGATTTTTCCCTGACCCTGACAGTCCGGCCCCATCAGACGGTGATTTTCTCGGCCCCTGGTGGTCCGTGGGCGTTCCCGCTGCACAGATTCATGCGCCAGGGCATCCTACAGACAATGCACTTTGATTTATTGCGCTATCTGTAAGAGCACGCGAGATATCACCAGATATATATTGGATTTGTCCCTGACCCTGAGTGTCCGACCCCATTAGACGGTGGTTTTCTCGGCACCTGGTGATCCGAAGTCGTTCCCGCTGCACAGATTCGTGCGCCAGGGCCTCCTGCAGACAATGCACTTGGGTTTATTGCGCTATCTCTAATAGCACCCGAGATATCACCAGATACATATTGGATTTTTCCCCGTCCCTGAGTGTGCGGCCCCATGAGACGGTGGTTTTCTCGGCCCCTGGTGGTCCGAGGTCGTTCCCGCTGCACAGATTCATGCGCCAGGGCCTCCTGCAGACAATGCACTTTGATTTATTTCTCTATCTCTAATAGCACCCGAGATATCACCAGATATATATTGGATTTTTCCCTGACCCTGACAGTCCGGCCCCATGAGACGGTAGTTTTCTCGGCCCCTGGTGGTCCGAGGTCGTTCCCGCTGCACAGATTCATGCGCCAGGGCCTCCTACAGATAATGCACTTTGATTTATTGCGCTATCTGTAATAGAACCCGAGGTATCACCTGATATATATTGGATTTTCCACTGACCCTGAGTGTCTGGCCCCATGAGACGGTGGTTTTCTCGGCCCCTGGAGTTCCGAGGTCGATGACACTGCACAGATCCATGCGCCAGGGCCTCCTACAGACAATGCACTTTGATTTATTGCGCTATCTCTAATAGCACCCGAGATATCACCAGATACATATTGGACTTTTCCCTGACCCTGACAGTCCGGCCCCATGAGACGGTGATTTTCTCTGCCCCTGGTGGTCCGAGGTCGATCCCGCTGCACAGATTCCGGCGCCAGGGCCTCCTACAGACAATGCACTTTTATTTATTGCGCTATCTCTAATAGCACCCGAGATATCACCAGATATATATTGGATTTATCCCTGACCCTGACAGTCCGTCCCCATGAGACGGTGATTTTCTCGGCCCCTGGTGGTCCGAGGTCGATCCCGCTGCACAGATTCATGCGCCAGGGCCTCCTGCAGACAATGCACTTTGATTTATTGCGCTATCTGTAATAGCATCCGAGATATCACCATATATATATTGGATTTTCCCCTGACCCTGAGTGTCCGGCCCCATGAGACGGTGGGTTTCTCGGCCGCTGTTGGTCCGAGGTCGTTCCCGCTGCACAGATTCATGCGCCAGGGCCCCCTGCAGATAATTCACTTTGATTTATTGCGCTATCTCTAATAGCACCCCAGATATCACCAGATATATATTGAATTTTTCCCTGACCCTGACAGTCCGGCCCCACGAGACGGTGATTTTCTCGGCCCCTGGAGGTGCGAGGTCGATCCCGCTGCACAGATTCATGCGCGAGGGCCTCCTACAGACAATGCACTTTGGTTTATTACGCTGTCTGTAATAGCACCCGAGATATCACCAGGTATATGCTGGATCTTTACATGACCTTGGGTGACGGATTCCGAATATCTGTAATTTTCTCGGCCCCTGGTGGTCCGAGGGCGTTCCCGCTGCACAGATTCATGCGCCAGGGCCTCCTACAGACAATGCACTTTGATTTATTGCGCTATCTGTAAGAGCACGCGAGATATCACCAGATATATATTGGATTTGTCCCTGACCCTGAGTGTCCGACCCCATTAGACGGTGGTTTTCTCGGCACCTGGTGATCCGAAGTCGTTCCCGCTGCACAGATTCGTGCGCCAGGGCCTCCTGCAGACAATGCACTTGGGTTTATTGCGCTATCTCTAATAGCACCCAAGATATCACCAGATACATATTGGATTTTTCCATGTCCCTGAGTGTGCGGCCCCATGAGACGGTGGTTTTCTCGGCCCCTGGTGGTCCGAGGTCGTTCCCGCTGCACAGATTCATGCGCCAGGGCCTCCTGCAGACAATGCACTTTGATTTATTTCGCTATCTCTAATAGCACCCGAGATATCACCAGATATATATTGGATTTTTCCCTGACCCTGACAGTCCGGCCCCATGAGACGGTAGTTTTCTCGGCCCCTGGTGGTCCGAGGTCGTTCCCGCTGCACAGATTCATGCGCCAGGGCCTCCTGCAGACAATGCACTTTGATTTATTGCGCTATCTGTAAGAGCACGCGAGATATCACCAGATATATATTGGATTTGTCCCTGACCCTGAGTGTCCGACCCCATTAGACGGTGGTTTTCTCGGCACCTGGTGATCCGAAGTCGTTCCCGCTGCACAGATTCGTGCGCCAGGGCCTCCTGCAGACAATGCACTTGGGTTTATTGCGCTATCTCTAATAGCACCCAAGATATCACCAGATACATATTGGATTTTTCCATGTCCCTGAGTGTGCGGCCCCATGAGACGGTGGTTTTCTCGGCCCCTGGTGGTCCGAGGTCGTTCCCGCTGCACAGATTCATGCGCCAGGGCCTCCTGCAGACAATGCACTTTGATTTATTTCGCTATCTCTAATAGCACCCGAGATATCACCAGATATATATTGGATTTTTCCCTGACCCTGACAGTCCGGCCCCATGAGACGGTAGTTTTCTCGGCCCCTGGTGGTCCGAGGTCGTTCCCGCTGCACAGATTCATGCGCCAGGGCCTCCTGCAGACAATGCACTTTGATTTATTGCGCTATCTGTAAGAGCACGCGAGATATCACCAGATATATATTGGATTTTTCCCTGACCCTGAGTGTCCGACCCCATGAGACGGTGGTTTTCTCGGCCCCTGGTGGAACGAGGTCGTTCCCGCTGCACAGATTCATGCGCCGGGGCCCCCTACAGACAATGCACATTGATTTATTGCGCTATCTGTAATAGCACCCGAGATATCACCCTATATATATTGGATGTTCCCCTGACCCTGAATGTTCGGCCCTATGAGACGGTGGTTTTCTCGGCCCCTGGAGTTCCGAGGTCGATGACACTGCACAGATCCATGCGCCAGGGCCTCCTACAGACAATGCACTTTGATTTATTGCGCTATCTGCAAGAGCACGCGAGATATCACCAGATATATATTGGATTTTTCCCTGACCCTGAGTGTCCGGTCCCATGAGACTGTGGTTTTCTCGGCCCCTGGTGGTCCGAGGTCGTTCCCGCTGCACAGATTCATGCGCCAGAGCCTCCTGCAGACAATGCACTTTGGTTTGTTGCGCTATCTGTAATAGCATCCGAGATATCACCAGATATATATTGGATTTTTCCCTGACCCTGAGTGTCCGAACCCATGAGACGGTGGTTTTCTCGGCCCCTGGTGGACCGAGGTCGTTCCCGCTGCACAGATTCTTGCGACAGGGCCTCCTACACACAATGCACTTTGATTTATTGCGCTATCTGTAATATCACCCGAGATATCACCAGATATATATTGGATTTGTCCCCGACCCTGAGTGTGCGACCCCATGAGACGGTGGTTTTCTCGGCCCCTGGTGGTCCGAGGTCGTTCCCGCTGCACAGATTCATGCGCCAGGGCACCCTGCAGATAATTCACATGGATTTATTGCGCTATCTCTAAGAGCACCCGAGATATCACCCTATATATATTGGATGTTCCCCTGACCCTGAGTGCTCGGCCCTATGAGACGGTGGTTTTCTCGGCCCCTGGAGTTCCGAGGTCGATCCCACTGCACAGATTCATGCGCCAGGGCCTCCAGCAGACAATGCACTTTGATTTATTTCGCAATCTCTAATAGCACCCGAGATATCACCAGATATATATTGGATTTTTCCAAGACGCTGACCGTCCGGCCCCATGAGACGGTGATTTTCTCGGCCCCTGGTGGTCCGAGGTCGATCCCGCTGAACAGATTCATGCGCCAGGGCCTCCAGCAGACAATGCACTTTGATTTATTTCGCTATCTCTAATAGCACCCGAGATATCACCAGATATATATAGGATTTTTCCCTGACCCTGAGTGTTCGGCCCCATGAGAAGTCGGTTGTCTCGGCCTCTGGTGGTCAGAGGTCGTTCCCGCTGCACAGATTCATGCGCCAGGTCCTCCTGCAGATAATTCACTTTGGTTTATAGCGCTATATCTAATAGCACCCGAGGTATCACCAGATATATATTGAATTTTTCCCCGACCCTGAGTGTCCGGCCCCATGAGACGGTGGTTTTCTCGGCCCCTGGAGGTCCGAGGTCGTTCCCGCTGCCCAGATTCATGCACCAGGGCCTCCTACAGACAATGCACTTTGATTTATTGCGCTATCTCTAATAGCACCCGAGATATCACCAGATATATATTGGATTTTTCCCTGACCCTGAGTGCCCGGCCCCATGAGACGGTGGGTTTCTCGGCCCATGGTGGTCCGAGGTCGTTCCCGCTGCACAGATTCATGCGCCAGGGCCCCCTGCAGATAATTCACTTTGGTTTATTGCGCTATCTCTAATAGCACCCGAGATATCACCAGATATATATTGGATTTTCCCCTGACCCTGAGTGGGCGGCCCCATGAGACACTGGTTTTCTCGGCTCCTGGTGGTCCGAGGTCGTTCCCGCTGCCCAGATTCATGCGCCAGGGCCTCCTACAGACAATGCACTTTGATTTATTGCGCTATCCGTAATAGCACCCGAGATATCACCATATATATATTGGATTTTTCCCTGACCTTCAGTTCCCGGCCCCATGTGTCGGTGGTTTTCTCGGCCCCTGGTGGTCCGAGGTCGATCCCGCTGCTCAGATTCATGCGCTAGGGCCTCCTGCAGACAATGCACTTTGATTTATTGCCCTATATGTAATAGCACCCGAGATATCACCAGATTTATATTGGATTTTTCATTGACCCTGAGTGTCCGACACCCTGAGACCGTGTTTTTCTCGGCCCCTGGTGGTCCGAGGTCGTGCCCGCTGCCCAGACTCATGCACCAGGGCCTCCTACAGACAATGCACTTTGATTTATTGCGCTATCTCTAATAGCACCCGAGATATAACCAGATATATATTGGACCTTTCCCTGACCCTGAGTGTCCGGCCCCATGAGCAGGTGGTTTTCTCGGCCCCTGGTGGTCCAAGGTCGTTCCCGCTGCCCAGACTCATGCACCAGGGCCTCCTACAGACAATGCACTTTGATTTAATGCGCTATCTGTAATAGCACCCGAGATATCACCAGATATATATTGGATTTTTCACTGACCCTGAGTGTCCGACCCCATGAGACGGTGGTTTTCTCGGCCCCTGGTGGTCCGAGGTCGTTCCCGCTGCACAGATTCATGCGCCAGGGCCTGCTGCAGACAATGCACTTTGGTTTATGGCGCTATCTCTAATAGCACCCGAGATATCACCAGATACATATTGGATTTTTCCCTGACCCTGACAGTCCGGCCCCATGAGACGGCGATTTTCTCGGCCCCTGGTGGTCCGAGGTCGATCCCGCTGCACAGATTCATGCGCCAGGGCCTCCTACAGACAATGCACTTTGATTTATTGGGCTATCTGTAATAGCACCCGAGATATCACCCGATATATGCTGGATTTTTACATGACCTTGGGTGACGGTTTACGAATATCTGTAATTTTCTCGGCGCCTGGTGGTCCGAGGTCGTTCCTGCTGCACAGATTCATTCGCCAGTGCCTCCTACAGACAATGCACTTTGATTTATTGCGCTATCTCTAATAGCACCCGAGATATCACCAGATATATATTGGATTTTTCCCTGACCCTGACAGTCCGGCCCCATGAGACGGTGGTTTTCTCGGCCCCTGGTGGTCCGAGGTCGTTCCCGCTGGCCTGATTCATGCGCCAGGGCCTCCTGCAGACAATGCACTTTGATTTATTGCGCTATCTGTAAGAGCACGCGATATATCACCAGATACATATTGGATTTTTCCCTGACCTTGAGTGTCCGGCCCCATGAGACGGTGGTTTTCTCGGCCCCTGGTGGTCCGAGGTCGTTCCCGCTGCACAGATTCATGCGCCAGGGCCTCCTGCAGACAATGCACGTTTATTTATTGCGCTATCTGTAAGAGCACGCGAGATATCACCAGATACATATTGGATTTTTCCCTGACTCTGGGTGTCCGACCCCATGAGACGGTGGTTTTCTCGGCCCCTGGTGGTCCGAGATCGCTCCCGCTGCACAGATTCATGCGCCAGGGCATCCTGCAGACAATGCCCTTTGATTTATTGCGCTATCTCTAATAGCACCCGAGATATCACCAGATATATATTTGATTTTTCCCTGACCCTGTGTGTCAGCCAACATGAGACAGTGGTTTTCTCGGCCCCTGGTGGTCCGAGGTCGTTCCCGCTGCACAGATTCATGCGCCAGGGCCTCCTGCAGAAAATGCACTTTGATTTATTGCGCTATCTGTAATAGCACCCGAGATATCACCAGATATATATTGGATTTTTCCTTGACCCTGACAGTCCGGCCCCATGTGACGGTGGTTTTCTCGGTCTCTCGTGGTCCGAGGTCGATCCCGCTGAACAGATTCATGCGCCAAGGCATCCTGCAGACAATTCACTTTGGTTTATTGCGCTATCTGTAATAATACCCGAGATGTCACCAGATATATGCTGGATTTTTACATGACTTTGAGTGTCCGGCCCAATGAGAAGGTGGTTGTCTCGGCCCCTGGTGGTCAGAGGTCGTTCCCGCTGCACAGATTCATGCGACAGGGCCTCCTGCAGATAATTCACTTTGGACTACTGAGCTATCTCTAATAGCACCCGAGATATCACCAGATATATATTGGATTTTTGCCTGGCCCTGAGTGTCCGACCCCATGAGACGGTGGTTGTCTCGGCCCCTGGTGGTCCGAGGTCGTTCCCGCTGCACAGATTCATGCGCCAGGGTCTCCTGCAGATAATTCACTCTGGTTTATTGCGCAATCTCTAATAGCACCCGAGATATCACCAGATATATATATTGGATTTTTCCCTGACCCTGAGTTCCCGGCCCCATGTGTCGGTGGTTTTCTCGGCCCCTGGTGGTCCGAGGTCGATCCCGCTGCACAGATTCATGCGCTAGGGCCTCCTGCAGACAATGCACTTTGATTTATTGCGCTATATGTATTAGCACCCGAGATATCACCAGATTTATATTGGATTTTTCATTGACCCTGAGTGTCCGACCCCATGAGACCGTGGTTTTCTCGGCCCCTGGTGGTCCGAGGTCGTGCCCGCTGCACAGATTCATGCGCCAGGGCCTCCTACAGACAATGCACTTTGATTTATTGCGCTATCTCTAATAGCACCCGAGATATCACAAGATATATCTTGGATTTTTGCCTGACCCTGAGTGTCCGGCCCCATGAGACTGTGGTTTTCTCGGCCCCTGGTGGTCCGAGGTCGTTCCCGCTGCCCAGATTCATGCACCAGGGCCTCCTGCAGATAATTCACTTTGGTTTGTTGCGCTATCTCTAATAGCACCCGAGATATCACCAGATATATATTGGACCTTTCCCTGACCCTGAGTGTCCGGCCCCATGAGACGGTGGTTTTCTCGGCCCCTGGAGGTCCGAGGTCGTTCCCGCTGCCCAGATTCATGCACCAGGGCCTCCTACAGACTATGCACTTTGATTTATTGCGCTATCTCTAATAGCACCCGAGATATAACCAGATATATATTGGATTTTTCCCTGACCCTGAGTGTCCGACCCCATGAGACGGTGGTATTCTCGGCCCCTGGCGGTCCGAGGTCGTACCCGCTGCACAGATTCATACGCCTCGGCCTCCTGCAGACAATGCACTTTGATTTATTGCGCTATCTGTAATAGCACCCGAGATATCACAAGATATATATTGGATTTTCCCCTGACCCTGAGTGTCCGGCCCCATGAGACGGTGGTTTTCACGGCACCTGGTGGTCCGAGGTCGTTCCCGCTGCACAGATTCATGCGCCAGGACCTCCTACAGACAATGCACTTTGATTTATTGTGCTATCTGTAATAGCACCCGAGATATCACCAGATATATATAGGATTTTTCCCTGACCCTGAGTGTTCGGCCCCATGAGAAGTCGGTTGTCTCGGCCCCTGGTGGTCAGAGGTGGTTCCCGCTGCACAGATTCATGCGCCAGGTCCTCCTGCAGATAATTCACTTTGGTTTATAGCGCTATATCTAATAGCACCCGAGGTATCACCAGATATATATTGAATTTTTCCCCGACCCTGAGTGTCCGGCCCCATGAGACGGTGGTTTTCTCGGCCCCTGGAGGTCCGAGGTCGTTCCCGCTGCCCAGATTCATGCACCAGGGCCTCCTACAGACAATGCACTTTGATTTATTGCGCTATCTCTAATAGCACCCGAGATATCACCAGATATATATTGGATTTTTCCCTGACCCTGAGTGCCCGGCCCCATGAGACGGTGGGTTTCTCGGCCCATGGTGGTCCGAGGTCGTTCCCGCTGCACAGATTCATGCGCCAGGGCCCCCTGCAGATAATTCACTTTGGTTTATTGCGCTATCTCTAATAGCACCCGAGATATCACCAGATATATATTGGATTTTCCCCTGACCCTGAGTGGGCGGCCCCATGAGACACTGGTTTTCTCGGCTCCTGGTGGTCCGAGGTCGTTCCCGCTGCCCAGATTCATGCGCCAGGGCCTCCTACAGACAATGCACTTTGATTTATTGCGCTATCCGTAATAGCACCCGAGATATCACCATATATATATTGGATTTTTCCCTGACCTTCAGTTCCCGGCCCCATGTGTCGGTGGTTTTCTCGGCCCCTGGTGGTCCGAGGTCGATCCCGCTGCTCAGATTCATGCGCTAGGGCCTCCTGCAGACAATGCACTTTGATTTATTGCCCTATATGTAATAGCACCCGAGATATCACCAGATTTATATTGGATTTTTCATTGACCCTGAGTGTCCGACACCCTGAGACCGTGTTTTTCTCGGCCCCTGGTGGTCCGAGGTCGTGCCCGCTGCCCAGACTCATGCACCAGGGCCTCCTACAGACAATGCACTTTGATTTATTGCGCTATCTCTAATAGCACCCGAGATATAACCAGATATATATTGGACCTTTCCCTGACCCTGAGTGTCCGGCCCCATGAGCAGGTGGTTTTCTCGGCCCCTGGTGGTCCAAGGTCGTTCCCGCTGCCCAGACTCATGCACCAGGGCCTCCTACAGACAATGCACTTTGATTTAATGCGCTATCTGTAATAGCACCCGAGATATCACCAGATATATATTGGATTTTTCACTGACCCTGAGTGTCCGACCCCATGAGACGGTGGTTTTCTCGGCCCCTGGTGGTCCGAGGTCGTTCCCGCTGCACAGATTCATGCGCCAGGGCCTGCTGCAGACAATGCACTTTGGTTTATGGCGCTATCTCTAATAGCACCCGAGATATCACCAGATACATATTGGATTTTTCCCTGACCCTGACAGTCCGGCCCCATGAGACGGCGATTTTCTCGGCCCCTGGTGGTCCGAGGTCGATCCCGCTGCACAGATTCATGCGCCAGGGCCTCCTACAGACAATGCACTTTGATTTATTGGGCTATCTGTAATAGCACCCGAGATATCACCCGATATATGCTGGATTTTTACATGACCTTGGGTGACGGTTTACGAATATCTGTAATTTTCTCGGCGCCTGGTGGTCCGAGGTCGCTCCTGCTGCACAGATTCATTCGCCAGTGCCTCCTACAGACAATGCACTTTGATTTATTGCGCTATCTCTAATAGCACCCGAGATATCACCAGATATATATTGGATTTTTCCCTGACCCTGACAGTCCGGCCCCATGAGACGGTGGTTTTCTCGGCCCCTGGTGGTCCGAGGTCGTTCCCGCTGGCCTGATTCATGCGCCAGGGCCTCCTGCAGACAATGCACTTTGATTTATTGCGCTATCTGTAAGAGCACGCGATATATCACCAGATACATATTGGATTTTTCCCTGACCTTGAGTGTCCGGCCCCATGAGACGGTGGTTTTCTCGGCCCCTGGTGGTCCGAGGTCGTTCCCGCTGCACAGATTCATGCGCCAGGGCCTCCTGCAGACAATGCACGTTGATTTATTGCGCTATCTGTAAGAGCACGCGAGATATCACCAGATACATATTGGATTTTTCCCTGACTCTGGGTGTCCGACCCCATGAGACGGTGGTTTTCTCGGCCCCTGGTGGTCCGAGATCGCTCCCGCTGCACAGATTCATGCGCCAGGGCATCCTGCAGACAATGCCCTTTGATTTATTGCGCTATCTCTAATAGCACCCGAGATATCACCAGATATATATTTGATTTTTCCCTGACCCTGTGTGTCAGCCAACATGAGACAGTGGTTTTCTCGGCCCCTGGTGGTCCGAGGTCGTTCCCAGTGCACACATTCATGCGACAGTGCCTCCTGCAGATAATTCACTTTGGTTTATTGCGCTATCTGTAATAGCACCCGAGATATCACCAGATATATATTGGATTTTTCCCTGACCTTGAGTGTCCGGCCCCATGAGACGGTAGTTTTCTCGGCCCCTGGTGGTCCGAGGTCGATCCCGCTGCACAGATTCATTCGCCAGTGCCTCCTACAGACAATTTCACTTTGATTTATTGCGGTATCTCTAATAGCACCCGAGATGTCACTAGATATATATTGGATTTTCCCCTGACCCTTAGTGTCCGGCCCCATGAGACGGTGGTTTTCTCGGCCCCTGGCGGTCCGAGATTGTTCTCGCTGCACAGATTCATGCGCCAGGGCCTCCTGCAGATAATTCACTTTCGTTCATTGCGCTATCTCTAATAGCACCCGAGATATCACCAGATATATATTGGATTTTTCCCTGACCCTGAGTGTGCGGCCCCATGCGACGGTGGTTGTCTCGGCCCCTGGAGGTCCGAGGACGTTCCCAATGCACAGATTCATGCGCCAGGGCCTCCTACAGACAATGCACTTTGATTTATTGCGCTATCTGTAATAGCACCCGAGATATCACCAGATATATATTGGATTTTTCCCTGACCCTGAGTGCCCGGCCCCATGAGACGGTGGTTTTCTCGGCCCCTGGCGGTCCGAGATTGTTCTCGCTGCACAGATTCATGCGACGGGGCCTCCTGCAGATAATTCACTTTGGTTTAGTGCGCTATCTGTAAGAGCACCCGAGAAATCACCAGATATAAATTGGATTTTTCCCTGATCCTGACAGTCCGGCCCCATGTGTCGGTGGTTTTCTCGGCCTCTGGTGGTCCGACGTCGTTCCGCTGCACAGATTCATGCGCTGGGGCCCCCTGCAGATAATTCACTTTGATTTATTGCGCTATCTGTAATAGCACCCGAGATATCACCAGATATATATTGGATTTTTCCCTGATCTTGACAGTCCGGCCCCATGTGTCGGTGGTTTTCTCGGCCTCTGGTGGTCCGACGTCGTTCCGCTGCACAGATTCATGCGCTAGGGCCCCCTGCAGATAATTCACTGTGATTTATTGCGCTATCTGTAATAGCACCCGAGATATCACCATATATAAATTGGATTTTTCCCTGATCCTGACAGTCCGGCCCCATGTGTCGGTGGTTTTCTCGGCCTCTGGTGGTCCGACGTCGTTCCGCTGCACAGATTCATGCGCTGGGGCCCCCTGCAGATAATTCACTTTGATTTATTGCGCTATCTGTAATAGCACCCGAGATATCACCAGATATATATTGGATTTTTCCCTGATCTTGACAGTCCGGCCCCATGTGTCGGTGGTTTTCTCAGCCTCTGGTGGTCCGACGTCGTTCCGCTGCACAGATTCATGCGCTAGGGCCCCCTGCAGATAATTCACTGTGATTTATTGCGCTATCTGTAATAGCACCCGAGATATCACCATATATATATTGGATTTTTCCCTGATCCTGAGTGTCCGACCCCATGACACGGTGGTTTTCTCGGCCCCTGGTGGTCCGAGGTCGATCCCGCTGCACAGATTCATGCGCTAAGGCCTCCTGCAGACAATGCACTTTGATTTGTTGTACTACCTCTAATAGCACCCGAGGTATCACCAGATATATATTGGATTTTTCCCTGACCCTGACAGTCCGGCCCCATGAGACGGTGATTTTCTCGGCCCCTGGTGGTCCGAGGTCTTTCCCGCTGCACAGATTCATGCGCCAGGGCCCCCTGCAGATAATTCACTTTTGTTTATTGCGCTATTTCTAAAAGCACCCGAGATATCACCAGATATATATTGGGTTTTTCCCCGACCCTGAGTGCCCAGCCCCATGTGTCGGTGATTTTCTCGGACCCTGGTGATCCGAGGTAGATACCGCTGCACAGATTCATGCGCCAGGGCCCCCTGCAGATAATTCACTTTGATTTATTGCGTTATCTGTAATAGCACCCGAGATATCACCAGATATATATTAGATTTTTCCCTGACCCTTACAGACCGGCCCCATGAGACGGTGATTTTCTCGGCCCCTGGTGGTCCGAGGTCGATCCCGCTGCACAGATTCAGGCGCCAGGGCTTCCTGCAGACAATTCACTTTGGTTTATTGCGATATCTGTAATAGCACCCGAGATATCACCATATATATATTGGATTTTTCCCTGATCCTGAGTGTCCGACCCCATGAGACGGTGGTTTTCTGGGCCCCTGGTGGTCCGAGGTCGATCCCGCTGCACAGATTCATGCGCTAAGGCCTCCTGCAGACAATGCACTTTGATTTGTTGTACTACCTCTAATAGCACCCGAGGTATCACCAGATATATATTAGATTTTTCCCTGACCCTTACAGTCCGGCCCCATGAGACGGTGATTTTCTCGGCCCCTGGTGGTCCGAGGTCGATCCCGCTGCACAGATTCAGGCGCCAGGGCTTCCTGCAGACAATTCACTTTGGTTTATTGCGGTATCTCTAATAGCACCCGAGATGCCACTAGATACATATTGGATTTTCCCCTGACCCTGAGTGTCCGGCCCCATGAGACGGTGGTTTTCTCGGCCCCTGGCGGTCCGAGATTGTTCTCGCTGCACAGATTCATGCGACGGGGCCTCCTGCAGATAATTCACTTTGGTTTAGTGCGCTATCTGTAAGAGCACCCGAGATATCGCCAGATATATATTGGATTTTTCCCTGACCCTGAGTGCCCGGCCCCATGAGACGGTAGTTTTCTCGGCCCCTGGCGGTCCGAGGTCGTTCCCGCTGCACAGATTCATGCGCCAGGGCCTCCTACAGACAATGCACTTTGATTTGTTGTACTACCTCTAATAGCACCCGAGGTATCACCAGATATATATTGGATTTTTCCCTGACCCTGACAGTCCGGCCCCATGGGACGGTGATTTTCTCGGCCCCTGGTGGTCCGAGGTCGATCCCGCTGCATAGATTCATGCGCTAGGGCCTCCTGCAGACAATGCACTTTGATTTGTTGCACTATCTCTAATAGCACCCGAGATATAACCAGATATATATTGGATTTTTCCCTGATCCTGAGTGTCCGACTCCATGAGACGTTGGTTTTCTCGGCCCCTGGTGGTCCGAGGTCGATCCCGCTGCACAGATTCATGCGCTAGGGCCTCCTGCAGACAATGCACCTTGATTTATTGCGCTATCTGTAATAGCTCCCGAGATATCACCAGATATATATTGGATTTTTCCCTGACCCTGAGTGTCCGACCCCATGAGACGGTGGTTTTCTCGGCCCCTGGTGGTCCGAGGTCGATCCCGCTGCACAGATTCATGCGCTAGGGCCCCCTGCAGATAATTCACTGTGATTTATTGCGCTATCTGTAATAGCACCCGAGATATAACCAGATATATATTGGATTTTTCCCTGATCCTGACAGTCCGGCCCCATGTGTCGGTGGTTTTCTCGGCCTCTGGTGGTCCGACGTCGTTCCGCTGCACAGATTCATGCGCTGGGGCCCCCTGCAGATAATTCACTTTGATTTATTGCGCTATCTGTAATAGCACCCGAGATATCACCAGATATATATTGGATTTTTCCCTGATCTTGACAGTCCGGCCCCATGTGTCGGTGGTTTTCTCAGCCTCTGGTGGTCCGACGTCGTTCCGCTGCACAGATTCATGCGCTAGGGCCCCCTGCAGATAATTCACTGTGATTTATTGCGCTATCTGTAATAGCACCCGAGATATCACCATATATATATTGGATTTTTCCCTGATCCTGAGTGTCCGACCCCATGACACGGTGGTTTTCTCGGCCCCTGGTGGTCCGAGGTCGATCCCGCTGCACAGATTCATGCGCTAAGGCCTCCTGCAGACAATGCACTTTGATTTGTTGTACTACCTCTAATAGCACCCGAGGTATCACCAGATATATATTGGATTTTTCCCTGACCCTGACAGTCCGGCCCCATGAGACGGTGATTTTCTCGGCCCCTGGTGGTCCGAGGTCTTTCCCGCTGCACAGATTCATGCGCCAGGGCCCCCTGCAGATAATTCACTTTTGTTTATTGCGCTATTTCTAAAAGCACCCGAGATATCACCAGATATATATTGGGTTTTTCCCCGACCCTGAGTGCCCAGCCCCATGTGTCGGTGATTTTCTCGGACCCTGGTGATCCGAGGTAGATACCGCTGCACAGATTCATGCGCCAGGGCCCCCTGCAGATAATTCACTTTGATTTATTGCGTTATCTGTAATAGCACCCGAGATATCACCAGATATATATTAGATTTTTCCCTGACCCTTACAGACCGGCCCCATGAGACGGTGATTTTCTCGGCCCCTGGTGGTCCGAGGTCGATCCCGCTGCACAGATTCAGGCGCCAGGGCTTCCTGCAGACAATTCACTTTGGTTTATTGCGATATCTGTAATAGCACCCGAGATATCACCATATATATATTGGATTTTTCCCTGATCCTGAGTGTCCGACCCCATGAGACGGTGGTTTTCTGGGCCCCTGGTGGTCCGAGGTCGATCCCGCTGCACAGATTCATGCGCTAAGGCCTCCTGCAGACAATGCACTTTGATTTGTTGTACTACCTCTAATAGCACCCGAGGTATCACCAGATATATATTAGATTTTTCCCTGACCCTTACAGTCCGGCCCCATGAGACGGTGATTTTCTCGGCCCCTGGTGGTCCGAGGTCGATCCCGCTGCACAGATTCAGGCGCCAGGGCTTCCTGCAGACAATTCACTTTGGTTTATTGCGGTATCTCTAATAGCACCCGAGATGCCACTAGATACATATTGGATTTTCCCCTGACCCTGAGTGTCCGGCCCCATGAGACGGTGGTTTTCTCGGCCCCTGGCGGTCCGAGATTGTTCTCGCTGCACAGATTCATGCGACGGGGCCTCCTGCAGATAATTCACTTTGGTTTAGTGCGCTATCTGTAAGAGCACCCGAGATATCGCCAGATATATATTGGATTTTTCCCTGACCCTGAGTGCCCGGCCCCATGAGACGGTAGTTTTCTCGGCCCCTGGCGGTCCGAGGTCGTTCCCGCTGCACAGATTCATGCGCCAGGGCCTCCTACAGACAATGCACTTTGATTTGTTGTACTACCTCTAATAGCACCCGAGGTATCACCAGATATATATTGGATTTTTCCCTGACCCTGACAGTCCGGCCCCATGGGACGGTGATTTTCTCGGCCCCTGGTGGTCCGAGGTCGATCCCGCTGCATAGATTCATGCGCTAGGGCCTCCTGCAGACAATGCACTTTGATTTGTTGCACTATCTCTAATAGCACCCGAGATATAACCAGATATATATTGGATTTTTCCCTGATCCTGAGTGTCCGACTCCATGAGACGTTGGTTTTCTCGGCCCCTGGTGGTCCGAGGTCGATCCCGCTGCACAGATTCATGCGCTAGGGCCTCCTGCAGACAATGCACCTTGATTTATTGCGCTATCTGTAATAGCTCCCGAGATATCACCAGATATATATTGGATTTTTCCCTGACCCTGAGTGTCCGACCCCATGAGACGGTGGTTTTCTCGGCCCCTGGTGGTCCGAGGTCGATCCCGCTGCACAGATTCATGCGCTAGGGCCTCCTGCAGACAATGCACTTTGATTTATTGCGCTATCTGTAATAGCACCCGAGATATCACCAGATATATATTGCATTTTTCCCTGACCCTGACAGTCCGGCCCCATGAGACGGTGATTTTCTCGGCCCCTGGTGGTCCGAGGTCGTTCCCGCTGCACAGATTCATGCGACAGGGCCTCCTGCAGACAATGCACTTTGATTTATTGCGCTATCTGTAATAGCACCCGAGATATCACCAGATATATATTGGATTTTTCCCTGACCCTGAGTGTCCGACCCCATGAGACGGTGGTTTTCTCGGCTCCTGGCGGTCCGAGGTCGTTCCCGCTGCACAGATTCATGCGCTGGGGCCTACTGCAGACAATGCACTTTGATTTATTGCGCTATCTCAAATAGCACCCGAGATATCACCAGATATATATTGGATTTTCCCCTGACCCTGAGTGTCCGGCAACATGAGACGGTGGTTTTCTCGGCCCCTGGCGGTCCGAGATCGTTCCCGCTGCACAGATTCATGCGACGGGGCCTCCTGCAGATAATTCACTTTGGTTTAGTGCGCTATCTGTAAGAGCACCCGAGATATCACCAGATATATATTGGATTTTTCCCTGATCCTGAGTGTCCGGCCCCATGAGACGGTAGTTTTCTCGGCCCCTGGCGGTCCGAGGTCGTTCCCGCTGCACAGATTCATGCGCCAGGGCCTCCTACAGACAATGCACTTTGATTTATTGCGCTATCTGTAATAGCACCCGGGATATCACCAGATATATATTGGATTTTTCCCTGACCCTGAGTGTCCGACCCCATGAGACGGTGATTTTCTCGGCCCCTGGCGGTCCGAGGTCATTCCCGCTGCACAGATTCATGCGCCAGAGCCTCCCGCAGACAAAGCACTTTGATTTATTGCGCTATCTCTAAGAGCACTCGAGATATCACCAGATATATATTGGATTTTTCCCTGACCCTGACAGTCCGGCCCCATGAGACGGTGGTTTTCTCGGCCCCTGGTCGTCCGAGGTCGTTCCCGCTGCACAGATTCATGCGCCAGGGCCTCCTACAGACAATGCACTTTGGTTTATTGCGCTATCTGTAATACCACCCGAGATATCACCAGATATATGCGGGATTTTTTCATGACCTTGGGTGACGAATTCTGAATATCTGTAATTTTCCCGGCCCCTGGTGGTCTGAGGTCGATCCTGCATCACAGATTCATGCGCCAGGGCTTCCTGCAGACAATGCACTTTGATTTATCGCGCTATCTGAAATAGAACCCGAGATATCACCAGATATATGCTGGATTTTTACATGACCTTGGGTGACGAATTCCGAATATCTGTAATTTTCTCGGCCCCTGGTGGTCCGAGGACGTTCCTTCTTCACAGATTCATGCGCCAGGGCCTCCCGCAGACAATGCACTTTGATTTATCGCGCTATCTGAAATAGAACCCGAGATATCACCAGATATATGCTGGATTTTTACATGACCTTGGGTGACGAATTCCGAATATCCGTAATTTTCTCGGCCCCTGGTGGTCCGAGGTCGTTCCCGCTGCACAGATTCATGCGCCAGGGCCCCCTGCAGATAATTCACTTTTGTTTATTGCGCTATTTCTAAAAGCACCCGAGATATCACCAGATATATATTGGGTTTTTCCCCGACCCTGAGTGCCCAGCCCCATGTGTCGGTGATTTTCTCGGACCCTGGTGATCCGAGGTAGATACCGCTGCACAGATTCATGCGCCAGGGCCCCCTGCAGATAATTCACTTTGATTTATTGCGTTATCTGTAATAGCACCCGAGATGTCACTAGATATATATTGGATTTTCCCCTGACCCTGAGTGTCCGGCCCCATGAGACGGTGGTTTTCTCGGCCCCTGGCGGTCCGAGATTGTTCTCGCTGCACAGATTCATGCGACGGGGCCTCCTGCAGATAATTCACTTTGGTTTAGTGCGCTATCTGTAAGAGCACCCGAGATATCACCATATATATATTGGATTTTTCCCTGATCCTGAGTGTCCGACCCCATGAGACGGTGGTTTTCTGGGCCCCTGGTGGTCCGAGGTCGATCCCGCTGCACAGATTCATGCGCTAAGGCCTCCTGCAGACAATGCACTTTGATTTGTTGTACTACCTCTAATAGCACCCGAGGTATCTCCAGATATATATTGGATTTTTCCCTGACCCTGACAGTCCGGCCCCATGAGACGGTGATTTTCTCGGCCCCTGGTGGTCCGAGGTCGATCCCGCTGCATAGATTCATGCGCTAGGGCCTCCTGCAGACAATGCACTTTGATTTGTTGCACTATCTCTAATAGCACCCGAGATATAACCAGATATATATTGGATTTTTCCCTGATCCTGAGTGTCCGACCCCATGAGACGGTGGTTTTCTCGGCCCATGGTGGTCGGAGGTCGTTCCCGCTGCACAGATTCATGCGCCAGGGCTTCCTGCAGACAATTCACTTTCGTTTATTGCGCTATCTGTAATCGCACCCGAGATATCACCATATATATATTGGATTTTTCCCTGACCCTGAGTGTCCGACTCCATGAGACGGTAGTTTTCTCGGCCCCTGGTGGTCCGAGGTCGATCCCGCTGCACAGATTCATTCGCCAGTGCCTCCTACAGACAATTTCACTTTGATTTATTGCGGTATCTCTAATAGCACCCGAGATGTCACTAGATATATATTGGATTTTCCCCTGACCCTGAGTGTCCGGCCCCATGAGACGGTGGTTTTCTCGGCCCCTGGCGGTCCGAGATTGTTCTCGCTGCACAGATTCATGCGACGGGGCCTCCTGCAGATAATTCACTTTGGTTTAGTGCGCTATCTGTAAGAGCACCCGAGATATCACCAGATATATATTGGATTTTTCCCAGACCCTGAGTGCCCGGCCCCATGAGACGGTAGTTTTCTCGGCCCCTGGCGGTCCGAGGTCGTTCCCGCGGCACAGATTCATGCGCCAGGGCCTCCTACAGACAATGCACTTTGATTTGTTGTACTACCTCTAATAGCACCCGAGGTATCACCAGATATATATTGGATTTTTCCCTGACCCTGACAGTCCGGCCCCATGGGACGGTGATTTTCTCGGCCCCTGGTGGTCCGAGGTCGATCCCGCTGCATAGATTCATGCGCTAGGGCCTCCTGCAGACAATGCACTTTGATTTGTTGCACTATCTCTAATAGCACCCGAGATATAACCATATATATATTGGATTTTTCCCTGATCCTGAGTGTCCGACTCCATGAGACGTTGGTTTTCTCGGCCCCTGGTGGTCCGAGGTCGATCCCGCTGCACAGATTCATGCGCTAGGGCCTCCTGCAGACAATGCACCTTGATTTATTGCGCTATCTGTAATAGCTCCCGAGATATCACCAGATATATATTGGATTTTTCCCTGACCCTGAGTGTCCGACCCCATGAGACGGTGGTTTTCTCGGCCCCTGGTGGTCCGAGGTCGATCCCGCTGCACAGATTCATGCGCTAGGGCCTCCTGCAGACAATGCACTTTGATTTATTGCGCTATCTGTAATAGCACCCGAGATATCACCAGATATATATTGCATTTTTCCCTGACCCTGACAGTCCGGCCCCATGAGACGGTGATTTTCTCGGCCCCTGGTGGTCCGAGGTCGTTCCCGCTGCACAGATTCATGCGACAGGGCCTCCTGCAGACAATGCACTTTGATTTATTGCGCTATCTGTAATAGCACCCGAGATATCACCAGATATATATTGGATTTTTCCCTGACCCTGAGTGTCCGACCCCATGAGACGGTGGTTTTCTCGGCACCTGGCGGTCCGAGGTCGTTCCCGCTGCACAGATTCATGCGCTGGGGCCTACTGCAGACAATGCACTTTGATTTATTGCGCTATCTCAAATAGCACCCGAGATATCACCAGATATATATTGGATTTTCCCCTGACCCTGAGTGTCCGGCAACATGAGACGGTGGTTTTCTCGGCCCCTGGCGGTCCGAGATCGTTCCCGCTGCACAGATTCATGCGACGGGGCCTCCTGCAGATAATTCACTTTGGTTTAGTGCGCTATCTGTAAGAGCACCCGAGATATCACCAGATATATATTGGATTTTTCCCTGATCCTGAGTGTCCGGCCCCATGAGACGGTAGTTTTCTCGGCCCCTGGCGGTCCGAGGTCGTTCCTGCTGCACAGATTCATGCGCCAGGGCCTCCTACAGACAATGCACTTTGATTTATTGCGCTATCTGTAATAGCACCCGGGATATCACCAGATATATATTGGATTTTTCCCTGACCCTGAGTGTCCGACCCCATGAGACGGTGATTTTCTCGGCCCCTGCCGGTCCGAGGTCGTTCCCGCTGCACAGATTCATGCGCTGGGGCCTACTGCAGACAATGCACTTTGATTTAATGCGCTATCTCAAATAGCACCCGAGATTTCACCAGATATATATTGGATTTTTCCCTGACCCTGACAGTCCGGCCCCATGAGACGTTGATTTTCTCGGCCCCTGGTGGTCCGAGGTCGATCCCGCTGCACAGATTCATGCGCTAGGGCCTCCTGCAGACAATGCACTTTGATTTATTGCGCTATCTGTAATAGCACCCGAGATATCACCAGATATATATTGGATTTTTCCCTGACCCTGAGTGTCCGGCCCCATGAGACGGTAGTTTTCTCGGCCCCTGGTGGTCCGAGGTCGTTCCCGCTGCACAGATTCATGCGCTAGGGCCTCCTGCAGACAATGCACTTTGATTTGTTGCACTATCTCTAATAGCACCCGAGGTATCACCAGATATATATTGGATTTTTCCCTGACGCTGACAGTCCGGCCCCATGAGACGGTGATTTTCTCGGCCCCTGGTGGTCCGAGGTCGTTCCCGCTGCACAGATTCATGCGCTAGGGCCTCCTGCAGACAATGCACTTCGATTTATTGCGCTATCACTAATAGCACCCGAGATATCACCAGATATATATTGGATTTTTCCCTGCTCCTGACAGTTGGGCCCCATTTGTCTGTGGTTTTCTCGGGCCCTGGTGGTCCGAGGTCGTTCCCGCTGCACAGATTCATGCGCCAGAGCCTCCTGCAGACAATGCACTTTGGTTTATTGCGCTATCTGTAATAGCACCCGAGATATCACCAGATATATATTGGATTTTCCCCTGACCCTGAGTGTCCGGTCCCATGAGACGGTGGTTTTCTCGGCCCCTGGCGGTCCGAGATCGTTCCCGCTGCACAGATTCATGCGCCAGGGCCTCCTGCAGACAATGCACTTTGTTTTATTATGCTATCTCTAATAGCACCCGAGATATCACCAGATATATATTGGATTTTTCCCTGACCCTGAGTGTCCGACCCCATGAGACGGTAGTTTTCTCTGCCCCTGGTGGTCCGAGGTCGTTCCCGCTGCACAGATTCATGCGCCAAGGCCTCCTGTAGATAACTCACTTTGGTTTATTGCCATATCTCTAATAGCACCCGAGATATCACCAGATATATATTGGATTTTTCCCTGACCCTGAGGGTCCGACTCCATGAGACGGTGGTTTTCTCGGCCCCTGGTGGTCCGAGGTCGATCCCGCTGCACAGATTCATGCGCTAGGGCCTCCTGCAGACAATGCACTTTGATTTATTGCGCTATCTGTAATAGCACCCGAGATATCACCAGATATATATTGGATTTTTCCCTGACCCTGAGTGTCCGGCCCCATGAGACGGTAGTTTTCTCGGCCCCTGGTGGTCCGAGGTCGTTCCCGCTGCACAGATTCATGCGCTAGGGCCTCCTGCAGACAATGCACTTTGATTTGTTGCACTATCTCTAATAGCACCCGAGGTATCACCAGATATATATTGGATTTTTCCCTGACGCTGACAGTCCGGCCCCATGAGACGGTGATTTTCTCGGCCCCTGGTGGTCCGAGGTCGTTCCCGCTGCACAGATTCATGCGCTAGGGCCTCCTGCA
This sequence comes from Nomia melanderi, assembly GCF_051020985.1. NCBI lineage: Eukaryota > Metazoa > Arthropoda > Insecta > Hymenoptera > Halictidae > Nomia > Nomia melanderi. The sequence goes on along the minus strand of NW_027475150.1, from coordinate 592,515 downwards.
GACAATGCACTTTGGTTTATTGCGCTATCTGTAATAGCACCCGAGATATCACCAGATATATATTGGATTTTCCCCTGACCCTGAGTGTCCGGTCCCATGAGACGGTGGTTTTCTCGGCCCCTGGCGGTCCGAGATCGTTCCCGCTGCACAGATTCATGCGCCAGGGCCTCCTGCAGACAATGCACTTTGTTTTATTATGCTATCTCTAATAGCACCCGAGATATCACCAGATATATATTGGATTTTTCCCTGACCCTGAGTGTCCGACCCCATGAGACGGTAGTTTTCTCTGCCCCTGGTGGTCCGAGGTCGTTCCCGCTGCACAGATTCATGCGCCAAGGCCTCCTGTAGATAACTCACTTTGGTTTATTGCCATATCTCTAATAGCACCCGAGATATCACCAGATATATATTGGATTTTTCCCTGACCCTGAGGGTCCGACTCCATGAGACGGTGGTTTTCTCGGCCCCTGGTCGTCCGAGGTCGTTCCCGCTGCACAGATTCATGCGCCAGGGCCTCCTGCAGATAATGCACTTTGATTCATTGCGCTATCTGTAATAGCACCCGAGATATCACCGGATATATATTGGATTTTTCCCTGACCCTGAGTGTCCGACTCCATGAGACGGTGGTTTTCTCGGCCCCTGGTGGTCCGAGGTCGTTCCCGCTGCACAGATTCATGCGCCAGGGCCTCCTGCAGATAATTCACTTCGGATTATTGCGCTATCTCTAATAGCATCCGAGATATCACCAGATATATATTGGTTTTTCCCATGACCCTGAGTGTTCGGCCCAATGAGACGATGGTTTTCTCGGCCCCTGATGGTCCGAGGTCGTTCCCGCTGCAAAGAATCACGCGCCAGGGCTTCCTGCACACAATGCACTTTGATTTATCGCGCCTTCTCTAATAGCACCCGAGATATCACCAGATATATATTGGATTTTTCCCAGACCCTGATTGTCCGGCGCCATGTGTCGGTGGTTTTCTCGGCCGCTGGTGGTCCCAGGTCGTTGCCGCTGCACAGATTCATGCGCCACAGCCTCCCGCAGACAAAGCACTTTGATTTATTGCGCTATCTCTAAGAGCACTCGAGATATCACCAGATATATATTGGATTTTTCCCTGACCCTGACAGTCCGGCCCCATGAGACGGTGGTTTTCTCGGCCCCTGGTCGTCCGAGGTCGTTCCCGCTGCACAGATTCATGCGCCAGGGCCTCCTACAGACAATGCACTTTGGTTTATTGCGCTATCTGTAATACCACCCGAGATATCACCAGATATATGCGGGATTTTTTCATGACCTTGGGTGACGAATTCTGAATATCTGTAATTTTCCCGGCCCCTGGTGGTCTGAGGTCGATCCTGCATCACAGATTCATGCGCCAGGGCTTCCTGCAGACAATGCACTTTGATTTATCGCGCTATCTGAAATAGAACCCGAGATATCACCAGATATATGCTGGATTTTTACATGACCTTGGGTGACGAATTCCGAATATCTGTAATTTTCTCGGCCCCTGGTGGTCCGAGGACGTTCCTTCTTCACAGATTCATGCGCCAGGGCCTCCCGCAGACAATGCACTTTGATTTATCGCGCTATCTGAAATAGAACCCGAGATATCACCAGATATATGCTGGATTTTTACATGACCTTGGGTGACGAATTCCGAATATCTGTAATTTTCTCGGCCCCTGGTGGTCCGAGGACGTTCCTTCTTCACAGATTCATGCGCCAGGGCCTCCCGCAGACAATGCACTTTGATTTATTGCGCTATCTCTAATAGCACCCGAGATATCACCAGATATATATTGGTTTTTCCCCTGACCCTGAGTGTTCGGCCCAATGAGACGGTGGTTTTCTCGGCCCCTGGTGGTCCTAGGTCGTTCCCGCTCCACAGATGCATGCGCCAGGGCCTCCTGCAGACAATGCACTTTGATTTATCGCGTTATCTGTAATAGAACCCGAGATATCACCAGATATATGCTGGATTTTTACATGACATTGGGTGACGGATACCGAAAATCTGTAATTTTCTCGGCCCCTGGTGGTCCGATCTCGTTCATGCTGCACAGATTCATGCGCCAGGGCCTCCTGCAGATAATTCACTTTGGATTATTGCGCTATCTCTAATAGCACCCGAGATATCACCAGATATATATTGGATTTTCCCCTGACCCTGACAGTCCGGCCCCATGTGACGGTGGTTTTCTCGGCCTCTGGTGGTCCTAGGTCGTTCCCGCTCCACAGATGCATGCGCCAGGGCCTCCTGCAGACAATGCACTTTGATTTATTGCGCTATCTGTAATAGCACTCGAGATATCACCAGATATATATTGGATTTTTTCCTGACCCTGAGTGTCCGACCCCATGAGACGGTGGTTTTCTCGGCCCCTGGTGGTCCGAGGTCAATCCCGGTGCACAGATTCATGCGACAGGGCCTCCTACAGACAATACACTTTGATTTATCGCGCCTTCTCTAATAGCACCCGAGATATCACCAGATATATATTGGATTTTTCCCTGACCCTGAGTGTCCGGCGCCATGAGACGGTGGTTTTTTCGGCCTCTGGTGGTCCGAGGTCGCTGCCGCTGCACAGATTCATGCGCTAGAGACTCCCGTAGACAATGCACTTTGATTTATTGCGCTATCTGTAATAGCACTCGAGATATCACCAGATATATATTGGATTTTTCCCTGACCCTGAGTGTCCGACCCCATGAGACGGTGGTTTTCTCGGCCCCTGGTGGTCCGAGGTCAATCCCGCTGGACAGATTCATGCGCCAGGGCCTCCTGCAGACAATGCACTTTGATTTATCGCGCTACCTGAAATAGAACCCGAGATATCACCAGATATATGCTGGATTTTTACATGACCTTGGGTGACGAATTCCGAATATCTGTAATTTTCTCGGCCCCTGGTGGTCCGAGGACGTTCCTTCTTCACAGATTCATGCGCCAGGGCCTACCGCAGACAATGCACTTTGATTTATTGCGCTATCTCTAATAGCACCCGAGATATCACCAGATATATATTGGTTTTTCCCCTGACCCTGAGTGTTCGGCCCAATGAGACGGTGGTTTTCCCGGCCCCTGGTTGTCCGAGGTCGTTCCAGCTGCACAGATTAATGAGCCTGGGCCTCCTACAGACAATACACTTTGATTTATTGCGCTATCTGTAATAGCACTCGGGATATCACCAGATATATATTGGATTTTTTTCTGACCCTGACAGTCCGGCCCCTTGAGACGGGACTTTTCTCGACCCCTGGTGGTCCGAGGTCGTTCCCGCTGCACAGAATCATGCGCCACAGCCTCCCGCAGACAAAGCGCTTTGTTTTATTGCGCTATCTCTAATAGCACTCGAGATATCACCAGATATATATTGGATTTTCCCCTGACCCTGACAGTCCGGCCCCATGGGACGGTGATTTTCTCGGCCCCTGGTGGTCCGATGTCGTTCCCGCTGCACAGATTCATGCGCCAGGGCTTCCTACAGGCAATGCACTTTGGTTTATTGCGCTATCTGGAATACCACCAGAGATATCACCAGATATATGCAGGATTTTTTCATGACCTTGGGCGACGAATTCCGAATATCTGTAATTTTCTCGGCCCCTGGTGGTCTGACGTCGTTCCTGCTTCACAGATTCATGCGCCAGGGCCTCCCGCAGACAATGCACTTTGATTTATTGCGCTATCTCTAATAGCACCCGAGATATCACCAGATATATATTGCATTTTTCCCTGACCCTGACAGTCCGGCCCCATGAGACGGTGATTTTCTCGGCCCCTGGTGTTCCGAGGTCTTTCCCGCTGCACAGATTCATGCGCTGGGGCCTACTGGAGACAATGCACTTTCATTTATTGCGCTATCTCTAATAGCACCCGAGATATCACCAGATATATATTGGATTTTTCCCTGACCCTGAGTGTCCGACCCCATGAGACGGTGGTTTTCTCCGTCCCTGGTGGTCGGAGGTCGTTCCCGCTGCACAGATTCATGCGCCAGGGCTTCCTGCAGACAATTCACTTTGGTTTATTGCGCTATCTGTAATAGCACCCGAGATATCACCAGATATATATTGGATTTTTCCCTGACCCGGAGTGTCCGACCCCATGAGACGGTGGTTTTCTCGGCCCCTGGTGGTCCGAGGTCGATCCCGCTGCACAGATTCATGCGCTAAGGCCTCCTGCAGACAATGCACTTTGATTTGTTGTACTACCTCTAATAGCACCCGAGGTATCATTAGATATATATTGGATTTTTCCCTGACCCTGACAGTCCGGCCCCATGAGACGGTGATTTTCTCGGCCCCTGGCGGTCCGAGGTCGTTCCCGCTGCACAGATTCATGCGCTGGGGCCTACTGCAGACAATGCACTTTGATTTATTGCGCTATCTCAAATAGCACCCGAGATATCACCAGATATATATTGGATTTTTGCCTGGCCCTGAGTGTCCGGCCCCATGAGACAGTGGTTTTCTCGGCCCCTGGTGGTCCGAGGTCGTTCCCGCTGCACACATTCATGCGACAGGGCCTCCTACAGACAAAGCACTTCTATTTATTGCGCTATCTGTAATAACACCCGAGATATCACCAGATATATATTGGATTTTTCCCTGACCCTGAGTGTCCGACTCCATGAGACGGTAGTTTTCTCGGCCCCTGGTGGTCCGAGGTCGATCCCGCTGCACAGATTCATTCGCCAGTGCCTCCTACAGACAATTTCACTTTGATTTATTGCGGTATCTCTAATAGCACCCGAGATGTCACTAGATATATATTGGATTTTCCCCTGACCCTGAGTGTCCGGCCCCATGAGACGGTGGTTTTCTCGGCCCCTGGCGGTCCGAGATTGTTCTCGCTGCACAGATTCATGCGACGGGGCCTCCTGCAGATAATTCACTTTGGTTTAGTGCGCTATCTGTAAGAGCACCCGAGATATCACCAGATATATATTGGATTTTTCCCAGACCCTGAGTGCCCGGCCCCATGAGACGGTAGTTTTCTCGGCCCCTGGCGGTCCGAGGTCGTTCCCGCGGCACAGATTCATGCGCCAGGGCCTCCTACAGACAATGCACTTTGATTTGTTGTACTACCTCTAATAGCACCCGAGGTATCACCAGATATATATTGGATTTTTCCCTGACCCTGACAGTCCGGCCCCATGGGACGGTGATTTTCTCGGCCCCTGGTGGTCCGAGGTCGATCCCGCTGCATAGATTCATGCGCTAGGGCCTCCTGCAGACAATGCACTTTGATTTGTTGCACTATCTCTAATAGCACCCGAGATATAACCATATATATATTGGATTTTTCCCTGATCCTGAGTGTCCGACTCCATGAGACGTTGGTTTTCTCGGCCCCTGGTGGTCCGAGGTCGATCCCGCTGCACAGATTCATGCGCTAGGGCCTCCTGCAGACAATGCACCTTGATTTATTGCGCTATCTGGAATAGCTCCCGAGATATCACCAGATATATATTGGATTTTTCCCTGACCCTGAGTGTCCGACCCCATGAGACGGTGGTTTTCTCGGCCCCTGGTGGTCCGAGGTCGATCCCGCTGCACAGATTCATGCGCTAGGGCCTCCTGCAGACAATGCACTTTGATTTATTGCGCTATCTGTAATAGCACCCGAGATATCACCAGATATATATTGCATTTTTCCCTGACCCTGACAGTCCGGCCCCATGAGACGGTGATTTTCTCGGCCCCTGGTGGTCCGAGGTCGTTCCCGCTGCACAGATTCATGCGACAGGGCCTCCTGCAGACAATGCACTTTGATTTATTGCGCTATCTGTAATAGCACCCGAGATATCACCAGATATATATTGGATTTTTCCCTGACCCTGAGTGTCCGACCCCATGAGACGGTGGTTTTCTCGGCTCCTGGCGGTCCGAGGTCGTTCCCGCTGCACAGATTCATGCGCTGGGGCCTACTGCAGACAATGCACTTTGATTTATTGCGCTATCTCAAATAGCACCCGAGATATCACCAGATATATATTGGATTTTCCCCTGACCCTGAGTGTCCGGCAACATGAGACGGTGGTTTTCTCGGCCCCTGGCGGTCCGAGATCGTTCCCGCTGCACAGATTCATGCGACGGGGCCTCCTGCAGATAATTCACTTTGGTTTAGTGCGCTATCTGTAAGAGCACCCGAGATATCACCAGATATATATTGGATTTTTCCCTGATCCTGAGTGTCCGGCCCCATGAGACGGTAGTTTTCTCGGCCCCTGGCGGTCCGAGGTCGTTCCTGCTGCACAGATTCATGCGCCAGGGCCTCCTACAGACAATGCACTTTGATTTATTGCGCTATCTGTAATAGCACCCGGGATATCACCAGATATATATTGGATTTTTCCCTGACCCTGAGTGTCCGACCCCATGAGACGGTGATTTTCTCGGCCCCTGCCGGTCCGAGGTCGTTCCCGCTGCACAGATTCATGCGCTGGGGCCTACTGCAGACAATGCACTTTGATTTAATGCGCTATCTCAAATAGCACCCGAGATTTCACCAGATATATATTGGATTTTTCCCTGACCCTGACAGTCCGGCCCCATGAGACGTTGATTTTCTCGGCCCCTGGTGGTCCGAGGTCGATCCCGCTGCACAGATTCATGCGCTAGGGCCTCCTGCAGACAATGCACTTTGATTTATTGCGCTATCTGTAATAGCACCCGAGATATCACCAGATATATATTGGATTTTTCCCTGACCCTGAGTGTCCGGCCCCATGAGACGGTAGTTTTCTCGGCCCCTGGTGGTCCGAGGTCGTTCCCGCTGCACAGATTCATGCGCTAGGGCCTCCTGCAGACAATGCACTTTGATTTGTTGCACTATCTCTAATAGCACCCGAGGTATCACCAGATATATATTGGATTTTTCCCTGACGCTGACAGTCCGGCCCCATGAGACGGTGATTTTCTCGGCCCCTGGTGGTCCGAGGTCGTTCCCGCTGCACAGATTCATGCGCTAGGGCCTCCTGCAGACAATGCACTTCGATTTATTGCGCTATCACTAATAGCACCCGAGATATCACCAGATATATATTGGATTTTTCCCTGCTCCTGACAGTTGGGCCCCATTTGTCTGTGGTTTTCTCGGGCCCTGGTGGTCCGAGGTCGTTCCCGCTGCACAGATTCATGCGCCAGAGCCTCCTGCAGACAATGCACTTTGGTTTATTGCGCTATCTGTAATAGCACCCGAGATATCACCAGATATATATTGGATTTTCCCCTGACCCTGAGTGTCCGGTCCCATGAGACGGTGGTTTTCTCGGCCCCTGGCGGTCCGAGATCGTTCCCGCTGCACAGATTCATGCGCCAGGGCCTCCTGCAGACAATGCACTTTGTTTTATTATGCTATCTCTAATAGCACCCGAGATATCACCAGATATATATTGGATTTTTCCCTGACCCTGAGTGTCCGACCCCATGAGACGGTAGTTTTCTCTGCCCCTGGTGGTCCGAGGTCGTTCCCGCTGCACAGATTCATGCGCCAAGGCCTCCTGTAGATAACTCACTTTGGTTTATTGCCATATCTCTAATAGCACCCGAGATATCACCAGATATATATTGGATTTTTCCCTGACCCTGAGGGTCCGACTCCATGAGACGGTGGTTTTCTCGGCCCCTGGTGGTCCGAGGTCGATCCCGCTGCACAGATTCATGCGCTAGGGCCTCCTGCAGACAATGCACTTTGATTTATTGCGCTATCTGTAATAGCACCCGAGATATCACCAGATATATATTGGATTTTTCCCTGACCCTGAGTGTCCGGCCCCATGAGACGGTAGTTTTCTCGGCCCCTGGTGGTCCGAGGTCGTTCCCGCTGCACAGATTCATGCGCTAGGGCCTCCTGCAGACAATGCACTTTGATTTGTTGCACTATCTCTAATAGCACCCGAGGTATCACCAGATATATATTGGATTTTTCCCTGACGCTGACAGTCCGGCCCCATGAGACGGTGATTTTCTCGGCCCCTGGTGGTCCGAGGTCGTTCCCGCTGCACAGATTCATGCGCTAGGGCCTCCTGCAGACAATGCACTTCGATTTATTGCGCTATCACTAATAGCACCCGAGATATCACCAGATATATATTGGATTTTTCCCTGACCCTGAGTGTCCGACCCCATGAGACGGTAGTTTTCTCTGCCCCTGGTGGTCCGAGGTCGTTCCCGCTGCACAGATTCATGCGCCAAGGCCTCCTGTAGATAACTCACTTTGGTTTATTGCCATATCTCTAATAGCACCCGAGATATCACCAGATATATATTGGATTTTTCCCTGACCCTGAGGGTCCGACTCCATGAGACGGTGGTTTTCTCGGCCCCTGGTGGTCCGAGGTCGATCCCGCTGCACAGATTCATGCGCTAGGGCCTCCTGCAGACAATGCACTTTGATTTATTGCGCTATCTGTAATAGCACCCGAGATATCACCAGATATATATTGGATTTTTCCCTGACCCTGAGTGTCCGGCCCCATGAGACGGTAGTTTTCTCGGCCCCTGGTGGTCCGAGGTCGTTCCCGCTGCACAGATTCATGCGCTAGGGCCTCCTGCAGACAATGCACTTTGATTTGTTGCACTATCTCTAATAGCACCCGAGGTATCACCAGATATATATTGGATTTTTCCCTGACGCTGACAGTCCGGCCCCATGAGACGGTGATTTTCTCGGCCCCTGGTGGTCCGAGGTCGTTCCCGCTGCACAGATTCATGCGCTAGGGCCTCCTGCAGACAATGCACTTCGATTTATTGCGCTATCACTAATAGCACCCGAGATATCACCAGATATATATTGGATTTTTCCCTGCTCCTGACAGTTGGGCCCCATTTGTCTGTGGTTTTCTCGGGCCCTGGTGGTCCGAGGTCGTTCCCGCTGCACAGATTCATGCGCCAGAGCCTCCTGCAGACAATGCACTTTGGTTTATTGCGCTATCTGTAATAGCACCCGAGATATCACCAGATATATATTGGATTTTCCCCTGACCCTGAGTGTCCGGTCCCATGAGACGGTGGTTTTCTCGGCCCCTGGCGGTCCGAGATCGTTCCCGCTGCACAGATTCATGCGCCAGGGCCTCCTGCAGACAATGCACTTTGTTTTATTATGCTATCTCTAATAGCACCCGAGATATCACCAGATATATATTGGATTTTTCCCTGACCCTGAGTGTCCGACCCCATGAGACGGTAGTTTTCTCTGCCCCTGGTGGTCCGAGGTCGTTCCCGCTGCACAGATTCATGCGCCAAGGCCTCCTGTAGATAACTCACTTTGGTTTATTGCCATATCTCTAATAGCACCCGAGATATCACCAGATATATATTGGATTTTTCCCTGACCCTGAGGGTCCGACTCCATGAGACGGTGGTTTTCTCGGCCCCTGGTCGTCCGAGGTCGTTCCCGCTGCACAGATTCATGCGCCAGGGCCTCCTGCAGATAATGCACTTTGATTCATTGCGCTATCTGTAATAGCACCCGAGATATCACCGGATATATATTGGATTTTTCCCTGACCCTGAGTGTCCGACTCCATGAGACGGTGGTTTTCTCGGCCCCTGGTGGTCCGAGGTCGTTCCCGCTGCACAGATTCATGCGCCAGGGCCTCCTGCAGATAATTCACTTCGGATTATTGCGCTATCTCTAATAGCATCCGAGATATCACCAGATATATATTGGTTTTTCCCATGACCCTGAGTGTTCGGCCCAATGAGACGATGGTTTTCTCGGCCCCTGATGGTCCGAGGTCGTTCCCGCTGCAAAGAATCATGCGCCAGGGCTTCCTGCAGACAATGCACTTTGATTTATCGCGCCTTCTCTAATAGCACCCGAGATATCACCAGATATATATTGGATTTTTCCCAGACCCTGATTGTCCGGCGCCATGTGTCGGTGGTTTTCTCGGCCGCTGGTGGTCCCAGGTCGTTGCCGCTGCACAGATTCATGCGCCACAGCCTCCCGCAGACAAAGCACTTTGATTTATTGCGCTATCTCTAAGAGCACTCGAGATATCACCAGATATATATTGGATTTTTCCCTGACCCTGACAGTCCGGCCCCATGAGACGGTGGTTTTCTCGGCCCCTGGTCGTCCGAGGTCGTTCCCGCTGCACAGATTCATGCGCCAGGGCCTCCTACAGACAATGCACTTTGGTTTATTGCGCTATCTGTAATACCACCCGAGATATCACCAGATATATGCGGGATTTTTTCATGACCTTGGGTGACGAATTCTGAATATCTGTAATTTTCCCGGCCCCTGGTGGTCTGAGGTCGATCCTGCATCACAGATTCATGCGCCAGGGCTTCCTGCAGACAATGCACTTTGATTTATCGCGCTATCTGAAATAGAACCCGAGATATCACCAGATATATGCTGGATTTTTACATGACCTTGGGTGACGAATTCCGAATATCTGTAATTTTCTCGGCCCCTGGTGGTCCGAGGACGTTCCTTCTTCACAGATTCATGCGCCAGGGCCTCCCGCAGACAATGCACTTTGATTTATCGCGCTATCTGAAATAGAACCCGAGATATCACCAGATATATGCTGGATTTTTACATGACCTTGGGTGACGAATTCCGAATATCTGTAATTTTCTCGGCCCCTGGTGGTCCGAGGACGTTCCTTCTTCACAGATTCATGCGCCAGGGCCTCCCGCAGACAATGCACTTTGATTTATTGCGCTATCTCTAATAGCACCCGAGATATCACCAGATATATATTGGTTTTTCCCCTGACCCTGAGTGTTCGGCCCAATGAGACGGTGGTTTTCTCGGCCCCTGGTGGTCCTAGGTCGTTCCCGCTCCACAGATGCATGCGCCAGGGCCTCCTGCAGACAATGCACTTTGATTTATCGCGTTATCTGTAATAGAACCCGAGATATCACCAGATATATGCTGGATTTTTACATGACATTGGGTGACGGATACCGAAAATCTGTAATTTTCTCGGCCCCTGGTGGTCCGATCTCGTTCATGCTGCACAGATTCATGCGCCAGGGCCTCCTGCAGATAATTCACTTTGGATTATTGCGCTATCTCTAATAGCACCCGAGATATCACCAGATATATATTGGATTTTCCCCTGACCCTGACAGTCCGGCCCCATGTGACGGTGGTTTTCTCGGCCTCTGGTGGTCCTAGGTCGTTCCCGCTCCACAGATGCATGCGCCAGGGCCTCCTGCAGACAATGCACTTTGATTTATTGCGCTATCTGTAATAGCACTCGAGATATCACCAGATATATATTGGATTTTTTCCTGACCCTGAGTGTCCGACCCCATGAGACGGTGGTTTTCTCGGCCCCTGGTGGTCCGAGGTCAATCCCGGTGCACAGATTCATGCGACAGGGCCTCCTACAGACAATACACTTTGATTTATCGCGCCTTCTCTAATAGCACCCGAGATATCACCAGATATATATTGGATTTTTCCCTGACCCTGAGTGTCCGGCGCCATGAGACGGTGGTTTTTTCGGCCTCTGGTGGTCCGAGGTCGCTGCCGCTGCACAGATTCATGCGCTAGAGACTCCCGTAGACAATGCACTTTGATTTATTGCGCTATCTGTAATAGCACTCGAGATATCACCAGATATATATTGGATTTTTCCCTGACCCTGAGTGTCCGACCCCATGAGACGGTGGTTTTCTCGGCCCCTGGTGGTCCGAGGTCAATCCCGCTGGACAGATTCATGCGCCAGGGCCTCCTGCAGACAATGCACTTTGATTTATCGTGCTATGTCTAATAGCACCCGAGATATAACCAGATATATATTGGATTTTTCCCTGACCCTGAGTGTCCGGCGCCATGTGTCGGTGGTTTTCTCGGCCCCTGGTGGTCCGAGGTCGTTGCCGCTGCACAGATTCATGCGCCAGAGCCTCCCGCAGACAAAGCACTTTGATTTATTGCGCTATCTCTAATAGCCCCCGAGATATCACCAGATATATATTGGTTTTTCCCCTGACCCTGAGTGTTCGGCCCAATGAGACGATGGTTTTCTCGGCCCCTGGTGGTCCGAGGTCGTTCCCGCTGCAAAGAATCATGCGCCAGGGCTTCCTGCAGACAATGCACTTTGATTTATCGCGCTACCTGAAATAGAACCCGAGATATCACCAGATATATGCTGGATTTTTACATGACCTTGGGTGACGAATTCCGAATATCTGTAATTTTCTCGGCCCCTGGTGGTCCGAGGACGTTCCTTCTTCACAGATTCATGCGCCAGGGCCTACCGCAGACAATGCACTTTGATTTATTGCGCTATCTCTAATAGCACCCGAGATATCACCAGATATATATTGGTTTTTCCCCTGACCCTGAGTGTTCGGCCCAATGAGACGGTGGTTTTCCCGGCCCCTGGTTGTCCGAGGTCGTTCCAGCTGCACAGATTAATGAGCCTGGGCCTCCTACAGACAATACACTTTGATTTATTGCGCTATCTGTAATAGCACTCGGGATATCACCAGATATATATTGGATTTTTTTCTGACCCTGACAGTCCGGCCCCTTGAGACGGGACTTTTCTCGACCCCTGGTGGTCCGAGGTCGTTCCCGCTGCACAGAATCATGCGCCACAGCCTCCCGCAGACAAAGCGCTTTGTTTTATTGCGCTATCTCTAATAGCACTCGAGATATCACCAGATATATATTGGATTTTCCCCTGACCCTGACAGTCCGGCCCCATGGGACGGTGATTTTCTCGGCCCCTGGTGGTCCGAGGTCGTTCCCGCTGCACACATTCATGCGACAGGGCCTCCTGCAGTTAATTCACTTTGGTTTATTGCGCTATCTCTAATAGCACCCGAGATATCACGGGATATATGCTGGATTTTTACATGACCTTGTGTGAAGGATACCGAAAATCTGTAATTTTCTTGGCCCCTGGTGGTCCGAGGTCGTTCCCGCTGCACAGATTCATGCGCCAGGGCCTCCTGCAGACAATGTACTTTGATTTATTGCGCTATCTCTAATAGCACCCGAAATATCACCAGATATATGCTGGATTTTTACATGACCTTGGGTGACGGATACCGAAAATCTGTAATTTTCTTGGCCCATGGTGGTCCGAGGTCGATCCCGCTGCACAGATTCATGCGCCACGGCCTCCTACAGACAAAGCACTTCTATTTATTGCGCTATCTGTAATAACACCCGAGATATCACCAGATATATATTGGATTTTTCCCTGACCCTGAGTGTCCGGCCCCATGAGACGGTGATTGTATCGGCCCCTGGTGGTCCGAGGTCGTTCCCGCTGCACAGATCCATGCGCCAGGGCCGCCTGCAGATAATTCACTTTTGTTTATTGCGCTATCTCTAATAGCACCCGAGATATCACCAGATATATATTGGATTTTAGCCTGACCCTGAGTGTGCGGCCCCATGAGACGGTGGTTGTCTCGGCCCCTGGAGGTCCGAGGACGTTCCCAATGCACATATTCATGAGCCAGGGCCTCCTACAGACAATGCACTTTGATTTATTGCGCTATCTGTAATAGCACCCGAGATATCACCAGATATATATTGGATTTTTCCCTGACCCTTAGTGTCCGGCCCCATGAGACGGTGATTGTCTCGGCCCCTGGTGGTACGAGGTCGTTCCCGCTGCACAGATTCATGCGCCAGGGCCTCCTGCAGACGATGCACTTTGATTTATTGCGCTATCTCTAATAGCACCCGAGATATCACCAGATATATGCTGGATTTTTACATGACCTTGGGTGAAGGATACCGAAAATCTGTAATTTCCTTGGCCCCTGGTGGTCCGAGGTCGTTCCCGCTGCACTGATTCATGCGCCAGGGCCTCCTGCAGACAATGTACTTTGATTTATCGCGCAATCTCTAATAGCACCCGAGATATCATCAGATACATCCTGGATTTTTACATGACCTTTGGTGTCCGGCCCAATGTGTCGGTGGTTTTATCGGCCCCTGGTGGTCCGAGGTCGTTCCCGCTGCACAGATTCATGCGCCAGGGCCCCCTGCAGATAATTCACTTTTGTTTATTGCGCTATTTCTAATAGCACCCGAGATATCACCAGATATATATTGGGTTTTTCCCCGACCCTGAGTGCCCAGCCCCATGTGTCGGTGATTTTCTCGGACCCTGGTGATCCGAGGTAGATACCGCTGCACAGATTCATGCGACAGGGCCTCCTGCAGACAATGCACTTTGATTTATTGCGCTATCTCTAATAGCACCCGAGATATCACCAGATATATGCTGGATTTATACATGACCTTGGGTGACGGATACCGAAAATCTGTAGTTTTCTTGGCCCATGGTGGTCCGAGGACGTTCCCGCTGCACAGATTCATGCGCCAGGGCCTCCTGCAGACAATGCACTTTGATTTATCGTGCAATCTCTAATAGCACCCGAGATATCATCAGATACATCCTGGATTTTTACATGACCTTTGGTGTCCGGCCACATGTGTCGGTGGTTTTCTCGGCCTCTGGTGGTCCGACGTCGTTCCGCTACACAGATTCATGCGCTAGGGCCCCCTTCAGATAATTCACTTTGATTTATTGCGTTATCTGTAATAGCACCCGAGATATCACCAGATATATATTGGATTTTTCCCTGAACCTGGCAGTCCGGCCCCATGAGACGGTGATTTTCTCGGCCCCTGGTGGTCCGAGGTCGATCCCGCTGTACAGATTCATGCGCCAGGGCTTCCTGCAGACAATTCACTTTGGTTTATTGCGCTATCTGTAATAGCACCCGAGATATCACCAGATATATATTGGATTTTTCCCAGACCCTGAGTGTCCGACCCCATGAGACGGTGGTTTTCTCGGCCGCTGGAGGTCCGATGTCGTTCCCGCTGCTCAGATTCATGCGCTAGGGCCTCCGGCAGACAATACACTTTGATTTATTGCGCTATCTGTAATAGCACCCGAGATATCACCAGATATATATTGGATTTTTCCCTGACCCTGACAGTCCGGCCCCATGAGACGGTGATTTTCTCGGCCCCTGGTGGTCCGAGGTCGATCCCGCTGCACAGATTCATGCGCCAGGGCTTCCTGCAGACAATTCACTTTGGTTTATTGCGCTATCTGTAATAGCACCCGAGATATCAACTAATATATATTGGATTTTTCCCTAACCCTGAGTGTTCGACCCCATGAGACGGTGGTTTTCTCGGCGCCTGGTGGTCCGATGTCGTTCCCGCTGCACAGATTCATGCGCTAGGGCCTCCTGCATACAATACACTGTGATTTATTGCGCTATCTGTAATAGCACCCGAGATATCACCATATATATATTGGATTTTTCCCTGACCCTGAGTGTCCGACTCCATGAGACGGTGGTTTTCTCGGCCCCTGGTGGTCCGAGGTTGATCCCGCTGCACAGATTCATGCGCTAGGGCCTCCTGCAGACAATGCACCTTGATTTATTGCGCTATCTGTAATAGCACCCGAGATATCACCAGATATATATTGGATTTTTCCCTGACCCTGAGTGTCCGACCCCATGAGACGGTGGGTTTCCCGGCCCCTGGTGGTCCGAGGTCGATCCCGCTGCACAGATTCATGCGCTAGGGCTTCCTGCAGACTATTCACTTTCGTTTATTGCGCTATCTGTAATCGCACCCGAGATATCACCATATATATATTGGATTTTTCCCTGACCCTGAGTGTCCGACTCCATGAGACGGTAGTTTTCTCGGCCCCTGGTGGTCCGAGGTCGATCCCGCTGCACAGATTCATTCGCCAGTGCCTCCTACAGACAATTTCACTTTGATTTATTGCGGTATCTCTAATAGCACCCGAGATGTCACTAGATATATATTGGATTTTCCCCTGACCCTGAGTGCCCGGCCCCATGAGACGGTGGTTTTCTCGGCCACTGGCGGTCCGAGATCGTTCCCGCTGCACAGATTCATGCGACGGGGCCTCCTGCAGATAATTCACTTTGGTTTAGTGCGCTATCTGTAAGAGCACCCGAGATATCACCAGATATATATTGGATTTTTCCCTGATCCTGAGTGTCCGGCCCCATGAGACGGTAGTTTTCTCGGCCCCTGGCGGTCCGAGGTCGTTCCCGCTGCACAGATTCATGCGCCAGGGCCTCCTACAGACAATGCACTTTGATTTATTGCGCTATCTGTAATAGCACCCGAGATATCACCAGATATATATTGGATTTTTCCCTGACCCTGACAGTCCGGCCCCATGAGACGGTGATTTTCTCGGCCCCTGGTGGTCCTAGGTCTTTCCCGCTGCACAGATTCATGCGCTGGGGCCTACTGGAGACAATGCACTTTCATTTATTGCGCTATCTCTAATAGCACCCGAGATATCACCATATATATATTGAATTTTTCCCTGACCCTGAGTGTCCGACTCCATGAGACGGTGGTTTTCTCGGCCCCTGGTGGTCCGAGGTCGATCCCGCTGCACAGATTCATGCGCTAGGGCCTCCTGCAGACAATGCACCTTGATTTATTGCGCTATCTGTAATAGCACCCGAGATATCACCAGATATATATTGGATTTTTCCCTGACCCTGAGTGTCCGACCCCATGAGACGGTGGTTTTCTCGGCCCCTGGTGGTCCGAGGTCTATCCCGCTGCACAGATTCATGCGCTAGGGCTTCCTGCAGACAATTCACTTTCGTTTATTGCGCTATCTGTAATGGCACCCGAGATATCACCATATATATATTGGATTTTTCCCTGACCCTGAGTGTCCGACTCCATGAGACGGTGGTACTCTCGGCCCCGGGCGGTCCGAGGTCGTTCCCGCTGCACAGATTCATGCGACGGGGCCTCCTGCAGATAAGTCACTTTGGTTTAGTGCGCTATCTGTAAGAGCACCCGAGATATCACCAGATATATATTGGATTTTTCCCTGATCCTGAGTGTCCGGCCCCATGAGACGGTGATTTTCTCGGCCCCTGGCGGTCCGAGGTCGTTCCCGCTGCACAGATTCATGCGCTGGGGCCTACTGCAGACAATGCACTTTGATTTAATGCGCTATCTCAAATAGCACCCGAGATATCACCAGATATATATTGGATTTTTCCCTGACCCTGACAGTCCGGCCCCATGAGACGGTGATTTTCTCGGCCCCTGGTGGTCCGAGGTCGATCCCGCTGCACAGATTCATGCGCTAGGGCCTCCTGCAGACAATGCACTTTGATTTATTGCGCTATCTGCAATAGCACCCGTGATATCACCAGATATATATTGGATTTTTCCCTGACCCTGAGTGTCCGGCCCCATGAGACGGTAGTTTTCTCGGCCCCTGGTGGTCCGAGGTCGTTCCCGCTGCACAGATTCATGCGCTAGGGCCTCCTGCAGACAATGCACTTTGATTTGTTGCACTATCTCTAATAGCACCCGAGGTATCACCAGATATATATTGGATTTTTCCCTGACGCTGACAGTCCGGCCCCATGAGACGGTGATTTTCTCGGCCCCTGGTGGTCCGAGGTCGTTCCCGCTGCACAGATTCATGCGCTAGGGCCTCCTGCAGACAATGCACTTCGATTTATTGCGCTATCACTAATAGCACCCGAGATATCACCAGATATATATTGGATTTATCCCTGACCCTGACAGTCCGACCCCATGTGACGGTGGTTTTCTCGGACCCTGGTGGTCGGAGGTCGTTCCCGCTGCACAGATTCATGCGCCAGGGCTTCCTGCAGACAATTCACTTTGGTTTATTGCGCTATCTGTAATAGCACCCGAGATATCACCATATATATATTGGATTTTTCCCTGACCCTGAGTGTCCGACTCCATGAGACGGTGGTTTTATCGGCCCCTGGTGGTCCGAGGTCGATGCCGCTGCACAGATTAATGCGCTAGGGCCTCCTGCAGACAATGCACTTTGATTTATTGCGCTATCTGTAATAGCACCCGAGATATCACCAGATATATATTGGATTTTTCCCTGACCCTGACAGTCCGGCCCCATGAGACGGTGATTTTCTCGGCCCCTGGTGGTCCGAGGTCGATCCCGCTGCACAGATTCATGCGCTAGGGCCTCCTGCAGACAATGCACTTTGATTTATTGCGCTATCTGTAATAGCACCCGAGATATCACCAGATATATATTGGATTTTTCCCTGACCCTGAGTGTCCGGCCCCATGAGACGGTAGTTTTCTCGGCCCCTGGTGGTCCGAGGTCGTTCCCGCTGCACAGATTCATGCGCTAGGGCCTCCTGCAGACAATGCACTTTGATTTCTTGCACTATCTCTAATAGCACCCGAGGTATCACCAGATATATATTGGATTTTTCCCTGACTCTGACAGTCCGGCCCCATGAGACGGTGATTTTCTCGGCCCCTGGTGGTCCGAGGTCGTTCCCGCTGCACAGATTCATGCGCTAGGGCCTCCTGCAGACAATGCACTTTGATTTATTGCGCTATCTGTAATAGCACCCGAGATATCACCAGATATATATTGGATTTATCCCTGACCCTGACAGTCCGACCCCATGAGGCGGTGGTTTTCTCGGACCCTGGTGGTCGGAGGTCGTTCCCGCTGCACAGATTCATGCGCCAGGGCTTCCTGCAGACAATTCACTTTGGTTTATTGCGCTATCTGTAAGAGCACCCGAGATATCACCATATATATATTGGATTTTTCCCTGACCCTGAGTGTCCGACTCCATGAGACGGTGGTTTTATCGGCCCCTGGTGGTCCGAGGTCGATGCCGCTGCACAGATTAATGCGCTAGTGCCTCCTGCAGACAATGCACTTTGATTTATTGCGCTATCTCTAATAGCACCCGAGGTATCACCAGATATGTATTGGATTTTTCCCTGACCCTGACAGTCCGGCCCCATGAGACGGTGATTTTCTCGGCCCCTGGTGGTCCGAGGTCGATCCCGCTGCACAGATTCATGCGCTAGGGCCTCCTGCAGACAATGCACTTTGGATTATTGCGCTATCTCTAATAGCACCCGAGATATCACCAGATATATATTGGATTTTCCCCTGACCCTGACAGTCCGGCCCCATGTGACGGTGGTTTTCTCGGCCTCTGGTGGTCCTAGGTCGTTCCCGCTCCACAGATGCATGCGCCAGGGCCTCCTGCAGACAATGCATCTTGATTTATCGCGTTATCTGTAATAGAACCCGAGATATCACCAGATATATGCTGGATTTTTACATGACATTGTGTGACGGATACCGAAAATATGTAATTTTCTCGGCCCCTGGTGGTCCGATGTCGTTCCTGATGCACAGATTCATGCGCAAGGGCCTCCTCCGGACAATGCACTTTGATCTATTGCGCTATCTGTAATAGCACCCGAGATATCACCAGATATATATTGGATTTTTCCCTGACCCTGAGTGTCCGGCCCCATGAGACGGTGGTTTTCTCGGCCCCTGGTTGTCCGAGGTCGTTCCAGCTGCACAGATTAATGCGCCTGGGCCTCCTACAGACAATACACTTTGATTTATTGCGCTATCTGTAATAGCACTCGGGATATCACCAGATATATATTGGATTTTTCCCTGACCCTGAGTGTCCGACTCCATGAGACGGTGGTTTTATCGGCCCCTGGTGGTCCGAGGTCGATGCCGCTGCACAGATTAATGCGCTAGGGCCTCCTGCAGACAATGCACTTTGATTTATTGCGCTATCTGTAATAGCACCCGAGATATCACCAGATATATATTGGATTTTTCCCTAACCCTGACAGTCCGGCCCCATGAGACGGTGATTTTCTCGGCCACTGTTGGTCCGAGGTCGTTCCCGCTGCACAGATTCATGCGCCAGGGCCTCCTGCAGACAATGCACTTTGATTTATTGCGCTATCTGCAATAGCACCCGAGATATCACCACATATATATTGGATTTTTCGCTGACCCTGAGTGTCCGACCCCATGAGACGGTGGTTTTCTCGGCCCCTGGTTGTCCGATGTCGTTCCCGCTGCACAGATTCATGCGCTGGGGACTACTGCAGACAATGCACTTTGATTTATTGCGCTATATCTAATAGCACCCGAGATATCACCAGATATATATTGGATTTTTCCCTGACCCTGACAGTCCGGCCCCATGAGACGGTGATTTTCTCGGCCCCTGGTGGTCCGAGGTCGATCCCGCTGCACAGATTCATGCGCTAGGGCCTCCTGCAGACAATGCACTTTGGTTTATTGCGCTATCACAAATAGCACCCGAGATATCACCAGATATATATTGGATTTATCCCTGACCCTGTCAGTCCGACCCCATGAGACGGTTGTTTTCTCGAACCCTGGTGGTCGGAGCTCGTTCCCGCTGCACAGATTCATGGGCCAGGGCTTCCTGCAGACAATTCACTTTGGTTTATTGCGCTATCTGTAATAGCACCCGAGATATCACCAGATATATATTGGATTTTTCCCTGACCCTGAGTGTCCGACCCCATGAGACGGTGGTTTTCTCGGCCCCTGGTGGTCCGAGGTCGATCCCGCTGCACAGATTCATGCGCTAAGGCCTCCTGTAGACAATGCGCTTTGATTTGTTGTACTACCTCTAATAGCACCCGAGGTATCACCAGATATATATTGGATTTTTCCCTGACCCTGACAGTCCGGCCCCATGAGACGGTGATTTTCTCGGCCCCTGGTGGTCCGAGATCGTTCCCGCTGCACAGATTCATACGCTAGGGACTCCTGCAGACAATTCACTTTGATTTATTGCGCTATCTGCAATAGCACCCGAGATATCACCAGATATATATTGGATTTTTCCCTGACCCTGAGTGTCCGACCACCTGAGACGGTGGTTTTCTCGGCCCCTGGCGGTCCGAGATCGTTCCCGCTGCCGAGATTCATGTGACAGGGCTTCCTACAGATAATTCACTTTGGTTTACTGCGTTATCTCTAATAGCACCCGAGATATCACCAGATATATATTGGATTTTTCCCTGACCCTGAGCGTCCGGCCCCATGAGAAGGTAATTTCCTCGGCCCCTGGTGGTCTGAGGTCGATCCTGCATCACAGATTCATGCGCCAGGGCTTCCTGCAGACAATGCACTTTGATTTATCGCGCTATCTGAAATGGAACCCGAGATATCACCAGATATATGCTGGATTTTTACATGACCTTGGGTGACGAATTCCGAATATCTGTAATTTTCTCGGCCCCTGGTGGTCCGAGGACGTTCCTTCTTCACAGATTCATGCGCCAGGGCCTCCCGCAGACAATGCACTTTGATTTATTGCGCTATCTCTAATAGCACCCGAGATATCACCAGATATATATTGGATTTTCCCCTGACCCTGACAGTCCGGCCCCATGTGACGGTGGTTTTCTCGGCCTCTGGTGGTCCTAGGTCGTTCCCGCTCCACAGATGCATGCGCCAGGGCCTCCTGCAGACAATGCACCTTGATTTATCGCGTTATCTGTAATAGAACCCGAGATATCACCAGATATATGCTGGATTTTTACATGACATTGGGTGACGGATACCGAAAATATGTAATTTTCTCGGCCCCTGGTGGTCCGATGTCGTTCCTGATGCACAGATTCATGCGCAAGGGCCTCCTCCGGACAATGCACTTTGATCTATTGCACTATCTGTAATAGCACCCGAGATATCACCAGATATATATTGGATTTTTCCCTGACCCTGAGTGTCCGGCCCCATGAGACGGTGGTTTTCTCGGTCCCTGGTTGTCCGAGGTCGTTCCAGCTGCACAGATTAATGCGCCTGGGCCTCCTACAGACTATACACTTTGATTTATTGCGCTATCTGTAATAGCACTCGGGATTTCACCAGATATATATTGGATTTTTCCCTGACCCTGACAGTCCGGCCACATGAGACGGTGATTTTCTCGGCCCCTGGTGGTCCGAGGTCGTTCCCGTTGCACAGAATCATGCGCCAGGGCTTCCTGCAGACAATGCACTTTGATTTATCGCGCCTTCTCTAATAGCACCCGAGATATCACCAGATATATATTGGATTTTTCCCTGACCCTGAGCGTCCGGCCCCATGAGACGGTGGTTTCCTCGGCCCCTGGTGGTCCGAGGTCGATCCCGCTGCACAGATTCATGCGCTAAGGCCTCCTGCAGACAATGCGCTTTGATTTGTTGTACTACCTCTAATAGCACCCGAGGTATCACCAGATATATATTGAATTTTTCCCTGACCCTGAGTGTCCGACTCCATGAGACGGTGGTTTTCTCGGCCCCTGGTGGTCCGAGGTCGATCCCGCTGCACAGATTCATGCGCTAGGGCCTCCTGCAGACAATGCACCTTGATTTATTGCGCTATCTGTAATAGCACCCGAGATATCACCAGATATATATTGGATTTTTCCCTGACCCTGAGTGTCCGACCCCATGAGACGGTGGTTTTCTCGGCCCCTGGTGGTCCGAGGTCTATCCCGCTGCACAGATTCATGCGCTAGGGCTTCCTGCAGACAATTCACTTTCGTTTATTGCGCTATCTGTAATGGCACCCGAGATATCACCATATATATATTGGATTTTTCCCTGACCCTGAGTGTCCGACTCCATGAGACGGTGGTACTCTCGGCCCCGGGCGGTCCGAGGTCGTTCCCGCTGCACAGATTCATGCGACGGGGCCTCCTGCAGATAAGTCACTTTGGTTTAGTGCGCTATCTGTAAGAGCACCCGAGATATCACCAGATATATATTGGATTTTTCCCTGATCCTGAGTGTCCGGCCCCATGAGACGGTGATTTTCTCGGCCCCTGGCGGTCCGAGGTCGTTCCCGCTGCACAGATTCATGCGCTGGGGCCTACTGCAGACAATGCACTTTGATTTAATGCGCTATCTCAAATAGCACCCGAGATATCACCAGATATATATTGGATTTTTCCCTGACCCTGACAGTCCGGCCCCATGAGACGGTGATTTTCTCGGCCCCTGGTGGTCCGAGGTCGATCCCGCTGCACAGATTCATGCGCTAGGGCCTCCTGCAGACAATGCACTTTGATTTATTGCGCTATCTGCAATAGCACCCGTGATATCACCAGATATATATTGGATTTTTCCCTGACCCTGAGTGTCCGGCCCCATGAGACGGTAGTTTTCTCGGCCCCTGGTGGTCCGAGGTCGTTCCCGCTGCACAGATTCATGCGCTAGGGCCTCCTGCAGACAATGCACTTTGATTTGTTGCACTATCTCTAATAGCACCCGAGGTATCACCAGATATATATTGGATTTTTCCCTGACGCTGACAGTCCGGCCCCATGAGACGGTGATTTTCTCGGCCCCTGGTGGTCCGAGGTCGTTCCCGCTGCACAGATTCATGCGCTAGGGCCTCCTGCAGACAATGCACTTCGATTTATTGCGCTATCACTAATAGCACCCGAGATATCACCAGATATATATTGGATTTATCCCTGACCCTGACAGTCCGACCCCATGTGACGGTGGTTTTTTCGGACCCTGGTGGTCGGAGGTCGTTCCCGCTGCACAGATTCATGCGCCAGGGCTTCCTGCAGACAATTCACTTTGGTTTATTGCGCTATCTGTAATAGCACCCGAGATATCACCATATATATATTGGATTTTTCCCTGACCCTGAGTGTCCGACTCCATGAGACGGTGGTTTTATCGGCCCCTGGTGGTCCGAGGTCGATGCCGCTGCACAGATTAATGCGCTAGGGCCTCCTGCAGACAATGCACTTTGATTTATTGCGCTATCTGTAATAGCACCCGAGATATCACCAGATATATATTGGATTTTTCCCTGACCCTGACAGTCCGGCCCCATGAGACGGTGATTTTCTCGGCCCCTGGTGGTCCGAGGTCGATCCCGCTGCACAGATTCATGCGCTAGGGCCTCCTGCAGACAATGCACTTTGATTTATTGCGCTATCTGTAATAGCACCCGAGATATCACCAGATATATATTGGATTTTTCCCTGACCCTGAGTGTCCGGCCCCATGAGACGGTAGTTTTCTCGGCCCCTGGTGGTCCGAGGTCGTTCCCGCTGCACAGATTCATGCGCTAGGGCCTCCTGCAGACAATGCACTTTGATTTCTTGCACTATCTCTAATAGCACCCGAGGTATCACCAGATATATATTGGATTTTTCCCTGACTCTGACAGTCCGGCCCCATGAGACGGTGATTTTCTCGGCCCCTGGTGGTCCGAGGTCGTTCCCGCTGCACAGATTCATGCGCTAGGGCCTCCTGCAGACAATGCACTTCGATTTATTGCGCTATCACTAATAGCACCCGAGATATCACCAGATATATATTGGATTTATCCCTGACCCTGACAGTCCGACCCCATGAGGCGGTGGTTTTCTCGGACCCTGGTGGTCGGAGGTCGTTCCCGCTGCACAGATTCATGCGCCAGGGCTTCCTGCAGACAATTCACTTTGGTTTATTGCGCTATCTGTAATAGCACCCGAGATATCACCATATATATATTGGATTTTTCCCTGACCCTGAGTGTCCGACTCCATGAGACGGTGGTGTTATCGGCCCCTGGTGGTCCGAGGTCGATGCCGCTGCACAGATTAATGCGCTAGGGCCTCCTGCAGACAATGCACTTTGATTTATTGCGCTATCTCTAATAGCACCCGAGGTATCACCAGATATGTATTGGATTTTTCCCTGACCCTGACAGTCCGGCCCCATGAGACGGTGATTTTCTCGGCCCCTGGTGGTCCGAGGTCGATCCCGCTGCACAGATTCATGCGCTAGGGCCTCCTGCAGACAATGGACTTTGGATTATTGCGCTATCTCTAATAGCACCCGAGATATCACCAGATATATATTGGATTTTCCCCTGACCCTGACAGTCCGGCCCCATGTGACGGTGGTTTTCTCGGCCTCTGGTGGTCCTAGGTCGTTCCCGCTCCACAGATGCATGCGCCAGGGCCTCCTGCAGACAATGCATCTTGATTTATCGCGTTATCTGTAATAGAACCCGAGATATCACCAGATATATGCTGGATTTTTACATGACATTGGGTGACGGATACCGAAAATATGTAATTTTCTCGGCCCCTGGTGGTCCGATGTCGTTCCTGATGCACAGATTCATGCGCAAGGGCCTCCTCCGGACAATGCACTTTGATCTATTGCGCTATCTGTAATAGCACCCGAGATATCACCAGATATATATTGGATTTTTCCCTGACCCTGAGTGTCCGGCCCCATGAGACGGTGGTTTTCTCGGCCCCTGGTTGTCCGAGGTCGTTCCAGCTGCACAGATTAATGCGCCTGGGCCTCCTACAGACAATACACTTTGATTTATTGCGCTATCTGTAATAGCACTCGGGATATCACCAGATATATATTGGATTTTTCCCTGACCCTGACAGTCCGGCCACATGAGACGGTGATTTTCTCGGCCCCTGGTGGTCCGAGGTCGTTCCCGTTGCACAGAATCATGCGCCAGGGCTTCCTGCAGACAATGCACTTTGATTTGTTGCACTATCTCTAATAGCACCCGAGGTATCACCAGATATATATTGGATTTTTCCCTGACGCTGACAGTCCGGCCCCATGAGACGGTGATTTTCTCGGCCCCTGGTGGTCCGAGGTCGTTCCCGCTGCACAGATTCATGCGCTAGGGCCTCCTGCAGACAATGCACTTTGATTTATTGCGCTATCTGTAATAGCACCCGAGATATCACCAGATATATATTGGATTTATCCCTGACCCTGACAGTCCGACCCCATGAGGCGGTGGTTTTCTCGGACCCTGGTGGTCGGAGGTCGTTCCCGCTGCACAGATTCATGCGCCAGGGCTTCCTGCAGACAATTCACTTTGGTTTATTGCGCTATCTGTAAGAGCACCCGAGATATCACCATATATATATTGGATTTTTCCCTGACCCTGAGTGTCCGACTCCATGAGACGGTGGTTTTATCGGCCCCTGGTGGTCCGAGGTCGATGCCGCTGCACAGATTAATGCGCTAGTGCCTCCTGCAGACAATGCACTTTGATTTATTGCGCTATCTCTAATAGCACCCGAGGTATCACCAGATATGTATTGGATTTTTCCCTGACCCTGACAGTCCGGCCCCATGAGACGGTGATTTTCTCGGCCCCTGGTGGTCCGAGGTCGATCCCGCTGCACAGATTCATGCGCTAGGGCCTCCTGCAGACAATGCACTTTGGATTATTGCGCTATCTCTAATAGCACCCGAGATATCACCAGATATATATTGGATTTTCCCCTGACCCTGACAGTCCGGCCCCATGTGACGGTGGTTTTCTCGGCCTCTGGTGGTCCTAGGTCGTTCCCGCTCCACAGATGCATGCGCCAGGGCCTCCTGCAGACAATGCATCTTGATTTATCGCGTTATCTGTAATAGAACCCGAGATATCACCAGATATATGCTGGATTTTTACATGACATTGTGTGACGGATACCGAAAATATGTAATTTTCTCGGCCCCTGGTGGTCCGATGTCGTTCCTGATGCACAGATTCATGCGCAAGGGCCTCCTCCGGACAATGCACTTTGATCTATTGCGCTATCTGTAATAGCACCCGAGATATCACCAGATATATATTGGATTTTTCCCTGACCCTGAGTGTCCGGCCCCATGAGACGGTGGTTTTCTCGGCCCCTGGTTGTCCGAGGTCGTTCCAGCTGCACAGATTAATGCGCCTGGGCCTCCTACAGACAATACACTTTGATTTATTGCGCTATCTGTAATAGCACTCGGGATATCACCAGATATATATTGGATTTTTCCCTGACCCTGAGTGTCCGACTCCATGAGACGGTGGTTTTATCGGCCCCTGGTGGTCCGAGGTCGATGCCGCTGCACAGATTAATGCGCTAGGGCCTCCTGCAGACAATGCACTTTGATTTATTGCGCTATCTGTAATAGCACCCGAGATATCACCAGATATATATTGGATTTTTCCCTAACCCTGACAGTCCGGCCCCATGAGACGGTGATTTTCTCGGCCACTGTTGGTCCGAGGTCGTTCCCGCTGCACAGATTCTTGCGCCAGGGCCTCCTGCAGACAATGCACTTTGATTTATTGCGCTATCTGCAATAGCACCCGAGATATCACCACATATATATTGGATTTTTCGCTGACCCTGAGTGTCCGACCCCATGAGACGGTGGTTTTCTCGGCCCCTGGTTGTCCGATGTCGTTCCCGCTGCACAGATTCATGCGCTGGGGACTACTGCAGACAATGCACTTTGATTTATTGCGCTATATCTAATAGCACCCGAGATATCACCAGATATATATTGGATTTTTCCCTGACCCTGACAGTCCGGCCCCATGAGACGGTGATTTTCTCGGCCCCTGGTGGTCCGAGGTCGATCCCGCTGCACAGATTCATGCGCTAGGGCCTCCTGCAGACAATGCACTTTGGTTTATTGCGCTATCACAAATAGCACCCGAGATATCACCAGATATATATTGGATTTATCCCTGACCCTGTCAGTCCGACCCCATGAGACGGTTGTTTTCTCGAACCCTGGTGGTCGGAGCTCGTTCCCGCTGCACAGATTCATGGGCCAGGGCTTCCTGCAGACAATTCACTTTGGTTTATTGCGCTATCTGTAATAGCACCCGAGATATCACCAGATATATATTGGATTTTTCCCTGACCCTGAGTGTCCGACCCCATGAGACGGTGGTTTTCTCGGCCCCTGGTGGTCCGAGGTCGATCCCGCTGCACAGATTCATGCGCTAAGGCCTCCTGTAGACAATGCGCTTTGATTTGTTGTACTACCTCTAATAGCACCCGAGGTATCACCAGATATATATTGGATTTTTCCCTGACCCTGACAGTCCGGCCCCATGAGACGGTGATTTTCTCGGCCCCTGGTGGTCCGAGATCGTTCCCGCTGCACAGATTCATACGCTAGGGACTCCTGCAGACAATTCACTTTGATTTATTGCGCTATCTGCAATAGCACCCGAGATATCACCAGATATATATTGGATTTTTCCCTGACCCTGAGTGTCCGACCACCTGAGACGGTGGTTTTCTCGGCCCCTGGCGGTCCGAGATCGTTCCCGCTGCCGAGATTCATGTGACAGGGCTTCCTACAGATAATTCACTTTGGTTTACTGCGTTATCTCTAATAGCACCCGAGATATCACCAGATATATATTGGATTTTTCCCTGACCCTGAGCGTCCGGCCCCATGAGAAGGTAATTTCCTCGGCCCCTGGTGGTCTGAGGTCGATCCTGCATCACAGATTCATGCGCCAGGGCTTCCTGCAGACAATGCACTTTGATTTATCGCGCTATCTGAAATGGAACCCGAGATATCACCAGATATATGCTGGATTTTTACATGACCTTGGGTGACGAATTCCGAATATGTGTAATTTTCTCGGCCCCTGGTGGTCCGAGGACGTTCCTTCTTCACAGATTCATGCGCCAGGGCCTCCCGCAGACAATGCACTTTGATTTATTGCGCTATCTCTAATAGCACCCGAGATATCACCAGATATATATTGGATTTTTTCCTGACCCTGAGTGTCCGACCCCATGAGACGGTGGTTTTCTCGGCCCCTGGTGGTCCGAGGTCAATCCCGCTGCACAGATTCATGCGACAGGGCCTCCTACAGACAATGCACTTTGATTTATCGCGCCTTCTCTAATAGCACCCGAGATATCACCAGATATATATTGGATTTTTCCCTGACCCTGAGTGTCCGGCGCCATGAGACGGTGGTTTTCTCGGCCTCTGGTGGTCCGAGGTCGCTGCCGCTGCACAGATTCATGCGCTAGAGACTCCCGTAGGCAATGCACTTTGATTTATCGTGCTATGTCTAATAGCACCCGAGATATCACCAGATATATATTGGATTTTTCCCTAGCCCTGAGTGTCCGGCGACATGTGTCGGCGGTTTTCTCGGCCCCTGGTGGTCCGAGGTCGTTGCCGCTGCACAGATTCATGCGCCACAGCCTCCCGCAGACAAAGCGCTTTGTTTTATTGCGCTATCTCTAATAGCACTCGAGATATCACCAGATATATATTGGATTTTTCCCTGACCCTGACAGTACGGCCCCATGGGACGGTGATTTTATCGGCCCCTGGTGGTCCGATGTCGTTCCCGCTGCACAGATTCATGCGCCAGGGCCTCCTACAGGCAATGCACTTTGGTTTATTGCGCTATCTGGAATACCACCCGAGATATCACCAGATATATGCAGGATTTTTTCATGACCTTGGGCGACGAATTCCGAATATCTGTAATTTTCTCGGCCCCTGATGGTCTGACGTCGTTCCTGCTTCACAGATTCATGCGCCAGGGCCTCCCGCAGACAATGCACTTTGATTTATTGCGCTATCTCTAATAGCACCCGAGATATCACCAGATATATATTGGTTTTTCCCCTGACCCTGAGTGTTCGGCCCAATGAGACGGTGGTTTTCTCGGCCCCTGGTGGTCCTAGGTCGTTGCCGCTGCACAGATTCATGCGCTAGAGACTCCCGTAGACAATGCACTTTGATTTATTGCGCTATCTGTAATAGCACTCGAGATATCACCAGATATATATTGGATTTTTCCCTGACCCTGAGTGTCCGACCCCATGAGACGGTGGTTTTCTCGGCCCCTGGTGGTCCGACGTCAATCCCGCTGGACAGATTCATGCGCCAGGGCCTCCTGCAGACAATGCACTTTGATTTATTGCGCTATCTCTAATAGCACCCGAGATATCACCAGATATATATTGGATTTTTCCCTGACCCTGAGTGTCCGGCGCCATGTGTCGGTGGTTTTCTCGGCCTCTGGTGGTCCGAGGTCGTTGCCGCTGCACAGATTCATGCGCCAGAGCCTCCCGCAGACAAAGCACTTTGATTTATTCCGCTATCTCTAATAGCACCCGAGATATCACCAGATATATATTGGTTTTTCCCCTGACCCTGAGTGTTCGGCCCAACGAGACGGTGGTTTTCTCGGCCCCTGGTGGTCCGAGGACGTTCCAGCTGCACACA
This sequence comes from Nomia melanderi, assembly GCF_051020985.1. Lineage (NCBI taxonomy): Eukaryota > Metazoa > Arthropoda > Insecta > Hymenoptera > Halictidae > Nomia > Nomia melanderi. The sequence goes on along the minus strand of NW_027475150.1, from coordinate 562,612 downwards.
ATTAATGCGCCAGGGCCTCCCACAGACAATACACTTTGATTTATTGCGCTATCTGTAATAGCACTCGGGATATCACCAGATATATATTGGATTTTTCCCTGACCCTGACAGTCCGGCCCCATGAGACGGTGATTTTCTCGACCCCTAGTGGACCGAGGTCGTTCCCGCTGCACAGAATCATGCGCCAGGGCTTCCTGCAGACAATGCACTTTTATTTATCGCGCCTTCTCTAATAGCACCCGAGATATCACCAGATATATATTGGATTTTTCCCTGACCCTGAGTGTCCGGCGCCATGAGACGGTGTTTTTCTCGGCCCCTGGTGGTCCGAGGTCGTTCCCGCTGCACAGATTCATGCGCCAGGGCCTCCTGCAGATAATTCACTTCGGATTATTGCGCTATCTCTAATAGCACCCGAGATATCACCAGATATTTATTTGACTTTTCCCTGACCCTGCCAGTCCGGCCCCATGAGACGGTGGTTTTCTCGGCCCCTGGTGGTCCGAGGTCGTCCCCCCTGCGCAGATGCATGCGCCAGTGCCTCCTGCAGACAATGCACTTTGATTTATCGCGTTATCTGTAATAAAACCCGAGATATCACCAGATATATGCTGGATTTTTACATGACCTTGTGTGACGAATTCCGAATATCTGTAATTTTCTCTGCCCCTGCTGGTCTGAGGTCGTTCCTGCTTCACTGAATCATGCGCCAGGGCCTCCCGCAGACAATGCACTTTGATTTATTGCGCTATCTGTAATAGCACTCGAGATATCACCAGATATATATTGGATTTTTCCCTGACCCTGAGTGTCCGACCCCATGAGACGGTGGTTTTCTCGGCCCCTGGTGGTCCGAGGTCAATCCCGCTGGACAGATTCATGCGCCAGGGCCTCCTGCAGATAATTCACTTTGGTTTATTGCGCTATCTCTAATAGCACCGGAGATATCACCACATATATTTTGGATTTTTCCCTGATCCTGAGTGCCCGGCCCAATGTTTCGGTGGTTTTCTCCACCCCTGGTGGTCCGAGATCGTCCCCACTGCTCAGAATCATGGGCCAGGGCTTCCTGCAGACAATGCACTTTGATTTATCGCGCTATCTCTAATAGCACCCGAGATATCACCACATATATATTGGATTTTTCCCTGACCCTGAGTGTCCGGCGCCATGTGTCGGTGGTTTTCTCGGCCCCTGGTGGTCCGAGGTCGTTCCCGCTGCACAGATTAATGCGCCAGGGCCTCCTACAGACAATACACTTTGATTTATTGCGCTATCTGTAATAGCACTCGGGATATCACCAGATATATATTGGATTTTTCCCTGACCCTGACAGTCCCTCCCCATGAGACGGTGATTTTCTCGTCCCCTGGTGGTCCGAGGTCATTCCCGCTGCCCAGAATCATGCGCCAGGGCTTCCTGCAGACAATGCACTTTGATTTATCGCGCTATGTCTAATAGCACCCGAGATATCACCAGATATATATTGGATTTTTCCCTGACCCTGAGTGTCCGGCGCCATGTGTCGGTGGTTTTCTCGGCCCCTGGTGGTCCGAGGTCGTTGCCGCTGCACAGATTCATGCGCCAGAGCCTCCCGCAGACAAAGCACTTTGATTTATTGCGCTATCTGTAATAGCACCCGATATATCACCAGATATATATTGGTTTTTCCCCGGACCCTGAGTGTTCGGCCCAATGAGACGGTGGTTTTCTCGGCCTCTGGTGGTCCTAGGTCGTTCCCGCTCCACAGATGCATGCGCCAGGGCCTCCTGCAGACAATGCACTTTGATTTATCGCGTTATCTGTAATAGAAACCGAGATATCTCCAGATATATGCTGGATTTTTACATGACATTGGGTGACGGATACGGAAAATATGTAATTTTCTCGGCCCCTGGTGGTCCGATGTCGTTCCTGATGCACAGATTCATGCGCAAGGGCCTCCTCCGGACAATGCACTTTGATCTATTGCGCTATCTGTAATATCACCCGAGATATCACCAGATATATATTGGATTTTTCCCTGACCCTGAGTGTCCGGCCCCATGAGACGGTGGTTTTCTCGGCCCCTGGTTGTCCGAGGTCGTTCCAGCTGCACAGATTAATGCGCCTGGGCCTCCTACAGACAATACACTTTGATTTATTACGCTATCTGTAATAGCACTCGCTGATATCACCAGATATATATTGGATTTTTCCCTGACCCTGACAGTCCGGCCCCATGAGACGGTGATTTTCTCGGCCCCTGGTGGTCCGAGGTCGTTCCAGCTTCACAGATTCATGCGCCAGGGCCTCCCGCAGACAATGCACTTTGATTTATTGCGCTATCTCTAATAGCACCCGAGATATCACCAGATATGTATTGGTTTTTCCCATGAACCTGAGTGTTCGGCCCAATGAGACGGTGGTTTTCTCGGCCCCTGGTGGTCCGAGGTCATTCCAGCAGCACAGATTAATGCGCCAGGGCCTCCTACAGACAATACACTATGATTTATTGCGCTATCGGTAATAGCACTCGGGATATCACCAGATATATATTGGATTTTTCCCTGACCCTGATTGTCCAGCGCCATGTGTCGGTGGTTTTCTCGGCCGCTGGTGGTCCCAGGTCGTTCCCGCTGCACAGATTCATGCGCCAGGGCTTCCTGCAGATAATTCACTTTGGTTTATTGCGCTATCTCTAATAGCACCCGAGATATCACCAGATATATATTGGATTTTTCCCTGACCCTGAGTGTCCGACTCCATGAGACGGTGGTTTTCTCGGCCCCTGGCGGACCGAGGTCGTTCCCGCTGCACAGATTCATGTGACAGGGCCTCCTACAGACAATGCACTTTGATTTATTGCCCTATCTGTAATAGCACCCGAGATATCACCAGATATATATTGGATTTTTCCCTGACCCTGAGTGTCCGGCCCCATGAGACGGTAGTTTTCTCGGCCCCTGGTGGTCCGAGGTCGTTCCCGCTGCACAGATTCATGCGCCACGGCTTCCTGCAGACAATTCACTTTGGTTTATTGCGCTATCTGTAATAGCACCCGAGATATCACCAGATATATATTGGATTTTTCCCTGACCCTGAGTGTCCGGCCCCATGAGACGGTAGTTTTCTCGGCCCCTGGTGGTCCGAGGACGATCCCGCTGCACAGATTCATGCGCTAGGGCCTCCTGCAGACAATGCACTTTGATTTGTTGTACTACCTCTAATAGCACCCGAGGTATCACCAGATATATATTGGATTTTTCCCTGACCCTGACAGTCCGGCCCCATGGGACGGTGATTTTCTCGGCCCCTGGTGGTCCGAGGTCGTTCCCGCTGCACAGATTCATGCGCTGGGGCCTACTACGGACAATGCACTTTGATTTATTGCGCTATCTCTAATAGCACCCGAGATATCACCAGATATATACTGGATTTTTCCCTGACCCTGACAGTCCGGCCCCATGAGACGGTGATTTTCTCGGCCCCCGGTGGTCCGAGGTCGATCCCGCTGCACAGATTCATGCGCTAGGGACTCCTGCAGACAATGCACTTTGATTTATTGCGTTATCTGCAATAGCACCCGAGGTATCACCAGATATATAATGGATTTTTCCCTGACCCTGACAGTCCGACTCCATGAGACGGTAGTTTTCTCGGCCCCTGGTGGTCCGAGGTCGATCCCGCTGCACAGATTCATGCGCCAGGGCCTCCTACAGACAATGCACTTTGATTCATTGCGCTATCTGTAATAGCACCCGAGATATCATCATATATATATTGGATTTTCCCCTGACCCTGAGTGTCCGGCACCATGAGACGGTGGTTTTCTCGGCCCCTGGTGGTCCGAGGTCGTTCCCGCAGCACAGATTCATGCGCTGGGGCCTACTACAGACAATGCACTTTGATTTATTGCGCTATCTCTAATAGCACCCGAGATATCACCAGATATATACTGGATTTTTCCCTGAGCCTGACACTCCGGCCCCATGAGACGGTGATTTTCTCGGCCCCTGGTGGTCCGAGGTCGTTCCCGCTGCACAGAATCATGCGCCAGGGCTTCCTGCAGACAATGCACTTTGATTTATCGCGCCTTCTCTAATAGCACCCGAGATATCACCGGATATATATTGGATTTTCCCCTGACCCTGAGTGTCCGGCCCCATGAGACGGAGGTTTTCTCGGCACCTGGTGGTCCGAGGTCGTTCCAGCTGCACAGATTAATGCGCCTGGGCCTCCTACAGACAATACACTTTGATTTATTGCGCTATCTGTAATAGCACTCGGGATATCACCAGATATATATTGGATTTTTCCCTGACCCTGACAGTCCGGCCCCATGAGACGGTGATTTTCTCGGCCCCTGGTGGTCCGAGGTCGTTCCAGCTTCACAGATTCATGCGCCAGGGCCTCCCGCAGACAATGCACTTTGATTTATTGCGCTATCTCTAATAGCACCCGAGATATCACCAGATATGTATTGGTTTTTCCCATGAACCTGAGTGTTCGGCCCAATGAGACGGTGGTTTTCTCGGCCCCTGGTGGTCCGAGGTCATTCCAGCAGCACAGATTAATGCGCCAGGGCCTCCTACAGACAATACACTATGATTTATTGCGCTATCGGTAATAGCACTCGGGATATCACCAGATATATATTGGATTTTTCCCTGACCCTGATTGTCCAGCGCCATGTGTCGGTGGTTTTCTCGGCCGCTGGTGGTCCCAGGTCGTTCCCGCTGCACAGATTCATGCGCCAGGGCTTCCTGCAGATAATTCACTTTGGTTTATTGCGCTATCTCTAATAGCACCCGAGATATCACCAGATATATATTGGATTTTTCCCTGACCCTGAGTGTCCGACTCCATGAGACGGTGGTTTTCTCGGCCCCTGGCGGACCGAGATCGTTCCCGCTGCACAGATTCATGTGACAGGGCCTCCTACAGACAATGCACTTTGATTTATTGCCCTATCTGTAATAGCACCCGGGATATCACCAGATATATATTGGATTTTTCCCTGACCCTGAGTGTCCGGCCCCATGAGACGGTAGTTTTCTCGGCCCCTGGTGGTCCGAGGTCGTTCCCGCTGCACAGATTCATGCGCCTCGGCTTCCTGCAGACAATTCACTTTGGTTTATTGCGCTATCTGTAATAGCACCCGAGATATCAGCAGATATATATTGGATTTTTCCCTGACCCTGAGTGTCCGGCCCCATGAGACGGTAGTTTTCTCGGCCCCTGGTGGTCCGAGGACGATCCCGCTGCACAGATTCATGAGCTAGGGCCTCCTGCAGACAATGCACTTTGATTTGTTGTACTACCTCTAATAGCACCCGAGGTATCACCAGATATATATTGGATTTTTCCCTGACCCTGACAGTCCGGCCCCATGGGACGGTGATTTTCTCGGCCCCTGGTGGTCCGAGGTCGTTCCCGCTGCACAGATTCATGCGCTGGGGCCTACTACAGACAATGCACTTTGATTTATTGCGCTATCTCTAATAGCACCCGAGATATCACCAGATATATACTGGATTTTTCCCTGACCCTGACAGTCCGGCCCCATGAGACGGTGATTTTCTCGGCCCCCGGTGGTCCGAGGTCGATCCCGCTGCACAGATTCATGCGCTAGGGACTCCTGCAGACAATGCACTTTGATTTATTGCGTTATCTGCAATAGCACCCGAGGTATCACCAGATATATAATGGATTTTTCCCTGACCCTGACAGTCCGACTCCATGAGACGGTAGTTTTCTCGGCCCCTGGTGGTCCGAGGTCGATCCCGCTGCACAGATTCATGCGCCAGGGCCTCCTACAGACAATGCACTTTGATTCATTGCGCTATCTGTAATAGCACCCGAGATATCATCATATATATATTGGATTTTCCCCTGACCCTGCGTGTCCGGCACCATGAGACGGTGGTTTTCTCGGCCCCTGGTGGTCCGAGGTCGTTCCCGCTGCACAGATTCATGCGCTGGGGCCTACTACAGACAATGCACTTTGATTTATTGCGCTATCTCTAATAGCACCCGAGATATCACCAGATATATACTGGATTTTTCCCTGAGCCTGACACTCCGGCCCCATGAGACGGTGATTTTCTCGGCCCCTGGTGGTCCGAGGTCGTTCCCGCTGCACAGAATCATGCGCCAGGGCTTCCTGCAGACAATGCACTTTGATTTATCGCGCCTTCTCTAATAGCACCCGAGATATCACCGGATATATATTGGATTTTCCCCTGACCCTGAGTGTCCGGCCCCATGAGACGGAGGTTTTCTCGGCACCTGGTGGTCCGAGGTCGTTCCCGCTGCACAGATTCATGCGCCATGGCCTCCTGCAGATAATTCACTTTGGTTAATTGCGCTATCTGTAATAGCACCAGAGATATCACCAGATATATATTGGATTTTTCCCTGAACCTGAGTGTCCGACCCCATGAGACGGTGGTTTTCTCGGCCCCTGGTGGTCCGAGGTCGTTCCCGCTGCACAGATTCGTGCGCCAGGGCCTCCTGCGGGTAATTCACTTTGGTTTATTGCGCTATCTCTAATAGCACCCGAGATATCACCAGAATATATTGGTTTTTCCCCTGATCCTGAGTGTCCGGCCCCATGAGACGGTGGTTTTCTCGGCCCCTGGTCGTCCGAGGTCGTTCCCGCTGGCCAGATTCATGCGCCAGGGCCTCCAGCAGATAATTCACTTTGGTATATTGCGCTATCTCTAATAGCACCCGAGACATCACCAGATATATATTGGATTTTTCCCTGACCCTGAGTGTCCCGCCCCATGAGACGTTGGTTTTCTCGGCCCCTGGTGGTCCGAGGTCGTTCCCGCTGCACTGATTCATGCGCCAGGGCCTCCTACAGACAATGTACTTTGATTTATTGCGCTATCTGTAATAGCACCCGAGATATCAACAGATATATATTGGATTTTTCCCTGACCATGAGAGTCCGGCCCCATGAGACGGTGGTTTTCTCGGCCCCTGGTGGTCGGAGCTCGTTCCAGCTGCACTGATTCATGCGCCAGAGCCTCCTATAGATAACTCACTTTGGTTTATTGCCATATCTCTAATAGCACCCGAGATATCACCATATATATATTGGATTTTTCCCTGACCCTGACAGTCCGGCCCCATGTGTCGGTGGTTTTCTCGGCCCCTGGTGGTCCGAGGTCGTTTCCGCGGCACAGATTTATGCGCCAGGGCCGCCTGCAGATAATTCACTTTGATTTAGTGCGCTATCTGTAACAGCACCCGAGATATCCCCAGATATATATTGAATTTTTCCCCGACCCTGAGTGTCCCACCCCATGAGACGGTGGTTCTCTCGGCCCCTGCTGGGCCGAGGTCGTTCCCGCTGCACAGATTCATGCGCCAGGGCCTCCTGCAGACAATGCACTTTGATTTATTGCGCTCTCTGTAATAGCACCCGAGATATCACCAGATATATATTGGATTTTCCCCTGACCCTGAGTGTCCGGCCCCATGAGACGGAGGTTTTCTCGGCACCTGGTGGTCCGAGGTCGTTCCTGCTTCACAGATTCATGCGCCCGGGCCTACTGCAGACAATGCTCTTTGATTTATCGCGCTATCTCTAACAGCACCCGAGATGTCACCAGATATATATTTGATTTTTCCCTGACCCTGAGTGGCTGGCCCCATGAGACGGTGGTTTTCTCGGCCCCTGGTGGTCCGACGTCGTTCCCGCTGCACAGATACATGCGCCAGTGCCACCTGCAGATAATTCACTTTGGTTTATTGCGCTATCTCTAATAGCAGCCGAGATATCACCAGATATATATTGGATTTTCCCCTGACCCTGAGTGTCCGGCCCCATGAGACGGAGGTTTTCTCGGACCCTGGTTGTCCGAGGTCGTTCCCGCTGCCCAGATTCATGCGGCAGGGCCTCCTACAGACAATGCACTTTGATTAGTTGCGCTATCAGTAATAGCACCCGAGATATCACCAGATATATATTGGATTTTCCCCTGACCCTGAGTGTCCGGCCCCATGAGACGGAGGTTTTCTCGGCACCTGGTGGTCCGAGGTCGTTCCCGCTGCACAGATTCATGCGCCAGGGCCTCCTGCAGATAATTCACTTTGGTTAATTGCGCTATCTGTAATAGCACCAGAGATATCACCAGATATATATTGGATTTTTCCCTGAACCTGAGTGTCCGACCCCATGAGACGGTGGTTTTCTCGGCCCCCGGTGGTCCGAGGTCGTTCCCGCTGCACAGATTCGTGCGCCAGGGCCTCCTGCAGGTAATTCACTTTGGTTTATTGCGCTATCTCTAATAGCACCCGAGATATCACCAGATATATATTGGATTTTCCCCTGACCCTGAGTGTCCGGTCCCATGAGACGGTGGTTTTCTCGGCACCTGGTGGTCCGAGGTCGTTCCCGCTGCCCAGATTCATGCGGCAGGGCCTCCTACAGACAATGCACTTTGATTTATTGCGCTAACTGTAATAGCACCCGAGATATCACCAGATATATATTGGATTTTTCCCTGACCCTGAGTGTCCGGACCCATGAGACTGTGGTTTTCTCGGCCCCTGGTGGTCTGAGGTCGATCCGGCTGCACAGATTCAGGCGCCAGGGCCTCCTACAGACAATGCACTTTTATTTATTGCGCTATCTGTAATAGCACCCGAGATATCACCAGATATATATTGGATTTTTCCCTGACACTGACAGTCCGGACCCATGAGACAGTTAATTTTCTCGGCCCCTGGTGGTCCGAGGTCGATCCCGCTGCACAGATTCATGAGCCAGGGCCTCCTACAGACAATGCACTTTGATTCATTGCGCTATCTGTAATAGCACCCGAGATATCACCATATATATATTGGATTTTCCCCTGACCCTGAGTGTCCGGCCCCATGAGACGGTGATTTTCTCGGCCCCTGGTGGTCCGAGGTCGTTCCCGCTGCACAGATTCATGCGCCAGGGCCTCCTGCAGATAATTAACTTTGGTTTATTGCGCTATCTCTAATAGCAGCCGAGATATCACCAGATATATATTGGATTTTCCCCTGACCCTGAGTGTCCGGCCCCATGAGACGGAGGTTTTCTCGGCACCTGGTGGTCCGAGGTCGTTCCCGCTGGCCAGATTCATGCGCCAGGGCCTCCTACAGACAATGCACTTTGATTTGTTGCGCTATCTGTAATAGCAGCCGAGGTATCACCAGATATATATTGGATTTTTCCCTGACACTGACAGTCCGGACCCATGAGACAGTTAATTTTCTCGGACCCTGGTGGTCCGAGGTCGATCCCGCTACACAGATTCATGCGCCAGGGCCTCCTACAGACAATGCACTTTGATTTGTTGCGCTATCTGTAATAGCACCCGAGATATCACCAGATATATATTGGATTTTTCCCTGACCCTGAGAGTCCGGCCCCATGAGACGGTGATTTTCTCGGCCCCTGGTGGTCCGAGGTCGATCCCGCTACACAGATTCATGCGACAAAGCCTCCTACAGACAATGCACTTTGATTTATTGCGCTATCTGTAACAGCAGCCGAGATATCACCAGATATATGCTGGATTTTTACATGACCTTGGCTGACGGATTCCGAATATCTGTAATTTTCTCGGCCCCTGGTGGTCCGAGGTAGTTCCTGCTGCACAGATTCATTCGCCAGTGCCTGCTACAGACAATGCACTTTGATTTATTGCGCTATCTCTAATAGCACCCGAGATATCACCAGATATATATTGGATTTTTCCCTGACCCTGAGTGCTCGACCCCATGAGACCGTGGTTTTCTCGGTCCCTGGTGGTCCGAGGTTGATCCCGCTGTACAGATTCATGCGCCAAGGCTTCCTGCAGACAATTCACTTTGGTTTATTGCGCTATCTGTAATAGCACCCGAGATACCACCAGATATATGCTGGATTTTTACATGTCCTTGGGTGACGGATTCCGCATATCTGTAATTTTCTCGGCCCCTGGTGGTCCGAGGTAGATCCTGCTGCACAGATTCATTTGCCAGTGCCTGCTACAGACAATGCACTTTGTTTTATTGCGCTATCTCTAATAGCACCCGAGATATGACCAGATATATATTTGATTTTTCCCTGACCCTGACAGTCCGGCCCCATGAGACGGTGATTTTCTCTGCCCCTGGTTGTCCGAGGTCGTTCCCGCTGCACAGATTCATGCGCCAGGGCCTCCTATAGATAATTCACTTTGGTTCATTGCGCTATCTCTAATAGCACCCGAGATATCACCAGATATATATTGGATTTTCCCCTGACCCTGAGTGTCCGGCCCCATGAGACGCTGGTTTTCTCGGCCCCTGGTGGTCCGAGGTCGTTCCCGCTGCACAGATTCATTCGCCAGTGCCTGCTGCAGATAATTCACTTTGGTTTATTCCGCTATCTCTAATCGCACCCGAGATATCACCAGATATATATTGGATTTTTCCCTGACCCTGACAGTCCGGCCCCATGTGTCGGTGGTTTTCTCGGCCCCTGGTGGTCCGAGGTCGATCCCGCTACACAGATTCATGCGAAAAGGCCTCCTACAGACAATGCACTTTGATTTATTGCGCTATCTGTAACAGCAGCCGAGATATCACCAGATATATGCTGGGTTTTTACATGACCTTGGCTGACGGATTCCGAATATCTGTAATTTTCTCGGCCCCTGGTGGTCCGAGGTAGTTCCTGCTGCACAGATTCAATCGCCAGTGCCTCCTGCAGATAATTCACTTTGGTTTATTCCGCTATCTCTAATAGCACCCGAGATATCACCAGATATATATTGGATTTTTCCCTGACCCTGACAGTCCGGCCTCATGTGTCGGTGGTTTTCTCGGCCCCTGGTGGTCCGAGGTCGATCCCGCTGCACGGATTCATGCGCCAGGACCTCCTACAGACAATGCACTTTGATTTATTGCGCTATCTGTAATAGCACCCGAGATATCACCAGATATATATTGGATTTTTCCCTGACCCTGAGTGCTCGACCCCATGAGACCGTGGTTTTCTCGGTCCCTGGTGGTCCGAGGTTGATCCCGCTGTACAGATTCATGCGCCAGGGCCTCCTGCAGGCAATGCACTTTGGTTTATTGCGCTACCTCTAATAGCACCCGAGATATCACCAGATATATATTGGATTTTTCCCTGACCCTGAGTGCACGGCCCCATGTTTCGGTCGTTTTCTCGACCCCTGGTGGTCCGAGGTCGTTCCCGCTGCACAGATTCAAGCGGCAGGGCCCCCTGCAGATAATTCACTTTGACCTATTGCGCTATCTCTAATAGCACCCGAGATATCACCAAATATATATTGGGTTCTCACCAGACCCTGAGTGTCCGGCCCCATGTGTCGGTGGTTTTCTCGGCCCCTGATGGTCCGAGGTCGTTCCTGCTGCACAGATTCATGCGCCAGGGCCTCCTATAGATAATTCACGTTGGTTTATTGCGCTATCTCTAATAGCACCCGAGATATCACCAAATATATATTGGGTTCTCACCTGACCCTGAGTGTCCGGCCCCATGTGTCGGTGGTTTTCTCGGCCCCTGATGGTCCGAGGTCGTTCCTGCTGCACAGATTCATGCGCCAGGGCCTCCTATAGATAATTCACGTTGGTTTATTGCGCAATCTCTAATAGCACCCGAGATATCACCAAATATATATTGGATTTTCCCCTGACCCTGAGTGTCCGGCCCCATGAGACGGTGGTTTTCTCGGCCCCTGGTGGTCCGAGGTCGTTCCCGCTGCACAGATTCATGCGCCAGGGCCTCCTACAGACAATGCACTTTGATTTATTGCGCTATCTGTAATAGCACCCGAGATATCACCAGATATATATTGGATTTTTCCCTGACCCTGAGAGTCCGGCCCCATGAGACGGTGATTTTCTCGGCCCCTGGTGGTCCGAGGTCGATCCCGCTACACAGATTCATGCGACAAGGCCTCCTACAGACAATGCACTTTGATTTATTGCGCTATCTGTAACAGCAGCCGAGATATCACCAGATATATGCTGGATTTTTACATGACCTTGGCTGACGGATTCCGAATATCTGTAATTTTCTCGGCCCCTGGTGGTCCTAGGTAGTTCCTGCTGCACAGATTCATTCGCCAGTGCCTGCTACAGACAATGCACTTTGATTTATTGCGCTATCTCTAATAGCACCCGAGATATCACCAGATATATATTGGATTTTTCCCTGACCCTGAGTGCACGGCCCCATGTTTCGGTCGTTTTCTCGACCCCTGGTGGTCCGAGGTCGATCCCGCTGCACGGATTCATGCGCCAGGACCTCCTACAGACAATGCACTTTGATTTATTGCGCTATCTGTAATAGCACCCGAGATATCACCAGATATATATTGGATTTTTCCCTGACCCTGAGTGCTCGACCCCATGAGACCGTGGTTTTCTCGGTCCCTGGTGGTCCGAGGTTGATCCCGCTGTACAGATTCATGCGCCAAGGCTTCCTGCAGACAATTCACTTTGGTTTATTGCGCTATCTGTAATAGCACCCGAGATACCACCAGATATATGCTGGATTTTTACATGACCATGGTTGACGGATTCCGCATATCTGTAATTTTCTCGGCCCCAGGTGGTCCGAGGTAGTTCCTGCTGCACAGATTCATGCGCCAGGGCCTCCTATAGATAATTCACTTTGGTTTGTTGCGCTATCTCTAATAGCACCCGAGATATCACCAGATATATATTGGATTTTCCCCTGACCCTGAGTATCCGGCCCCATGAGACGCTGGTTTTCTCGGCCCCTGGTGGTCCGAGGTCGATCCCGCTGCACAGATTCATGCGCCAAGGCTTCCTGCAGACAATTCACTTTGGATTATTGCGCTATCTGTAATAGCACCCGAGATATCACCAGATATATTCTGGATTTTTACATGACCTTGGGTGACGGATTCCGAATATCTGTAATTTTCTCGGCCCCTGGTGGTCCGAGGTCGATCCCGCTGCACAGGTTCATGCGCGAGGGCCTCCTACAGACAATGCACTTTGATTGATTGCGCTATCTCTTATAGCACCCGAGATACCACCAGATATATATTGGATTTTTCCTTGACCCTGACAGTCCGGCCCCATGTGTCGATGGTTTTCTCGGTCCCTCGTGGTCCGAGGTCGATCCCACTGCACAGATTCACGCGCCAGGGCCCCCTGCAGATAATTCACTTTGGTTTATTGCGCTATCTCTAATAGCACCCGAGATATCACCAGATATATATATATATTGGATTTTTCCCTGACCCTGAGTGTCCGGCCCCATGTGTCGGTGGTTTTCTCGGCCCCTGGTGGTACAAGGTCGTTCCCGCTGCACAGATTCATGCGCCAGGGCCTCCTGCAGACAATGCACTTTGGTTTATTGCGCTATATCTAATAGCACCCGAGATATCACCAGATATATATTGGATTTTTCCCTGACCCTAACAGTCCGGCCCCATGTGTCGGTGGTTTTCTCGGCCCCTGGTGGTCCGAGGTCGTTCCCGCTGCACAGATTCATGCGCCAGGGCCTGCTATAGATAATTCACTTTGGATTATTGCGCTATCTCTAATAGCACCCGAGATATCACCAGATATATATTGGATTTTTCCCTGACCCTGACAGTCCGGCCCAATGTGTCGGTGGTTTTCTCGGCCCCTGGTGGTCCAAGGTCGTTCCCGCTGCACAGATTCATGCGCCAGGGCCTCCTATAGATAATTCACTTTGGTTTATTGCGCTATCTCTAATAGCACCCGAGATATCACCAGATATATATTGGATTTTTCCCTGACCCTGACAGTCCGGCCCCATGTGTCGGTGGTTTTCTCGGCCCCTGGTGGTCCGAGGTCGTTCCCGCTGCACAGGTTCATGCGCGAGGGCCTCCTACAGACAATGCACTTTGATTGATTGCGCTGTCTGTAATAGCACCCGAGATATCACCAGATATATATTGGATTTTTCCTTGACCCTGACATTCCTGCCCCATGTGTCGATGGTTTTCTCGGTCCCTCGTGGACCGAGGTCGGTCCTGCTGCACAGATTCATGCGCCAGGGCCCCGTGCAGATAATACACTTTTATTTCTTGCTATATCTCTAATAGCACCCGAGATATCACCAGGTATATATTGGATTTTTCCCTTACCCTGACAGACCGGCCCCATGAGACGGTGATGTTCTCGGCCCCTGGTGGTCCGAGGTCGTTCCCGCTGCACAGATTCATGCGCCAGGGCCTCCTGCAGACAATGCACTTTGGTTTATTGCGCTATATCTAATAGCACCCGAGATATCACCAGATATATATTGGATTTTTCCCTGACCCTGACAGTCCGGCCCCATGAGACGGTGGTTTTCTCGGCTCCTGGTGGTCCGAGGTCGTTCCCGCTGCACAGATTCATGCGCCAGGGCCTCCTACAGACAATGCACTATGATTTATTGCGCTATCTGTAATAGCACCCGCGATATCACCATATATATATTGGATTTTCCCCTGACCCTGAGTGTCCGGCCCAATGAGACGGTGGTTTTCTCGGCCCCTGGTGGTCCGTGATCGTTCCCGCTGCACAGATTCATGCGCCAGGGCCCCCTGCAGATAATTCACTTTGATTTATTGCGCTATCTGTAATAGCACCCGAGATATCACCAGATATATATTGGATTTTTCCCTGACCCTGACGGTCCGGCCCCATGTGTCGACGGTTTTCTCGATCCCTCGTGGTCCGAGGTCGATCCCGCTGAGCAGATTGTTGCGCCAGGGCTTCCTGCAGACAATTCACTTTGGTTTATTGCGCTATTTGTAATAGCACCCGAGATATCACCAGATATATATTGGATTTTCCCCTGACCCTGAGGTTCCGGCCCCATGTGTCGGTGGTTTTCTCGGCCCCTGTTGGTCCGAGGTCGTTCCTGCTGCACAGATTCATGCGCCAAGCCCTCTTATAGATAATTCACTTTGGTTTATTGCGCTATCTCTAATAGCACCCGAGATACCACCAGATATATATTGGATTTTTCCTTGACCCTGACAGTCCGGCCCCATGTGTCGATGGTTTTCTCGGTCCCTCGTGGTCCGAGGTCGATCCCACTGCACAGATTCACGCGTCAGGGCCCCCTGCAGATAATTCACTTTGGTTTATTGCGCTATCTCTAATAGCACTCGAGATATCACCAGATATATATATATATATTGGATTTTTCCCTGACCCTGAGTGTCCGGCCCCATGTGTCGGTGGTTTTCTCGGCCCCTGGTGGTACGAGGTCGTTCCCGCTGCACAGATTCATGCGCCAGGGCCTCCTGCAGACAATGCACTCTGATTTGTTGTACTACCTCTAATAGCACCCGAGGTATCACCAGATATATATTGGATTTTTCCCTTACCCTGACAGTCCGGCCCCATGAGACGGTGATTTTCTCGGCCCCTGGTGGTCCGAGGTCGTTCCCGCTGCACAGATTCATGCGCCAGGGCCTCCTATAGATAATTCACTTTGGATTATTGCGCTATCTCTAATAGCACCCGAGATATCACCAGATATATATTGGATTTTTCCCTGACCCTGACAGTCCGGCCCAATGTGTCGGTGGTTTTCTCGGCCCCTGGTGGTCCAAGGTCGTTCCCGCTGCACAGATTCATGCGCCAGGGCCTCCTATAGATAATTCACTTTGGTTTATTGCGCTATCTCTAATAGCACCCGAGATATCACCAGATATATATTGGATTTTTCCTTGACCCTGACATTCCTGCCCCATGTGTCGATGGTTTTCTCGGTCCCTCGTGGACCGAGGTCGGTCCTGCTGCACAGATTCATGCGCCAGGGCCCCGTGCAGATAATTCACTTTTATTTCTTGCTATATCTCTAATAGCACCCGAGATATCACCAGGTATATATTGGATTTTTCCCTGACCCTGACAGACCGGCCCCATGAGACGGTGATGTTCTCGGCCCCTGGTGGTCCGAGGTCGTTCCCGCTGCACAGATTCATGCGGCAGGGCCTCCTGCAGACAATGCACTTTGGTTTATTGCGCTATATCTAATAGCACCCGAGATATCACCAGATATATATTGGATTTTTCCCTGACCCTGACAGTCCGGCCCCATGAGACGGTGGTTTTCTCGGCCCCTGGTGGTCCGAGGTCGATCCCGCTGCACAGATTCATGCGCCAGGGCTTCCTGCAGACAATTCACTTTGGTTTATTGCGCTATTTGTAATAGCACCCGAGATATCACCAGATATATATTGGATTTTCCCCTGACCCTGAGGTTCCGGCCCCATGTGTCGGTGGTTTTCTCGGCCCCTGTTGGTCCGAGGTCGATCCCGCTGCACAGATTCATGCGCCAGGGTCTCCTACAGACGATGCACTTTGATTTATTGCGCTATCTGTAATAGCACCCGACATATCACCAGATATATATTGGATTTTTCCCTGACCCTGACCGTCCGGCCCCATGTGTCGGTGGTTTTCTCGGCCCCTGGTGGTCCGAGGTCGTTCCCGCTGCACAGATTCATGCGCCAGGGCCTCCTATAGATAATTCACTTTGGATTATTGCGCTATCTCTAATAGCACCCGAGATATCACCAGATATATATTGGATTTTTCCCTGACCCTGACAGTCCGGCCCAATGTGTCGGTGGTTTTCTCGGCCCCTGGTGGTCCAAGGTCGTTCCCGCTGCACAGATTCATGCGCCAGGGCCTCCTATAGATAATTCACTTTGGTTTTTGCGCTATCTCTAATAGCACCCGAGATATCACCAGATATATATTGGATTTTTCCTTGACCCTGACATTCCTGCCCCATGTGTCGATGGTTTTCTCGGTCCCTCGTGGACCGAGGTCGGTCCTGCTGCACAGATTCATGCGCCAGGGCCCCGTGCAGATAATTCACTTTTATTTCTTGCTATATCTCTAATAGCACCCGAGATATCACCAGGTATATATTGGATTTTTCCCTGACCCTGACAGACCGGCCCCATGAGACGGTGATGTTCTCGGCCCCTGGTGGCCCGAGGTCGTTCCCGCTGCACAGATTCATGCGCCAGGGCCTCCTGCAGACAATGCACTTTGGTTTATTGCGCTATATCTAATAGCACCCGAGATATCACCAGATATATATTGGATTTTTCCCTGACCCTGACAGTCCGGCCCCATGAGACGGTGGTTTTCTCGGCCCCTGGTGGTCCGAGGTCGATCCCGCTGCACAGATTCATGCGCCAGGGCCTCCTACAGACAATGCACTATGATTTATTGCGCTATCTGTAATAGCACCCGCGATATCACCATATATATATTGGATTTTCCCCTGACCCTGAGTGTCCGGCCCAATGAGACGGTGGTTTTCTCGGCCCCTGGTGGTCCGTGATCGTTCCCGCTGCACAGATTCATGCGCCAGGGCCCCCTGCAGATAATTCACTTTGATTTATTGCGCTATCTGTAATAGTACCCGAGATATCACCAGATATATATTGGATTTTTCCCTGACCCTGACGGTCCGGCCCCATGTGTCGACGGTTTTCTCGATCCCTCGTGGTCCGAGGTCGATCCCGCTGAGCAGATTGTTGCGCCAGGGCTTCCTGCAGACAATTCACTTTGGTTTATTGCGCTATTTGTAATAGCACCCGAGATATCACCAGATATATATTGGATTTTCCCCTGACCCTGAGGTTCCGGCCCCATGTGTCGGTGGTTTTCTCGGCCCCTGTTGGTCCGAGGTCGTTCCTGCTGCACAGATTCATGCGCCAAGCCCTCTTATAGATAATTCACTTTGGTTTATTGCGCTATCTCTAATAGCACCCGAGATACCACCAGATATATATTGGATTTTTCCTTGACCCTGACAGTCCGGCCCCATGTGTCGATGGTTTTCTCGGTCCCTCGTGGTCCGAGGTCGATCCCACTGCACAGATTCACGCGTCAGGGCCCCCTGCAGATAATTCACTTTGGTTTATTGCGCTATCTCTAATAGCACTCGAGATATCACCAGATATATATATATATATTGGATTTTTCCCTGACCCTGAGTGTCCGGCCCCATGAGTCGGTAGTTTTCTCGGCCCCTGGTGGTCCGAGGTCGTTCCCGCTGCATAGATTCATGCGCCAGGGCCTCCTACAGACAATGCACTTTGACTTATTGCGCTATCTGAATTAGCACCCGAGATATCACCAGATATATATTGGATTTTTCCCTCACCCTGAGTGTCTGACCCCATTAGACGGTGGTTTTCTCGGCCCCTGGTGGTCCGAGGTCGATCCCGCTGCACAGATTCATGCGCCAGGGCTCCCTGCAGATAATTCACTTTGATTTATTGCGCTATCTGTAATAGCACCCGAGATATCACCAGATATATATTGGATTTTTCCCTGACCCTGACGGTCCGGCCCCATGTATCAGTGGTTTTCTCGATCCCTCGTGGTCCGAGGTCGATCCCGCTGAGCAGATTGTTGCGCCAGGGCTTCCTGCAGACAATTCACTTTGGTTTATTGCGCTATTTGTAATAGCACCCGAGATATCACCAGATATATATTGGATTTTCCCCTGACCCTGAGGTTCCGGCCCCATGTGTCGGTGGTTTTCTCGGCCCCTGGTGGTCCGAGGTCGTTCCCGCTGCACAGATTCATGCGCCAGGGCCTCCTATAGATAATTCACTTTGGATTATTGCGCTATCTCTAATAGCACCCGAGATATCACCAGATATATATTGGATTTTTCCCTGACCCTGACAGTCCGGCCCAATGTGTCGGTGGTTTTCACGGCCCCTGGTGGTCCAAGGTCGTTCCCGCTGCACAGATTCATGCGCCAGGGCCTCCTATAGATAATTCACTTTGGTTTATTGCGCTATCTCTAATAGCACCCGAGATATCACCAGATATATATTGGATTTTTCCTTGACCCTGACATTCCTGCCCCATGTGTCGATGGTCTTCTCGGTCCCTCGTGGACCGAGGTCGGTCCTGCTGCACAGATTCATGCGCCAGGGCCCCGTGCAGATAATTCACTTTTATTTCTTGCTATATCTCTAATAGCACCCGAGATATCACCAGGTATATATTGGATTTTTCCCTGACCCTGACAGACCGGCCCCATGAGACGGTGATGTTCTCGGCCCCTGGTGGTCCGAGGTCGTTCCCGCTGCACAGATTCATGCGCCAGGGCCTCCTGCAGACAATGCACTTTGGTTTATTGCGCTATATCTAATAGCACCCGAGATATCACCAGATATATATTGGATTTTTCCCTGACCCTGACAGTCCGGCCCCATGAGACGGTGGTTTTCTCGGCCCCTGGTGGTCCGAGGTCGATCCCGCTGCACAGATTCATGCGCCAGGGCCTCCTACAGACAATGCACTATGATTTATTGCGCTATCTGTAATAGCACCCGCGATATCACCATATATATATTGGATTTTCCCCTGACCCTGAGTGTCCGGCCCCATGAGCCGGTAGATTTCTCGGCCCCTGGTGGTACGAGGTCGTTCCCGCTGCACAGATTCATGCGCCAGGGCATCCTACAGACAATGCACTTTGATTTATTGCGCTATCTGTAATAGCCCCCGAGATATCACCTAGATTTATATTGGATTTGTCCCTGACCCTGAGTGTCCGATCCCATTTGACAGTGGTTTTCTCGGCCCCTGGTGGTCCGAGGTCGTTCCCGCTGCACAGATTCATGCGCCAGGAACTCCTACAGACAATGAACTTTGATTTATTGCGCTATCTGTAATAGCACCCGAGATTTCTCCAGATATATATTGGATTTTTCCCTGACCCTGAGTGTCCGACCCCATGAGACGGTGGTTTTCTCGGCCCCTGGTGGTCCGAGGTCGTTCCCGCTGCACACATTCATGCGCCAGGGCCTCCTACAGACAATGCACTTTGATTTATTGCGCTATCTGTAAGAGCACGCGAGATATCACCAGATATATATTGGATTTTCACCTGACCCTGACAGTCTGGCCCCATGTGTCGATGGTTTTCTCGGTCCCTCGTGGCCCGAGGTCGATCCCGCTGCACAGATTCATGCGCCAGGGCCGCCTGCAGATAATTCACTTTGATTTTTTGCGCTATCTGTAATAGCACCCGAGATATCACCAGATATATATTGGATTTTTCCCTGACCCCGAGTGTCCGGCCCCATGAGACGGTAGTTTTCTCGGCCCCTGGTGGTCCGAGGTCGTTCCCGCTGCACAGATTCATACGCTAGGGCCTCCTGCAGACAATGCACTTTGATGTATTGCGCTATCTCTAATAGCACCCGAGATATCACCAGATATATATTGGATTTATCCCTGACCCTGACAGTCCGACCCCATGAGATTGTGGTTTTCTCGGCCCCTGGTGGTCCGAGGTCGTTCCCGCTGCACAGATTCATGCGCCAGGGCCTCCTGCAGACAATGCACTTTGATTTATTGTGCTATCTCTAAAGCACCCGAGATATCACCAGATATATATTGGATTTTTCTCTGTCCCTGAGTGTCCGGCCCCATGAGACGGTAGTTATCTCGGCCCCTGGTGGTCCGAGGTCGTTCCCGCTGCATAGATTCATGCGCCAGGGCCTCGTACAGACAATGCACTTTGACTTATTGCGCTATCTGTAATAGCACCCGAGATATCACCAGATATATATTGGATTTTTCCCTGACCCTGAGTGTCCGGCCCCATGAGACGGTAGTTTTCTCGGCCCCTGGTGGTCCGAGGTCGTTCCCGCTCCACAGATTCATGCGCTAGGGCCTCCTGCAGACAATGCACTTTGATTTATTACGCTATCTGTACTAGCACGCGAGATATCACCAGATATATATTGGATTTTCCCTGTCCCTGAGCGTCCGGCCCAATGAGACGGTAGTATTCTCGGCCCCTGGTGGTCCGAGGTCGTTCCCGCTGCTCAGATTCATGCGCCAGGGCCTCCTGCAGACAATGCACTTTGGTTTATTGCGCTATCTCTAATAGCACCCGAGATATCACCAGATATATATTGGATTTTTCCCTGTCCCTGAGTGTCCGGCCCAATGAGACGGTAGGTTTCTCGGCCCCTGGTGGTCCGAGGTCGTTCCCGCTGCACAGATTCATGCGCCAGGGCCTCCTGCAGACAATGCACTTTGGTTTATTGCGCTATCTCTAATAGTACCCGAGATATCACCAGATATATATTGGATTTTTCCCTGTCCCTGAGTGTCCGGCCCCATGAGACGGTAGTTTTCTCGGCCCCTGGTGGTCCGAGGTAGTGCCCGCTGCACAGATTCATGCGCCAGGGCTTCCTGCAGACAATGCACTTTGATGTATTGCGCTATCTGTAATAGCAACCGAGATATCACCAGATATATATTGGATTTTTCCCTGACCCCGAGTGTCCGGCCCCATGAGACGATAGTTTTCTCGGCCCCTGGTGGTCCGAGGTCGTTCCCGCTGCACAGATTCATACGCTAGGGCCTCCTGCAGACAATGCACTTTGATTTATTGCGCTATCTCTAATAGCACCCGAGATATCACCAGATATATATTGGATTTTTCCCTGACCCTGACAGTCCGGCCCCATGAGACGGTGATTTTCTCGGCCTCTGGTGGTCCGAGGTCGTTGCCGCTGCACAGAGTCATGAGCTAGGGCCTCCTGCAGACAATGCATTTTGATGTATTGCCCTATCTCTAATAGCACCCGAGATATCACCAGATATATATTGGATTTATCCCTGTCCCTGACAGTCCGACCCCATGAGACGGTGGTTTTCTCGGCCCATGGTGGTCCGAGGTCGTTCCCGCTGCAAAGATTCATGCGCCAGGGCCTCCTGCAGACAATGCACTTTGGTTTATTGCGCTATCTCTAATAGTACCCGAGATATCACCAGTTATATATTGGATTTTTCCCTGTCCCTGAGTGTCCGGCCCCATGAGACGGTAGTTTTCTCGGCCCCTGGTGGTCCGAGGTAGTGCCCGCTGCACAGATTCATGCGCCAGGGCCTCCTGCAGACAATGCACTTCGATTTATGTCGCTATCTATAATAGCATCCGAGATATCACCAGATATATATTGGATTTTTACATGACCCTGACAGTCCGGCCCCATGTGTCGATGGTTTTCTCGGTCCCTCGTGGTCCGAGGTCGATCCCGCTGCACAGATTCATGTGCCAGGGCCCCCTGCAGATAATTCAGTTTGATTTATTGCGCCATCTCTAATAGCACCCGAGATATCACCAGATATATATTGGATTTTTCCCTGACCCTGACAGTCCGGCCCCATGAGACGGTGATTTTCTCGGCCCCTGGTGGTCCGAGGTCGATCCCGCTGCACAGATTCATGCGCCAGGGCCTCCTACAGACAATGCACTTTGATTTATTGCGCTATCTGTAATAGCACCCGAGATATCTCCAGATATATATTGGCTTTTTCCCTGACCCTGCATGTCCGACCCCATGAGACGGTGGTTTTCTCGGCCCCTGGTGGTCCGAGGTCGTTCCCGCTGCACAGATTCATGCGCCAGGGCCTCCTGCAGACAATGCACTTTGATTTATTGTGCTATCTCTAATAGCACCCGAGATATCACCAGATATATATTGGATTTTTCTCTGTCCATGAGAGTCCGGCCCCATGAGACGGTAGTTTTCTCGGCCCCTGGTGGTCCGAGGTCGTTCCCGCTGCATAAATTCATGCGCCAGGGCCTCGTACAGACAATGCACTTTGACTTATTGCGCTATCTGTAATAGCACCCGAGATATCACCAGATATATATTGGATTTTTCCCTGACCCTGAGTGTCCGGCCCCATGAGACGGTAGTTTTCTCGGCCCCTGGTGGTCCGAGGTCGTTCCCGCTCCACAGATTCATGCGCGAGGGCCTCCTGCAGACAATGCACTTTGATTTATTACGCTATCTGTACTAGCACGCGAGATATCACCAGATATATATTGGATTTTTCCCTGTCCCTGAGCGTCCGGCCCAATGAGACGGTAGTTTTCTCGGCCCCTGGTGGTCCGAGGTCGTTCCCGCTGCTCAGATTTATGCGCCAGGGCCTCCTGCAGACAATGCACTTTGGTTTATTGCGCTATCTCTAATAGCACCCGAGATATCACCAGATATATATTGGATTTTTCCCTGTCCCTGAGTGTCCGGCCCAATGAGACGGTAGTTTTCTCGGCCCCTGGTGGTCCGAGGTCGTTCCCGCTGCACAGATTCATGCGCCAGGGCCTCCTCCAGACAATGCACTTTGGTTTATTGCGCTATCTCTAATAGTACCCGAGATATCACCAGATATATATTGGATTTTTCCCTGTCCCTGAGTGTCCGGCCCCATGAGACGGTAGTTTTCTCGGCCCCTGGTGGTCCGAGGTCGTTCCCGCTGCACAGATTCATGCGCCAGGGCCTCCTGCAGACAATGCACTTTGATGTATTGCGCTATCTGTAATCGCAACCGAGATATCACCAGATATATATTGGATTATTCCCTGACCCCGAGTGTCCGGCCCCATGAGACGATAGTTTTCTCGGCCCCTGGTGGTCCGAGGTCGTTCCCGCTGCACAGATTCATACGCTAGGGCCTCCTGCAGACAATGCACTTTGATTTATTGCGCTATCTCTAATAGCACCCGAGATATCACCAGATATATATTGGATTTTTCCCTGACCATGACAGTCCGGCCCCATGAGACGGTGATTTTCTCGGCCCCTGGTGGTCCGAGGTCGTTGCCGCTGCACAGATTCATGAGCTAGGGCCTCCTGCAGACAATGCATTTTGATGTATTGCCCTATCTCTAATAGCACCCGAGATATCACCAGATATATATTGGATTTATCCCTGACCCTGACAGTCCGACCCCATGAGACGGTGGTTTTCTCGGCCCCTGGTGGTCCGAGGTCGTTCCCGCTGCACAGATTCATGCGCCAGGGCCTCCTGCAGACAATGCACTCTGATTTATTGTGCTATCTCTAATAGCACGCGAGATATCACCAGATATATATTGGATTTTTCTCTGTCCCTGAGTGTCCGGCCCCATGAGACGGTAGTTTTCTCGGCCCCTGGTGGTCCGAGGTCGTTCCCGCTGCATAGACTCATGTGCCAGGGCCTCCAACCGACAATGCACTTTGACTTATTGCGCTATCTGTAATAGCAACCGAGATATCACGAGATATATATTGGATTTTTCCCTGACCCTGAGTGTCCGGCCCCATGAGACTGTAGTTTTCTCGGCCCCTGGTGGTCCGAGGTCGTTCCCGCTGCACAGATTCATGCGCCAGGGCCTCCTGCAGACAATGCACTTCGATTTATGTCGCTATCTATAATAGCACCCGAGATATCACCAGATATATATTGGATTTTTACATGACCCTGACAGTCCGGCCCCATGTGTCGATGGTTTTCTCGGTCCCTCGTGGTCCGAGGTCGATCCCGCTGCACAGATTCATGCGCCAGGGCTCCCTGCAGATAATTCAGTTTGATTTATTGCGCCATCTCTAATAGCACCCGAGATATCACCAGATATATATTGGATTTTTCCCTGACCCTGACAGTCCGGCCCCATGAGACGGTGATTTTCTCGGCCCCTGGTGGTCCGAGGTCGATCCCGCTGCACAGATTTATGCGCCAGGGCCTCCTACAGACAATGCACTTTGAGTTATTGCGCTATCTGTAATAGCACCCGAGATATCACCAGATATATATTGGATTTTTCCCTGACCCTGAGTGTCCGGCCCCATGAGACTGTGGTTTCACGGCCACCGGTGGTCCGAGGTCGTTCCCGCTGCACAAATGCGTGCGCCAGGGGCTCCTACAGATAATTCACTTTGGTTTATTGCGCTATCTGTAATAGCACCCGAGATATCTCCAGATATATATTGGATTTTTCCCTGACCCGGAGTGTCCGGCCCCATGAGACGGTGGTTTTCTCGGCCCCTGGTGGTCCGAGGTCGTTCCCGCTGCACAGATTCATGCGCCAGGGCCTCCTACAGACAATGCACTTTGATTTATTGCGCTATCTGTAAGAGCACGCGAGATATCACCAGATATATATTGGATTTTTCCCTGACCCAGAGTGTCCGACCCCATGAGACGGTGGTTTTCTCGGCCCCTGGTGTTCCGAGGTCGTTCCCGCTGCACAGAATCATGCGCCAGGGCCTCCTGCAGACAATGCACTTTATTTTATTGCGCTATCTCTAATAGCACCCGAGATATCACCAGATATATATTGGATTTTTCCCTGTCCCTGAGTGTCCGGCCCAATGAGACGGTAGTTTTCTCGGACCCTGGTGGTCCGAGGTCGAACCCGCTGCACAGATTCATGCGCTAGAGCCTCCTGCAGATAATTCACTTTGATTTATTGCGCTATCTGTAATAGCACCCGAGATATAGCCAGATATATATTGGATTTTTCCCTGATCCTGATTGTCCGTCCCCATGAGACGGTGGTTTTCTCGGCCCCTGGTGGTCGCAGGTCGTTCCCGCTGCACAGATTCATGCGCCAGGGCTTCCTGCAGACAATTCACTTTGGTTTATTGCGCTATCTGTAATAGCACCCGAGATATCACCATATATATATTGGATTTTTCCCTGACCCTGACAGTCCGGCCCCATCAGACGGTGATTTTCTCGGCCCCTGGTGGTCCGAGGTCGTTTCCGCTGCACAGATTCATACGCTAGGGCCTCCTGCAGATAATGCACTTTGATTTATTGCGCTATCTCTAATAGCACCCGAGATATCACCAGATATATATTGGATTTTTCCCTGACCCTGACAGTCCGGCCCCATGAGACGTGATTTTCCCGGCCCCTGGTGGTCCGAGGTCGATCCCGCTGCACAGATTCATGCGCCAGGGCCCCCTGCAGATAATTCACTTTGGTTTAGTGCGCTATCTGTAAGAGCACCCGAGATATCACCAGATGTATATTGAATTTTTCCCCGACCCTGACAGTCCGACCCCATGAGACGGTGGTTTTCTCGGCCCCTGGTGGTCCGAGGTCGTTCCCGCTTCACAGATTCATGCGCCAGGGCCTCCTGCAGACAATGCACTTTGATTTATTGCGCTATCTGTAATAGCCCCCGAGATATCACCAGATATATATTGGATTTGTCCCTGACCCTGAGTGTCCGACCCCATTAGACGGCGGTTTTCTCGGCCCCTGGTGGTCCGAGGTCGTTCCCGCTGCACAGATTCATGCGCCAGGGCATCCTGCAGACAATGCACTTTGATTTATTTCGCTATCTCTAATAGCACCCGAGGTATCACCAGATATATATTGGATTTTTCCCTGACCCTGAGTGTCCGGCCCCATGAGACGGTAGCTTTCTCGGCCCCTGGTGGTCCGAGGTCGATCCCGCTGCACAGATTCATGCGCCAGGGCCTCCTACAGACAATGCACTTTGATTTATTGCGCTATCTGTAATAGCACCCGAGATATCTCCAGATATATATTGGATTTTTCCCTGACCCTGAATGTCCGACCCCATGAGACGGTGGTTTTCCCGGCCCCTGGTGGTCCGAGGTCGTTCCCGCTGCGCAGATTCATGCGCCAGGGCCTCCTGCAGATAATGCACTTCGATTTATGTCGCTATCTATAATAGCACCCGAGATATCACCAGATATATATTGGATTTTTACATGACCCTGACAGTCCGGCCCCATGTGTCGATGGTTTTCTCGGTCCCTCGTGGCCCGAGGTCGATCCCGCTGCACAGATTCATGTGCCAGGGCCTCATGCAGATAATGCACTTTGATTTATAGCGCTATCCCTAATAGCACCCGAGATATCACCAGATATATATTGGATTTTTCCCTGACCCTGACAGTCCGGCCCCATGAGACGGTGATTTTCCAGGCCCCTGGTGGTCCGAGGTCCTTCCCGCTGCACAGATTCATGCGCCAGGGCCTCCTACAGACATGCACTTTGATTTATTGCGCTATCTGTAATAGCACCCGAGATATCACCATGTATATATTGGATTTTCCGCTGACCTTGAGTGTCCGGCCCCATGTGACAGTGGTTTTCTCGACGCCTGGTGGTCAGAGGTCGTTCCCGCTGCACAGATTCATGCGCCAGGGCCTCCTGCAGATAATTCACTTTGGTTTATTGCGCTATATCTAATAGCACCCGAGATATCACCAGATATATATTGGATTTTCACCTGACCCTGAGTGTCCGGCCCCATGTGTCGGTGGTTTTCTCGGCCCCTGGTTGTCCGAGGTCGTTCCCGCTGCACAGATTCATGCCCCAGGGCTCGCTGCAGATAATTCACTTTGGTTTATTGCGCTATCTGTAAGAACACCCGAGATATCACCAGATTTTTAGTTTGAATTTTCCAACCGACCGTGAGTGTCCGGCCCCATGAGACGGTGGTTTTCTCGGCCCCTAGTGGTCCGAGGTCGTTCCTGCTGCACAGATTCATGCGCCAGGGCTTCCTGCAGACAATGCACTTTGATTTATTGCGCTATCTCTATTAGCACCCGAGATATCACCCGATATATGCTGGATTTTTAAATGACCCTGCGTGTCCGGCCCCATGTGTCAGTGGTTTTCTCGGCCCCTGGTGGTTCGAGGTCGTTGCCGCTGCACAGATTCATGCGGCAGGGTCTCCCGCAGACAAAGCACTTTGATTTATCGCGCTATCTCTAATAGCACCCGAGATATGACCAGATATATATTGGATTTTCCCCTGACACTGAGTGTCCGGACCCATGAGATGGTGGTTTTCTCGGCCCCTGGCCGTCCGAGGTCGTTCCTGCTGCACCGATTCATGCGCCAGGGCCTCCTGCAGACAATTCACTTTGGTTTATTGCGCTATCTCTAATAGCACCCGAGGTATCACCAGATATATATTGGATTTTTCCCTGACCCTGAGTGTCCGGCCCCATGAGACGGTAGCTTTCTCGGCCCCTGGTGGTCCGAGGTCGATCCCGCTGCACAGATTCATGCGCCAGGGCCTCCTACAGACAATGCACTTTGATTTATTGCGCTATCTGTAATAGCACCCGAGATATCTCCAGATATATATTGGCTTTTTCCCTGACCCTGAGTGTCCGGCCCCATGAGACTGTGGTTTCACGGCCGCTGGTGGTCCGAGGTCGTTCCCGCTGCACAGATGCATGCGCCAGGGGCCCCTGCAGATAATTCACTTTGGTTTATTGCGCTATCTGTAAGAGCACGCGAGATATCACCAGATATATATTGGATTTTTCCCTGACCCTGAATGTCCGACCCCATGAGACGGTGGTTTTCCCGGCCCCTGGTGGTCCGAGGTCGTTCCCGCTGCGCAGATTCATGCGCCAGGGCCTCCTGCAGATAATGCACTTCGATTTATGTCGCTATCTATAATAGCACCCGAGATATCACCAGATATATATTGGATTTTTACATGACCCTGACAGTCCGGCCCCATGTGTCGATGGTTTTCTCGGTCCCTCGTGGCCCGAGGTCGATCCCGCTGCACAGATTCATGTGCCAGGGCCTCATGCAGATAATGCACTTTGATTTATAGCGCTATCCCTAATAGCACCCGAGATATCACCAGATATATATTGGATTTTTCCCTGACCCTGACAGTCCGGCCCCATGAGACGGTGATTTTCCAGGCCCCTGGTGGTCCGAGGTCCTTCCCGCTGCACAGATTCATGCGCCAGGGCCTCCTACAGACATGCACTTTGATTTATTGCGCTATCTGTAATAGCACCCGAGATATCACCATGTATATATTGGATTTTCCGCTGACCTTGAGTGTCCGGCCCCATGTGACAGTGGTTTTCTCGACGCCTGGTGGTCAGAGGTCGTTCCCGCTGCACAGATTCATGCGCCAGGGCCTCCTGCAGATAATTCACTTTGGTTTATTGCGCTATATCTAATAGCACCCGAGATATCACCAGATATATATTGGATTTTCACCTGACCCTGAGTGTCCGGCCCCATGTGTCGGTGGTTTTCTCGGCCCCTGGTTGTCCGAGGTCGTTCCCGCTGCACAGATTCATGCCCCAGGGCTCGCTGCAGATAATTCACTTTGGTTTATTGCGCTATCTGTAAGAACACCCGAGATATCACCAGATTTTTAGTTTGAATTTTTCAACCGACCGTGAGTGTCCGGCCCCATGAGACGGTGGTTTTCTCGGCCCCTAGTGGTCCGAGGTCGTTCCTGCTGCACAGATTCATGCGCCAGGGCTTCCTGCAGACAATGCACTTTGATTTATTGCGCTATCTCTATTAGCACCCGAGATATCACCCGATATATGCTGGATTTTTAAATGACCCTGCGTGTCCGGCCCCATGTGTCAGTGGTTTTCTCGGCCCCTGGTGGTTCGAGGTCGTTGCCGCTGCACAGATTCATGCGGCAGGGTCTCCCGCAGACAAAGCACTTTGATTTATCGCGCTATCTCTAATAGCACCCGAGATATGACCAGATATATATTGGATTTTCCCCTGACACTGAGTGTCCGGACCCATGAGATGGTGGTTTTCTCGGCCCCTGGCCGTCCGAGGTCGTTCCTGCTGCACCGATTCATGCGCCAGGGCCTCCTGCAGACAATTCACTTTGGTTTATTGCGCTATCTATAATAGCACCCGAGATATCACGAGATATATATTGGATTTTTCCCTGACCCTGACAGTCCGGCCCCACGAGACGGTGGTTTTCTCGGCCCCTGGTGGTCCGAGGTCGTACCCGCTGCACAGGTTCATGCGCCAGAGCCTCCTACAGACAATGCACTTTGATTTATTGCGCTATCTCTAATAGCACCCGAGATATCTCCAGATATATGCTGGATTTTTACATGGCCTTGGGTGACGGATACCGAAAATCTGTAATTTTCTTGGCCCCTGGTGTTCCGACGTCGTTGCAGCTGCACAGTTTCATGCGCCAGGGCCTCCTGCAGACAATTCACTTTGGTTTATTGCGCTATCTCTAATAGCACCCGAGATATCACCAGATATATATTGGATTTTTCCCTGACCCTGACAGTCCGGCCCCACGAGACGGTGGTTTTCTCGGCCCCTGGTGGTCCGAGGTCGTGCCCGCTGCACAGGTTCATGCGCCAGAGCCTCCTACAGACAATGCACTTTGATTTATTGCGCTATCTGTAATAGCACCCGAGATATCACCAGATATATAATGGATTTTTCCCTGACCCTGAGTGTCCGGCCCCATGAGACGGTGGTTGTCTCGGCCCCTGGTGTTCCGAGGTCGTTCCCGCTGCACAGATTCATACGCTAGGGCCTCCTGCAGATAATGCACTTTGATTTATTGCGCTATCTCTAATAGCACCCGAGATATCACCAGATATATATTGGATTTTTCCCTGACCCTGACAGTCCGGCCCCATGAGACGTGATTTTCCCGGCCCCTGGTGGTCCGAGGTCGATCCCGCTGCACAGATTCATGCGCCAGGGCCCCCTGCAGATAATTCACTTTGGTTTAGTGCGCTATCTGTAAGAGCACCCGAGATATCACCAGATGTATATTGAATTTTTCCCCGACCCTGACAGTCCGACCCCATGAGACGGTGGTTTTCTCGGCCCCTGGTGGTCCGAGGTCGTTCCCGCTTCACAGATTCATGCGCCAGGGCCTCCTGCAGACAATGCACTTTGATTTATTGCGCTATCTGTAATAGCCCCCGAGATATCACCAGATATATATTGGATTTGTCCCTGACCCTGAGTGTCCGACCCCATTAGACGGCGGTTTTCTCGGCCCCTGGTGGTCCGAGGTCGTTCCCGCTGCACAGATTCATGCGCCAGGGCATCCTGCAGACAATGCACTTTGATTTATTTCGCTATCTCTAATAGCACCCGAGGTATCACCAGATATATATTGGATTTTTCCCTGACCCTGAGTGTCCGGCCCCATGAGACGGTAGCTTTCTCGGCCCCTGGTGGTCCGAGGTCGATCCCGCTGCACAGATTCATGCGCCAGGGCCTCCCACAGACAATGCACTTTGATTTATTGCGCTATCTGTAATAGCACCCGAGATATCTCCAGATATATATTGGCTTTTTCCCTGACCCTGAGTGTCCGGCCCCATGAGACTGTGGTTTCACGGCCGCTGGTGGTCCGAGGTCGTTCCCGCTGCACAGATGCATGCGCCAGGGGCCCCTGCAGATAATTCACTTTGGTTTATTGCGCTATCTGTAAGAGCACGCGAGATATCACCAGATATATATTGGATTTTTCCCTGACCCTGAATGTCCGACCCCATGAGACGGTGGTTTTCCCGGCCCCTGGTGGTCCGAGGTCGTTCCCGCTGCGCAGATTCATGCGCCAGGGCCTCCTGCAGATAATGCACTTCGATTTATGTCGCTATCTATAATAGCACCCGAGATATCACCAGATATATATTGGATTTTTACATGACCCTGACAGTCCGGCCCCATGTGTCGATGGTTTTCTCGGTCCCTCGTGGCCCGAGGTCGATCCCGCTGCACAGATTCATGTGCCAGGGCCTCATGCAGATAATGCACTTTGATTTATAGCGCTATCCCTAATAGCACCCGAGATATCACCAGATATATATTGGATTTTTCCCTGACCCTGACAGTCCGGCCCCATGAGACGGTGATTTTCCAGGCCCCTGGTGGTCCGAGGTCCTTCCCGCTGCACAGATTCATGCGCCAGGGCCTCCTACAGACATGCACTTTGATTTATTGCGCTATCTGTAATAGCACCCGAGATATCACCATGTATATATTGGATTTTCCGGTGACCTTGAGTGTCCGGCCCCATGTGACAGTGGTTTTCTCGACGCCTGGTGGTCAGAGGTCGTTCCCGCTGCACAGATTCATGCGCCAGGGCCTACTGCAGATAATTCACTTTGGTTTATTGCGCTATATCTAATAGCACCCGAGATATCACCAGATATATATTGGATTTTCACCTGACCCTGAGTGTCCGGCCCCATGTGTCGGTGGTTTTCTCGGCCCCTGGTTGTCCGAGGTCGTTCCCGCTGCACAGATTCATGCCCCAGGGCTCGCTGCAGATAATTCACTTTGGTTTATTGCGCTATCTGTAAGAACACCCGAGATATCACCAGATTTTTAGTTTGAATTTTTCAACCGACCGTGAGTGTCCGGCCCCATGAGACGGTGGTTTTCTCGGTCCCTAGTGGTCCGAGGTCGTTCCTGCTGCACAGATTCATGCGCCAGGGCTTCCTGCAGACAATGCACTTTGATTTATTGCGCTATCTCTATTAGCACCCGAGATATCACCCGATATATGCTGGATTTTTAAATGACCCTGCGTGTCCGGCCCCATGTGTCAGTGGTTTTCTCGGCCCCTCGTGGTTCGAGGTCGTTGCCGCTGCACAGATTCATGCGGCAGGGTCTCCCGCAGACAAAGCACTTTGATTTATCGCGCTATCTCTAATAGCACCCGAGATATGACCAGATATATATTGGATTTTCCCCTGACACTGAGTGTCCGGACCCATGAGATGGTGGTTTTCTCGGCCCCTGGCCGTCCGAGGTCGTTCCTGCTGCACCGATTCATGCGCCAGGGCCTCCTGCAGACAATTCACTTTGGTTTATTGCGCTATCTATAATAGCACCCGAGATATCACCAGATATATATTGGATTTTTCCCTGACCCTGACAGTCCGGCCCCACGAGACGGTGGTTTTCTCGGCCCCTGGTGGTCCGAGGTCGTACCCGCTGCACAGGTTCATGCGCCAGAGCCTCCTACAGACAATGCACTTTGATTTATTGCGCTATCTCTAATAGCACCCGAGATATCTCCAGATATATGCTGGATTTTTACATGGCCTTGGGTGACGGATACCGAAAATCTGTAATTTTCTTGGCCCCTGGTGTTCCGACGTCGTTGCAGCTGCACAGTTTCATGCGCCAGGGCCTCCTGCAGACAATTCACTTTGGTTTATTGCGCTATCTCTAATAGCACCCGAGATATCACCAGATATATATTGGATTTTTCCCTGACCCTGACAGTCCGGCCCCACGAGACGGTGGTTTTCTCGGCCCCTGGTGGTCCGAGGTCGTACCCGCTGCACAGGTTCATGCGCCAGAGCCTCCTACAGACAATGCACTTTGATTTATTGCGCTATCTGTAATAGCACCCGAGATATCACCAGATATATAATGGATTTTTCCCTGACCCTGAGTGTCCGGCCCCATGAGACGGTGGTTGTCTCGGCCCCTGGTGGTCCGAGGTCGTTCCCGCTGCACAGATTCATGCGCCAGGACCTCCAACAGACAATGCACTTTGATTTATTGCGCTATCTGTAATAGCACCCGAGATATCACCAGATTTATATTGTATTTTTCATTGACCCTGAGTGTCCGACCCCATGAGACAGTGGTTTTCTCGGCCCCTGGTGGTCCGAGGTCGTTCCCGCTGCACAGATTCATGCGCCAGGGCCTCCTACAGACAATGCACTTTGATTTATTGCGCTATCTGTAATAGCACCCGAGATATCACCAGATATATATTGGATTTTTCCCTGACCCTGAGTGTCCGGCCCCATGAGACGGTGGTTGTCTCGGCCCCTGGTGGTCCGAGGTCGTTCCCGCTGCACAGATTCATGCGCCAGGACCTCCAACAGACAATGCACTTTGATTTATTGCGCTATCTGTAATAGCACCCGAGATATCACCAGATATATATTGGATTTTTCCCTGACCCTGAGTGTCCGGCCCCATAAGACGGTGGTTTTCTCGGCCCCTGGTGGTCCGAGGTCGTTCCCGCTGCACAGATTCATGCGCCAGGGCCCCCTGCAGACAATGCACTTTGATTTATTGCGCTATCTGTAATAGCACCCGAGATATCACCAGATATATATTGGATTTTTCCCTGACCCTGACAGTCCGGACCCATGAGACGATGATTTTCTCGGCCCCTGGCGGTCCGAGGTCGTTCCCGCTGCACAGATTCATGCGCCAGGGCCTCCTACAGACAATGCACTTTGATTTATTGCGCTATCTGTAATAGCACCCGAGATATCACCAGATATATATTGGATTTATCCCTGACCCTGAGTGTCCGACCCCATGAGCCGGTGGTTTTCTCGGCCCCTGGTGGTCCGATGTCGTTCCTGCTGCACAGATTCATGCGCAATGTCCTCCTACGGACAATGCACTTTGATTTATTGCGCTATCTGTAATAGTACCCGAGATATCACTAGATTTATATTGGATTTTCCCCTGACCCTGAGTGTCCGGCCCCATGAGACGGTGGTTTTCTCGGCCCCTGGTGGACCGAGGTCGTTCCCGCTGAACAGATGCATGCGCCAGGGCATCCTGCAGATAATTCACTTTGGTTTATTGCGCTATCTCTTATAGCACCCGAGATATCACCAGATATATATTGGATTTTTCCCTGACCCTGAGTGTCCGGCCCCATGAGACGGTGATTTTCTCGGCCCCTGGTGGTCCGAGGTCGTTCCCGCTGCACAGATTCATGCGTCAGGGCCTCCTACAGACAATACACTTTGATTTATTGCGCTATCTGTAATAGCACCCGAGATATCACCAGATATATATTGGATTTTTCCCTGACCCTGAGTGTCCGGCCCCATGAGACGATGATTTTCTCGGCCCCTGGTGGTCCGAGGTCGATCCCGCTGCACAGATTCATGCGCTAGGGCCTCCTGCAGACAATGCACTTTGATTTATTGCGCTATCTGTAATAGCACCCGAGATATCAGCATATATATATTGGATTTTACCCTGACCCTGACAGGCCGGCCCCATGAGACGGTAGTTTTCTCGGCCCCTGGTGGTCCGAGGTCGATCCCGCTGCACAGATTCATGCGCTAGGGCCTCCTGCAGACAATGCATTCTGATTTGTTGTACTACCTCTAATAGCACCCGAGGTATCACCAGATATATATTGGATTTTTCCCTGACCCTGACAGTCCGGCCCCATGTGACGGTGATTTTCTCGGCCCCTGGTGGCCCGAGGTCGTTCCCGCTTCACAGATTCATGCGCTGGGGCCTACTGCAGACAATGCACTTTTATTTATTGCGCTATCTCTAATAGCACCCGAGACATCACCAGATATATATTGGATTTTTCCCTGACCCTGACAGTCCGGCCCCATGAGACGGTAGTTTTCTCGGACCCTGGTGGTCTGAGGTCGAACCCGCTGCACAGATTCATGCGCTAGAGCCTCCTGCAGATAATGCACTTTGATTTATTGCGCTATCTGTAATAGCACCCGAGATATAGCCAGATATATATTGGATTTTTCCCTGATCCTGATTGTCCGTCCCCATGAGACGGTGGTTTTCTCGGCCCCTGGTGGTCGCAGGTCGTTCCCGCTGCACAGATTCATGCGCCAGGGCTTCCTGCAGACAATTCACTTTGGTTTATTGCGCTATCTGTAATAGCACCCGAGATATCACCATATATATATTGGATTTTTCCCTGACCCTGACAGTCCGGCCCCATCAGACGGTGATTTTCTCGGCCCCTGGTGGTCCGAGGTCGTTCCCGCTGCACAGATTCATACGCTAGGGCCTCCTGCAGATAATGCACTTTGATTTATTGCGCTATCTCTAATAGCACCCGAGATATCACCAGATATATATTGGATTTTTCCCTGACCCTGACAGTCCGGCCCCATGAGACGTGATTTTCCCGGCCCCTGGTGGTCCGAGGTCGATCCCGCTGCACAGATTCATGCGCCAGGGCCCCCTGCAGATAATTCACTTTGGTTTAGTGCGCTATCTGTAAGAGCACCCGAGATATCACCAGATGTATATTGAATTTTTCCCCGACCCTGACAGTCCGACCCCATGAGACGGTGGTTTTCTCGGCCCCTGGTGGTCCGAGGTCGTTCCCGCTTCACAGATTCATGCGCCAGGGCCTCCTGCAGACAATGCACTTTGATTTATTGCGCTATCTGTAATAGCCCCCGAGATATCACCAGATATATATTGGATTTGTCCCTGACCCTGAGTGTCCGACCCCATTAGACGGCGGTTTTCTCGGCCCCTGGTGGTCCGAGGTCGTTCCCGCTGCACAGATTCATGCACCAGGGCATCCTGCAGACAATGCACTTTGATTTATTTCGCTATCTCTAATAGCACCCGAGGTATCACCAGATATATAATGGATTTTTCCCTGACCCTGAGTGTCCGGCCCCATGAGACGGTGGTTGTCTCGGCCCCTGGTGTTCCGAGGTCGTTCCCGCTGCACAGATTCATACGCTAGGGCCTCCTGCAGATAATGCACTTTGATTTATTGCGCTATCTCTAATAGCACCCGAGATATCACCAGATATATATTGGATTTTTCCCTGACCCTGACAGTCCGGCCCCATGAGACGTGATTTTCCCGGCCCCTGGTGGTCCGAGGTCGATCCCGCTGCACAGATTCATGCGCCAGGGCCCCCTGCAGATAATTCACTTTGGTTTAGTGCGCTATCTGTAAGAGCACCCGAGATATCACCAGATGTATATTGAATTTTTCCCCGACCCTGACAGTCCGACCCCATGAGACGGTGGTTTTCTCGGCCCCTGGTGGTCCGAGGTCGTTCCCGCTTCACAGATTCATGCGCCAGGGCCTCCTGCAGACAATACACTTTGATTTATTGCGCTATCTGTAATAGCCCCCGAGATATCACCAGATATATATTGGATTTGTCCCTGACCCTGAGTGTCCGACCCCATTAGACGGCGGTTTTCTCGGCCCCTGGTGGTCCGAGGTCGTTCCCGCTGCACAGATTCATGCGCCAGGGCATCCTGCAGACAATGCACTTTGATTTATTTCGCTATCTCTAATAGCACCCGAGGTATCACCAGATATATATTGGATTTTTCCCTGACCCTGAGTGTCCGGCCCCATGAGACGGTAGCTTTCTCGGCCCCTGGTGGTCCGAGGTCGATCCCGCTGCACAGATTCATGCGCCAGGGCCTCCCACAGACAATGCACTTTGATTTATTGCGCTATCTGTAATAGCACCCGAGATATCTCCAGATATATATTGGCTTTTTCCCTGACCCTGAGTGTCCGGCCCCATGAGACTGTGGTTTCACGGCCGCTGGTGGTCCGAGGTCGTTCCCGCTGCACAGATGCATGCGCCAGGGGCCCCTGCAGATAATTCACTTTGGTTTATTGCGCTATCTGTAAGAGCACGCGAGATATCACCAGATATATATTGGATTTTTCCCTGACCCTGAATGTCCGACCCCATGAGACGGTGGTTTTCCCGGCCCCTGGTGGTCCGAGGTCGTTCCCGCTGCGCAGATTCATGCGCCAGGGCCTCCTGCAGATAATGCACTTCGATTTATGTCGCTATCTATAATAGCACCCGAGATATCACCAGATATATATTGGATGTTTACATGACCCTGACAGTCCGGCCCCATGTGTCGATGGTTTTCTCGGTCCCTCGTGGCCCGAGGTCGATCCCGCTGCACAGATTCATGTGCCAGGGCCTCATGCAGATAATGCACTTTGATTTATAGCGCTATCCCTAATAGCACCCGAGATATCACCAGATATATATTGGATTTTTCCCTGACCCTGACAGTCCGGCCCCATGAGACGGTGATTTTCCAGGCCCCTGGTGGTCCGAGGTCCTTCCCGCTGCACAGATTCATGCGCCAGGGCCTCCTACAGACATGCACTTTGATTTATTGCGCTATCTGTAATAGCACCCGAGATATCACCATGTATATATTGGATTTTCCGCTGACCTTGAGTGTCCGGCCCCATGTGACAGTGGTTTTCTCGACGCCTGGTGGTCAGAGGTCGTTCCCGCTGCACAGATTCATGCGCCAGGGCCTCCTGCAGATAATTCACTTTGGTTTATTGCGCTATATCTAATAGCACCCGAGATATCACCAGATATATATTGGATTTTCACCTGACCCTGAGTGTCCGGCCCCACGTGTCGGTGGTTTTCTCGGCCCCTGGTTGTCCGAGGTCGTTCCCGCTGCACAGATTCATGCCCCAGGGCTCGCTGCAGATAATTCACTTTGGTTTATTGCGCTATCTGTAAGAACACCCGAGATATCACCAGATTTTTAGTTTGAATTTTTCAACCGACCGTGAGTGTCCGGCCCCATGAGACGGTGGTTTTCTCGGTCCCTAGTGGTCCGAGGTCGTTCCTGCTGCACAGATTCATGCGCCAGGGCTTCCTGCAGACAATGCACTTTGATTTATTGCGCTATCTCTATTAGCACCCGAGATATCACCCGATATATGCTGGATTTTTAAATGACCCTGCGTGTCCGGCCCCATGTGTCAGTGGTTTTCTCGGCCCCTGGTGGTTCGAGGTCGTTGCCGCTGCACAGATTCATGCGGCAGGGTCTCCCGCAGACAAAGCACTTTGATTTATCGCGCTATCTCTAATAGCACCCGAGATATGACCAGATATATATTGGATTTTCCCCTGACACTGAGTGTCCGGACCCATGAGATGGTGGTTTTCTCGGCCCCTGGCCGTCCGAGGTCGTTCCTGCTGCACCGATTCATGCGCCAGAGCCTCCTACAGACAATGCACTTTGATTTATTGCGCTATCTGTAATAGCACCCGAGATATCACCAGATATATAATGGATTTTTCCCTGACCCTGAGTGTCCGGCCCCATGAGACGGTGGTTGTCTCGGCCCCTGGTGGTCCGAGGTCGTTCCCGCTGCACAGATTCATGCGCCAGGACCTCCAACAGACAATGCACTTTGATTTATTGCGCTATCTGTAATAGCACCCGAGATATCACCAGATTTATATTGTATTTTTCATTGACCCTGAGTGTCCGACCCCATGAGACAGTGGTTTTCTCGGCCCCTGGTGGTCCGAGGTCGTTCCCGCTGCACAGATTCATGCGCCAGGGCCTCCTACAGACAATGCACTTTGATTTATTGCGCTATCTGTAATAGCACCCGAGATATCACCAGATATATATTGGATTTTTCCCTGACCCTGAGTGTCCGGCCCCATGAGACGGTGGTTGTCTCGGCCCCTGGTGGTCCGAGGTCGTTCCCGCTGCACAGATTCATGCGCCAGGACCTCCAACAGACAATGCACTTTGATTTATTGCGCTATCTGTAATAGCACCCGAGATATCACCAGATATATATTGGATTTTTCCCTGACCCTGAGTGTCCGGCCCCATAAGACGGTGGTTTTCTCGGCCCCTGGTGGTCCGAGGTCGTTCCCGCTGCACAGATTCATGCGCCAGGGCCCCCTGCAGACAATGCACTTTGATTTATTGCGCTATCTGTAATAGCACCCGAGATATCACCAGATATATATTGGATTTTTCCCTGACCCTGACAGTCCGGACCCATGAGACGATGATTTTCTCGGCCCCTGGCGGTCCGAGGTCGTTCCCGCTGCACAGATTCATGCGCCAGGGCCTCCTACAGACAATGCACTTTGATTTATTGCGCTATCTGTAATAGCACCCGAGATATCACCAGATATATATTGGATTTATCCCTGACCCTGAGTGTCCGACCCCATGAGCCGGTGGTTTTCTCGGCCCCTGGTGGTCCGATGTCGTTCCTGCTGCACAGATTCATGCGCAATGTCCTCCTACGGACAATGCACTTTGATTTATTGCGCTATCTGTAATAGTACCCGAGATATCACTAGATTTATATTGGATTTTCCCCTGACCCTGAGTGTCCGGCCCCATGAGACGGTGGTTTTCTCGGCCCCTGGTGGACCGAGGTCGTTCCCGCTGAACAGATGCATGCGCCAGGGCATCCTGCAGATAATTCACTTTGGTTTATTGCGCTATCTCTTATAGCACCCGAGATATCACCAGATATATATTGGATTTTTCCCTGACCCTGAGTGTCCGGCCCCATGAGACGGTGATTTTCTCGGCCCCTGGTGGTCCGAGGTCGTTCCCGCTGCACAGATTCATGCGTCAGGGCCTCCTACAGACAATACACTTTGATTTATTGCGCTATCTGTAATAGCACCCGAGATATCACCAGATATATATTGGATTTTTCCCTGACCCTGAGTGTCCGGCCCCATGAGACGATGATTTTCTCGGCCCCTGGTGGTCCGAGGTCGATCCCGCTGCACAGATTCATGCGCTAGGGCCTCCTGCAGACAATGCACTTTGATTTATTGCGCTATCTGTAATAGCACCCGAGATATCAGCATATATATATTGGATTTTACCCTGACCCTGACAGGCCGGCCCCATGAGACGGTAGTTTTCTCGGCCCCTGGTGGTCCGAGGTCGATCCCGCTGCACAGATTCATGCGCTAGGGCCTCCTGCAGACAATGCATTCTGATTTGTTGTACTACCTCTAATAGCACCCGAGGTATCACCAGATATATATTGGATTTTTCCCTGACCCTGACAGTCCGGCCCCATGTGACGGTGATTTTCTCGGCCCCTGGTGGCCCGAGGTCGTTCCCGCTTCACAGATTCATGCGCTGGGGCCTACTGCAGACAATGCACTTTGGTTTATTGCGCTATCTGTAAGAGCACGCGAGATATCACCAGATATATATTGGATTTTTCCCTGACCCTGAATGTCCGACCCCATGAGACGGTGGTTTTCCCGGCCCCTGGTGGTCCGAGGTCGTTCCCGCTGCGCAGATTCATGCGCGAGGGCCTCCTGCAGATAATGCACTTCGATTTATGTCGCTATCTATAATAGCACCCGAGATATCACCAGATATATATTGGATTTTTACATGACCCTGACAGTCCGGCCCCATGTGTCGATGGTTTTCTCGGTCCCTCGTGGCCCGAGGTCGATCCCGCTGCACAGATTCATGTGCCAGGGCCTCATGCAGATAATGCACTT
This sequence comes from Nomia melanderi, assembly GCF_051020985.1. Taxonomy (NCBI): domain Eukaryota; kingdom Metazoa; phylum Arthropoda; class Insecta; order Hymenoptera; family Halictidae; genus Nomia; species Nomia melanderi. The sequence continues at coordinate 521,954 of NW_027475150.1, read as the reverse complement.
TGATTTATAGCGCTATCCCTAATAGCACCCGAGATATCACCAGATATATATTGGATTTTTCCCTGACCCTGACAGTCCGGCCCCATGAGACGGTGATTTTCCAGGCCCCTGGTGGTCCGAGGTCCTTCCCGCTGCACAGATTCATGCGCCAGGGCCTCCTACAGACATGCACTTTGATTTATTGCGCTATCTGTAATAGCACCCGAGATATCACCATGTATATATTGGATTTTCCGCTGACCTTGAGTGTCCGGCCCCATGTGACAGTGGTTTTCTCGACGCCTGGTGGTCAGAGGTCGTTCCCGCTGCACAGATTCATGCGCCAGGGCCTCCTGCAGATAATTCACTTTGGTTTATTGCGCTATATCTAATAGCACCCGAGATATCACCAGATATATATTGGATTTTCACCTGACCCTGAGTGTCCGGCCCCATGTGTCGGTGGTTTTCTCGGCCCCTGGTTGTCCGAGGTCGTTCCCTCTGCACAGATTCATGCCCCAGGGCTCGCTGCAGATAATTCACTTTGGTTTATTGCGCTATCTGTAAGAACACCCGAGATATCACCAGATTTTTAGTTTGAATTTTTCAACCGACCGTGAGTTTCCGGCCCCATGAGACGGTGGTTTTCTCGGCCCCTAGTGGTCCGAGGTCGTTCCTGCTGCACAGATTCATGCGCCAGGGCTTCCTGCAGACAATGCACTTTGATTTATTGCGCTATCTCTATTAGCACCCGAGATATCACCAGATATATGCTGGATTTTTAAATGACCCTGCGTGTCCGGCCCCATGTGTCAGTGGTTTTCTCGGCCCCTGGTGGTTCGAGGTCGTTGCCGCTGCACAGATTCATGCGGCAGGGTCTCCCGCAGACAAAGCACTTTGATTTATCGCGCTATCTCTAATAGCACCCGAGATATGACCAGATATATATTGGATTTTCCCCTGACACTGAGTGTCCGGACCCATGAGATGGTGGTTTTCTCGGCCCCTGGCCGTCCGAGGTCGTTCCTGCTGCACCGATTCATGCGCCAGGGCCTCCTGCAGACAATTCACTTTGGTTTATTGCGCTATCTATAATAGCACCCGAGATATCACGAGATATATATTGGATTTTTCCCTGACCCTGACAGTCCGGCCCCACGAGACGGTGGTTTTCTCGGCCCCTGGTGGTCCGAGGTCGTACCCGCTGCACAGGTTCATGCGCCAGAGCCTCCTACAGACAATGCACTTTGATTTATTGCGCTATCTCTAATAGCACCCGAGATATCTCCAGATATATGCTGGATTTTTACATGGCCTTGGGTGACGGATACCGAAAATCTGTAATTTTCTTGGCCCCTGGTGTTCCGACGTCGTTGCAGCTGCACAGTTTCATGCGCCAGGGCCTCCTGCAGACAATTCACTTTGGTTTATTGCGCTATCTCTAATAGCACCCGAGATATCACCAGATATATATTGGATTTTTCCCTGACCCTGACAGTCCGGCCCCACGAGACGGTGGTTTTCTCGGCCCCTGGTGGTCCGAGGTCGTGCCCGCTGCACAGGTTCATGCGCCAGAGCCTCCTACAGACAATGCACTTTGATTTATTGCGCTATCTGTAATAGCACCCGAGATATCAACAGATATATAATGGATTTTTCCCTGACCCTGAGTGTCCGGCCCCATGAGACGGTGGTTGTCTCGGCCCCTGGTGGTCCGAGGTCGTTCCCGCTGCACAGATTCATGCGCCAGGACCTCCAACAGACAATGCACTTTGATTTATTGCGCTATCTGTAATAGCACCCGAGATATCACCAGATTTATATTGGATTTTTCATTGACCCTGAGTGTCCGACCCCATGAGACAGTGGTTTTCTCGGCCCCTGGTGGTCCGAGGTCGTTCCCGCTGCACAGATTCATGCGCCAGGGCCTCCTACAGACAATGCACTTTGATTTATTGCGCTATCTGTAATAGCACCCGAGATATCACCAGATATATATTGGATTTTTCCCTGACCCTGAGTGTCCGGCCCCATGAGACGGTGGTTGTCTCGGCCCCTGGTGGTCCGAGGTCGTTCCCGCTGCACAGATTCATGCGCCAGGACCTCCAACAGACAATGCACTTTGATTTATTGCGCTATCTGTAATAGCACCCGAGATATCACCAGATATATATTGGATTTTTCCCTGACCCTGAGTGTCCGGCCCCATAAGACGGTGGTTTTCTCGGCCCCTGGTGGTCCGAGGTCGTTCCCGCTCCACAGATTCATGCGCCAGGGCCCCCTGCAGACAATGCACTTTGATTTATTGCGCTATCTGTAATAGCACCCGAGATATCACCAGATATATATTGGATTTTTCCCTGACCCTGACAGTCCGGACCCATGAGACGATGATTTTCTCGGCCCCTGGCGGTCCGAGGTCGTTCCCGCTGCACAGATTCATGCGCCAGGGCCTCCTACAGACAATGCACTTTGATTTATTGCGCTATCTGTAATAGCACCCGAGATATCACCAGATATATATTGGATTTATCCCTGACCCTGAGTGTCCGACCCCATGAGCCGGTGGTTTTCTCGGCCCCTGGTGGTCCGATGTCGTTCCTGCTGCACAGATTCATGCGCAATGACCTCCTACGGACAATGCACTTTGATTTATTGCGCTATCTGTAATAGTACCCGAGATATCACTAGATTTATATTGGATTTTCCCCTGACCCTGAGTGTCCGGCCCCATGAGACGGTGGTTTTCTCGGCCCCTGGTGGACCGAGGTCGATCCCGCTGCACAGATTCCTGCGCTGGGGCCTACTGCAGACAATGCACTTTGATTTATTGCGCTATCTCTAATAGCACCCGAGATATCACCAGATATATATTGGATTTTTCCCTGTCCCTGAGTGTCCGACCCCATGAGACGGTGGTTTTCTCGGCCCCTGGTGGTCCGAGGTCGATCCCGCTACACAGATTCATGAGCTAGGGCCTCCTGCAGACAATGCACTTTGATTTATTGCGCTATCTGTAATAGCACCCGAGATATCACCAGATATATATTGGATTTTTCCCTGACCCTGACAGTCCCGCCCCATGATACGGTGATTTTCTCGGCCCCTGGTGGTCCGAGGTCGTTCCCGCTGCACAGATTCATGCGCTAGGGCCTCCTGCAGACAATGCACTTTGATTTATTGCGCTATCTGTAATAGCACCCGAGATATCACCAGATATATATTGGATTCTTCCCTGACCTGACAGTCCGGCCCCATGAGACGGTGATTTTCTCGGCCCCTGGTGGTCCGAGGTCGTTCCCGCTGCACAGATTCATGCGCTGGGGCCTACTGCAGACAATGCACTTTGATTTATTGCGCTATCTCTAATAGCACCCGAGATATCACCAGATATATATTGGATTTTTCCCTGACCCTGACAGTCCGGCCCCATCTGACGGTGATTTTCTCGGCCCCTGGTGGTCCGAGGTCGATCCCGCTGCACAGATTCATGCGCTAGAGCCTCCTGCAGACAATGCGCTTTGATTTATTGCACTATCTCTAATAGCACCCGAGATATCACCAGATATATATTGGATTTTTCCCTGACCCTGAGTATCCGGCCCCATGAGACGGTAGTTTTCTCGGCCCCTGGTGGTCCGAGGCCGTTCCCGCTGCACAGATTCATGCGCTAGGGCCTCCTGCAGACAATGCACTTTGATTTGTTGCACTATCTCTAATAGCACCCGAGATACCACCAGATATATATTGGATTTTTCCCTGACCCTGAGTGTCCGACCCCATGAGACGGTGGTTTTCTCGGCCCCTGGCGGTCCGAGGTGGATCCCGCTGCACAGATTCATGCGCTAGAGCCTCCTGCAGATAATGAACTTTGATTTATTGCGCTATCTGTAATAGCACCCGAGATATAACCAGATATACATTGGATTTTTCCCTGATCCTGATTGTCCGTCCCCATGAGACGGTGGTTTTCTCGGCCCCTGGTGGTCGGAGGTCGTTCCCGCTGCACAGATCCATGCGACAGGGCCTCCTGCAGATAATTCACGTTGGTTTATTGCGTTATCTCTAATAGCACCCGAGATATCACCAGATATATATTGGATTTTTCCCTGACCCTGAGCGTCCGGCCCCATGAGACGGTAGTTTTCTCGGCCCCTGGTGGTCCGAGGTCGTTCCCGCTGCACAGATTCATGCGCCAGGGCCTCCTGCAGGTAATTCACTTTGGTTTATTGCGATATCTCTAATAGCACCCGAGATATCACCAGATATATGCTGGATTTTTACATGACCTTGGGTGACGCATTCCGAATATCTGTAATTTTCTCGGCCCCTGGTGGTCCGAGGTCGATCCCGCTGCACAGATTCATGCGCCAGGGCCTCCTACAGACAATGCAATTTGATTTATTGCAATATCTGTAATAGCACCCGAGATATCACCAGATATATATTGGATTTTCCCCTGACCCTGAGTTTCCGACCCCATGAGACGGTGGATTTCTCGGCCCCTGGTGGAGCGACGTCGTTCCCGCTGCACAGATTTATGCGCCAGGGCCTGCTGCAGACAATGCACTTTGGTTTATTGCGCTATCTGTAAGAGCACGCGAGATATCACCAGATATATATTGGATTTTTCCCTGACCCTGAGTGTCCGACCACATGAGACGGTGGTTTTCTCGGCCCCTGGTGGTCCGAGGTCGTTCCCGCTGCACAGATTCATGCGCCAGGGCCTCCTGCAGACAATGCACTTTGGTTTATTGCGCTATCTCTAATAGCACCCGAGATATCACCAGATATATATTGGATTTTTCCCATACCCTGACAGTCCGGCCCCATCAGACGGTGATTTTCTCGGCCCCTGGTGGTCCGAGGTCGATCCCGCTGCACAGATTCATGCGCCAGGGCCTCCTACAGACAATGCACTTTGATTTATTGCGCTATCTGTAATAGCCCCCGAGATATCACCAGATTTATATTGGATTTGTCCCTGACCCTGAGTGTCCGACCCCATTAGACGGTGGTTTTCTCGGCCCCTGGTGGTCCGAGGTCGTTCCCGCTGCACAGATTCATGCGCCAGGGCCTCCTGCAGAAAATGCACTTTGATTTATTTCGCTATCTCTAAGAGCACCCGAGATATCACCAGATATATATTTGATTTGTCCCTGACCCTGATTGTCCGTCCCCATGAGACGGTGGTTCTCTCGGCCCCTGGTGGTCCGAGGTCGTTCCCGCTGCACAGATGTATGCGCCAGGGCCTCCTGCAGATAATTCACTTTGGTTTATTGCGCTATCTCTAATAGCATCCGAGATATCACCAGATATATATTGGATTTTCCCCTGACCCCGAGTGTCCGGCCCCATGAGACGGTGGTTTTCTCGGCCCCTGGTGGTCCGAGGTCGTTCCCGCTGGCCAGGTTCATGCGCCAGGGCCTCCTACAGACAATGCACTTTGATTTATTGCGCTATCTGTAATAGCACCCGAGATATCACGAGATATATATTGGATTTTTCCCTGATCCTGAGGGTCCGGCCCCATGAGACGGTGATTTTCTCGGCCCCTGGTGGTCCGAGGTCGTTCCCGCTGCACAGATTCATGCGCCAGTGCCTCCTGCAGACAATGCACTTTGATTTACTGCGCTATCTGTAATATCACCCGAGATATCACCAAATATATATTGGATTTTTCCCTGACCCTGACAGTCCGGCCCCATCTGACGGTGATTTTCTCGGCCCCTGGTGGTCCGAGGTCGATCCCGCTGCACAGATTCATGCGCCAGGGCCTCCTGCAGACAATGCACTTTGGTTTATTGCGCTATCTCTAATAGCACCCGAGATATCACCAGATATGTATTGGATTTTTCCCTGACCCAGAGTGTCCGGCCCCATGAGACGGTAGTTTTCTCGGCCCCTGGTGGTCCGAGGTCGTTCCCGGTGCACAGATTCATGGGCCAGGGCCCCCTGCAGACAATGCACTTTGATTTATTGCGCTATCTGTAATATCACCCGAGATATCACCAGATATATATTGGATTTGTCCCTGACCCTGAGTGTCCGACCCCATTAGACGGTGGTTTTCTCGGCCCCTGGTGGTCCGAGGTCGTTCCCGCTGCACAGATTCATGCGCCAGGGCCTCCTGCAGACAATGCACTTTGATTTATTTCGCTATCTCTAATAGCACCCGAGATATCACCAGATATATATTGGATTTTTCCCTGACACTGACAGTCCGGCCCCATGAGACAGTGATTTTCTCGGCCCCTGGTGGTCCGAGGGCGTTCCCGCTGCACAGATTCATGCGCCAGGGCCTCCTACAGACAATGCACTTTGATTTATTGCGCTATCTGTAATAGCACCCGAGATATCACCATATTTATATTGGATGTTCCCCTGACCCTGAGTGTCCGGCCCCATGAGACGGTGGTTTTCTCGGCCCCTGGAGGTCCGAGGTCGATCCCACTGCACAGATCCATGCGCCAGGGCCACCTACAGACAATGCACTTTGATTTATTGCGCTATCTGTAATAGCATCCGAGATATCACCAGATATATATTGGATTTTTCCCTGACCCTGAGCGTCCGACCCCATGAGACGGTGGATTTCTCGGCCCCTCGTGGACCGAGGTCGTTCCCGCTGCACAGATTCATGCGCCAGGGCCTGCTGCAGACAATGCACATTGGTTTATTGCGCTATCTCTAATAGCACCCGAGATATCACCAGACATATATTGGATTTTTCCCTGACCCTGAGTGTCCGACCCCATGAGACGGTGGTTTTCTCGGCCCCTGGTGGTCCGAGGTCGTTCCCGCTGCACAGATTCATGCGCCAGGGCCGCCTGCAGACAATGCACTTTGGTTTATTGCGCTATCTCTAATAGCACCCGAGATATCACCAGATTTATATTGGATTTGTCCCTGACCCTGAGTGTCCGACCCCATTAGACGGTGGTTTTCTCGGCCCCTGGTGGTCCGAGGTCGTTCCCGCTGCACAGATTCATGCGCCAGGGCCTCCTGCAGACAATGCACTTTGATTTATTTCGCTATCTCTAATAGCACCCGACATATCACCAGACATATATTGGATTTTTCCCTGACCCTGAGTGTCCGACCCCATGAGACGGTGGTTTTCTCGGCCCCTGGTGGTCCGAGGTCGTTCCCGCTGCTCAGATTCATGCGCCAGGGCCGCCTGCAGACAATGCACTTAGGTTTATTGCGCTATCTCTAATAGCACCCGAGATATCACCAGATATATATTGGATTTTTCCCTGACCCTGAGTGTCCGGCCCCATGTGTCGATGGTTTTCTCGATCCCTCGTGGTCCGAGGGCGTTCCCGCTGCACAGATTCATGCGCCAGGGCCTCCTACAGACAATGCACTTAGATTTATTGCGCTATCTGTAATATCACCCGAGATGTCACCAGATATATATTGGATTTGTCCCTGACCCTGAGTGCCCGACCCCATGAGACGGTGGTTTTCTCGGCCCCTGGTGGTCCGAGGTCGTTCCCGCTGCACAGATTCATGGGCCAGTGCCTCCTGCAGACAATGCACTTTGATTTATTGCTCTATCTGTAATAGCACCCGAGATATCACCAGATATATGCTGGATTTTTACATGACCTTGGGTGACGGATTCCGAATATATGTAATTTTCTCGGCCCCTCGTGGTCCGAGGTCGTTCCCGCTGCACAGATGCATGCGCCCGGGCCTCCTGTAGATAATTCACGTTGGTTTATTCCGCTATCTCAAATAGCACCCGAGATATCACCAGATATATATTTGATTTTCCCCTGACCCTGAGTGTCCGGCCCCATGAGATGGTGGTTTTCTCGGCCCCTGGTGATGCGAGGTCGTTCCCGCTGCACAGGTTCATGCGGCAGGGCCTCCTGCAGATAATTCACTTTGATTTATTGCGCTATCTCTAATAGCACCCGAGATATCCCCAGATATATATTGGATTTTTCCGTGACCCTGAGTGTCCGGCCCCATGTGTCGATGGTTTTCTCGATCCCTCGTGGTCCGAGGTCGATCCCGCTGAGCGGATTGTTGCGCCAGGGCTTCCTGCAGACAATTCACTTTGGTTTATTGCGCTATCTCGAATAGCACCCGAGATATCACCAGATATATATTGGATTATCCCATGACCCTGAGTGTCCTGCCCTATGAGACTGTGGTTTTCTCGGCCCCTGGTGGACCGAGGTCGTTCCCGCTGCACAGATTCATGCGCCAGGGCCTGCTGCAGACAATGCACTTTGGTTTATTGCGCTATCTCTAATAGCACCCGAGATATCACCAGACATATATTGGATTTTTCCCTGACCCTGAGTGTCCGACCCCATGAGACGGTGGTTTTCTCGGCCCCTGGTGGTGCGAGGTCGATCCCGCTGCACAGAATCATGCGCCAGGGCCTCCTACAGACGATGCACTTTGATTTATTGCGCTATCTGTAATAGCACCCGAGATATCACCAGATATATATTGGATTTTTCCCTGACCCTGAGTGTCCGGCCCCATGAGACTGTGGATTTCTCGGCCCCTGGTGGTCCGAGGTCGTTCCCGCTGCACAGATGCATGCGCCAGGGCCTCCTGCAGATAATTCACTTTGGTTTATTGCGCTATCTCTAATAGCGCCCGAGATATAACCAGATATATATTGGATTTTCCCCTGACCCTGAGTGTCCGGCCCCATGAGACGGTGGTTTTCTCGGCCCCTGGTGGTCCGCGGTCGTTCCCGCTGCACAGATTCATGCGCCAGGGCCTCCTACAGACAATGCACTTTGATTTATTGCGCTATCTGTAATATCACCCGAGATATCACCAGATACATATTGGATTTTTCCCTGACCCTGATTGTCCGGCCCCAGGAGACGGTGGTTTTCTCGGCCCCTGGTGGTCCGAGGTCGTTCCCGCTGCACAGATTCATGCGCCAGGGCCCTCTGCAGATAATTCACCTTGGTTTATTGCGCTATCTCTAATAGCACCCGAGATATCACCAGATATATATTGGATTTTCCCCTGACCCTGAGTGTCCGGCCCCATGAGACGGTGGTTTTCTCGGCTCCTGGTGGTCCGAGGTCGTTCCCGCTGCACAGATTCATGCGCCAGGGTCTCCTACAGACAATTCACTTTGATTTATTTCGCTATCTCTAATAGCACCCGAGATATCACCAGATATATATTGGATTTTTCCCTCACCCTGACAGTCAGGCCAGATGGAACGGTGGTTTTCTCGGCCCCTGGTGGTCCGAGGTCGTTCCCGCTGCACAGATTCATGCGCCAGGGCCTCCTGCAGACAATGCACTTTGATTTATTGCGCTATCTCTAATATCACCCGAGATATCACCAGATATATATTGGATTTATCCCTGACCCTGACAGTCCGGCCCCATGAGACGGTGATTTTCTCGGCCCGTGGTGTTCCGAGGGCGTTCCCGCTGCACAGATTCATGCGCCAGGGCCTCCTACAGACGATGCACTTTGATTTATTGCGCTATCTGTAATAGCACCCGAGATATCACCAGATATATATTGGATTTTCCCCTGACCCTGAGTGTCCGGCCCCATGAGACGGTGGTTTTCTCGGCTCCTGGTGGTCCGAGGTCGTTCCCGCTGCACAGATTCATGCTTCAGGGCCTCCTATAGATAATTCACTTTGGTTTATTGCGCTATCTCTAATAGCACCCGAGATATCACCAGATATATATTGGACTTTTCCCTGACCCTGAGTGTCCGGCCCCATGAGACTGTGGTTTTCTCGGCCCCTGGTGGTCCGAGGTCGTTCCGGCTGCACAGATTCATGCGCCAGGGCCTCCTAGAGACAATGCACTTTGATTTATTGCGCTATCTGTAATAGCACCCGAGATATCACCAGATATATATTGGATTTTTCCCCGACCCTGAGTGTCCGGCCCCATCAGACTGTGGATTTCTCGGCCCCTGGTGGTCCGAGGTCGTTCCCGCTGCACAGATGCATGCGCCAGGGCCTCCTGCAGATAATTCACTTTGGTTTATTGCGCTATCTCTAATAGCGCCCGAGATATCACCAGATATATATTGGATTTTCCCCTGACCCTGAGTGTCCGGCCCCATGAGACGGTGGTTTTCTCGGCCCCTGGTGGTCCGCGGTCGTTCCCGCTGCACAGATTCATGCGCCAGGGCCTCCTACAGACAATGCACTTTGCTTTATTGCGCTATCTGTAATATCACCCGAGATATCACCAGATACATATTGGATTTTTCCCTGACCCTGATTGTCCGGCCCCAGGAGACGGTGGTTTTCTCGGCCCCTGGTGGTCCGAGGTCGTTCCCGCTGCACAGATTCATGCGCCAGGGCCCTCTGCAGATAATTCACCTTGGTTTATTGCGCTATCTCTAATAGCACCCGAGATATCACCAGATATATATTGGATTTTCCCCTGACCCTGAGTGTCCGGCCCCATGAGACGGTGGTTTTCTCGGCTCCTGGTGGTCCGAGGTCGTTCCCGCTGCACAGATTCATGCGCCAGGGTCTCCTACAGACAATTCACTTTGATTTATTTCGCTATCTCTAATAGCACCCGAGATATTACCAGATATATATTGGATTTTTCCCAGACCCTGAGTGTCCGGCCCCATGAGACGGTAGTTTCCTCGTCCCCTGGAGGTCCGAGGTCGTTCCCGCAGCACAGATTCATGCGCCAGGGCCTCCTGCAGACAATGCACTTTGATTTATTGAGCTATCTCTAATAGCACCCTAGATATCACCAGATATATATTGGATTTTTCCTTGACCCTGACAGTCCGGCCCCATGTGCCGATGGTTTTCTCGGTCCCTCGTGGTCCGAGGTCGACCCCGCTGCACGGATTCATGCGCCAGTGCCTGTTACAGACAATGCACTTTGATTTATTGCGCTATCTGTAATAGCACCCGAGATATCACCAGATATATATTGGATTTTTCCCTGACCCTGACAGTCCGGCCCCATGAGACTGTGATTTTCTCGGCCCCTGGTGGTCCGAGGTCGTTCCCGCAGCACAGATTCAGGCGCCCGGGCCTCCTACAGACAATGTACTTTAGTTTATTGTGCTATCTTTAATAGCACCCGAGATATCACCAGATATATATTGGATTTTTCCCTGACCCTGACAGTCCGTCCCCATGAGACGGTAGTTTTCTCGGCCCCTGGTGGTCCGAGGTCGTTCCCGCTGCACAGATTCCTTGCGCTAGGGCCTCCTGCAGACAATGCACTTTGATTTATTGCGCTATCTGTAATAGCACCCGAGATATCACCAGATATATATTGGATTTTTCCCCGACCCTGACAGTCCGGCCCCATGTGTCGGTGGTTTTCTCGGACCCTGGTGGGGCGAGGTCGATCCCGCTGCACAGATTCATGCGCCAGGGCCTCCTACAGACGATGCACTTTGATTTATTGCGCTATCTGTAATAGCACCCGAGATATCACCAGATATATATTGGATTTTCCCCTGACCCTGAGTGTCCGGCCCCATGAGACGGTGGTTTTCTCGGCTCCTGGTGCGCCGAGGTCGTTCCCGCTGCACAGATTCATGCGCCAGGGCCTCCTATAGATAATTCACTTTGGTTTATTGCGCTATCTGTAATAGCACCCGAGATATCACCAGATATATATTGGATTTTCCCCTGACCCTGAGTGTCCGGCCCCATGAGACGGTGGTTTTCTCGGCCACTGGTTGTCCGAGGTGGTTCCCGCTGCACAGATTCATGCACCGGGGCCTCCTGCAGATAATTCCCTCTGGTTTATTGCGCTATCTCTAATAGCACCCGAGATATCACCAGATATATATTTGATTTTTCCCTGACACTGACAGTCCGGCCCCATGTGTCGGTGGTTTTCTCGGCCCCTGGTGCTCCGAGGTCGTTCCCGCTGCACAGATTCATGCGCCAGGGCCTCCTATAGATAATTCACTTTGGGTTATTGCGCTATCTCTAATAGCACCCGAGATTTCACCAGATATATATTGGATTTTTCCATGACCCTGAGTGTCCGGCCCCATGAGACGGTAGTTTTCTCGGCCCCTGGTGGTCCGAGGTCGTTCCCGCTGCACAGATTCATGCGCCAGGGCCTCCTATAGATAATTCGCTTTGGTTTATAGCGCTATCTCTAATAGCACCCGAGATATCACCAGATATATATTGGATTTTTCCCTGACCCTGACAGTCCGGCATCATGTGTGGGTGGTTTTCTCGGCCCCTGGTGTTCCGAGGTCGTTCCCGCTGCACAGATTCTTCCGCCAGGGCCTCCTATAGATAATTCACTTTGGTTTATTGCGCTATCTCTAATAGCACCCGAGATATCACCAGATATATATTGGATTTTTCCCTGACACTGACCGGCCGGCCCCATGTGTCGGTGGTTTTCTCGGCCCCTGGTGCTCCGAGGTGGTTCCCGCTGCACAGATTCATGCACCGGGGCCTCCTGCAGATAATTCCCTCTGGTTTATTGCGCTATCTCTAATAGCACCCGAGATATCACCAGATATGTATTGGATTTTTCCCTGACCTGAGAGTCCGGCCCCATGTGGCGGTGGTTTTCTCGGCCCCTGGTGGTCCGAGGTGGTTCCCGCTGCACAGATTCATGCACCGGGGCCTCCTGCAGATAATGCCCTCTGGTTTATTGCGCTATCTCTAATAGCACCCGAGATATCACCAGATATGTATTGGATTTTTCCCTGACCCTGAGTGTCCGGCCCCATGAGACGGTGGGTTTCTCGGCCCCTGGTGGTCCGAGGTCGTTCCCGCTGCACAGATTTATGCGCCAGGGCCTCCTATAGATAATTCGCTTTGGTTTAGTGCGCTATCTCTAATAGCACCCGAGATATCACCAGATATATATTGGATTTTTCCCTGACCCTGACAGTCCGGCCCCATGTGTCGGTGGTTTTCTCGGCCCCTGGTTTTCCGAGGCCGTTCCCACAGCACAGATTCATGCGCCAGGGCCCCTGCAGATAATTCACTTTGGTTTAGTGCGCTATCTGTAAGAGCACCCGAGATATCACCAGATATATATTGGATTTTTCCCTGCCCCTGTGTGTCCGGCCCCATGAGACGGTGCTTGTCTCGGCCCCTCGTGGACCGAGGTCGTTCCCGCTGCACAGATTCATGCGCCAGGGCCTCCTGCAGATAATTCACTTTGGTTTATTGCGCTATCTCTAATAGCACCCGAGATATCACCAGATATATACTGGATTTTCCCCTGACCCTGAGTGTCCGGCCTCATGAGACTGTGGTTTTCTCGGCCCCTGGTGGTCCGAGGTCGTTCCCGCTGCCCAGATTCATGCGCCAGGGCCTCCTACAGATAAATCACTTTGGTTTATTGCGCTATCTCTAATAGCACCCGAGATATCACCAGATATATATTGGATTTTCGCCTGACCCTGAGTGTCCGGCCCCATGAGACGGTGGTTTTCTCGGCCCCTGGTGGTCCGTGGTCGTTCCCGCTGCCCAGATTCATGCGCCAGGGCCTCCTACAGACAATGCACTTTGATTTATTGCGATATCTGTAATAGCACCCGAGAAAGCACCATATATATGCTGGATTTTTACATGACTTTGGGTGACGGATATCGAAAATCTGTAATTTTCTCGGCCCCTGGTGGTCCGATGTCGTCCCTGCTGCGCAGATTCATGCGCAAGGGCCTCCTACGGACAATGCACTTTGATTTATTGTGCTATCTCTAATAGCACCCGAGATATCACCAGATATATATTGGATTTTTCCCCGACTCTGACTGTCCGGCCCCATGAGACGGTGGTTTTCTCGGCCCCTGGTGGTCCGAGGTCGTTCCCGCTGCCCAGATTCATGCGCCAGGGCCTCCTACAAACAACGCACTTTGATTTACTGCGCTATCTCTAATAGCACCAGAGATATCACCAGATATATACTGGATTTTCCCCTGACCCTGAGTGTCCGGCCTCATGAGACTGTGGTTTTCTCAGCCCCTGGCGGTCCGAGGTCGTTCCCGCTGCACAGATTCATGCGCCAGGGCCTCCTGCAGATAATCCACGTTGGTTTATTGCGCTATCTCTAATAGCACCAGAGATGTCACCAGATATATACTGGATTTTCCCCTGACCCTGAGTGTCCGGCCTCATGAGACTGTGGTTTTCTCGGCCCCTGGTGGTCCGATGTCATTCTCGCTGGCCGCATTCATGCGCAAGGGCCTCCTACAGACAATGCACTTTGATTTATTGCGCGATCTGTAATAGCACCCGAGATATCACCAGATATATATTAGATTTTTCCCTGTCCCTGAATGTCCGGCCCCATGAGACGGTAGTTTTCTCGGCCCCTGGTGGTCCGAGGTCGTTCCCGCTGCACAGATTCATGCGCCAGGGCCTCCTGCAGACAATGCACTTTGATTTATTGCGCTATCTCTAATAGCACCCGAGATATCACCAGATATATATTGGATTTGTCCCTGACCCTGAGTGTCCGACCGCACGAGACGGTAGTTTTCTCAGCCCCTGGTGGTCCGAGGTCGTTCCCGCTGCACAGATTCATGCGCCATGGCCTCCTGCAGATAATTCACTTTGGTTTATTGCTCTATCTCTAATAGCACCCGAGATATCACCAGATATATATTGGATTTTTACCTGACCCTAACAGTCTGGCCCCATGAGACGGTGATTCTCTCGGCCCCAGGTGGTGCGAGGTCTTTCTCGCTGCACAGATACATGCGCCAGGGCCTCCTGCAGACAATGCACTTTGATTTATTGCGCTATCTCTAATAGCACCCGAGATATCACCAGATACATATTGGATTTTTCCCTGACCCTGACAGTCCGGCCCCATGAGACGGTGATTTTCTCGGCCCCTGGTGGACCGAGGTCGTTCCCGCTGCACAGATTCATGGGCCAGGGCCTCCTGCAGACAATGCACTTTGATTTATTTCGCTATCTCTAATAGCACCCGAGATATCACCAGATATATATTGGATTTTTCCCTGACCCTGACAGTCCGACCCCATGAGGCGGTGGTTTTCTCGGCTCCTGGTGGTCCGAGGGGGTTCCCGCTGCACACATTCATGCGCCAGGGCCTCCTGCAGACAATGAACTTTGGTTTATTGCGCTATCTCTAATAGCACCCGAGATATCACCAGACGTATATTGGATTTTTCCCTGACCCTGAGTGTCCGACCCCATGAGACGGTAGTTTTCTCGGCCGCTGGCGGACCGAGGTCGTTCCCGCTGCACAGATTCATGCGCCAGGGCTTGCTGCAGACAATGCACTTTGGTTTATTTCGCTATCTCTAATATCACCCGAGATATCACCAGATATATGTTGGATTTGTCCCAGACCCTGAGTGTCCGACCCCATTAGACGGTGGTTTGCTCGGCCCCTGGTGGTCCGAGGTCGTTCCCGCTGCACAGATGTATGCGCCAGGGCCTCCTGCAGATAATTCACTTTGGTTTATTGTGCTATCTCTATTCGCACCCGAGATATCACCAGACATATATTGGATTTTTCCCTGACCCTGAGTGTCCGACCCCATGAGACGGTAGTTTTCTCGGCCGCTGGCGGACCGAGGTCGTTCCCGCTGCACAGATTCATGCGCCAGGGCCTGCTGCAGACAATGCACTTTGGTTTATTGCGCTATCTCTAATAGCACCCGAGATATCACCAGATACATATTGGATTTTTCCCTGACCCTGACAGTCCGGCCCCATGAGACGGTGATTTTCTCGGCCCCTGGTGTTCCGAGGTCGATCCCGCTGCACAGATTCATGCGCCAGGGCCTCCTACAGACAATGCACTTTGAATTATTGCGCTATCTGTAAGAGCACGCGAGATATCACCAGATATATATTGGATTTTTTCATGACCCTGAGTGTCCGACCCCATGAGACGGTGGTTTTCTCGGCCCCTGGTGGACCGAGGTCGTTCCCCCTGCACAGATTCATGCGCCAGGGCCTCCTACAGACAATGCACATTGATTTCTTGCGCTATCTCTAATAGCACCCGAGATATCACCAGATATATATTGGATTTTTCCCTGACCCTGAGTGTCCGGCCCCATGAGACTGTGGTTTTCTCGGCCCCTGGTGGTCCGAGGTCGTTCCCGCTGCACAGATTCATGCGCCAGGGCCTCCTGCAGGCAATGCACTTTGGTTTTTTGCGCTATCTCTTATAGCACCCGAGATATCACCAGATATATATTGGATTTTTCCCTGACACTGAGTGTCCGGCCCCATGAGACGGTAGTTTTCTCCGCCCCTGGTGGTCCGAGGTCGTTTCCGCTGCACAGATTCATGGGCCAGTGCCTCCTGCAGACAATGCACTTTGATTTATTGCGCTATCTGTAATAGCATCCGAGATATCACCAGATATATATTGGATTTTTCCCTGACCCTGAGCGTCCGACCCCATGAGACGGTGGTTTTCTCGGCCCCTGGTGGACCGAGGTCGTTCCCGCTGCACAGCATCATGCGCCAGGGCCTCCTACAGACAATGCACCTTGATTTATTTCGCTATCTCTAATAGCACCCGAGATATCACCATATATATATTGGATTTTCCCCTGACCCCGAGTGTCCGGCCATATGAAACGGTAGTTTTCTCGGCCCCTGGTGGTCCGAGGTCGTCCCCGCTGCACAGATTCATGCGCTAGGGTCTCCTACAGACAATGCACCTTGATTTATTTCGCTATCTCTAATAGCACCCGAGATATCACCAGATATATATTGGATTTTCCCCAGACCCTGACAGTCCGGCACCATCAGACGGTGATTTTCTCGGCCCCTGGTGGTCGGAGGTCGATCCCGCTGCACAGATTCATGCGCCAGGGCCTCCTACAGACAATGCACTTAGATTTATTGCGCTATCTGTAATAGCATCCGAGATATCACCAGATATATATTGGATTTTTCCTTGACCCTGACAGACCGGCCGCATGTGTCGACGGTTTTCTCAATCCCTCGTGGTCCGAGGTCGATCCCGCTGAGCAGATTGTTGCGCCAGGGCTTCCTGCAGACAATTCACTTTGGTTTATTGCGCTATTTGTAATAGCACCCGAGATATCACCAGATATATGCTGGATTTTTACATGACCTTGGGTGACGGATTCCTAATATCTATAATTTTCTCGGCGCCTGGTGGTCCGAGGTCGTTCCCGCTGCACAGGTTCATGCGCCAGGGCCTCCTGCAGACAATGCACTTTGGTTTATTGCGCTATCTCTAATAGCACCCGAGATATCACCAGATTTATATTGGATTTTCCCCTGACCCTGACAGTCCGACCCCATGAGACGGTGGTTTTCTCGGCCCCTGGTGGTCCGAGGTCGATCCCGCTGCACAGATTCATGCGCCAGGGCCTCCTACAGACAATGCACTTTGGTTTGTTGCGCTATCTCTAATAGCACCCGAGATATCACCAGATATATATTGGACCTTTCCCTGACCCTGAGTGTCCGGACCCATGAGACGGTGGTTGTCTCGGCCCCTGGTTGTCCGAGGTCGTTCCCGCTGCATAGATTCATGCGCCAGGGCCTCCTGCAGATAATTCACTTTGGTTTATTGCGATATCTCTAATACTACCCGAGATATCACCAGATATATATTTGATTTTTCCCTGACCCTGAGTTTCCGGCCCCATGAGACGGTGGTTTTCTCGGACCCTGGTGGTCCGAGGTCATTCCCGCTGCACAGATGCATGTGCCAGGGCCTCCTGCAGACAATGCACTTCGATTTATCGCGCTATCTGTAATAGAACCCGAGATATCACCAGATATATGTTGGATTTTTCCCTGAACCTGAGTGCCCGGCCCCATGTGTCGGTGATTTTCTCGGACCCTGGTGGTCCGAGGTAGATACCGCTGCACAGATTCATGCGCCAGGGCCTCCTGCAGATAATTCACTTTGTTTTATTGCGCTATCTCTAATAGCACCCGAGATATCACCAGACATATACTGGATTTTCCCCTGACCCTGAGTGTCCGGCCCCATGAGACAGTGGTTTTCTCGGCCCCTGGTGGTCCGAGGTCGTTCCCGCTGCACAGATTCATGCGCACGGGCCTCCTACAGTTAATTCACTTTGGTTTATTGCGCTATCCCTAAAAGCACCCGAGATATCACCAGAAATATATTGGATTTTTCCCTGCCCCTGTGTGTCCGGCCCCATGAGACGGTGCTTGTCTCGGCCCCTGGTGGTCCGAGGTCGTTCCCGCTGCCCAGATTCATGCGCCAGGGCCTCCTGCAGATAAATCACTTTGGTTTATTGCGCTATCCCTAAAAGCACCCGAGATATCACCAGATATATATTGGATTTTTCCCTGACCCTGAGTGTCCGGCCCCATGAGACGGTGGTTTTCTCGGCCCCTGGTGGTTCGAGGTCGTTCCCGCTGCACAGATTCATGCGCCAGGGCCTCCTACAGACAATGCACTTTGGTTTATGGCGCTAACTCTAATTTCACCCGAGATATCAACAGATATATATTGGATTTTTCCCTGCCCCTGAGTGTCCGGCCCCATGAGACGGTGGTTTTCTCGGCCCCTGGTGGTCCGAGGTCGTTCCCGCTGCACAGATTCATGCGCCAGGGACTCCTGCAGATAATTCACTTTGGTTTATGGCGCTATCTCAAATAGCACCCGAGATATCACCAGATATATATTGGATTTTCCCCTAACCCTGAGTGTCCGGCCCCATGAGACGGTGGTTTTCTCAGACCCTGGTGGTCCGAGGTCGTTCCCGCTTCCCAGATTCATGCACCAGGGCCTCCTACAGACAATGCACTTTGATTTATTGCGCTAACTCTAATTTCACCCGAGATATCAACAGATATATATTGGATTTTTCCCTGCCCCTGAGTGTCCGGCCCCATGAGACGGTGGATTTCTCGGCCCCTGGTGGTCCGAGGTCGTTCCCGCTGCACAGATTCATGCGCCAGGGACTCCTGCAGATAATTCACTTTGGTTTATGGCGCTATCTCAAACAGCACCCGAGATATCAACAGATATATATTGGATTTTCCCCTGACCCTGAGTGTCCGGCCTCATGAGACGGTGGTTTCCTCGGCCCCTGGTGGTCCGATGTCGTTCCCGCTGCACAGATGTATGCGACAGGGCCTCCTGCAGACAATGCACATTGATTTATGGCGCTATCTGTAATAGAACCCGATATATCACCAGATATATGCTGGATTTTTACATGATATTGGGTGACGGATACCGAAAATCTGTTATTTTCTCGGCCCCTGGTGGTCCGATGTCGTTCCAGCTGCACAGATTCATGCGCAAGGGCCTCCTCCAGACAATCCACTTTGATTTATTGCGCTATCTCTAATAGCACCCGAGATATCACCAGATATATATTGGATTTTTCCCTGCCCCTGTGTGTCCTGCCCCATGAGACGGTGCTTGTCTCGGCCCCTGGTGGTCCGTGGTCGTTCCCGCTGCACAGATTCATGCGCACGGGCCTCCTACAGTTAATTCACTTTGGTTTATTGCGCTATCTCTAATAGCACCCGAGATATCACCAGTTATATATTGGATTTTTCCTGACCCTGAGCGTCCGGCCCCATGAGACGGTGGTTTTCTCGGCCCCTGGTGGTCCGAGGTCGTTCCCTCTGCCCAGATTCATGCGCCAGGGCCTCCTACAAACAACGCACTTTGATTTACTGCGCTATCTGTAATAGCAACCGAGATATCACTAGATATATCCTGGATTTTTCGCTGACCCTGAGCGTCCGGCCCCATGAGACGGTGGTTTTCTCGGCCCCTGGTGGTCCGAGGTTGTTCCCGCTGTACAGATTCATGCGCCAGGGCCTCCTGCAGATAATTCACTTTGGTTTATTGCGCTATCTATAATAGCACCCGAGATATCACCAGTTATATATTGGATTTTTCCTGACCCTGAGCGTCCGGCCCCATGAGACGGTGGTTTTCTCGGCGCCTGGTGGTCCGAGGTCGTTCCCTCTGCCCAGATTCATGCGCCAGGGCCTCCTACAAACAACGCACTTTGATTTACTGCGCTATCTGTAATAGCAACCGAGATATCACCATATATATCCTGGATTTTTCGCTGACCCTGAGCGTCCGGCCCCATGAGACGGTGGTTTTCTC
Organism: Nomia melanderi; assembly: GCF_051020985.1. Lineage (NCBI taxonomy): Eukaryota > Metazoa > Arthropoda > Insecta > Hymenoptera > Halictidae > Nomia > Nomia melanderi. Next base: position 501,903 of record NW_027475150.1, on the reverse strand, counting down.
GGCCCCTGGTGGTCCGAGGTCGTTCCCGCTGTACAGATTCATGCGCCAGGGCCTCCTGCAGATAATTCACTTTGGTTTATTGCGCTATCTCTAATAGCACCCGAGATATCACCAGATATATACTGGATTTTCCCCTGACCCTGAGTGTCCGGCCTCATGAGACGGTGGTTTTCTCGGCCCCGGGTGGTCCGAGGTCGTTCCCGCTGCACAGATTCATGCGCCTGGGCCTCCTACAGACAATCCACTTTGATGTATTGGGCTACCTGTAATAGCACCCGAGATATCACCAGATATATACTGGATTTTCCCCTGACCCTGAGTGTCCGGCCCCATGAGACAGTGGTTTTCTCGGCCCCTGGTGGTCCGAGGTCGTTCCCGCTGCACAGATTCATGCGCCAGGGCCTCCTACAGACAATGCACTTTGATTTATTGGGCTGTCTGTAATAGCACCCGAGATATCACCATATATATATTGGATTTTCCCCTGACACTGAGTGTCAGGCCCCATGAGACGGTGGTTGTCTCGGCCCCTGGTGGTCCGAGGTCGTTCCCGCTTCCCAGATTCATGCACCAGGGCCTCCTACAGACAATGCACATTGATTTATGGCGCTATCTGTAATAGAACCCGAGATATCACCAGATACATGCTGGATTTTTAAATGATATTGGGTGACGGATACCGAAAATCTGTAATTTTCTCGGCCCCTGGTGGTCCGATGTCGTTCCAGCTGCACAGATTCATGCGCAAGGGCCTCCTCCAGACAATCCACTTTGATTTATTGCGCTATCTCTAATAGCACCCGAGATATCACCAGATATATATTGGATTTTTCCCTGAACCTGAGTGTCCGGCTCCATGAGACAGTGGTTTTCTCGGCCCCTGGTGGACCGAGGTCGTTCCCGCTGCACAGATTCATGCGCACGGGCCTCCTACAGATAATTCACATTGGTTTATTGCGCTATCTCTAATAGCACCCGAGATATCACCAGATATATATTGGATTTTTCCCTGCCCCTGTGTGTCCTGCCCCATGAGACGGTGCTTGTCTCGGCCCCTGGTGGTCCGAGGTCGTTCCCGCTGCCCAGATTCATGCGCCAGGGCCTCCTGCAGATAAATCACTTTGGTTTATTGCGCTATCCCTAAAAGCACCCGAGATATCACCAGATATATATTGGATTTTTCCCTGACCCTGAGTGTCCGGCCCCATGAGACAGTGGTTTTCTCGGCCCCTGGTGGTCCGAGGTCGTTCCCGCTGCACAGATTCATGCGCCAGGGCCTCTTCCAGATAATTCACTTTGGTTTATTGCGCTATCTCTAATAGCACCCGAGATATCACCAGATATATACTGGATTTTCCCCTGACCCTGAGTGTCCGGCCCCATGAGACAGTGGTTTTCTCGTCCCCTGGTGGTCCGAGGTCGTTCCCGCTGCACAGATTCATGCGCACGGGCCTCCTACAGTTAATTCACTTTGGTTTATTGCGCTATCTCTAATAGCACCCGAGATATCACCAGTTATATATTGGATTTTTCCTGACCCTGAGCGTCCGGCCCCATGAGACGGTGGTTTTCTCGGCCCCTGGTGGGCCGAGGTCGTTCCCTCTGCCCAGATTCATACGCCAGGGCCTCCTACAAACAATGCACTTTGATTTACTCCGCTATCTGTAATAGCAACCGAGATATCACCAGATATATCCTGGATTTTTCGCTGACCCTGAGCGTCCGGCCCCATGAGACGGTGGTTTTCTCGGCCCCTGGTGGTCCGAGGTTGTTCCCGCTGTACAGATTCATGCGCCAGGGCCTCCTGCAGATAATTCACTTTGGTTTATTGCGCTATCTATAATAGCACCCGAGATATCACCAGTTATATATTGGATTTTTCCTGACCCTGAGCGTCCGGCCCCATGAGACGGTGGTTTTCTCGGCCCCTGGTGGTCCGAGGTCGTTCCCTCTGCCCAGATTCATGCGCCAGGGCCTCCTACAAACAACGCACTTTGATTTACTGCGCTATCTGTAATAGCAACCGAGATATCACCAGATATATCCTGGATTTTTCGCTGACCCTGAGCGTCCGGCCCCATGAGACGGTGGTTTTCTGGGCCCCTGGTGGTCCGAGGTCGTTCCCACTGCCCAAATTCATGCGCCTGGGCCTCCTGCAGATAAATCACTTTGGTTTATTGCGCTATCCCTAAAAGCACCCGAGATATCACCAGAAATATATTGGATTTTCCCCTGACCCTGAGTGTCCGGCCCCATGTGACGGTGGTTTTCTCGGCCCCGGGTGGTCCGAGGTCGTTCCCGCTGCACAGATTCATGCGCCTGGGCCTCCTACAGACAATCCACTTTGATGTATTGGGCTACCTGTAATAGCACCCGAGATATCACCAGATATATACTGGATTTTCCCCTGACCCTGAGTGTCCGGCCCCATGAGACAGTGGTTTTCTCGGCCCCTGGTGGTCCGAGGTCGTTCCCGCTGCACAGATTCATGCGCACGGGCCTCCTACAGATAATTCACTTTGGTTTATTGCGCTATCTCTAATAGCACCCGAGATATCACCAGATATATATTGGATTTTTCCCTGCCCCTGTGTGTCCTGCCCCATGAGACGGTGGTTTTCTCGGCCCCTGGTGGTCCGAGGTCGTTCCCTCTGCCCAGATTCATGCGCCAGGGCCTCCTGCAGATAATTCACTTTGTTTTATTGCGCTATCTCTAATAGCACCCGAGATATCACCAGATATATACTGGATTTTCCCCTGACCCTGAGTGTCCGGCCCCATGAGACAGTGGTTTTCTCGGCCCCTGGTGGTCCGAGGTCGTTCCGGCTGCACAGATTCATGCGCACGGGCCTCCTACAGTTAATTCACTTTGGTTTATTGCGCTATCTCTAATAGCACCCGAGATATCACCAGTTATATATTGGATTTTTCCTGTCCCTGAGCGTCCGGCCCCATGAGACGGTGGTTTTCTCGGCCCCTGGTGGTCCGAGGTCGTTCCCTCTGCCCAGATTCATGCGCCAGGGCCGCCTACAAACAACGCACTTTGATTTACTGCGCTATCTGTAATAGCAACCGAGATATCACCAGATATATCCTGGATTTTTCGCTGACCCTGAGCGTCCGGCCCCATGAGACGGTGGTTTTCTCGGCCCCTGGTGGTCCGAGGTTGTTCCCGCTGTACAGATTCATGCGCCAGGGCCTCCTGCAGATAATTCACTTTGGTTTATTGCGCTATCTCTAATAGCACCCGAGATATCACCAGATATATACTGGATTTTCCCCTGACCCTGAGTGTCCGGCCTCATGAGACGGTGGTTTTCTCGGCCCCTGGTGGTCCGTGGTCGTTCCCGCTGCACAGATGCATGCGCCAGGGCCTCCTGCAGATAATTCACTTTGGTTCATTGCGCTATCTCTAATAGCACCCGAGATATCACCAGTTATATATTGGATTTTTCCTGTCCCTGAGCGTCCGGCCCCATGAGACGGTGGTTTTCTCGGCCCCTGGTGGTCCGAGGTCGTTCCCTCTGCCCAGATTCATGCGCCAGGGCCGCCTACAAACAACGCACTTTGATTTACTGCGCTATCTGTAATAGCAACCGAGATATCACCAGATATATCCTGGATTTTTCGCTGACCCTGAGCGTCCGGCCCCATGAGACGGTGGTTTTCTCGGCCCCTGGTGGTCCGAGGTTGTTCCCGCTGTACAGATTCATGCGCCAGGGCCTCCTGCAGATAATTCACTTTGGTTTATTGCGCTATCTCTAATAGCACCCGAGATATCACCAGATATATACTGGATTTTCCCCTGACCCTGAGTGTCCGGCCTCATGAGACGGTGGTTTTCTCGGCCCCTGGTGGTCCGTGGTCGTTCCCGCTGCACAGATGCATGCGCCAGGGCCTCCTGCAGATAATTCACTTTGGTTCATTGCGCTATCTCTAATAGCACCCGAGATATCACCAGTTATATATTGGATTTTTCCTGACCCTGAGCGTCCGGCCCCATGAGACGGTGGTTTTCTCGGCCCCTGGTGGTCCGAGGTCGTTCCCTCTGCCCAGATTCATGCGCCAGGGCCGCCTACAAACAACGCACTTTGATTTACTGCGCTATCTGTAATAGCAACCGAGATATCACCAGATATATCCTGGATTTTTCGCTGACCCTGAGCGTCCGGCCCCATGAGACGGTGGTTTTCTCGGCCCCTGGTGGTCCGAGGTCGTTCCCGCTGCACAGATTCATGCGCCTGGGCCTCCTACAGACAATCCACTTTGATGTATTGGGCTACCTGTAATAGCACCAGAGATATCACCAGATATATATTGGATTTTTCCCTGACCCTGAGTGTCCGGCCCCATGAGACGGTGGTTTTCTCGGCCCCTGGTGGTCCGAGGTCGTTCCCGCTGCACATATTCATGCGCCAGGGCTTCCTGCAGATAATTCACGTTGGTTTATTGCGCTATCTCTAATAGCACCCGAGATATCACCAGATATATACTGGATTTTCCCCTGACCCTGAGTGTCCGGCCTCATGAGACTGTGGTTTTCTCGGCCCCTGGTGGTCCGAGGTCGTTCCCGCTGCCCAGATTCATGCGCCAGGGCCTCCTGCAGATAATCCACTTTGGTTTATTGCGCTATCCCTAAAAGCACCCGAGATATCACCAGATATATATTGGATTTTTCCCTGACCCTGCGTGTCCGGCACCATGAGACGGTGGTTGTCTCGGCCCCTGGTGGTCCGTGGTCGTTCCTGCTGCACAGATTCCTGCGCCAGGGCCTCCTGCAGATAATCCACTTTGGTTTATTGCGCTATCTCTAATAGCACCCGAGATATCACCAGATATATACTGGATTTTTCCCTGACCCTGAGTGTCCGGCCCCATGAGATGGTGGTTTTCCCGGCCTCTGGTGGTCCGAGATCGTTCCCGCTGCCCAGATGCATGCGCCAGGGCCTCCTGCAGATAATTCAATTTGGTTTATTGCGATATCTCTAATACTACCCGAGATATCACCAGATATATATTTGATTTTTCCCTGACCCTGAGTTTCCGGCCCCATGTGTCGGTGATTTTCTCGGACCCTGGTGGTCTGAGGTAGATACCGCTGCACAGATTCATGCGCCAGGGCCTCCTGCAGACAATGCACTTCGATTTATTGCGCTATATCTAATAGCACCCGAGATATCACCAGATATATGCTGGATTTTTACATGACTTTGGGTGACGGATACCGAAAATCTGTAATTTTCTCGGCCCCTGGTGGTCCGAGGTCGTTCCCGCTGCACAGATTCATGCGCCAGGGCCTCCTGCAGATAATTCACTTTGGTTTATTGCGCTATCTCTAATAGCACCCGAGATATCACCAGATATATACTGGATTTTCCCCTGACCCTGAGTGTCCAGCCTCATGAGACGGTGGTTTTCTCGGCCCCTGGTGGTCCGAGGTCGTTCCCGCTGCCCAAATTCATGCGCCTGGGCCTCCTGCAGATAAATCACTTTGGTTTATTGCGCTATCCCTAAAAGCACCCGAGATATCACCAGAAATATATTGGATTTTCCCCTGACCCTGAGTGTCCGGCACCATGTGACGGTGGTTTTCTCGGCCCCGGGTGGTCCGAGGTCGTTCCCGCTGCACAGATTCATGCGCCTGGGCCTCCTACAGACAATCCACTTTGATGTATTGGGCTACCTGTAATAGCACCCGAGATATCACCAGATATATATTGGATTTTTCCCTGACCCTGAGTGTCCGACCCCATGAGACGGTGGTTTTCTCGGCCCCTGGTGGTCCGTGGTCGTTCCCGCTGCACAGATGCATGCGCCAGGGCCTCCTGCAGATAATTCAATTTGGTTTATTGCGCTATCTCTAATAGCACCCGAGACATCACCAGTTATATATTGGATTTTCCCCTGACCCTGAGTGTCCGGCCTCATGAGACTGTGGTTTTCTCGGCCCCTGGTGGTCCGAGGTCGTTCCCGCTGCCCAGATTCATGCGCCAGGGCCTCCTGCAGATAAATCACTTTGGTTTATTGCGCTATCCCTAAAAGCACCCGAGATATCACCAGATATATATTGGATTTTTCCCTGACCCTGCGTGTCCGGCACCATGAGACGGTGGTTGTCTCGGCCCCTGGTGGTCCGTGGTCGTTCCTGCTGCACAGATTCATGCGCCAGGGCCTGCTGCAGATAATTCACTTTGTATTATTGCGCTATCTCTAATAGCACCCGAGATATCACCAGATATATACTGGATTTTCCCCTGACCCTGAGTGTCCGGCCCCATGAGATGGTGGTTTTCCCGGCCTCTGGTTGTCCGAGGTCGTTCCCGCTGCCCAGATGCATGCGCCAGGGCCTCCTGCAGATAATTCACTTTGGTCTATTGCGATACCTCTAATACTACCCGAGATATCACCAGATATATATTTGATTTTTCCCTGACCCTGAGTTTCCGGCCCCATGAGACGGTGGTTTTCTCGGACCCTGGTGGTCCGTGGTCGTTCCTGCTGCACAGATTCATGTGCCAGGGCCTCCTGCAGACAATGCACTTTGATTTATTGCGCTATATCTAATAGCACCCGAGGTATCACCAGATATATGCTGGATTTTTACATGACTTTGGGTGACGGATACCGAAAATCTGTAATTTTCTCGGCCCCTGGTGGTCCGATGTCGTTCCTGCTGAACAGATTCATGCGCAAGGGCCTCCTACGGACAATTGCACTTTGATTTATTGCGCTAGCTCTAATAGCACCCGAGATATCACCAGATATATATTGGATTTTTCCCTGAACCTGAGTGTCCGGCTCCACGAGACGGTGGTTTTCTCGGCCCCTGGTGGTCCGAGGTCGTTCCCGCTGCACAGATTCATGCGCCAGGGGCTCCTGCAGATAATTCACTTTGTTTTATTGCGCGATCTCTAATAGCACCCGAGATATCACCAGATATATACTGGATTTTCCCCTGACCCTGAGTGTCCGGCCCCATGAGACAGTGGTTTTCTCGGCCCCTGGTGGTCCGAGGTCGTTCCCGCTGCACAGATTCATGCGCACGGGCCTCCTACAGATAATTCACTTTGGTTTATTGCGCTATCCCTAAAAGCACCCGAGATATCACCAGATATATATTGGATTTTTCCCTGACCCTGAGTGTCCGGTCCCATGAGACGGTGGTTTTCTCGGCCCCTGGTGGTCCGAGGTCGTTCCCGCTGCACAGATTCATGCGCGAGGGCCTCCTCCAGATAATTCACTTTGGTTTATTGCGCTATCTCTAATAGCACCCGAGATATCACCAGATATATATTGGATTTTTCCCTGAACCTGAGTGTCCGGCCCCATGAGACGGTGGTTTTCTCGGCCCCTGGTGGTCCGTGGTCGTTCCCGCTGCACAGATGCATGCCCCAGGGCCTCCTGCAGATAATTCACTTTGGTTTATTGCGCTATCTCTAATAGCACCCGAGATATCACCAGTTATATATTGGATTTTTCCTGACCCTGAGCGTCCGGCCCCAGGAGATGGTGGTTTTCCCGGCCTCTGGTGGTCCGAGGTCGTTCCCGCTGCCCAGATGCATGCGCTAGGGCCTCCTGCAGATAATTCAATTTGGTTTATTGCGATATCTCTAATACTACCCGAGATATCACCAGATATATATTTGATTTTTCCCTGACCCTGAGTTTCCGGCCCCATGTGTCGGTGATTTTCTCGGACCCTGGTGGTCCGAGGTAGATACCGCTGCACAGATTCATGCGCCAGGGCCTCCTGCAGACAATGCACTTTGATTTATTGCGCTATATCTAATAGCACCCGAGATATCACCAGATATATGCTGGATTTTTACATGACTTTGGGTGACGGATACCGAAAATCTGTAATTTTCTCATCCCCTGGTGGTGCGATGTCGTTCCTGCTGCACAGATTCATGCGCCACGGCCTCCTGCAGGTAATTCACTTTGGTTTATTGCGCTATCTCTAATAGCACCCGAGATATCACCAGATATATATTGGATTTTCCCCTGACCCTGTGTGTCCGGCCCCATGAGACGGTGCTTGTCTCGGCCCCTGGTGGTCCGGAGTCGTTCCCGCTGCACAGATTCATGCGCCAGGGCCTCCTACAGACAATGCACTTTGATTTATTGCGCTATATCTAATAGCACCCGAGAAAGCACCATATATATGCTGGATTTTTACATGACTTTGGGTGACGGATACCGAAAATCTGTAATTTTCTCGGCCCCTGGTGGTCCGATGTCGTCCCTGCTGCACAGATTCATGCGCAAGGGCCTCCTACGGACAATGCAGTTTGATTTATTGCGCTATCTCTAATAGCACCCGAGATATCACCAGATATATATTGGATTTTTCCCTGACCCTGAGTTTCCGGCCCCATGAGACGGTGGTTTTCTCGGCCCCTGGTGGTCCGATGTCATCCCTGCTGCACAGATTCATGCGCTAGGGCCTCCTACGGACAATGCAGTTTGATTTATTGCGCTATCTCTAATAGCACCCGAGATATCACCAGATATATATTGGATTTTTCCCTGACCCTGAGTTTCCGGCCCCATGAGACGGTGGTTTTCTCGGCCCCTGGTGGTCCGAGGTCGTTCCCGCTGTACAGATTCATGCGCCAGGGCCCCCTGCAGATAATTCACTTTGGTTTATTGCGCTATCTCTAATAGCACTCGAGATATGCCCAGATATATATAGGATTTCTCCCTGACCCAGACTGTCCGGCCCCATGAGACTGTGATTTTCTCGGCCCCTGGTGGTCCGAGGTCGTTCCCGCTGCACAGATTCATGCGGCAGGGCCTCCTGCAGATAATTCACTTTGGTTTATTGGGCTATCTCTAATAGCACCCGAGATATCACCAGATATATATTGGATTTTCCCCTGACCCTGAGTGTCCGGCCCCATGAGACTGTGGTTTTCTCGGCCCCTGGACGTCCGAGGTCGTTCCCGCTGCACAGATTCATGCGCCAGGGCCTCCTACAGACAATGCACTTTGATTTATTGCGCTATCTGTAATAGCACCCGAGATATCACCAGATATATATTGGATTTTACCCTGACCCTGAGTGTCTGGCCCCATGAGACGGTCGTTTGCTCGGCCCCTGGAGGTCCGAGGACGTTCCCGCTGCACAGATTCATGCTTCAGGGCCTCCTACAGGTAATGCACTTTGATTTATTGCGCTATCTGTAATAGCACCCGAGATATCACCAGATATATATTGGATTTTTCCCTGACCCTGAGTGTCCGGCCCCATGGAAGGTGGTTGTCTCGCCCCTGGTGGTCCGAGGTCGTTCCCGCTGCACAGATTCATGCGACAGGTCCTCCTACAGACAATGCACTTTGGTTTACGGCGCTATCTCTAATAGCACCCGAGATATCACCAGATATATATTGGATTTTACCCTGACCCTGAGTGTCCGGCCCCATGAGACTGTGGTTTTCTCGGCTCCTGGACGTCCGAGGTCGTTCCCGCTGCACAGATTCATGCGCCAGGGCCTCCTACAGACAATGCACTTTGATTTATTGCGCTATCTGTAATAGCACCCGAGATATCACCAGATATATATTGGATTTTACCCTGACCCTGAGTGTCTGGCCCCATGAGACGGTCGTTGTCTCGGCCCCTGGAGGTCCGAGGACGTTCCCGCTGCACAGATTCATGCTCCAGGGCCTCCTACAGGTAATTCACTTTGATTTATTGCGCTATCTCTAATAGCACCCGAGATATCACCAGATATATATTGGATTTTCCCCTGACCCTGAGTGTCCGGCCCCATGAGACTGTGATTTTCTCGGACCCTGGTGGTCCGAGGTTGTTCCCGCTGCACAGATTCATGCGCCAGGGCCTCCTACAGACGATGCACTTTGATTTATTGCGCTATCTGTAATAGCACCCGAGATATCACCAGATATATATTGCATTTTTCACTGTCCCTGAGTGTCCGCCCCCATGAGACGGTGGTTTTCTCGGCCCCTGGTGGTCCGAGATCGTTCCCGCTGCACAGATTCATGCGCCAGGGCCTCCTACAGACAATGCACTTTGATTTATTGCGCTATCTGTAATAGCACCCGGGATATCACCAGATATATATTGGATTTTTCCCTGACCCTGAGTGTCCGGCCCCATGAGACGGTGGTTGTCTCGGCCCCTGGTGGTCCGAGGTCCTTGCCGGTGAACAGATTCGTGCGCCAGGGCCTCCTACAGACAATGCACTTTGATTTATTGCGCTATCTGTAATAGCACCCGAGATATCACCAGATAAATATTGGATTTTCCCCTGACCCTGAGTGTCCGGCCCCATGAGACGGTGGTTTTCTCGGCCCCTGGTGGTCCGAGCTCATTCCCGCTGCACAGATTCATGCGCCAGGGCCTCCTACAGACAATGCACTTTGGATTATTGCGCTATCTTTAATAGCAGCCGAGATATCACCAGATTTATATTGGATTTTTCACTGACCCTGAGTGTCCGGCCCCATGAGACGGTCGTTTTCTCGGCCCCTGGTGGTCCGAGGTCGTTCCCGCTGCACAGATTCATGCGCCAGGGTCTCCTACAGACAATTCACTTTGATTTATTGCGCTATCTGTAATAGCACCCGAGATATCACCAGATATATATTGGATTTTACCCTGACCCTGAGTGTCCGGCCCCATGAGACGGTCGTTTTCTCGGCCCCTGGTGGTCCGAGGTCGTTCCCGCTGCACACATTCATGCGCCAGGGTCTACTACAGACAATTCACTTTGATTTATTGCGCTATCTGTAATAGCACCCGAGATATCACCAGATATATATTGGATTTTACCCTGACCCTGAGTGTCCGGCCCCATGAGACGGTGGTTGTCTCAGCCCCTGGTGGTCCGAGGTCGTTCCCGCTGCACAGATTCATGCGCCAGGGCCTCCTGCAGATAATTCACTTTGGTTTATTGCGCTATCTCTAATAGCACCCAAGATATCACCAGATATATATTGGATTTTTCACTGACCCTGAGTGTCCGGCCCCATGAGACGGTCGTTTTCTCGGCCCCTGGTGGTCCGAGGTCTTTCCCGCTGCACAGATTCATGCGCCAGGGCCTCCTACAGACAATGCACTTTGATTTATTGCGCTATCTGTAATAGCACCCGAGATATCACCAGATATATATTGGATTTTTCACTGACCCTGAGTGTCCGGCCCCATGAGACGGTCGTTTTCTCGGCCCCTGGTGGTCCGAGGTCGTTCCCGCTGCACAGATTCATGCGCCAGGGCCTCCTACAGACAATGCACTTTGATTTATTGCGCTATCTGTAATAGCACCCGAGATATAACCAGTTATATACTGGATTTTCCCCTGACCTTGAGCGTCCGGCCCCATGAGACTGTGGTTTTCTCGGCCCCTGGTGGTCCGAGGTCTTTGCCGCTGCACAGGTTCATGCGCCAGGGCCTCCTACAGACAATGCACTTTGATTTATTGCGCTATCTGTAATAGCACCAGAGATATCACCAGATATATATTGGATTTGACCCTGACCCTGAGTGCCGGCCCCATGAGACGGTCGTTGTCTCGGCCCCTGGAGGTCCGAGGACGTTCCCGCTGCACAGATTCATGCGCCAGGGCCTCCTACAGACAATGAACTTTGATTTATTGCGCTATCTGTAATAGCACCCGAGATATCACCAGATATATATTGGATTTTACCCTGACCCTGAGTGTCCGGCCCCATGAGACGGTCGTTTTCTCGGGCCGTGGTGGTCCGAGGTCGTTCCCGCTGCACAGATTCATGCGCCAGGGCCTCCTGCAGATAATTCACTTTGGTTTATTGGGCTATCTCTAATAGCACCCGAGATATCACCAGATATATATTGGATTTTCCCCTGACCCTGAGTGTCCGGCCCCATGAGACTGTGGTTTTCTCGGCCCTTTGGTGGTCCGAGGTCGTTCCCGTTGCACAGATTCATGCGCCAGGGCCTCCTGCAGATAATTCACTTTGGTTTATTGCGCTATCTCTAATAGCACCCGAGATATCACCAGATATATATTGGATTTTCCCCTGACCCAGACTGTCCGGCCCCATGAGACTGGGGTTTTCTCGGCCCCTGGTGGTCCGAGGTCGTTCCCGCTGCACAGATTCATGCGGCAGGGCCTCCTGCAGATAATTCACTTTGGTTTATTGGGCTACCTCTAATAGCACCCGAGATATCACCAGATATATATTGGATTTTCCCCTGACCCTGAGTGTCCGGCCCCATGAGACTGTGGTTTTCTCGGCCCCTGGACGTCCGAGGTCGTTCCCGCTGCACAGATTCATGCGGCAGGGCCTCCTACAGACAATTCACTTTGGTTTATTGCGCTATCTCTAATAGCACCTGAGATATCACCAGTTATATACTGCATTTTCCCCTGACCCTGAGTGTCCGACCCCATGGGACTGCGGTTTTCTCGGCCCCTGGTGGTCCGAGGTCGTTCCCGCTGCACAGATTCATGCGCCAGGGCCCCCTGCAGATAATTTACTTTGATTTATTGCGCTATCTCTAATAGCACCCGAGATATCACCAGATATATATAGGATTTCTCCCTGACCCAGACTGTCCGGCCCCATGAGACTGTGATTTTCTCGGCTCCTGGTGGTCCGAGGTCGTTGCCGCTGCACAGATTCATGCGCCAGGGCCTCCTGCAGATAATTCACTTTGGTTTATTGCGCTATCTTTAATAGCACCCGAGATATCACCAGATATATATTGGATTTTCCCCTGACCCAGAGTGTCCGGCCCCATGAGACTGTGGTTTTCTTGGCCCCTGGACGTCCGAGGTCGTTCCCGCTGCACAGATTCATGCGCCAGGGCCTCCTACAGACAATGCACTTTGATTTATTGCGCTATCTGTAATAGCACCCGAGATATCACCAGATATATATTGGATTTTACCCTGACCCTGAGTGTCCGGCCCCATGAGACGGTGGTTTTCTCGGCCCCCGGTGGTCCGTGGTCGTTCCCGCTGCACAGATGCATGTGCCAGGGCCTCCTGCAGACAATGCACATTGATTTATTGCGCTATCTGTAATAGCACCCGAGATATCACCAGATATATGCTGGATTTTTACATGACCTTGGGTGACGGATACCGAAAATCTGTAATTTTTTTGGCCCCCGGTGTTCGGACGTCGTTGCTGCTGCACAGATTCATGCGCCAGGGCTTCCTGCAGGCAATGCACATTGATTTATCGCGCTGTCTGTAATAGAACCCGAGATATCACCAGATACATGCTGGATTTTTACATGACCTTGGGTGACGGATACCGAAATCTGTAATTTTCGTGGCCCCTGGTGTTCCGACGTCGTTGCTGCTACACAGATGCATGCGCCAGGGCCTCCTGCAGACAATGCACTTTGATTTATCGCGCTATCTCTAATAGCACCCGAGATATCACCAGATATATGCTGGATTTTTACATGACCATGGGTGACGCATACCGAAAATCTGTAAATTTTTTGGCCCCTGGTGTTCCGACGCCGTTGCTGCTGCACAGATGCACGCGCCAGGGCCTCCTGCAGACAATGCACTTTGATTTATCGCGCTATCTGTAATAGAACCCGAGATATCACCAGATATATATTGGATTTTTCACTGACCCTGAGTGTCCGGCCCCATGAGACGGTCGTTTTCTCGGCCCCTGGTGGTCCGAGGTCGTTCCCGCTGCACAGATTCATGCGCCAGGGCCTCCTACAGACAATGCACTTTGATTTATTGCGCTATCTGTAATAGCACCCGAGATATCACCAGATATATATTGGATTTTTCACTGACCCTGAGTGTCCGGCCCCATGAGACGGTCGTTTTCTCGGCCCCTGTTGGTCCGAGGTCGTTCCCGCTGCACAGATTAATGCGCCAGGGCCTCCTACAGACAATGCACTTTGATTTATTGCGCTATCTGTAATAGCACCCGAGATATCACCAGTTATATACTGGATTTTCCCCTGACCCTGAGCGTCCGGCCCCATGAGACTGTGGTTTTCTCGGCCCCTGGTGGTCCGAGGTCGCTGCCGCTGCACAGGTTCATGCGCCAGGGCCTCCTACAGACAATGCACTTTGATTTATTGCGCTATCTGTAATAGCACCCGAGATATCACCAGATATATATTGGATTTGACCCTGACCCTGAGTGTCCGGCCCCATGAGACTGTGGTTTTCTCGGCCCCTGGTGGTCCGAGGTCGTTGCCGCTGCACAGGTTCATGCGCCAGGGCCTCCTACAGACAATGCACTTTGATTTATTGCGCTATCTGTAATAGCACCCGAGATATCACCAGATATATATTGGATTTGACCCTGACCCTGAGTGCCGGCCCCATGAGACGGTCGTTGTCTCGGCCCCTGGAGGTCCGAGGACGTTCCCGCTGCACAGATTCATGCGCCAGGGCCTCCTACAGACAATGCACTTTGATTTATTGCGCTATCTGTAATAGCACCCGAGATATCACCAGATATATATTGGATTTTACCCTGACCCTGAGTGTCCGGCCCCATGAGACGGTCCTTTTCCGACGCCGTTGCTGCTGCACAGATGCATGCGCCAGGGCCTCCTGCAGACAATGCACTTTGATTTATCGCGCTATCTGTAATAGAACCCGAGATATCACCAGATATATGCTGGATTTTTACATGACCTTGGGTGACGGATACCGAAAATCTGTAATTTTTTTGGCCCCTGGTGTTCCGACGTCGTTGCTGCTGCACAGATTCGTGCGCCAGGGCTTCCTGCAGGCAATGCACTTTGATTTATCGCGCTATCTGCAATAGAACCCGAGATATCACCAGATATATATTGGATTTTTCACTGACCCTGAGTGTCCGGCCCCATGAGACGGTCGTTTTCTCGGCCCCTGGTGGTCCGAGGTCGTTCCCGCTGCTCAGATTCATGCGCAAGGGCCTCCTACAGACAATGCACTTTGATTTATTGCGCTATCTGTAATAGCACCCGAGATATCACCAGATATATATTGGATTTTTCACTGACCCTGAGTGTCCGGCCCCATGAGACGGTCGTTTTCTCGGCCCCTGGTGGTCCGAGGTCGTTCCCGCTGCACAGATTCATGCGCCAGGGCCTCCTACAGACAATGCACTTTGATTTATTGCGCTATCTGTAATAGCACCCGAGATATCACCAGGTATATACTGGATTTTCCCCTGACCTTGAGCGTCCGGCCCCATGAGACTGTGGTTTTCTCGGCCCCTGGTGGTCCGAGGTCGTTGCCGCTGCACAGGTTCATGCGCCAGGGCCTCCTACAGACAATGCACTTTGATTTATTGCGCTATCTGTAATAGCACCCGAGATATCACCAGATATATATTGGATTTTACCCTGACCCTGAGTGTCCGGCCCCATGAGACTGTGGTTTTCTCGGCCCTTTGGTGGTCCGAGGTCGTTCCCGTTGCACAGATTCATGCGCCAGGGCCTCCTGCAGATAATTCACTTTGGTTTATTGCGCTATCTCTAATAGCACCCGAGATATCACCAGATATATATTGGATTTTCCCCTGACCCAGACTGTCCGGCCCCATGAGACTGTGGTTTTCTCGGCCCCTGATGGTCCGAGGTCGTTCCCGCTGCACAGATTCATGCGGCAGGGCCTCCTGCAGATAATTCACTTTGGTTTATTGGGCTACCTCTAATAGCACCCGAGATATCACCAGATATATATTGGATTTTCCCCTGACCCTGAGTGTCCGGCCCCATGAGACTGTGGTTTTCTCGGCCCCTGGACGTCCGAGGTCGTTCCCGCTGCACAGATTCATGCGCCAGGGCCTCCTACAGACAATTCACTTTGGTTTATTGCGCTATCTCTAATAGCACCTGAGATATCACCAGTTATATACTGCATTTTCCCCTGACCCTGAGTGTCCGGCCCCATGGGACTGCGGTTTTCTCGGCCCCTGGTGGTCCGAGGTCGTTCCCGCTGCACAGATTCATGCGCCAGGGCCCCCTGCAGATAATTTACATTGATTTATTGCGCTATCTCAGATAGCACCCGAGATATCACCAGATATATATAGGATTTCTCCCTGACCCAGACTGTCCGGCCCCATGAGACTGTGATTTTCTCGGCTCCTGGTGGTCCGAGGTCGTTGCCGCTGCACAGATTCATGCGCCAGGGCCTCCTGCAGATAATTCACTTTGGTTTATTGCGCTATCTCTAATAGCACCCGAGATATCACCAGATATATATTGGATTTTCCCCTGACCCAGAGCGTCCGGCCCCATGAGACTGTGGTTTTCTTGGCCCCTGGACGTCCGATGTCGTTCCCGCTGCACAGATTCATGCGCCAGGGCCTCCTACAGACAATGCACTTTGATTTATTGCGCTATCTGTAATAGCATCCGAGATATCACCAGATATATATTGGATTTTACCCTGACCCTGAGTGTCCGGCCCCATGAGACGGTGGTTGTCTCGGCCCCTGGTGGTCCGAGGTCGTTCCCGCTGCACAGATGCATGCGCTAGGGCCTCCTGCAGATAATTCACTGTTGGTTTATTGCGCTATCTCTAATAGCACCCGAGATATCACCAGATATATATATTGGATTTTCCCCTGACCCTGAGTGTACGGCCCCATGTGACAGTGGTTTTCTCGGCCCCTGGAGGTCCGAGGTCGTTCCCGCTGCACAGAATCATGCGCCAGGGCCACCTGCAGATAATTCACTTTGGTTTATTGCGCTATCTCTAATAGCACCCGAGATATCACCAGATATATATCGGATTTTACCCTGACCCTGAGTGTCTGGCCCCATGAGACGGTCGTTGTCTCGGCCCCTGGATGTCCGAGGACGTTCCCGCTGCACAGATTCATGCTCCAGGGCCTCCTACAGGTAATTCACTTTGATTTATTGCGCTATCTGTAATAGCACCCGAGATGTCACCAGATATATATTGGATTTTTCACTGACCCTAAGTGTCCGGCCCCACGGGACGGTGGTTTTCTCGGCCCCTGGTGGTCCGAGGTCGTTCCTGCTGCACAGATTCATCCGGCAGGGCCTCCTACAGGCAATGCACTTTGATTTATTTCGCTATATGTAATAGCATCCGAGATATCACCAGATATATATTGGATTTTACCCTGACCCTGAGTGTCCGGCCCCATGAGACGGTGGTTGTCTCGGCCCCTGGTGGTCCGAGGTCGTTCCCGCTGCACAGATTCATGCGCCAGGGCTTCCTGCAGATAATTCACTTTGGTTTATTGCGCTATCTCTAATAGCACCCCAGATATCACCAGATATATATTGGATTTTTCCCTGACCCTGAGTGTCCGGCCCCATGAGACTGTGGTTTTCTCGGCCCCTGGTGGTCCGAGGTCGTTCCCGTTGCACAGATTCATGCGCCAGGGCCTCCTGCAGATAATTCACTTTGGTTTATTGCGCTATCTCTAATAGCACCCGAGATATCACCAGATATATATTGGATTTTCCCCTGACCCTGAGTGTCCGGCCCCATGGGACTGTGATTTTCTCGGACCCTGGTGGTCCGAGGTTGTTCCCGCTGCACAGATTCATGCGCCAGGGCCTCCTGCAGATAATTCACTTTGGTCTATTGCGCTATCACTAATAGCACCCAAGATATCACCAGATATATATTGGATTTTTCCCTGACCCTGAGTGTCCGGCCCCATGAGACTGTGGTTTTCTCGGCCCCTGGTGGTCCGAGGTCGTTCCCTCTGCCCAGATTCATGCGCCAGGGCCTCCTACAAACAACGCACTTTGATTTACTGCGCTATCTGTAATAGCAACCGAGATATCACCAGATATATCCTGGATTTTTCGCTGACCCTGAGCGTCCGGCCCCATGAGACGGTGGTTTTCTCGGCCCCTGGTGGTCCATGGTCGTTCCCGCTGCACAGATGCATGCGCCAGGGCCTCCTGCAGATAATTCACTGTTGGTTTATTGCGCTATCTCTAATAGCACCCGAGATATCACCAGATATATATATTGGATTTTCCCCTGACCCTGAGTGTACGGCCCCATGTGACAGTGGTTTTCTCGGCCCCTGGAGGTCCGAGGTCGTTCCCGCTGCACAGAATCATGCGCCAGGGCCACCTGCAGATAATTCACTTTGGTTTATTGCGCTATCTCTAATAGCACCCGAGATATCACCAGATATATATTGGATTTTCCCCTGACCCTGAGTGTCCGGCCCCATGAGACTGTGGTTTTCTCGGCCCCTGGTGGTCCGAGGTCGTTCCCGCGGCCCAGATTCATGCGCCAGGGCCTCCTGCAGATAATTCACTTTAGTTTATTGCGCTATCTCTAATAGCACCCGTGATATCACCAGATATATATTGGATTATTCCGTGACCCTGACTGTCCGGCCCCATGAGACGGTGGTTTTCTCGGCCCCTGGTGGTCCGAGGTCGTTCCTGCTGCACAGATTCATGCGCCAGGGCCTCCTGCAGATAATTCACTGTTGGTTTATTGCGCTATCTCTAATAGCACCCGAGATATCACCAGATATATATATTGGATTTTCCCCTGACCCTGAGTGTACGGCCCCATGTGACAGTGGTTTTCTCGGCCCCTGGTGGTCCGAGGTCGTTCCCGCGGCCCAGATTCATGCGCCAGGGCCTCCTACAGACAATGCACTTTGATTTATTGCGCTATCTGTAATAGCACCCGAGATATCACCAGATATATATTGGATTTTTCCCTGACCCTGAGTGTCCGGCACCATGTGTCGGTGGGTTTCTCGGCCCCTGGTGGTCCGCGGTCGTTCCCGCTGCACAGATTCATGCGCTAGGTCCTCCTGCAGATAATTCACTTTGGTTTATTGCGCTATCTCTAATAGCACCCGTGATATCACCAGATATATATTGGATTTTTCCGTGACCCTGACTGTCCAGCCCCATGAGACGGTGGTTTTCTCGGCCCCTGGTGGTCCGAGGTCGTTCCTGCTGCACAGATTCATGCGCCAGGGCCTCCTGCAGATAATTCACTTTAGTTTATTGCGCTATCTCTAATAGCACCCGTGATATCACCAGATATATATTGGATTATTCCGTGACCCTGACTGTCCGGCCCCATGAGACGGTGGTTTTCTCGGCCCCTGGTGGTCCGAGGTCGTTCCTGCTGCACAGATTCATGCGCCAGGGCCTCCTGCAGATAATTCACTGTTGGTTTATTGCGCTATCTCTAATAGCACCCGAGATATCACCAGATATATATATTGGATTTTCCCCTGACCCTGAGTGTACGGCCCCATGTGACAGTGGTTTTCTCGGCCCCTGGTGGTCCGAGGTCGTTCCCGCGGCCCAGATTCATGCGCCAGGGCCTCCTACAGACAATGCACTTTGATTTATTGCGCTATCTGTAATAGCACCCGAGATATCACCAGATATATATTGGATTTTTCCCTGACCCTGAGTGTCCGGCACCATGTGTCGGTGGGTTTCTCGTCCCCTGGTGGTCCGCGGTCGTTCCCGCTGCACAGATTCATGCGCTAGGTCCTCCTGCAGATAATTCACTTTGGTTTATTGCGCTATCTCTAATAGCACCCGTGATATCACCAGATATATATTGGATTTTTCCGTGACCCTGACTGTCCAGCCCCATGAGACGGTGGTTTTCTCGGCCCCTGGTGGTCCGAGGTCGTTCCTGCTGCACAGATTCATGCGCCAGGGCCTCCTGCAGATAATTCACTTTGATTTATTGCGCTATCTGTAATAGCACCCGAGATATCACCAGATATATATTGGATTTTTCCCTGGCCCTGAGTGTCCGGCCCCATGAGACTGTGGTTTTCTCGGCCCCTGGTGGTCCGAGGTCGTTCCCGCGGCCCAGATTCATGCGCCAGGGCCTCCTACAGACAATGCACTTTGATTTATTGCGCTATCTGTAATAGCACCCGAGATATCACCAGATATATATTGGATTTTCCCCCGACCCTGAGTGTCCGGCCCCATGAGACTGTGGTTTTTTCGGCCCCTGGTGGTCCGAGGTCGTTCCCGTTGCACAGATTCATGCGCCAGGGCCTCCTGCAGATAATTCACTTTGATTTATTGCGCTATCTGTAATAGCACCCGAGGTATCACCAGATATATATTTGTTTTTTCACTGACTCTAAGTGTCCGGCCCCTCGGGACGGTGGTTTTCTCGGCCCCTGGTAGTCCGCGGTGGTTCCCGCTGCACAGATTCATGCGCCAGGACACCCTGCAGATAATTCACTTTGGTTTAGCGCGCTATCTGTAAGAGCACCCGAGATATCACCAGATATATATTGGATTTTTCCCTGACCCTGAGTGTCCGGCACCATGTGTCGGTGGGTTTCACGGCCCCTGGTGGTCCGCGGTCGTTCCCGCTGCACAGATTCATGCGCTAGGTCCTCCTGCAGATAATTCACTTTGGTTTATTGCGCTATCTCTAATAGCACCCGTGATATCACCAGATATATATTGGATTTTTCCGTGACCCTGACTGTCCAGCCCCATGAGACGGTGGTTTTCTCGGCCCCTGGTGGTCCGAGGTCGTTCCTGCTGCACAGATTCATGCGCCAGGGCCTCCTGCAGATAATTCACTATGGTTTATTGCGCTATCTCTAATAGCACCCGAGATATCACCAGATATATATTGGATTTTCCCCTGACCCTGAGTGTCCGGCCCCATGAGACTGTGGTTTTCTCGGCCCCTGGTGGTCCGAGGTCGTTCCCGCGGCCCAGATTCATGCGCCAGGGCCTCCTACAGACAATGCACTTTGATTTATTGCGCTATCTGTAACAGCACCCGAGATATCACCAGATATATATTGGATTTTCCCCTGACCCTGAGTGTCCGGCCCCATGAGACTGTGGTTTTTTCGGCCCCTGGTGGTCCGAGGTCGTTCCCGTTGCACAGATTCATGCGCCAGGGCCTCCTGCAGATAATTCACTTTGATTTATTGCGCTATCTGTAATAGCACCCGAGGTATCACCAGATATATATTTGTTTTTTCACTGACTCTAAGTGTCCGGCCCCTCGGGACGGTGGTTTTCTCGGCCCCTGGTAGTCCGCGGTGGTTCCCGCTGCACAGATTCATGCGCCAGGACACCCTGCAGATAATTCACTTTGGTTTAGTGCGCTATCTGTAAGAGCACCCGAGATATCACCAGATATATATTGGATTTTTCCCTGACCCTGAGTGTCCGGCACCATGTGTCGGTGGGTTTCTCGGCCCCTGGTGGTCCGCGGTCGTTCCCGCTGCACAGATTCATGCGCTAGGTCCTCCTGCAGATAATTCACTTTGGTTTATTGCGCTATCTGTAATAGCACCCGAGATATCACCAGATATATATTGGATTTTCCCCTGACCCTGAGTGTCCGGCCCCATGAGACTGTGGTTTTTTCGGCCCCTGGTGGTCCGAGGTCGTTCCCGTTGCACAGATTCATGCGCCAGGGCCTCCTGCAGATAATTCACTTTGATTTGTCGCGCTATCTGTAATAGAACCCGAGATATCACCAGATATATATTGGATTTTTCCCTGACCCTGAGTGCCCGGCCCCATGCGTCGGTGGTTTTCTCGGCCCCTGGTGGTCCGAGGTCGATCCCGCTGCACAGATTCATGCGCTAGGGCCTCCTGCAGACAATGCACTTTGATATATCGCGCTATCTGTAATAGCACCCGAGATATCACCAGATATATATTGGATTTTTCCCTGACCCTGAGTGTCCGGCCCCATGAGACGGTGGTTATCTCGGCCCCTGGTGGTCCGAGGTCGTTCACGCTGCACACATGCATGCGCCAGGGCCTCCTGCAGATAATTCACTTTGGTTTATTGCGCTATCTCTAATAGCACCCGAGATATCACCAGACATATGCTGGATTTTTACATGACATTGGGTGACGGATACCGAAAATCTGTAATTTTCTCGGCCCCCGGTGGTCCGATGTCGTTCCTGCTGCACAGATTCATGCGCAAGGGCCTCCTACGGACAATGCACTTTGATTTATTGCGCCATCCCTAAAAGCACCCGAGATATCACCAGATATATATTGGATTTTTCCCTGACCCTGAGTGTCCGGTCCCATGAGACGGTGGTTTTCTCGGCCCCTGGTGGTCCGAGGTCGTTCCCGCTGCACAGATTCATGCGCCAGGGCCTCTTGCAGATAATTCACTTTGGTTTATTGCGCTATCTCTAATAGCACCCGAGATATCACCAGATATATACTGGATTTTCCCCTGACCCTGAGTGTCCGGCCTCATGAGACGGTGGTTTTCTCGGCCCCTGGTGGTCCGAGGTCGTTCCCGCTGCCCAAATTCATGCGCCAGGGCCTCCTGCAGATAACTCACTTTGTTTTATTGCGCTATCTCTAATAGCACCCGAGATATCACCAGATATATACTGGATTTTCCCCTGACCCTGAGTGTCCGGCCCCATGAGACAGTGGTTTTCTCGGCCCCTGGTGGTCCGAGGTCGTTCCCGCTGCACAGATTCATGCGCACGGGCCTCCTACAGATAATTCACTTTGGTTTATTGCGCTATCTCTAATAGCACCCGAGATATCACCAGATATATATTGTATTTTCCCCTGACCCTGAGTGTCCGGCCTCATGAGACGGTGGTTTTCTCGGCCCCTGGTGGTCCGAGGTCGTTCCCGCTGCACAGATGTATGCGCCAGGGCCTCCTGCAGACAATGCACTTTGATATATCGCGCTATCTGTAATAGCACCCGAGATATCACCAGATATATATTGGATTTTTCCCTGACCCTGAGTGTCCGGCCCCATGAGACGGTGGTTATCTCGGCCCCTGGTGGTCCGAGGTCGTTCACGCTGCACACATGCATGCGCCAGGGCCTCCTGCAGATAATTCACTTTGGTTTATTGCGCTATCTCTAATAGCACCCGAGATATCACCAGATATATGCTGGATTTTTACATGACATTGGGTGACGGATACCGAAAATCTGTAATTTTCTCGGCCCCCGGTGGTCCGATGTCGTTCCTGCTGCACAGATTCATGCGCAAGGGCCTCCTACGGACAATGCACTTTGATTTATTGCGCCATCCCTAAAAGCACCCGAGATATCACCAGATATATATTGGATTTTTCCCTGACCCTGAGTGTCCGGTCCCATGAGACGGTGGTTTTCTCGGCCCCTGGTGGTCCGAGGTCGTTCCCGCTGCACAGATTCATGCGCCAGGGCCTCTTGCAGATAATTCACTTTGGTTTATTGCGCTATCTCTAATAGCACCCGAGATATCACCAGATATATACTGGATTTTCCCCTGACCCTGAGTGTCCGGCCTCATGAGACGGTGGTTTTCTCGGCCCCTGGTGGTCCGAGGTCGTTCCCGCTGCCCAAATTCATGCGCCAGGGCCTCCTGCAGATAACTCACTTTGTTTTATTGCGCTATCTCTAATAGCACCCGAGATATCACCAGATATATACTGGATTTTCCCCTGACCCTGAGTGTCCGGCCCCATGAGACAGTGGTTTTCTCGGCCCCTGGTGGTCCGAGGTCGTTCCCGCTGCACAGATTCATGCGCACGGGCCTCCTACAGATAATTCACTTTGGTTTATTGCGCTATCTCTAATAGCACCCGAGATATCACCAGATATATATTGTATTTTCCCCTGACCCTGAGTGTCCGGCCTCATGAGACGGTGGTTTTCTCGGCCCCTGGTGGTCCGAGGTCGTTCCCGCTGCACAGATGTATGCGCCAGGGCCTCCTGCAGACAATGCACTTTGATTTATTGCGCTATCTCTAATAGCACCCGAGATATCACCAGATATATATTGGATTTTTCCCTGAACCTGAGTGTCCGGCTCCATGAGACGGTGGTTTTCTCGGCCTCTGGTGGTCCGAGGTCGTTCCCGCTGCGCAGATTCATGCGCCAGGGCCTCCTGCAGATAATTCACTTTGTTTTATTGCGCTATCTCTAATAGCACCCGAGATATCACCAGATATATACTGGATTTTCCCCTGAACCTGAGTGTCCGGCTCCATGAGACGGTGGTTTTCTCGGCCCCTGGTGGTCCGAGGTCGTTCCCGCCGCCCAGATTCTTGCGCCAGGGCCTCCTACGGACAATGCACTTTGATTTATTGCGCTATCTATAATAGCACCCGAGATATCACCAGATATATATAGGATTTTTCCCTGACCCTGACAGTCCGGCCCCATGAGACGGTGGTTTTCTCGGCTCCTGGTGGTCCGAGGTCGCTCCCGCTGCACAGATTCATGCGCCCGGGCCTCCTGCACATAACTCACTTTGGTTTATTGCGCTATCTCTAATAGCACCCGAGATATCACCAGATATATATTGGATTTTTCCCTGACCCTGACAGTCCGGCCCCATGAGACGGTGGTTTTCTCGGCCCCTGGTGGTCCGAGGTCGTTCCCGCTGGCCGGATTCATGCGCAAGGGCCTCCTACAGACAATGCACTTTGATTTATTGCGCGATCTGTAATAGCACCCGAGATATCACCAGATATATATTAGATTTTTCCCTGACTCTGAGTGTCCGGCCCCATGGGACGGTGGTTTTCTCGGCCCCTGGTGGTCTGAGGTCGTTCCCGCTGCACAGATTCATGAGCCAGGGCCTCCTACAGACAATGCACTCTGATTTATTGGGCTGTCTGTAATAGCACCCGAGATATCACCAGATATATATTGGATTTTCCCCTGACACTGAGTGTCCGGACCCATGAGACGGTGGTTTTCTCGGCCCCTGGTGGTCCGAGGTCGTTCCCGCTGGCCAGATTCATGCGCCCGGGCCTCCTACAGACAATGCACTTTGATTTATTGCGCTATCTGTAATAGCACCCGAGATATCACCAGATATATATTGGATTTTTCCCTGACCCTGAGTGTCCGGCACCATGTGTCGGTGGGTTTCTCGGCCCCTGGTGGTCCGCGGTCGTTCCCGCTGCACAGATTCATGCGCTAGGTCCTCCTGCAGATAATTCACTTTGGTTTATTGCGCTATCTCTAATAGCACCCGTGATATCACCAGATATATGTTGGATTTTTCCGTGACCCTGACTGTCCAGCCCCATGAGACGGTGGTTTTCTCGGCCCCTGGTGGTCCGAGGTCGTTCCTGCTGCACAGATTCATGCGCCAGGGCCTCCTGCAGATAATTCACTTTGATTTATTGCGCTATCTGTAATAGCACCCGAGATATCACCAGATATATATTGGATTTTTCCCTGGCCCTGAGTGTCCGGCCCCATGAGACTGTGGTTTTCTCGGCCCCTGGTGGTCCGAGGTCGTTCCCGCGGCCCAGATTCATGCGCCAGGGCCTCCTACAGACAATGCACTTTGATTTATTGCGCTATCTGTAATAGCACCCGAGATATCACCAGATATATATTGTATTTTCCCCCGACCCTGAGTGTCCGGCCCCATGAGACTGTGGTTTTTTCGGCCCCTGGTGGTCCGAGGTCGTTCCCGTTGCACAGATTCATGCGCCAGGGCCTCCTGCAGATAATTCACTTTGATTTATTGCGCTATCTGTAATAGCACCCGAGGTATCACCAGATATATATTTGTTTTTTCACTGACTCTAAGTGTCCGGCCCCTCGGGACGGTGGTTTTCTCGGCCCCTGGTAGTCCGCGGTGGTTCCCGCTGCACAGATTCATGCGCCAGGACACCCTGCAGATAATTCACTTTGGTTTAGAGCGCTATCTGTAAGAGCACCCGAGATATCACCAGATATATATTGGATTTTTCCCTGACCCTGAGTGTCCGGCACCATGTGTCGGTGGGTTTCTCGGCCCCTGGTGGTCCGCGGTCGTTCCCGCTGCACAGATTCATGCGCTAGGTCCTCCTGCAGATAATTCACTTTGGTTTATTGCGCTATCTCTAATAGCACCCGTGATATCACCAGATATATATTGGATTTTTCCGTGACCCTGACTGTCCAGCCCCATGAGACGGTGGTTTTCTCGGCCCCTGGTGGTCCGAGGTCGTTCCTGCTGCACAGATTCATGCGCCAGGGCCTCCTGCAGATAATTCACTATGGTTTATTGCGCTATCTCTAATAGCACCCGAGATATCACCAGATATATATTGGATTTTCCCCTGACCCTGAGTGTCCGGCCCCATGAGACTGTGGTTTTCTCGGCCCCTGGTGGTCCGAGGTCGTTCCCGCGGCCCAGATTCATGTGCCAGGGCCTCCTACAGACAATGCACTTTGATTTATTGCGCTATCTGTAATAGCACCCGAGATATCACCAGATATATATTGGATTTTTCCCTGCCCCTGTGTGTCCGGCCCCATGAGACGGTGGTTTTCTCGGCCCCTGGTGGTCCGTGGTCGTTCCCGCTGCACAGATGCTTGCGCCAGGGCCTCCTGCAGATAATTCACTTTGGATTATCGCGCGATCTGTAATAGAACCCGAGATATCACCAGATATATGCTGGATTTTTACATGACCTTGGGTGACGGATACCGAAAGTCTGTCATTTTGTCGGCCCCTGGTGGTCTGAGGTCGTTCCCGCTGCACAGATTCATGCGCCAGGGCCTCCTGCAGATAATTCACTTTGGTTTATTGCGCTATCTCTAACAGCACCCGAGATATCACCAGATATATATTGGATTTTCCCCTGACCCAGAGAGTCCGGCCCCATGAGACGGTGGTTTTCTCGGCGCCTGGTGGTCCGAGGTCGTTCCCGCTGGCCGGATTCATGCGCAAGGGCCTCCTACAGACAATGCACTTTGATTTATTGCGCGATCTGTAATAGCACCCGAGATATCACCAGATATATATTAGATTTTTCCCTGACTCTGAGTGTCCGGCCCCATGAGACGGTGGTTTTCTCGGCCCCTGGTGGTCTGAGGTCGTTCCCGCTGCACAGATTCATGCGCCAGGGCCTCCTACAGACAATGCACTTTGATTTATTGGGCTGTCTGTAATAGCACCCGAGATATCACCAGATATATATTGGATTTTTCCCTGACCCTGAGTGTCCGGTCCCATGAGACGGTGGTTTTCTCGGCCCCTGGTGGTCCGTGGTCGGTCCCGCTGCACAGATGCATGCGCCAGGGCCTCCTGCAGATAATTCACTTTGGTTTATCGCGCTATCTGTAATAGAACCCGAGATATCACCAGATATATGCTGGATTTTTACATGACCTTGGGTGACGGATACCGAAAGTCTGTCATTTTGTCGGCCCCTGGTGGTCTGAGGTCGTTACCGCTGCACAGATTCATGCGCCAGGGCCTCCTGCAGATAATTCACTTTGGTTTATTGCGCTATCTCTAATAGCACCCGAGATATCACCAGATATATATTGGATTTTCCCCTGACCCTGAGTGCCCGGCCCCATGAGACGGTCGTTTTCTCGGCCCCTGGTGGTCCGAGGTCGTTCCCGCTGCACAGATGCATGCGCCAGGGCCTCCTACAGACAATGCACTTTGATTTATTGCGCTATATCTAATAGCACCCGAGATATCACCAGACATATGCTGGATTTTTATATGACTTTGGGTGACGGATACCGAAAATCTGTAATTTTCTCATCCCCTGGTTGTGCGATGTCGTTCCTGCTGCACAGATTCATGCGCAAGGGCAGCCTACGGACAATGCACTTTGATTTATTGCTCTATCTCTAATAGCACCCGACATATCACCAGATATATATTGGATTTTCCCCTGACCCTGAGTGTCCGGCACCATCAGACGGTGGTTTTCTCGGCCCTGGTGGTCCGAGGTCGATCCCGCTGCAGAGATGCATGCGCCAGGGCCTCCAGCAGATAATTCACTTTGGTTTATTGCGCTATCTCTAATAGCACCCGAGATATCACCAGATATATATTGGATTTTCCCCTGACCCTGAGTGTCCGGCCGCATGAGACGGTGGTTTTCTCGGCCCCTGGTGGTCCGAGGTCGTTCCCGCTGCCCAGATTCATGCGCCAGGGCCTCCTACAGACAATGCACTTTGATTTATTGCGATATCTGAAATAGCACCCGAGAAAGCACCATATATATGCTGGATTTTTACATGACTTTGGGTGACGGATACCGAAAATCTGTAATTTCCTCGGCCCTGGTGGTCCGAGGTCGTTCCCGCTGGCCGGATTCATGCGCAAGGGCCTCCTACAGACAATGCACTTTGATTTATTGCGCGATCTGTAATAGCACCCGAGATATCACCAGATATATATTAGATTTTTCCCTGACCCTGAGTGTCCGGCCCCATGAGACGGTGGTTTTCTCGGCCCCTGGTGGCCTGGGGTCGTTCCCGCCGCCCAGATTCTTGCGCCAGGGCCTCCTACGGCCAATGCACTTTGATTTATTGCGCTATCTATAATAGCACCCGAGATATCACCAGATATATATTGGATTTTCCCCTGACCCTGAGTATCCGGCCCCATGAGACTGTGGTTTTCTCGGCCCCTGGTGGCCCGAGGTCGTTCCCGCTGCACGGCTTCATGCGCCAGGGCCGCCTGCAGATAATTCAGTTTGGTTTATTGCGCTATCTCTAATAGCACCCGAGATATCACCAGATATATCCTGGATTTTTCGCTGACCCTGAGGGTCCGGCCCCATGAGACGGTGGTTTTCTCGGCCCCTGGTGGTCCGAGGTCGTTCCCGCTGCACAGATTCATGCGCCAGGGCCTCCTGCAGATAATTCACTTTGGTTTATTGCGCTATCTCTAATAGCACCCGAGATATCACCAGATATATACTGGATTTTCCCCTGACCCTGAGTGTCCGGCCTCATGAGACTGTGGTTTTCTCGGCCCCTGGTGGTCCGAAGTCGTTCCCGCTGCCCAAATTCATGCGTCTGGGCCTCCTGCAGATAAATCACTTTGGTTTATTGCGCTATCCCTAAAAGCACCCGAGATATCACCAGAAATATATTGGATTTTCCCCTGACCCTGAGTGTCCGGCCCCATGTGACGGTGGTTTTCTCGGCCCCGGGTGGTCTGAGGTCGTTCCCGCTGCACAGATTCATGCTCCTGGGCCTCCTACAGACAATCCACTTTGATGTATTGGGCTATCTGTAATAGCACCCGAGATATCACCAGATATATATTGGATTTTTCCCTGACCCTGAGTGTCCGGCCCCATGAGACGGTGGTTTTCTCGGCCCCTGGTGGTCCGTGGTCGTTCCCGCTGCACAGATGCATGCGCCAGGGCCTCCTGCAGATACTTCACCTTGGTTTATTGCGCTATCTCTAATAGCACCCGAGATATCACCAGATATATATATTGGATTTTCCCCTGACCATGAGTGTCCGGCCCCATGTGACGGTGGTTTTCTTGGCCCCGGGTGGTCCGAGGTCGTTCCCGCTGCACAGATTCATGCGCCTGGGCCTCCCACAGACAATCCACTTTGATGTATTGGGCTATCTGTAATAGCACCCGAGATATCACCAGATATATATTGGATTTTTCCCTGACCCTGAGTGTCCGACCCGATGTGTCGATGGTTTTCTCGGTCCCTCGTGGTCCGAGGTCGATCCCGCTGCACAGATTCATGCGCCAGGGCCCCCCGCAGATAATTCACTTTGATTTATTGCGCTGTATCTAATAGCACCCGAGATATCACCAGATATATATTGGATTTTTCAGTGAACCCGACAGTCCGGCCCCATGAGACGGTGATTTTCTCGGCCCCTGGTTTTCCGAGGTCGTTCCAGCTGCACAGATTCATGCGCCAGGGCCTCCTGCAGATAATTCACTTTGATTTATTGCGCTATCTGTAATAGCACCCGAGATATCACCAGACATATATTGGATTTTTCCCTGACCCTGAGTGTCCGACCCCATGTGTCGATGGTTTTCTCGGTCCCTCGTGGTCCGAGGTCGATCCCGCTGCACAGATTCATGCGCCAGGGCCCCCCGCTAATAATTCACTTTGATTTATTGCGCTATCTCTAATAGCACCCGAGATATCACCAGATATATATTGGATTTTTCCCGGACCCTGACAGTCCGGCCCCATGAGACGGTGATTTTCTCGGCCCCTGGTGGTCCGAGGTTGATCCCGCTACACAGATTCATGCGCCAGGCCCCCTGCAGATAATCCACTTTTGTTTACTGCGCTATCTCTAATAGCACCCGAGATATCACCAGATATATATTGGATTTTTCCTTGACCCTGAGTGTCCGGCCCCATGAGACGGTGGTTTTCTCGGCCCCTGGTGGTCCGAGGTCGTTCCCGCTGCGCAGATTCATGCGCCAGGGCCTCCTACAGACAATGCACTTTGATTTATTGCGATATCTGTAATAGCACCCGAGAAAGAACCATATATATGCTGGATTTTTACATGACTTTGGGTGACGGATACCGAAAATCTGTAATTTTCTCGGCCCCTGGTGGTCCGATGTCGTCCCTGCTGCACAGATTCATGCGCAAGGGCCTCCTACGGACAATGCAGTTTGATTTATTGCGCTATCTCTAATAGCACCCGAGATATCACCAGATATATATTGGATTTTTCCCTGACCATGAGCGCCCGGCCCCATGAGACGGTGGTTTTCTCGGCCCCTGGTGGTCCGATGTCGTCCCTGCTGCACAGATTCATGCGCAAGGGCCTCCTACGGACAATGCACTTTGATTTATTGCGCTATCTGTAATAGCACCCGAGATATCACCAGATATATAGTGGATTTTTCCCTGCCCCTGTGTGTCCGGCCCCATGAGACGGTGCTTGTCTCGGCCCCTGGTGGTCCGCAGTCGTTCCCGCTGCACAGAATCATGCGCCAGGGCCTCCTGCAGACAATGCACTTTGATTTATTGCGCTATATCTAATAGCACCCGTGATATCACAAGACATATGCTGGATTTTTACATGACTTTGGGTGACGGATACCGAAAATCTGTAATTTTCTCATCCCCTGGTGGTGCGATGTCGTTCCTGCTGCACAGATTCATGCGCAAGGGCCTCCTACGGACAATGCACTTTGATTTATTGCTGTATCTCTAATAGCACCCGAGATATCACCAGATATATATTGGATTTTCCCCTGACCCTGAGTGTCCGGCCCCATGCGACGGTGGTTTTCTCGGCCCCTGGTGGTCCGAGGTCGTTCCCGCTGCACAGATGCATGCGCCACGGCCTCCTGCAGGTAATTCACTTTGGTTTATTGCGCTATCTCTAATAGCACCCGAGATATCACCAGATACATATTGGATTTTCCCCTGACCCTGAGTGTCCGGCCGCATGAGACGGTGGTTTCCTCGGCCCCTGGTGGTCCGAGGTCGTTCCCGCTGCGCAGATTCATGCGCCAGGGCCTCCTACAGACAATGCACTTTGATTTATTGCGATATCTGTAATAGCACCCGAGAAAGCACCATATATATGCTGGATTTTTACATGACTTTGGGTGACGCATACCGAAAATCTGTAATTTTCTCGGCCCCTGGTGGCCCGATGTCGTCCCCGCTGCACAGATGCATGTGCCAGGGCCTCCTGCAGACAATGCACTTTGATTTATCGCGCTATCAGTAATAGAACCCGAGATATCACCAGATATATGTTGGATTTTCCCCTGACCCTGAGTGTCTGGCCGCATGAGACGGTGGTTTCCTCGGCCCCTGGTGGTCCGAGGTCATTCCCGCTGCACAGATCTATTTGCCAGGGCCTCCTGCAGACAATGCACTTTGATTTATCGCGCTATCTGTAATAGAACCCGAGATATCACCAGATATATGTTGGATTTTTCCCTGAACCTGAGTGCACGGCCCCATGTGTCGGTGATTTTCTCGGACCCTGGTGGTCCGACGTAGATACCGCTGCACAGATTCATGCGCCAGGGCCTCCTGCAGACAATGCACTTTGATTTATTGCGCTATATCTAAGAGCACCCGAGATATCACCAGATATATGCTGGATTTTTACATGACTTTGGGAGACGGATACCGAAAATCTGTAATTTTCTCGGCCCCTGGTGGTCCGATGTCGTTCCTGCTGAACAGATTCATGCGCAAGGGCCTCCTACGGACAAGTGCACTTTGATTTATTGCGCTATCTCTAATAGCACCCGAGATATCACCAGATATATATTGGATTTTTCCCTGAACCTGAGTGTCCGGCTCCATGAGACTGTGGTTTTCTCGGCCCCTGGTTGTCCGAGGTCGTTCTCGCTGCACAGCTTCATGCTCCTGGGCCTCCTACAGACAATCCACTTTGATGTATTGGGCTATCTGTAATAGCACCCGAGATATCACCAGATATATATTGGATTTTTCCCTGACCCTGCGTGCCCGGCACCATGAGACGGTGGTTGTCTCGGCCCCTGGTGGTCCGTGGTCGTGCCCGCTGCACAGATTCATGCTCCAGGGCCTCCTGCAGATAATCCACTTTGGTTTATAGCGCTATCTCTAATAGCACCCGAGATATCACCAGATATATATTGGATTTTTCCCTGACCCTGAGTGTCCGGCCCCATGTGACGGTGGTTTTCTCGGCCCCCGGTGGTCCGAGGTCGTTCCCGCTGCACAGATTCATGCGCCTGGGCCTCCTACAGACAATCCACTTTGATGTATTGGGCTATCTGTAATAGCACCCGAGATATCACCAGATATATATTGGATTTTTCCCTGACCCTGAGTGTCCGGCCCCCTGAGACAGTGGTTTTCTCGGCCCCTGGTGGTCCGAGGTCTTTCCCGCTGCACAGATTCATTCGCTAGGTCCTCCTGCAGATAATTCCGTTTGGTTTATTGCGCTATCTCTAATAGCACCCGAGATATCACCATATATATATTAGATTTTCCCCTGACCCTGAGTGTCCGGCCCAATGAGACGGTGGTTTTCTCGGCCCCTGGTGGTCCGAGGTCGTTCCCGCTGGCCAGATTCATGCGCCAGGGCCTCCTACAGACAATGCACTTTGATTTATTGCGCTATCTGTAATAGCACCCGAGATATCACCAGATATATAGTGGATTTTTCCCTGCCCCTGTGTGTCCGGCCCCATGAGACGGTGCTTGTCTCGGCCGCTGGTGGTCCGCAGTCGTTCCCGCTGCACAGATTCATGCGCCAGGGCCTCCTGCAGACAATGCACTTTGATTTATTGCGCTATATCTAATAGCACCCGAGATATCACCAGACATATGCTGGATTTTTACATGACTTTGGGTGACGGATACCGAAAATCTGTAATTTTCTCAGCCCCTGGTGGTGCGATGTCGTTCCTGCTGCACAGATTCATGCGCAAGGGCCTCCTACGGACAATGCACTTTGATTTATTGCTGTATCTCTAATAGCACCCGAGATATCACCAGATATATATTGGATTTTCCCCTGACCCTGAGTGTCCGGCCCCATGCGACGGTGGTTTTCTCGGCCCCTGGTGGTCGGAGGTCGTTTCCGCTGCACAGATGCATGCGCCACGGCCTCCTGCAGGTAATTCACTTTGGTTTATTGCGCTATCTCTAATAGCACCCGAGATATCACCAGATATATATTGGATTTTCCCCTGACCCTGAGCGTCTGGCCGCATGAGACGGTGGTTTCCTCGGCCCCTGGTGGTCCGAGGTCGTTCCCGCTTCGCAGATTCATGCGCCAGGGCCTCCTACAGACAATGCACTTTGATTTATTGCGATATCCGTAATAGCACCCGAGAAAGCACCATATATATGCTGGATTTTTACATGACTTTGGGTGACGGATACCGAAAATCTGTAATTTTCTCGGCCCCTGGTGGTCCGATGTCGTCCCCGCTGCACAGATGCATGTGCCAGGGCCTCCTGCAGACAATGCACTTTGATTTATCGCGCTATCAGTAATAGAACCCGAGATATCACCAGATATATGTTGGATTTTCCCCTGACCCTGAGTGTCCGGCCCCATGAGACGGTGGTTTTCTCGGCCCCTGGTCTTCCGAGGTCGTTCCCGCTGCACAGAATCATGCGCCAGGGCCACCTGCAGATAATTCACTTTGGTTTATTGCGCTATCTCTAATAGCACCCGAGATATCACCAGATATATATTGGATTTTTCCCTGAACCTGAGTGTCCGGCCCCATGCGACGGTGGTTTTCTCGGCCCCTGGTGGTCCGTGGTCGTTCCCGCTGCACAGATTCATGCGCCAGGGCCTCCTGCAGATAATCCACTTTTGTTTACTGCGCTATCTCTAATAGCACCCGAGATATCACCAGATATATATTGGATTTTTCCTTGACCCTGAGTGTCCGGCCCCATGAGACGGTGGTTTTCTCGGCCCCTGGTGGTCCGAGGTCGTTCCCGCTGCGCAGATTCATGCGCCAGGGCCTCCTACAGACAATGCACTTTGATTTATTGCGATATCTGTAATAGCACCCGAGAAAGCACCATATATATGCTGGATTTTTACATGACTTTGGGTGACGGATACCGAAAATCTGTAATTTTCTCGGCCCCTGGTGGTCCGATGTCGTCCCTGCTGCACAGATTCATGCGCAAGGGCCTCCTACGGACAATGCAGTTTGATTTATTGCGCTATCTCTAATAGCACCCGAGATATCACCAGATATATGTTGGATTTTTCCCTGAACCTGAGTGCCCGGCCCCATGTGTCGGTGATTTTCTCGGACCCTGGTGGTCCGAGGTAGATACCGCTGCACAGATTCATGCGCAAGGGCCTCCTCCAGACAATCCACTTTGATTTATTGCGCTATCTCTAATAGCACCCGAGATATCACCAGATATATATTTGTTTTTTCCATGACCCTGAGTGTCCGGCCCCATGAGATGGTGGTTTTCTCGGACCCTGGTGGTCCGAGGTCATTCCCGCTGCACAGATCTATGTGCCAGGGCCTCCTGCAGACAATGCACTTTGATTTATCGCGCTATCTGTAATAGAACCCGAGATATCACCAGATATATGTTGGATTTTTCCCTGAACCTGAGTGCACGGCCCCATGTGTCGGTGATTTTCTCGGACCCTGGTGGTCCGAGGTAGATACCGCTGCACGGATTCATGCGCCAGGGCCTCCTGCAGAAAATGCACTTTGATTTATTGCGCTATATCTAAGAGCACCCGAGATATCACCAGATATATGCTGGATTTTTACATGACTTTGTGTGACGGATACCGAAAATCTGTAATTTTCTCGGCCCCTGGTGGTCCGATGTCGTTCCTGGTGAACAGATTCATGCGCAAGGGCCTCCTACGGACAATTGCACTTTGATTTATTGCGCTATCTCTAATAGCACCCGAGATATCACCAGATATATATTGGATTTTTCCCTGAACCTGAGTGTCCGGCTCCATGAGACGGTGGTTTTCTCGGCCCCTGGTGGTCCGAGGTCGTTCCCGCTGCGCAGATTCATGCTCCAGGGCCTCCTGCAGATAATTCGCTTTGTTTTATTGCGCTATCTCTAATAGCACCCGAGATATCACCAGATATATACTGGATTTTCCCCTGACCCTGAGTGTCCGGCCCCATGAGATGGTGGTTTTCCCGGCCTCTGGTGGTCCGAGGACGTTCCCGCTGCCCAGATGCATGCGCCAGGGCCTCCTGCAGATAATTCACTTTGGTTTATTGCGCTATCTCTAATAGCACCCGAGATATCACCAGTTATATATTGGATTTTTCCTGACCCTGAGCGTCCGGCCCCATGAGACGGTGGTTTTCTCGGCCCCTGGTGGTCCGAGGTCGCTCCCGCTTCACAGATTCATGCGCCAGGGCCTCCTGCAGATAATTCACTTTGGTTTATTGCGCTATCTCTAATAGCACCCGAGATATCACCAGATATATACTGGATTTTCCCCTGACACTGAGTGTCCGGCCCCATGAGACTGTGGTTTTCTCGGCCCCTGGTGGTCCGAGGTCGTTCCCGCTGCGCAGATTCATGCTCCAGGGCCTCCTGCAGATAATTCGCTTTGTTTTATTGCGCTATCTCTAATAGCACCCGAGATATCACCAGATATATACTGGATTTTCCCCTGACCCTGAGTGTCCGGCCCCATGAGATGGTGGTTTTCCCGGCCTCTGGTGGTCCGAGGACGTTCCCGCTGCCCAGATGCATGCGCCAGGGCCTCCTGCAGATAATTCACTTTGGTTTATTGCGCTATCTCTAATAGCACCCGAGATATCACCAGTTATATATTGCATTTTTCCTGACCCTGAGCGTCCGGCCCCATGAGACGGTGGTTTTCACGGCCCCTGGTGGTCCGAGGTCGATCCCGCTTCACAGATTCATGCGCCAGGGCCTCCTGCAGATAATTCACTTTGGTTTATTGCGCTATCTCTAATAGCACCCGAGATATCACCAGATATATACTGGATTTTCCCCTGACACTGAGTGTCCGGCCCCATGAGACTGTGGTTTTCTCGGCCCCTGGTGGTCCGAGGTCGTTCCCGCTGCACAGATTCATGCGCCAGGGCCTCCTGCAGATAATTCACATTGGTTTATTGTGCTATCTCTAATAGCACCCGAGATATCACCAGATAAATATTGGATTTTCCCCTGACCCTGAGTGGCCGGTCACACGAGACCGTGGTTTTCACGGCCCCTGGTGGTGCGAGGTCGTTCCCGCTGCACAGATTCATGCGGCAGTGCCTCCTGCAGATAATTCACTTTGGTTTATTGCGCTATCTCTAATAGCACCCGAGATATCACCAGATAAATATTGGATTTTCCCCTGACCCTGAGTGGCCGGCCCCATGAGACGGTGGTTGTCTCGGCCCCTGGTGGTCCGAGGTCTTTCCTGCTGCACAGATTCATGCGCCAGGGGCTCCTACAGACAATGCACTTTGATTTATTGGGCTATCTGTAATATCACCCGAGATATCACCAGATATATATTTGATTTTTCCCTGACCCTGAGTGTCCGGCCCCATGAGACGGTGGTTGCCTCGGCCCCTGGTGGTCGGAGGTCGTAACCGCTGCACAGATGCATGCGCCATGGCCTCCTGCAGATAATTCACTTTGGTTTATTGCGCTATCTGTAATAGCACCCAAGATATCACCAGATATATATTGGATTTTTCCCTGACCCTGAGTGTCCGGCCCCATGAGACGGTTGTTTTCTCGGCCCCTGGTGGTCCGAGGTCGTTCCCGCTGCACAGATGCATGCGCCAGGGCCTCCTGCAGATAATTCACTTTGGTTTATTGCGCTATGTCTAATAGCACCCGAGAAAGCTCCATATATATGCTGGATTTTTACATGACTTTGGGTGACGGATACCGAAAGTCTGTAATTTTCTCGGCCCCTGGTGGTCCGAGGTCGTTCCCGCTGCACAGATGCATGCGCCAGTGCCACCTGCAGGTAATTCACTTTGGTTTATTGCGCTATCTCTAATAGCACCCGAGACATCACCAGATATATATTGGATTTTCCCCTGACCCTGAGTATCCGGCCCCACGAGACTGTGGTTTTCTCGGCCCCTGGTGGCCCGAGGTCGTTCCCGCTGCACAGATTCATGCGCCAGAGCCTCGTGCAGATAATTCAGTTTGGTTTATTGCGCTATCTCTAATAGCACCCGAGATATCACCAGATATATATTGGATGTTCCCCTGACCCTGAGTGTCCGGCCCCATGAGACGGTGGTTTTCTCGGCCCCTGGTGGTCCGAGGTCGTTCCCGCTGCACAGGTTCATGCGCCAGGGCCTCCTGCAGACAATGCACTTTGATTTATTGCGCTATCTGTAATAGCACCCGAGATATCACCAGATATATATTGGATTTGACCCTGACCCTGAGTGTCCGGCCCCATGAGACGGTCGTTGTCTCGGCCCCTGGAGGTCCGAGGTCGTTCCCGCTGCACAGATTCATGCGCCAGGGCCTCCTACAGACAATGCACTTTGATTTATTGCACTATCTGTAATAGCACCCGAGATATCACCAGATATATATTGGATTTTACCCTGACCCTGAGTGTCCGGCCCCATGTGTCGGTGGTTTTCTCGGCCCCTGGTTTTCCGAGGCCGTTCCCACAGCACAGATTCATGCGCCAGGGCCCCTGCAGATAATTCACTTTGGTTTAGTGCGCTATCTGTAAGAGCACCCGAGATATCACCAGATATATATTGGATTTTCCCCTGACCCTGAGTGTCTGGCCCCATGAGACGGTGATTTTCTCGGTCCCTGGTGGTCCGAGG
The DNA here is from genome assembly GCF_051020985.1 of Nomia melanderi. Lineage (NCBI taxonomy): Eukaryota > Metazoa > Arthropoda > Insecta > Hymenoptera > Halictidae > Nomia > Nomia melanderi. Next base: position 463,923 of record NW_027475150.1, on the reverse strand, counting down.
TCGTTCCCGCAGCACAGATGCATGCGCCAGGACCTCCTGCAGACAATGCACTTTGATTTATCGCGCAATCTGCAATAGAACCCGAGATATCACCAGATATATGCTGGATTATTACATGACATTGGGTGACGGATACCGAAAATCTGTAATTTTCTCGGCCCCTGGTGGTCCGATGTCGTTCCTGCTGCACAGATTCATGCGCAAGGGCCTCCTACGGACAATGCACTTTGGTTTATTGCGCTATCTCTAATAGCACCCGAGATATCACCAGATATATATTGGATTTTTCCTTGACCCTGACAGTCCGGCCCCATGTGCCGATGGTTTTCTCGGTCCCTCGTGGTCCGAGGTCGATCCCGTTGCACGGATTCATGCGCCAGTGCCTGTTACAGACAATGCACTTTGATTTATTGCGCTATCTCTAATAGCACCCGAGATATCACCAGATATATATTGGATTATTCCCTGACCCTGACAGTCCGGCCCCATGTGTCGGTGGTTTTCTCGGCCCCTGGTTTTCCGAGGCCGTTCCCACAGCACAGATTCATGCGCCAGGGCCCCTGCAGATAATTCACTTTGGTTTAGTGCGCTATCTGTAAGAGCACCCGAGATATCACCAGATATATATTGGATTTTCCCCTGACCCTGAGTGTCTGGCCCCATGAGACGGTGATTTTCTCGGTCCCTGGTGGTCCGAGGTCGTTCCCGCAGCACAGATGCATGCGCCAGGACCTCCTGCAGACAATGCACTTTGATTTATCGCGCAATCTGCAATAGAACCCGAGATATCACCAGATATATGCTGGATTATTACATGACATTGGGTGACGGATACCGAAAATCTGTAATTTTCTCGGCCCCTGGTGGTCCGATGTCGTTCCTGCTGCACAGATTCATGCGCAAGGGCCTCCTACGGACAATGCACTTTGGTTTATTGCGCTATCTCTAATAGCACCCGAGATATCACCAGATATATATTGGATTTTCCCCTGACCCTGAGGGTCCGGCCCCATGAGCCTGTGGTTTTCTCGGCCCCTGGTGGTCCGAGGTCGTTCCCGCTGCACAGATTCATGCGCCAGGGCCTCCTGCAGATAATTTACTTTGGTTCATTGCGCTATCTCTAATAGCACCCGAGATATCACCAGATATATATATTGGATTATCCCATGACTCTGAGTGTCCTGCCCTATGAGACTGTGGTTTTCTCTGCCCCTGGTGGTCCGAGGTCGTTCCCGCTGCACAGATGCATGCGCCAGGGCCTGCTGCAGACAATGCACTTCGGGTTATTGCGCTATCTCTAATAGCACCCGAGATATCACCGGATATATATTGGATTTTTCCCTGACCCTGAGTGTCCTGCCCCATGAGACTGTAGTTTTCTCGGCCCCTGGTGGTCCGAGGTCGTCCCGCTGCACAGATTCATGCGCCAGGGTCTCCTACAGACAATGCACTTTGATTTATTGCCCTATCTGTAATAGCACCCGAGATATCACCAGATACATATTGGATTTTTCACTGACCCTGAGTGACCGACCCCATGAGACGGTGGTTTTCTCGGCCCCTGGTTGTCCGAGGTCGTTCCCGCTGTACAGATTCATGCGCCAGGGCCTGCTGCAGACAATGCACTTTGGTTTATATCGCTATCCCTTATAGCACCCGAGATATCACCAGATATATATTGGATTTTTCCCTGACACTGAGTGTCCGATCCCATGAGACGGTGGTTTTCTCGGCCCCTGGTGGTTCGAGGGCGTTCCCGCTGCACAGATTCATGCGCCAGGGCCTCCTACAGACAATGCACTTTGATTTATTGCCCTATCTGTAATAGCACCCGAGATATCACCAGATATATATTGGATTTTTCACTGACCCTGAGTGTCCGACCCCATGAGACGGTGGTTTTCTCGGCCCCTGGTGGTCCGAGGTCGTTCCCGCTGCACAGATTCATGCGCCAGGGCCTGCTGCAGACAATGCACTTTGGTTTATTGCGCTATCTCTAATAGCACCCGAGATTTCACCAGATACATATTGGATTTTTCCCTGACCCTGACATTCCGACTCCATGAGACGGTGGTTTTCTCGGCCCCTGGTGGTCCGAGGTCGTTCCCGCTGTACAGATTCATGCGCCAGGGCCTGCTGCAGACAATGCACTTTGGTTTATAGCGCTATCTCTTATAGCACCCGAGATATCACCAGATATATATTGGATTTTTCCCTGACACTGAGTGTCCGGCCCCATGAGACGGTAGTTTTCTCGGCCCCTGGTGGTCCGAGGTCGTTCCCGCTGCACAGATTCATGCGCCCGGGCCTCCTGCAGATAATGCACTTTGATTTATTGCGCTACCTGTAATAGCACCCGAGATATCACCATATATATATTGGATGTTCCCCTGACCCTGAGGGTCCGGCCCCATGAGACGGTGGTTTTCTCGGCCCCTGGTGGTCCGAGGTCGTTCCCGCTGCACAGATACATGCGCCAGGGCCTCCTGCAGACAATGCACGTAGATTTATTGCCCTATCTCTAATAGCACCAGAGATATCACCAGACATATATTGGATTTTTCCCTGTCCCTGAATGTCCGGCCCCATGAGACGGTAGTTTTCTCGGCCCCTGGTGGTCCGAGGTCGTTCCCGCTGCGCAGATTCATGCGCCAGGGCCTCCTGCAGACAATGCACTTTGATTTATTTCGCTATCTCTAATAGCACCCGAGATATCACCAGATATATATTGGATTTTTCCCTGACCCTGACAGTCCGGCCCCATGAGACGGTGATTTTCTCGGCCCCTGGTGGTCCGAGGGCGTTCCCGCTGCACAGATTCATGCGCCAGGGCCTCCTACAGACAATGCACTTTGATTTATTGCGCTATCTGTAAGAGCACGCGAGATAGCATCAGATATATATTGGATTTTTACCTGACCCTGACAGTCTGGCCCCATGAGACGGTGATTCTCTCGGCCCCAGGTGGTGCGAGGTCGTTCCCGCTGCACAGATTCATGCGCCAGGGCCTCCTGCAGACAATGCACGTAGATTTATTGCCCTATCTCTAATAGCACCAGAGATATCACCAGATATATATTGGATTTTTCCTTGACCCTGACAGTCCGGCCGCATGTGTCGAAGGTTTTCTCGATCCCTCGTGGTCCGAGGTCGATCCCGCTGAGCAGATTGTTGCGCCAGGGCTTCCTGCAGATAATTCACTTTGGTTTATTGCGCTATCTGTAATAGCACCCGAGATATCACCAGATATATGCTGGATTTTTACATGACCTTGGGTGACGGATTCCGAATATCTGTAATTTTCTCGGCGCCTGGTGGTCCGAGGTCGTTCCCGCTTCACAGATTCGTGCGCCAGGGCCTCCTGCAGATAATTCTCTTTGCTTTAGTGCGCTATCTGTAATAGCACCCGAGATATCACCAGATTTATATTGGATTTTCCCCTGACCCTGACAGTCCGGCCCCATGAGACGGTGGTTTTCCCGGCCGCTGGTGGTCCGAGGTCGTTCCCGCTGCACACGTCCATGCGCCAGGGCCACCTGCAGACAATGCACTTTGATTTGTTGCGGTATCTCTAATAGCACCCGAGATATCACCAGATATATATTGGATTTTTCCCTGACACTGAGTGTCCGGCCCCATGAGACGGTAGTTTTCTCGGGCCCTGGTGGTCCGAGGTCGTTCCCGCTGCACAGATTCATGGGCCAGGGCCTCCTGCAGACAATGCACTTTGATTTATTGCGCTATCTGTAATAGCATCCGAGATATCACCAGACATATATTGGATTTTTCCCTGTCCCTGAATGTCCGGCCCCATGAGACGGTAGTTTTCTCGGCCCCTGGTGGTCCGAGGTCGTTCCCGCTGCGCAGATTCATGCGCCAGGGCCTCCTGCAGACAATGCACTTTGATTTATTTCGCTATCTCTAATAGCACCCGAGATATCACCAGATATATATTGGATTTTTCCCTGACCCTGACAGTCCGGCCCCATGAGGCGGTGATTTTCTCGGCCCCTGGTGGTCCGAGGGCGTTCCCGCTGCACAGATTCATGCGCCAGGGCCTCCTACAGACAATGCACTTTGATTTATTGCGCTATCTGTATGAGCACGCGAGATATCATCAGATATATATTGGATTTTTACCTGACGCTGACAATCTGGCCCCATGAGACGGTGATTCTCTCGGCCCCAGGTGGTGCGAGGTCGTTCCCGCTGCACAGATTCATGCGCCAGGGCCTCCTGCAGACAATGCACTTTGATTTATTGCGCTATCTGTATGAGCACGCGAGATATCATCAGATATATATTGGATTTTTACCTGTCGCCGACAGTCTGGCCCCATGAGACGGTGATTCTCTCGGCCCCAGGTGGTGCGAGGTCGTTCCCGCTGCACAGATTCATGCGCCAGCGCCTCCTGCAGACAATGCACTTTGGTTTATTGCGCTATCTCTAATAGCACCCGGGATATCACCAGACATATATTGGATTTTTGCTTGCCCCTGAGTGTCCGACCCCATGAGACGGTGATTTTCTCGGCCCCTGGTGTTCCGAGGCCGATCCCGCTGCACCGATTCATGCGCCAGGGCCTCCTGCAGACAATGCACTTTGATTTATTTCGCTATCTCTAATAGCACCCGAGATATCACCAGATATATATTGGATTTTTCCCTGACCCTGACAGTCCGGCCCCATCAGACGGTGATTTTCTCGGCCCCTGGTGGTCCGAGGTCGTTCCCGCTGCACAGATGTATGCGCCAGGGCCTCCTGCAGATAATTCACTTTGGTTGATTGCGCTATCTCTAATAGCATCCGAGATATCACCAGATATATATTGGATTTTCCCCTGACCCCAAGTGTCCGGCCCCATGAGACGGTGGTTTTCTCGGCCCCTGGTGGTCCGAGGTCGTTCCCGGTGGCCAGATTCATGCGCCAGGGCCTCCTACAGACAATGCACTTTGATTTATTGCGCTATCTGTAATAGCATCCGAGATATCACCAGATACATTTTGGATTTTTCCCTGACCCTGACAGTCCGGCCCCATGAGACGGTGATTTTCTCGGCCCCTGGTGGTCTGAGGTCGATCCCGCTGCACAGATTCATGCGCCAGGGCCTCCTACAGACAATGCACTTTGATTTATTGCGCTATCTGTAAGAGCACGCGAGATATCACCAGATATATATTGGATTTTTCCCTGACCCTGAGTGTCCGACCCCATGAGACGGTGGTATTCGGCCCCTGGTGGTCCGAGGTCGTTCCCGCTGCACAGATTCATGCGCCAGGGCCTCCTACAGACAATGTACTTTGGTTTATTTCGCTATCTCTAATAGCACCCGAGATATCACCAGATATATATTGGATTTTCCCCAGACCCTGACAGTCCGGCACCATCAGACGGTGATTTTCTCGGCTCCTGGTGGTCGGAGGTCGATCCCGCTGCACAGATTCATGCGCCAGGGCCTCCTACAGACAATGCACTTAGATTTATTGCGCTATCTGTAATAGCACCCGAGATATCACCAGATTTATATTGCATTTGTCCCTGACCCTGAGTGTCCGACCCCATTAGACGGTGGTTTTCTCGGCCCCTGGTGGTCGGAGGTCGTTCCCGCTGCTCAGATACATGCGCCGGGGCCTCCTGCAGATAATTCACTTTGGTTTATTGCGCTATCTCTAATAGCACCCGAGATATCACCAGATATATATTGGATTTTCCCCTGACCCTGAGTGTCTGGCCCCATGAGACGGTGGTTTACTCGGCCCCTGGTGGTCCGAGGTCGTTCCCGCTGCCCAGACTCATGCGCCAGGGCCTCCTACAGACAATGCACTATGATTTATTGCGCTATCTGTAATAGCACCCGAGAAAGCTCCATATATATGCTGGATTTTTACGCGACCTTGGGTGACGGATACCGAAAATCTGTAATTTTCTTGGCCCCTGGTGGTCCGAGGTCGTTCCCGCTGCACAGATTTATGCGCCAGGGCCTCCTGCAGATAATTCACTATGGTTTATTGCGCTATCTCTAATAGCACCCGAGATATCACCAGATATATATTGGATTTTTCCCCGACCGTGAGTTTCCGGCCCCATGAGGCGGTGGTTTTCTCGGCCCCTGGTGGTCCGAGGTCGTTCCCGCTGCACAGATTCATGCGCCAGGGCCTCATACAGATAATGCACTTTGATTTATTGTGCTATCTGTAATAGCACCCGAGATATCACCAGATATATATTGGATTTTCCCCTGACCCTGACAGTCCGACCCCATGAGACGGTGCTTTTCTCGGCCCCTGGTGGTCCGAGGTCGATCCCGCCGCACAGATTCATGCGCCAGGGCCTCCTGCAGACAATGCACTTTGATTTATTGCGCTATCTGTAATAGCACCCGCGATATCACCATATATATATTGGATTTTCCTCTGACCCTGACAGTCCGGCCCCATGAGACGGTGGTTTTCTCGGCCCCTGGTGATCCGAGGTCGTTCCCGCTGCACAGATTCATGCGCCAGGGCCTCCTACAGACAATGCACTTTTATTTATTGCGCTATCTGTAATAGCACCCGAGATATCACTAGATATATATTTTATTTTACCCTGACCCTGAGTGTCCGGCCCCATGAGACGGTGGTTGTCTCGGCCCCTAGTGGTCCGAGGTCGTTCCTGCTGCACAGATTCATGCGCCAGGGCCTCCTACAGACAATGCACTTTGGTTTGTTGCGCTATCTCTAATAGCACCCGAGATATCACCAGATATATATTGGACCTTTCCCTGACCCTGAGTGTCCGGACCCATGAGACGGTGGTTGTCTCGGCCCCAGGTTGCCCGAGGTCGTTCCCGCTGCACAGATTCATGCACCAGGGCCTCCTACGGACAATGCACTTTGATTTATGGCGCTATCTCTAATAGCAGCCGAGATATCACCGGATAAGTATTTGATTTTTCCCTGATCCTGACAGTCCGCCCCCATGAGACTGTGGTTTTCTCGGCCCCTCGTGGTCCGAGGTCGTTCCCGCTGCCCAGATTCATGCACCAGGGCCTCCTGCAGATAATTCACTTTGGTTTGTTGCGCTATCTCTAATAGCACCCGAGATATCACCAGATATATATTGGACCTTTCCCTGACCCTGAGTGTCCGGACCCATGAGACGGTGGTTGTCTCGGCCCCTGGTTGTCCGAGGTCGTTCCCGCTGCACTGATTCATGCGACAGGGCCTCCTGCGGATAATTCACTTTGGTTTATTGCGCTATCTCTAATAGCACCCGAGATATCACCAGATATATATTGGATTTTTCCCCGACCGTGAGTTTCCGGCCCCTGAGGCGGTGGTTTTCTCGGCCCCTGGTGGTCCGAGGTCGTTCCCGCTGCACAGATTCATGCGCCAGGGCCTCATACAGACAATGCACTTTGATTTATTGTGCTATCTGTAATAGCACCCGAGATATCACCAGATATATATTGGATTTTTCCCTGACCCTGAGTGTCCGGCCCAATGAGAAGGTGGTTGTCTCGGCCCCTGGTGGTCTGAGGTCGTTCCCGCTGCACAGATTCATGCGACAGGGCCTCCTGCAGATAATTCCCTTTGGTTTACTGAGCTATCTCTAATAGCACCCGAGATATCACCAGATATATAATGGATTTTCTCCTGACCCTGAGTGTCCGGCCCCATGAGACGGTGGTTTTCTCGGCCCCTGGTAGTCGGAGGTCGTTCCCGCTGCTCAGATGCATGCGCCAGGGCCTCCTGCAGACAATTCACTTTGGTTTATTGCGCTATCTCTAATAGCACCCGAGATATCACCACATATATAATGGATTTTCTCCTGACCCTGAGTGTCCGGCCCAATGAGAAGGTGGTTGTCTCGGCCCCTGGTGTTCCGAGGTCGTTCCCGCTGCACAGATTCATGCGCCAGGACCTCCTACAGACAATGCACTTTGATTTATTGCGCTATATCTAATAGCACCCGAGATATCACCAGATATATATTGGATTTTCACCTGACCCTGAGTGTCCGGCCCTATGAGACTGTGGTTTTCTCGGCGCCTGGTGGTCCGAGGTCGTTCCCGCTGCGCAGATGCATGCGCCAGGGGCTCCTGCAGATAATTCACTTTGGTTTATTGCGCTATCTCTAATAGCACCCGAGATATCACCAGATATATATTGGATTTTCCCCATACCCTGATTGTCCGGCCCCATGGGACGGTGGTTTTCTCGGCCCCTGGTGGTCCGAGGTCGTTCCTGCTGCCCAGATTCATGCGCCAGGGCCTCCTACAGACAATGCACTTTGATTTATTGCGCTATCTGTAATAGCACCCGAGAAAGCTCCATATATATGCTGGATTTTTACATGACTTTGGGTGACGGATACCGAAAATCTGTAATTTTCTCGGCCCCTGGAGGTCCGATGTCGTTCCTGCGGCACAGATTCATGCGCAAGTGCCTCCTACGGACAATGCACTTTGATTTATAGCCCTATCTCTAATAGCACCCGAAATATCACCAGATACATCCTGGGTTTTTACATGACCTTGGGTGTCCGGCGCCATGTGTCGGTGGTTTTCTCGGCCCCTGGTGGTCCGAGGTCGTTCCCGCTGCACAGGTTCATGCCCCAGGTCCCGCTGCAGATTATTCACTTTAGTTTAGTGCGCAATCTGTAAGAGCACCCGAGATATCACCAGATATATATTGGATTTTCCCCTGACCCAGAGTGTCCGGCCCAATGAGACGGTGGTTTTCTCGGCCCCTGGTGGTCCGAGGTCGTTCCCGCTGCACAGATGCATGCGCCAGGGCCTCCTACAGACAATGCACTTTGATTTATTGCGCTACCTGTAATAGCACCCGAGATATCACAAGATATATACTGGATTTTTCCCCGACCCTGTGTGTCCGGCCCCATGAGACGGTGGTGTTCTCGACCCCTGGTGGTCCGATGTCGTTCCTGCTGCACAGATTCATGCGCCAGGACCTCCTACAGACAATGCACTTTGGTTTATTGCGCTATCTCTAATAGCACCCGAGATATCACCAGATATATATTGGATTTTCCCCTGACTCTGAGTGTCCGGCCCCATGAGACGGTGGTTTTCTCAGCCCCTGGTGGTCAGAGGTCGTTCCCGCTGCCCAGATTCATGCGCCAGGCCCTCCTACAGACAATGTACTTTGATTTATTGCGCTATCTGTAATAGCATCCGAGATATCAACAGATATATATTGGATTTTTCCCTGACCATGAGTGTCCGGCAGCATGAGACGGTAGTTTTCTCGGTCCCTGGTGGTCGGAGGTCGTTTCCGCTGCACAGATTCATGCACCAGGGCCTCCTACGGACAATGCACTTTGATTTATGGCGCTATCTCTAATAGCAGCCGAGATATCACCGGATAAGTATTTGATTTTTCCCTGACCCTGCGTGTCCGGCCCCATGAGGCGGTGGTGTTCTCGACCCCTGGTTGTCCGAGGTCGTTCCTGCTGCACAGACTCATGCGGCAGGACCTCCTACAGACAATGCACTTTGGTTTATTGCGCTATCTCTAATAGCACCCGAGATATCACCGGATATATATTGTATTTTTCCCTGACCCTGAGTGCCCGGCCCCATGTGTCGATGGTTTTCTCGGTCCCTCGTGGTCCGAGGTCGATCCCGCTTATCAGATTTATGCTGCAGGGATTCCTGCAGAGAATTCACTTTGGTTTATTGCGCTAACTGTAATAGCACCCGAGATATCACCAGATATATGCTGGATTTTTACATGACCTTGGGTGACGGATTCCGAATATCTGTAATTTTCTCGGCGCCTGGTGGTCCGATGCCGTTCCCGCTGCACAGATTCATGCGCTAGGGCCTCCTGCAGACAATGCACTTTGATTTATTGCGCTATCTCTAATAGCACCCGAGATATCACCAGATATATATTGGATTTTTCCCTGACCCTGAGTGTCCGGCCCCATGAGACGGTAGTTTTCTCGGCCCCTGGTGGTCCGAGGTCGTTTCCGCTGCACAGATCCATGCGCCAGGGCCGCCTGCAGATAATTCACTTCGGTTTAGTGCGCTATCTCTAACAGCACCCGAGATATCCCCAGATATATATTGAATTTTTCCCCGTCCCTGAGTGTCCGGCCCCATGTGTCGGTGGTTTTCTCGGCCCCTGGTGGTCCGAGGACGATCCCGCTGCACAGATTCATGCGCCAGGGCCTCCTACAGACAATGCACTTTGATTTATTGCGCTATCTGTAATAGCACCCGAGATATCACCAGACATATATTGGATTTTTCCCTGACCCTGACAGTTGGGCCCCATGAGACGGTGATTTTCTCGGCCCCTGGTTTTCCGAGGTCGATCCCGCTGCACAGATTCATGCGCCATGGCCTCCTGCAGACAATGCACTTTGATTTATTGCGCTATCTGGAATTGCACCCGAGATATTACCAGATATATATTGGATTTTTCCCTGACCCTGAGCGTCCGGCCCCATGAGACGGTGGTTTCCTCGGCCCCTGGTGGTCCGAGGTCGTTCCCGCTGCACAGATTCATGCGCCAGGGCCTCCTGCAGATAATTCACTTTGGTTTAGTGCGCTATCTGCAATAGCACCCGAGATATCACCGGATATGTATTGGATTTTTCCCTGACCCTGAGTGTCCGACTCCATGAGACGGTGGTTTGCTCGGCCCCTGGTGGTCCGAGGTCGATCCCGCTGCACAGATTCATGCGCTAGGGCCTCCTGCAGACAATGCACTTTGATTTATTGCGCTATCTGTAATAGCACCGAGATATCACCAGATATATATTGGATTTTTCCCTGACCCTGACAGACCGGCCCCATGAGACGGTGATTTTCTCGGCCCCTGGTGGTCAGAGGTCGATCCCGCTGCACAGATTCATGCGCCAGGGCTTCCTGCAGACAATTCACTTTGGTTTATTGCGCTATCTCTAATAGCACCCGAGATATCACCATATATATATTGTATTTTTCCCTGACCCTGAGTGTCCGACTCCATGAGACGGTAGTTTTCTCGGCCCCTGGTGGTCCGATGTCGTTCCCGCTGCACAGATTCATGCGCTAGGGCCTCCTGCAGACAATGCACTTTGATTTATTGCGCTATCTGCAATAGCACCCGAGATATCACCAGATATATATTGGATTTTTCCCTGACCCTGACAGTTGGGCCCCATGAGACGGTGATTTTCTCGGCCCCTGGTTTTCCGACGTCGATCCCGCTGCACAGATTCATGCGCCAGGGCCTCCTGCAGACAATGAACTTTGATTTATTGCGCTATCTGTAATAGCACCCGAGATATCACCGGATATATGCTGGATTTTTACATGACCTTGGGTGACGGATTCCGAATATCTGTAATTTTCTCGGCGCCTGGTGGTCCGAGGTCCTTCCCGCTGCACAGATTCATGCGCCAGGGCTTCCTGCAGACAATTTACTTTGGTTTATTGCGCTATCTGTAATAGCACCCGAGATATCACCAGATATATGCTGGATCTTTACATGACCTTGGGTGACGGATTCCGAATATCTGTAATTTTCTCGGCGCCTGGTGGTCCGAGGTCGTTCCCGCTGCACAGATTCAGGCGCTAGGGCCTCCTGCAGACAATGCACTTTGATTTGTTGCACTATCTCTAATAGCACCCGAGATATCACCAGATACATACTGGATTTTTCCCTGACCCTGACAGTCCGGCCCCATGAGACGGTGATTTTCTCTGCCCCTGGTGGTCCGAGGTCGATCCCGCTGCACAGATTCATGCGCCAGGGCCTCCTACAGACAATGCACTTTGATTCACTGCGCTATCTGTAATAGCACCCGAGAAATCACCAGATATATATTGGATTTATCCCTGACCCTGACAGTCCGACCCCATGAGACGGAGGTTTTCTCGGCCCCTGGTGGTCCGAGGTAGATCCCGCTGCACAGATTCTTGCGCCAGGGCCTCCTGCAGATAATTCACTTTGGTTTATTGCGCTATCTCTAATAGCACCCGAAATATCACCAGATATATGCTGGATTTTTACATGACTTTGGGTGACGGATTCCGAAAATCTGTAATTTTCTCCTCCCCTGGTGGTCCGAGGTCGTTGCCGCTGCAAATATTCATGCGCCAGGGCCTCCTGCAGATAATTCACTTTGGTTTATTGCGCTATCTCTAATAGCACCCGAGATAACACCAGATATATAATGGATTTTCCCCTGACCCTGAGTGTCCGGCCCCATAAGTCGGTGATTTTCTCGGCCCCTGGTGGTCCGAGGTCTTTCCCCCTGCACAGATTCATGCGCTAGGGCCTCCTGCAGACAATGCACTTTGATTTATTTCGCTATCTCTAATAGCACCCGAGATATCACCGGATATATGCTGGATTTTTACATGACTTTGGGTGACGGATTCCGAAAATCTGTAATTTTCTCCTCCCCTGGTGGTCCGAGGTCGTTGCCGCTGCACAGATTCATGCGCCAGGGCCTCGTGCAGACAATGCACTTTGTTATATTGCGCTATCTGTAATAGCACCCGAGATATCACCAGATATATGCTGTATTTTTACACGACCTTGGGTGACGGATTCCGAATATCTGTAATTATCTCGGCCCCTGGCGGTCCGAGGTCGTTCCAGCTGCACAGATTCATGCGGCAGGGCCTCCTACAGACAATGCACTTTGATTTATTGCGCTATCTGTAAGAGCACCCGAGATATCACCAGATATATATTGGATTTTTCCCTGACCCTAACAGACCGGCCCCATGAGACGATGGTTTTCTCGGCGCCTGGTGGTCCGAGGTCGATCCCGCTGCACAGATTCATGCGCCAGGGCCTCCTGCAGATAATTCATTTTTGTTTATTGCGCTATCTCTAATAGCACCGGAGATATCACCAGATATATATTGGATTTTTCCCTGACCGTGACAGTCCGGCCCCATGTGTCGGTGGTTTTCTCGGCCCCTGGTGATCCGAGGTCGTTCCCGCTGCACAGATTCATGCTCCAGGGCCTCCTGCAGATAATTCACTTTGGTTTAGTGCGCTATCTGTCAGAGCACCCGAGATATCACCAGATATATATTGGATTTTTCCCTGACCCTGACAGTCCGGCCCCATGTGTCGATGGTTTTCTCGGGCCCTCGTGTTCCGAGGTCGATCCCGCTGAACAGATTCATGCGCCAGGGCTTCCTGCAGACAATTCACTTTGGTTTATTTCGCTATCTGTAATAGCACCCGAGATATCGCCAGATATATGCTGGATTTTTCCCTGACCCTGACAGTCCGGCCCTATGATACGGTGATTTTCTCGGCCCCTGGTGGTCCGAGGTCGATCCCGCTGCACAGATTCATGCGCCAGGGCCGCCTACAGACAATGCACTTTGATTTATTGCGCTATCTGTAATAGCACCCGAGATATCACCAGATATATATTGTATTTTTCCCTGACCCTGAGTGTCCGACCCCATGAGACGGTGGTTTTCTCGGCTCCTGGTGGTCCGACGTCGTTCCCGCTGCACAGATTCATGCGCCAGGGCCTCCTGCAGAAAATGCACTTTGGATTATTGCGCTATCTCTAATAGCACCCGAGATATCACCAGATATATATTGGATTTTTCATTTACCCTGACAGTCCGGTCCCATGTGTCAATGGTTTTCTCGGTCCCTCGTGGTCCGAGGTCGATCCCGGTGCGCAGAATCATGCGACAGGGCCCCCTTCAGATAATTCACTTTGATTTATTGCGCTATCTCTAACAGCACCCGAGATATCACCAGATATATATTGGATTTTTCCCTGAACCTGAGTGTCCGACCCCATGAGACGGTGGTGCTCTCGGCCCCTGGTGGTCCGAGGTCTTTCCCGCTGCACAGATTCATTCGCCAGGGCTTCCTGCAGACAATGCACTTTGATTTATTGCGCTATCTCTAATAGCACCCGAGATATCACCCGATATATAGTGGATTTTTCCCTGACCCTGAGTGTCCGGCCCCATGAGACGGTGGTTTCCTCGACCCCTGGGGGTCCGAGGTCGTTCCCGCTGCACAGATTGATGCGCCAGGGCCTCCTGCAGAAAATGCACTTTGGTTTATTGCGCTATCTCTAATAGCACCCGAGATATCACCGGATATATATTGGATTTTTCCCTGACTCTGACAGTCCGGCCCCATGAGACGGCGATTTTCTCGGCCCCTGGTGGTCCGAGGTCGTTCCCGCTGCACAGATTCATGCGCCAGGGCCTCCTGCAGAAAATGCACTTTGGTTTATTGCGCTATCTCTAATAGCACCCGAGATATCACCGGATATATATTGGATTTTTCCTTGACCCTGACAGTCCGACCCCATGAGACGGTGGTTTTCTCGGCTCCTGGTGGTCCGAGGTCGTTCCCGCTGCACAGATTCATGCGCCAGGGCCTCCTGCAGAAAATGCACTTTGGTTTATTGCGCTATCTCTAATAGCACCCGAGATATCACTGGATATATATTGGATTTTTCCTTGACCCTGACAGTCCGGTCCCATGTGTCAATGGTTTTCTCGGTCCCTCGTGTTCCGAGGTCTTTCCCGCTGCACAGATTCATTCGCCAGGGCTTCCTGCAGACAATCCACTTTGATTTATTGCGCTATCTCTAATAGCACCCGAGATAACACCAGATACATATTGGATTTTTCCCTGACCCTGAGAGTCCGGCCCCATGAGACGGTAGTTTTCTCGGCCCCTGGTGGTCCGAGGTCGTTCCCGCTGCACAGATTCGTGCGCCAGGGCCTCCTGCAGACAATGCACTTTGATTTATTGCGCCATCTGTAATAGCACCCGAGATATCACCAGATATGTATTGAATTTTTCCCTGACCCTGAGGGTCCAACTCCATGAGACGGTGGCTTTCGCGGCCCCTGGTGGTCCGAGGTCGTTCCCGCTGCACAGATTCATGCGCCAGGGCCTCCTGCAAGCAATGCACTTTGGTTTATTGCGCTATCTGTAATAGCACCCGAGATATCACCAGATATATATAGGATTTTTCCCTGACCCTGACAGTCCGGCCCCATGAGACGGTAGTTTTCTCGGCCCCTGGTGGTCCGAGGTCTTTCCCGCTGCACAGATTCGTGCGTCAGGGCCTCCTGCAGACAATGCACTTGGATTTATTCCGCTATCTCTAATAGGACCCGAGATATCACCAGATATATATTGGATTTTTCCCTGACCCTGAGAGTCCGGCCCCACGAGACGGTGATTTTCTCGGCCCCTGGTGCTCCGAGGTCGATCCCGCTGCACATTTTCATGCGCCAGGGCCGCCTACAGACAATGCACTTTAATTTATTGCGCTATCTGTAATAGCACACGAGATATCACCAGATATATATTGGATTTTTCCCGGACCCTGAGTGTCCGACCCCATGAGACGGTGGTTTTCTCGGCTCCTGGTGGTCCGAGGTCGTTCCCGCTGCACGGATTCATGCGCCTGGGCCTCCTGCAGACAATGCACTTTGGTTTATTGCGCTATTTCTAATAGCACCCGAGATATCACCAGATATATATTGGATTTTTCCCTGACCCTGAGTGCCCGGCCCCATGTGACGGTAGTTTTCTCGGCCCCTGGTGGTCCGAGGTCGTTCCCGCTGCACAGATTCGTGCGCCAGGGCCTCCTGCAGACAATGCACTTTGATTTATTGCGCTATCTGTAATCTCACCCGAGATATCACCAGATATATATAGGATTTTTCCCTTACCCTGACAGTCCGGCCGCATGTGTCGATGCTTTTCTCGGTCCCTGGTGGTCCGAGGTCGTTCCCGCAGGCCAGATTCATGCGCCAGGGCCTCCTACAGAAAATGCACTTTGATTTATTGCGCTATCTGTAATAGCACCCGAGATATCACCAGATATATCTTGGATTTTTCCCTGACCCTGAGCGTCCGGCCCCATGAGACGGTGGTTTTCTCGGCCCCTGGTGTTCCGAGGTCGTTCCCGCTGCACAGATTCATGCGCCAGGGCCTACTGCAGATAATTCACTTTGGTTTATTGCGCTATCTCTAATAGGACACGAGATAACACCAGATATATATTGGATTTTTCCCTGACTCTGACAGTCCGGCCCCATGTGACGGTAGTTTTCTCGGCCCCTGGTGGTCCGAGGTCCTTCCCGCTGCACAGATTCACGCGCCAGGGCCTCCTACAGACAATGCACTTTGATTTATTGCGATATCTGTAATAGCACCCGAGATATCACCAGATATATATTTGATTTTTCCCTGACCCTGAGTGTCCGGCCCCATGAGACGGTGGTTTTCTCGGCCCCTGGAGGTCCGAGGTCGTTCCCGCTGCACAGATGCATGCGCCAGGGCCTCCTGCAGATAATTCACTTTGGTTTATTGTGCTATCTCTAATAGCATCCGAGATATCACCAGATATATGCCGGATTTTTACATGACTCTGACAGTGCGGACCCATGAGACGGTGGCTTTCTCGGCCCCTGGTGGTCCGAGGTCGTTCCCGGTGCACAGATTCATGCGCCAGGGCCTCCTACAGACAATGCACTTTGATTTATTGCGCTATCTGTAATAGCACCCGTGATATCTCCAGATGCATATTGGATTTTTCCCTGACCCTGAGTGTCCGACCACATGAGACGGTGGTTTTCTCGGCCCCTGGTGGTCCGAGGTCGTACATGATGCACAGATTCATGCGCCAGGGCCTCCAGAAGATAATTCACTTTGGTTTATTGCGCTATCTCTAATAGCACCCGAGTTATCCCCAGATATATATTGGATTTTTCCCTGACCCTGCGTGTCCGACCCCATGAGACGGTGGTTTTCCCGGCCCCTGGTGGTCCGAGGTCGTTCCCGCTGCACAGATTCATGCGCCAGGGCCTCGTGCAGACAATGCACTTTGTTATATTGCGCTATCTGTAATAGCACCCGAGATATCACCAGATATATGCTGTATTTTTACACGACCTTGGGTGACGGATTCCGAATATCTGTAATTATCTCGGCCCCTGGCGGTCCGAGGTCGTTCCAGCTGCACATATTCATGCGGCAGGGCCTCTTACAGACAATGCACTTTGATTTATTGCGCTATCTGTAAGAGCACCCGAGATATCACCAGATATATATTGGATTTTTCCCTGACCCTAACAGACCGGCCCCATGAGACGGTGGTTTTCTCGGCGCCTGGTGGTCCGAGGTCGATCCCGCTGCACAGATTCATGCGCCAGGGCCTCCTGCAGATAATTCATTTTTGTTTATTGCGCTATCTCTAATAGCACCGGAGATATCACCAGATATATATTGGATTTTTCCCTGACCGTGACAGTCCGGCCCCATGTGTCGGTGGTTTTCTCGGCCCCTGGTGTTCCGAGGTCGTTCCCGCTGCACAGATTCATGCTCCAGGGCCTCCTGCAGATAATTCACTTTGGTTTAGTGCGCTATCTGTCAGAGCACCCGAGATATCACCAGATATATATTGGATTTTTCCCTGACCCTGACAGTCCGGCCCCATGTGTCGATGGTTTTCTCGGTCCCTCGTGTTCCGAGGTCGATCCCGCTGAACAGATTCATGCGCCAGGGCTTCCTGCAGACAATTCACTTTGGTTTATTTCGCTATCTGTAATAGCACCCGAGATATCACCAGATATATGCTGTATTTTTACACGACCTTGGGTGACGGATTCCGAATATCTGTAATTATCTCGGCCCCTGGCGGTCCGAGGTCGTTCCAGCTGCACAGATTCATGCGGCAGGGCCTCCTACAGACAATGCACTTTGATTTATTGCGCTATCTGTAAGAGCACCCGAGATATCACCAGATATATATTGGATTTTTCCCTGACCCTAACAGACCGGCCCCATGAGACGGTGGTTTTCTCGGCGCCTGGTGGTCCGAGGTCGATCCCGCTGCACAGATTCATGCGCCAGGGCCTCCTGCAGATAATTCATTTTTGTTTATTGCGCTATCTCTAATAGCACCGGAGATATCACCAGATATATATTGGATTTTTCCCTGACCGTGACAGTCCGGCCCCATGTGTCGGTGGTTTTCTCGGCCCCTGGTGTTCCGAGGTCGTTCCCGCTGCACAGATTCATGCTCCAGGGCCTCCTGCAGATAATTCACTTTGGTTTAGTGCGCTATCTGTCAGAGCACCCGAGATATCACCAGATATATATTGGATTTTTCCCTGACCCTGACAGTCCGGCCCCATGTGTCGATGGTTTTCTCGGTCCCTCGTGTTCCGAGGTCGATCCCGCTGAACAGATTCATGCGCCAGGGCTTCCTGCAGACAATTCACTTTGGTTTATTTCGCTATCTGTAATAGCACCCGAGATATCGCCAGATATATGCTGGATTTTTTCATGACCTTAGGTGACGGATTCCGAATATCTGTAATTTTCTCGGCGCCTGGTGGTCCGAGGTCGTTCCTGCTGCACAGATTCATTCGCCAGTGCCTCCTACAGACAATGAACTTTGATTTATTGCACTATCTCTAATAGCACCCGAGATATCAACAGATATATATAGAATTTTTCCCTGACCCTGACAGTCCGGCCCCATGAGACGGTGATTTTCTCGGCCCCTGGTGGTCCCAGGTCGATCCCATTGCACAGATTCATGCGCCAGGGCCTCCTACAGAAAATGCACTTTGATTTCTTGCGCTATCTCTAATAGCACCCGATATATCACCAGATATATATTGGATTTTTCCCTGACCCTGACAGTCCGGCCCTATGATACGGTGATTTTCTCGGCCCCTGGTGGTCCGAGGTCGATCCCGCTGCACAGATTCATGCGCCAGGGCCGCCTACAGACAATGCACTTTGATTTATTGCGCTATCTCTAACAGCACCCGAGATATCACCAGATATATATTGGATTTTTCCCTGAACCTGAGTGTCCGACCCCATGAGACCGTGGTGCTCTCGGCCCCTGGTGGTCCGAGGTCTTTCCCGCTGCACAGATTCATTCGCCAGGGCTTCCTGCAGACAATGCACTTTGATTTATTGCGCTATCTCTAATAGCACCCGAGATATCACCCGATATATAGTGGATTTTTCCCTGACCCTGAGTGTCCGGCCCCGTGAGATGGTGGTTTCCTCGACCCCTGGGGGTCCGAGGTCGTTCCCGCTGCACAGATTGATGCGCCAGGGCCTCCTGCAGAAAATGCACTTTGGTTTATTGCGCTATCTCTAATAGCACCCGAGATATCACCGGATATATATTGGATTTTTCCCTGACTCTGACAGTCCGGCCCCATGAGACGGCGATTTTCTCGGCCCCTGGTGGTCCGAGGTCGTTCCCGCTGCACAGATTCATGCGCCAGGGCCTCCTGCAGAAAATGCACTTTGGTTTATTGCGCTATCTCTAATAGCACCCGAGATATCACCGGATATATATTGGATTTTTCCTTGACCCTGACAGTCCGAACCCATGAGACGGTGGTTTTCTCGGCTCCTGGTGGTCCGAGGTCGTTCCCGCTGCACAGATTCATGCGCCAGGGCCTCCTGCAGAAAATGCACTTTGGTTTATTGCGCTATCTCTAATAGCACCCGAGATATTACTGGATATATATTGGATTTTTCCTTGACCCTGACAGTCCGGTCCCATGTGTCAATGGTTTTCTCGGTCCCTCGTGTTCCGAGGTCTTTCCCGCTGCACAGATTCATTCGCCAGGGCTTCCTGCAGACAATCCACTTTGATTTATTGCGCTATCTCTAATAGCACCCGAGATATCACCAGATACATATTGGATTTTTCCCTGACCCTGAGAGTCCGGCCCCATGAGACGGTAGTTTTCTCGGCCCCTGGTGGTCCGAGGTCGTTCCCGCTGCACAGATTCGTGCGCCAGGGCCTCCTGCAGACAATGCACTTTGATTTATTGCGCCATCTGTAATAGCACCCGAGATATCACCAGATATGTATTGAATTTTTCCCTGACCCTGAGGGTCCAACTCCATGAGACGGTGGCTTTCGCGGCCCCTGGTGGTCCGAGGTCGTTCCCGCTGCACAGATTCATGCGCCAGGGCCTCCTGCAAGCAATGCACTTTGGTTTATTGCGCTATCTGTAATAGCACCCGAGATATCACCATATATATATAGGATTTTTCCCTGACCCTGACAGTCCGGCCCCATGAGACGGTAGTTTTCTCGGCCCCTGGTGGTCCGAGGTCTTTCCCGCTGCACAGATTCGTGCGTCAGGGCCTCCTGCAGACAATGCACTTGGATTTATTCCGCTATCTCTAATAGGACCCGAGATATCACCAGATATATATTGGATTTTTCCCTGACCCTGAGAGTCCGGCCCCACGAGACGGTGATTTTCTCGGCCCCTGGTGCTCCGAGGTCGATCCCGCTGCACATTTTCATGCGCCAGGGCCGCCTACAGACAATGCACTTTAATTTATTGCGCTATCTGTAATAGCACACGAGATATCACCAGATATATATTGGATTTTTCCCGGACCCTGAGTGTCCGACCCCATGAGACGGTGGTTTTCTCGGCTCCTGGTGGTCCGAGGTCGTTCCCGCTGCACGGATTCATGCGCCTGGGCCTCCTGCTGACAATGCACTTTGGTTTATTGCGCTATTTCTAATAGCACCCGAGATATCACCAGATATATATTGGATTTTTCCCTGACCCTGAGTGCCCGGCCCCATGAGACGGTAGTTTTCTCGGCCCCTGGTGGTCCGAGGTCGTTCCCGCTGCACAGATTCGTGCGCCAGGGCCTCCCGCAGACAATGCACTTTGATTTATTGCGCTATCTGTAATCTCACCCGAGATATCACCAGATATATATAGGATTTTTCCCTTACCCTGACAGTCCGGCCGCATGTGTCGATGCTTTTCTCGGTCCCTGGTGGTCCGAGGTCGTTCCCGCAGGCCAGATTCATGCGCCAGGGCCTCCTACAGAAAATGCACTTTGATTTATTGCGCTATCTGTAATAGCACCCGAGATATCACCAGATATATCTTGGATTTTTCCCTGACCCTGAGCGTCCGGCCCCATGAGACGGTGGTTTTCTCGGCCCCTGGTGTTCCGAGGTCGTTCCCGCTGCACAGATTCATGCGCCAGGGCCTACTGCAGATAATTCACTTTGGTTTATTGCGCTATCTCTAATAGGACACGAGATAACACCAGATATATATTGGATTTTTCCCTGACTCTGACAGTCCGGCCCCATGTGACGGTAGTTTTCTCGGCCCCTGGTGGTCCGAGGTCCTTCCCGCTGCACAGATTCACGCGCCAGGGCCTCCTACAGACAATGCACTTTGATTTATTGCGATATCTGTAATAGCACCCGAGATATCACCAGATATATATTTGATTTTTCCCTGACCCTGAGTGTCCGGCCCCATGAGACGGTGGTTTTCTCGGCCCCTGGAGGTCCGAGGTCGTTCCCGCTGCACAGATGCATGCGCCAGGGCCTCCTGCAGATAATTCACTTTGGTTTATTGTGCTATCTCTAATAGCATCCGAGATATCACCAGATATATGCCGGATTTTTACATGACTCTGACAGTGCGGACCCATGAGACGGTGGCTTTCTCGGCCCCTGGTGGTCCGAGGTCGTTCCCGGTGCACAGATTCATGCGCCAGGGCCTCCTACAGACAATGCACTTTGATTTATTGCGCTATCTGTAATAGCACCCGTGATATCTCCAGATGCATATTGGATTTTTCCCTGACCCTGAGTGTCCGACCACATGAGACGGTGGTTTTCTCGGCCCCTGGTGGTCCGAGGTCGTACATGATGCACAGATTCATGCGCCAGGGCCTCCAGAAGATAATTCACTTTGGTTTATTGCGCTATCTCTAATAGCACCCGAGTTATCCCCAGATATATATTGGATTTTTCCCTGACCCTGCGTGTCCGACCCCATGAGACGGTGGTTTTCCCGGCCCCTGGTGGTCCGACGTCGTTCCCGCTGCACAGATTCATGCGCCAGGGCCTCCTGCAGAAAATGCACTTTGGATTATTGCGCTATCTCTAATAGCACCCGAGATATCACCAGATATATATTGGATTTTTCCCTGACCCTAACAGACCGGCCCCATGAGACGGTGGTTTTCTCGGCGCCTGGTGGTCCGAGGTCGATCCCGCTGCACAGATTCATGCGCCAGGGCCTCCTGCAGATAATTCATTTTTGTTTATTGCGCTATCTCTAATAGCACCGGAGATATCACCAGATATATATTGGATTTTTCCCTGACCGTGACAGTCCGGCCCCATGTGTCGGTGGTTTTCTCGGCCCCTGGTGTTCCGAGGTCGTTCCCGCTGCACAGATTCATGCTCCAGGGCCTCCTGCAGATAATTCACTTTGGTTTAGTGCGCTATCTGTCAGAGCACCCGAGATATCACCAGATATATATTGGATTTTTCCCTGACCCTGACAGTCCGGCCCCATGTGTCGATGGTTTTCTCGGTCCCTCGTGTTCCGAGGTCGATCCCGCTGAACAGATTCATGCGCCAGGGCTTCCTGCAGACAATTCACTTTGGTTTATTTCGCTATCTGTAATAGCACCCGAGATATCGCCAGATATATGCTGGATTTTTTCATGACCTTAGGTGACGGATTCCGAATATCTGTAATTTTCTCGGCGCCTGGTGGTCCGAGGTCGTTCCTCCTGCACAGATTCATTCGCCAGTGCCTCCTACAGACAATGAACTTTGATTTATTGCACTATCTCTAATAGCACCCGAGATATCAACAGATATATATAGGATTTTTCCCTGACCCTGACAGTCCGGCCCCATGAGACGGTGATTTTCTCGGCCCCTGGTGGTCCCATGTCGATCCCATTGCACAGATTCATGCGCCAGGGCCTCCTACAGAAAATGCACTTTGATTTCTTGCGCTATCTCTAATAGCACCCGATATATCACCAGATATATATTGGATTTTTCCCTGACCCTGACAGTCCGGCCCTATGATACGGTGATTTTCTCGGCCCCTGGTGGTCCGAGGTCGATCCCGCTGCACAGATTCATGCGCCAGGGCCGCCTACAGACAATGCACTTTGATTTATTGCGCTATCTGTAATAGCACCCGAGATATCACCAGATATATATTGTATTTTTCCCTGACCCTGAGTGTCCGACCCCATGAGACGGTGGTTTTCTCGGCTCCTGGTGGTCCGACGTCGTTCCCGCTGCACAGATTCATGCGCCAGGGCCTCCTGCAGAAAATGCACTTTGGATTATTGCGCTATCTCTAATAGCACCCGAGATATCACCAGATATATATTGGATTTTTCATTTACCCTGACAGTCCGGTCCCATGTGTCAATGGTTTTCTCGGTCCCTCGTGGTCCGAGGTCGATCCCGGTGCGCAGATTCATGCGACAGGGCCCCCTTCAGATAATTCACTTTGATTTATTGCGCTATCTCTAACAGCACCCGAGATATCACCAGATATATATTGGATTTTTCCCTGAACCTGAGTGTCCGACCCCATGAGACGGTGGTGCTCTCGGCCCCTGGTGGTCCGAGGTCTTTCCCGCTGCACAGATTCATTCGCCAGGGCTTCCTGCAGACAATGCACTTTGATTTATTGCGCTATCTCTAATAGCACCCGAGATATCACCCGATATATAGTGGATTTTTCCCTGACCCTGAGTGTCCGGCCCCATGAGACGGTGGTTTCCTCGACCCCTGGGGGTCCGAGGTCGTTCCCGCTGCACAGATTGATGCGCCAGGGCCTCCTGCAGAAAATGCACTTTGGTTTATTGCGCTATCTCTAATAGCACCCGAGATATCACCGGATATATATTGGATTTTTCCCTGACTCTGACAGTCCGGCCCCATGAGACGGCGATTTTCTCGGCCCCTGGTGGTCCGAGGTCGTTCCCGCTGCACAGATTCATGCGCCAGGGCCTCCTGCAGAAAATGCACTTTGGTTTATTGCGCTATCTCTAATAGCACCCGAGATATCACCGGATATATATTGGATTTTTCCTTGACCCTGACAGTCCGACCCCATGAGACGGTGGTTTTCTCGGCTCCTGGTGGTCCGAGGTCGTTCCCGCTGCACAGATTCATGCGCCAGGGCCTCCTGCAGAAAATGCACTTTGGTTTATTGCGGTATCTCTAATAGCACCCGAGATATCACTGGATATATATTGGATTTTTCCTTGACCCTGACAGTCCGGTCCCATGTGTCAATGGTTTTCTCGGTCCCTCGTGTTCCGAGGTCTTTCCCGCTGCACAGATTCATTCGCCAGGGCTTCCTACAGACAATCCACTTTGATTTATTGCGCTATCTCTAATAGCACAAGAGATATCACCAGATACATATTGGATTTTTCCCTGACCCTGAGAGTCCGGCCCCATGAGACGGTAGTTTTCTCGGCCCCTGGTGGTCCGAGGTCGTTCCCGCTGCACAGATTCGTGCGCCAGGGCCTCCTGCAGACAATGCACTTTGATTTATTGCGCCATCTGTAATAGCACCCGAGATATCACCAGATATGTATTGAATTTTTCCCTGACCCTGAGGGTCCAACTCCATGAGACGGTGGCTTTCGCGGCCCCTGGTGGTCCGAGGTCGTTCCCGCTGCACAGATTCATGCGCCAGGGCCTCCTGCAAGCAATGCACTTTGGTTTATTGCGCTATCTGTAATAGCACCCGAGATATCACTAGATATATATTGGATTTTCCCCTGACCCTGAGTGTCCGGCCCCATGAGACGGTGGTTTTCTCGGCCTCTGGTCGTCCGAGATCGTTCCCGCTGCACAGATTCATGCGCCAGTGCATACTACAGACAATGCACTTTGATTTTTTGAGCTATCTGTAATAGCACCCGAGATATCACCAGATATATATTGGAATTTTCCCTGACCCTGAGAGTCCGGCCCCACGAGACGGTGATTTTCTCGGCCCCTGGTGCTCCGAGGTCGATCCCGCTGCACATTTTCATGCGCCAGGGCCGCCTACAGACAATGCACTTTAATTTATTGCGCTATCTGTAATAGCACACGAGATATCACCAGATATATATTGGATTTTTCCCGGACCCTGAGTGTCCGACCCCATGAGACGGTGGTTTTCTCGGCTCCTGGTGGTCCGAGGTCGTTCCCGCTGCACGGATTCATGCGCCTGGGCCTCCTGCAGACAATGCACTTTGGTTTATTGCGCTATTTCTAATAGCACCCGAGATATCACCAGATATATATTGGATTTTTCCCTGACCCTGAGTGCCCGGCCCCATGAGACGGTAGTTTTCTCGGCCCCTGGTGGTCCGAGGTCGTTCCCGCTGCACAGATTCGTGCGCCAGGGCCTCCTGCAGACAATGCACTTTGATTTATTGCGCTATCTGTAATCTCACCCGAGATATCACCAGATATATATAGGATTTTTCCCTTACCCTGACAGTCCGGCCGCATGTGTCAATGCTTTTCTCGGTCCCTCGTGGTCCGAGGTCGATCCCGCTGAACAGATTCATGCGCCAGGGCTTCCTGCAGACAATGCTCTTTGATTTATTGCGCTATCTCTAATAGCACCCGAGATATCACCAGATATATATTGGATTTTTCCCTGACCCTGAGTGCCCGGCCCCATGAGACGGTGATTTTCTCGGCACCTGGTGGTCCGAGGTCGTTCCCGCTGCACGGATTCATGCGGCAGTGCCTCCTGCAGACAATGCACTTTGGTTTATTGCGCTATCTCTAATAGCACCCGAGATATCACCAGATATATATTGGATTTTTCCCTGACCCTGAGTGTCCGGCCCCATGAGACTGTAGTTTTCTCGGCCCCTGGTGGTCCCGGGTCGTTCCCGCTGCACAGATTCATGGGCCAGGGCCTACTGCAGACAATGCACTTTGGTTTATTGCGCCCCTCTGTAATAGCACCCGAGATAACACCAGATATATATTGGATTTTTCCCGGACCCTGATTGTCCGACCCCATGAGACGGTGGTTTTCTCGGCACCTGGTGGTCCGAGGTCGTTCCCGCTGCACGGATTCATGCGGCAGGGCCTCCTGCAGACAATGTACTTTGATTTATTGCGCTATCTCTAATAGCACCCGAGATAAAACCAGACATATATTGGATTTTTCCCCGACCCTGACAGTCCGGCCCCATGAGACGGTGATTTTCTCGGCCCCTGGAGGTCCTAGGTCGATCCCATTGCGCAGATTCATGCGCTAGGGCCTCCTGCAGACAATGCACTTTGGTTTATTGCGCTATCTCTAATAGCACCCGAGATATCACCAGATATATATTGGAAATTTCCCTGACCCTGAGTGTCCGGCCCCATGTGACGCTGATTTTCTCGGCCCCTGGTGGTCCGAGGTCGTTCCCGCTGCAGAGAGTCATGCGCTAGGGCCTCCTACAGACAATGCACATTGATTTATTGCGCTATCTCTAATAGCAACCGAGATATCACCAGATATATATTGGATTTTTCCCTGACCCTGACAGACCGGCCCCATGAGACGGTGATTTTCTCGGCCCCTGGTGGTCCGAGGTCGTTCCCGGTGCACAGATTCATGCGCCAGTGCCTCCTGCAGACAATGCACTTTGGTTTATTGCGCTATCTCTAATAGCACCCGAGATATCACCAGATATATATTGGATTTTTCCCTGACCCTGACAGTCCGGCCCCATGTGTCGGTGGTTTTCTCGGCCCCTGGTGGTCCGAGATCGATCCCGCTGAACAGATTCATGCGCCAGGGCTTCCTGCAGACAATTCACTTTGGTTTATTGCGCTATCTGTAATAGCACCCGAGATATCACCAGATATATGCTGGATTTTGACATGACCTTGGGTGACGGATTCCGAATATCTGTAATTTTCTCGGCGCCTGGTGGGCCGAGGTCGTTCCCGCTGCACAGAGTCATGCGCTAGGGCCTCCTTCAGACAATGCACTTTGATTTATTGCGCTATCTCTAATAGCACCCGAGATAAAACCAGATATATATTGGATTTTTCCCTGACCCTGACAGTCCGGCCCCATGAGACGGTGATTTTCTCGGCCCCTGGAGGTCCTAGGTCGATCCCATTGCGCAGATTCATGCGCTAGGGCCTCCTGCAGACAATGCACTTTGGTTTATTGCGCTATCTCTAATGGCACCCGAGATATCACCAGATATATATTGGAAATTTCCCTGACCCTGAGTGTCCGGCCCCATGTGACGCTGATTTTCTCGGCCCCTGGTGGTCCGAGGTCGTTCCCGCTGCAGAGAGTCATGCGCTAGGGCCTCCTACAGACAATGCACATTGATTTATTGCGCTATCTCTAATAGCAACCGAGATATCACCAGATATATATTGGATTTTTCCCTGACCCTGACAGACCGGCCCCATGAGACGGTGATTTTCTCGGCCCCTGGAGGTCCGAGGTCGTTCCCGGTGCACAGATTCATGCGCCAGTGCCTCCTGCAGACAATGCACTTTGGTTTATTGCGCTATCTCTAATAGCACCCGAGATATCACCAGATACATATTGGATTTTTCCCTGACCCTGACAGTCCGGCCCCATGTGTCGGTGGTTTTCTCGGCCCCTGGTGGTCCGAGGTTGTTCCCGCTGCACAGATTCATGCGCCAGGGCCCCCTGCAGATAATTCACTTTGATCTATTGCGCTATCTCTAATAGCACCCGAGATATCACCAAATATATATTGGGTTCTCCCCTGAACCTGAGTGTCCGGCCCCATGTGTCGGTGGTTTTCTCGGCCCCTGATGGTCCGAGGTCGTTCCCGCTGCACAGATTCATGCGCCAGGGCCTCCTATAGATAATTCACTTCGGTTCATTGCGCTATCTCTAATAGCACCCGAGATATCACCAGATATATGCTGGATTTTGACATGACCTTGGGTGACGGATTCCGAATATCTGTAATTTTCTCGGCGCCTGGTGGGCCGAGGTCGTTCCCGTTGCACAGAGTCATGCGCTAGGGCCTCCTTCAGACAATGCACTTTGATTTATTGCGCTATCTCTAATAGCACCCGAGATAAAACCAGATATATATTGGATTTTTCCCTGACCCTGACAGTCCGGCCCCATGAGACGGTGATTTTCTCGGCCCCTGGAGGTCCTAGGTCGATCCCATTGCGCAGATTCATGCGCTAGGGCCTCCTGCAGACAATGCACTTTGGTTTATTGCGCTATCTCTAATGGCACCCGAGATATCACCAGATATATATTGGAAATTTCCCTGACCCTGAGTGTCCGGCCCCATGTGACGCTGATTTTCTCGGCCCCTGGTGGTCCGAGGTCGTTCCCGCTGCAGAGAGTCATGCGCTAGGGCCTCCTACAGACAATGCACATTGATTTATTGCGCTATCTCTAATAGCAACCGAGATATCACCAGATATATATTGGATTTTTCCCTGACCCTGACAGACCGGCCCCATGAGACGGTGATTTTCTCGGCCCCTGGAGGTCCGAGGTCGTTCCCGGTGCACAGATTCATGCGCCAGTGCCTCCTGCAGACAATGCACTTTGGTTTATTGCGCTATCTCTAATAGCACCCGAGATATCACCAGATACATATTGGATTTTTCCCTGACCCTGACAGTCCGGCCCCATGTGTCGGTGGTTTTCTCGGCCCCTGGTGGTCCGAGGTTGTTCCCGCTGCACAGATTCATGCGCCAGGGCCCCCTGCAGATAATTCACTTTGATCTATTGCGCTATCTCTAATAGCACCCGAGATATCACCAAATATATATTGGGTTCTCCCCTGAACCTGAGTGTCCGGCCCCATGTGTCGGTGGTTTTCTCGGCCCCTGATGGTCCGAGGTCGTTCCCGCTGCACAGATTCATGCGCCAGGGCCTCCTATAGATAATTCACTTCGGTTCATTGCGCTATCTCTAATAGCACCCGAGATATCACCAAATATATATTGGATTTTCCCCTGACCCTGAGTGTCCGGCCCCATGAGACGGTGGTTTTCTCGGCCCCTGGTGGTCCGAGGTCGTTCCCGCTGCCCAGATTCATGCGCCAGGGCGTCCTATAGATAATTCACTTTGGTTCATTGCGGTATCTCTAATAGCACCCGAGATATCACCAGATATATATTGGATTTTCCCCTGACCGTGAGTGTCCGGCCCCATGAGACGCTGGCTTTCTCGGCCCCTGGTGGTCCGAGGTCGTTCCCGCTGCACAGATTCATTCGCCAGTGCCTCCTGCAGATAATTCACTTTGGTTTATTCCGCTATCTCTAATAGCACCCGAGATATCAC
The DNA here is from genome assembly GCF_051020985.1 of Nomia melanderi. Taxonomy (NCBI): domain Eukaryota; kingdom Metazoa; phylum Arthropoda; class Insecta; order Hymenoptera; family Halictidae; genus Nomia; species Nomia melanderi. The sequence continues at coordinate 434,783 of NW_027475150.1, read as the reverse complement.
CAGATATATATTGGATTTTTCCCAGTCCCTGACAGTCCGGCCTCATGTGTCGGTGGTTTTTTCGGGCCCTGGTGGTCCGAGGTCGTTCCCGCTGCACAGATTCATGCGCTACGTCCTCCTGCAGACAATGCACTTTGGTTTATTGCGCTATCTCTAATAGCACCCGAGATATCACCAGATATATATTGGAAATTTCCCTGACCCTGAGTGTCCGGCCCCATGTGACGCTGATTTTCTCGGCCCCTGGTGGTCCGAGGTCCTTCCCGGTGCACAGATTCATGCGCTAGGGCCTCCTACAGACAATGCACATTGATTTATTGCGCTATCTCTAATAGCAACCGAGATATCACCAGATATATATTGGATTTTTCCCTGACCCTGACAGACCGGCCCCATGAGACGGTGATTTTCTCGGCCCCTGGTGGTCCGAGGTCGTTCCCGGTGCACAGATTCATGCGCCAGTGCCTCCTGCAGACAATGCACTTTGGTTTATTGCGCTATCTCTAATAGCACCCGAGATATCACCAGATATATATTGGATTTTTCCCTGACCCTGACAGTCCGGCCCCATGTGTCGGTGGTTTTCTCGGCCCCTGGTGGTCCGAGATCGATCCCGCTGAACAGATTCATGCGCCAGGGCTTCCTGCAGACAATTCACTTTGGTTTATTGCGCTATCTGTAATAGCACCCGAGATATCACCAGATATATGCTGGATTTTGACATGACCTTGGGTGACGGATTCCGAATATCTGTAATTTTCTCGGCGCCTGGTGGGCCGAGGTCGTTCCCGCTGCACAGAGTCATGCGCTAGGGCCTCCTTCAGACAATGCACTTTGATTTATTGCGCTATCTCTAATAGCACCCGAGATAAAACCAGACATATATTGGATTTTTCCCCGACCCTGACAGTCCGGCCCCATGAGACGGTGATTTTCTCGGCCCCTGGAGGTCCTAGGTCGATCCCATTGCGCAGATTCATGCGCTAGGGCCTCCTGCAGACAATGCACTTTGGTTTATTGCGCTATCTCTAATGGCACCCGAGATATCACCAGATATATATTGGAAATTTCCCTGACCCTGAGTGTCCGGCCCCATGTGACGCTGATTTTCTCGGCCCCTGGTGGTCCGAGGTCGTTCCCGCTGCAGAGAGTCATGCGCTAGGGCCTCCTACAGACAATGCACATTGATTTATTGCGCTATCTCTAATAGCAACCGAGATATCACCAGATATATATTGGATTTTTCCCTGACCCTGACAGACCGGCCCCATGAGACGGTGATTTTCTCGGCCCCTGGTGGTCCGAGGTCGTTCCCGGTGCACAGATTCATGCGCCAGTGCCTCCTGCAGACAATGCACTTTGGTTTATTGCGCTATCTCTAATAGCACCCGAGATATCACCAGATATATATTGGATTTTTCCCTGACCCTGACAGTCCGGCCCCATGTGTCGGTGGTTTTCTCGGCCCCTGGTGGTCCGAGATCGATCCCGCTGAACAGATTCATGCGCCAGGGCTTCCTGCAGACAATTCACTTTGGTTTATTGCGCTATCTGTAATAGCACCCGAGATATCACCAGATATATGCTGGATTTTGACATGACCTTGGGTGACGGATTCCGAATATCTGTAATTTTCTCGGCGCCTGGTGGGCCGAGGTCGTTCCCGTTGCACAGAGTCATGCGCTAGGGCCTCCTTCAGACAATGCACTTTGATTTATTGCGCTATCTCTAATAGCACCCGAGATAAAACCAGATATATATTGGATTTTTCCCTGACCCTGACAGTCCGGCCCCATGAGACGGTGATTTTCTCGGCCCCTGGAGGTCCTAGGTCGATCCCATTGCGCAGATTCATGCGCTAGGGCCTCCTGCAGACAATGCACTTTGGTTTATTGCGCTATCTCTAATGGCACCCGAGATATCACCAGATATATATTGGAAATTTCCCTGACCCTGAGTGTCCGGCCCCATGTGACGCTGATTTTCTCGGCCCCTGGTGGTCCGAGGTCGTTCCCGCTGCAGAGAGTCATGCGCTAGGGCCTCCTACAGACAATGCACATTGATTTATTGCGCTATCTCTAATAGCAACCGAGATATCACCAGATATATATTGGATTTTTCCCTGACCCTGACAGACCGGCCCCATGAGACGGTGATTTTCTCGGCCCCTGGAGGTCCGAGGTCGTTCCCGGTGCACAGATTCATGCGCCAGTGCCTCCTGCAGACAATGCACTTTGGTTTATTGCGCTATCTCTAATAGCACCCGAGATATCACCAGATACATATTGGATTTTTCCCTGACCCTGACAGTCCGGCCCCATGTGTCGGTGGTTTTCTCGGCCCCTGGTGGTCCGAGGTTGTTCCCGCTGCACAGATTCATGCGCCAGGGCCCCCTGCAGATAATTCACTTTGATCTATTGCGCTATCTCTAATAGCACCCGAGATATCACCAAATATATATTGGGTTCTCCCCTGAACCTGAGTGTCCGGCCCCATGTGTCGGTGGTTTTCTCGGCCCCTGATGGTCCGAGGTCGTTCCCGCTGCACAGATTCATGCGCCAGGGCCTCCTATAGATAATTCACTTCGGTTCATTGCGCTATCTCTAATAGCACCCGAGATATCACCAAATATATATTGGATTTTCCCCTGACCCTGAGTGTCCGGCCCCATGAGACGGTGGTTTTCTCGGCCCCTGGTGGTCCGAGGTCGTTCCCGCTGCCCAGATTCATGCGCCAGGGCGTCCTATAGATAATTCACTTTGGTTCATTGCGGTATCTCTAATAGCACCCGAGATATCACCAGATATATATTGGATTTTCCCCTGACCGTGAGTGTCCGGCCCCATGAGACGCTGGCTTTCTCGGCCCCTGGTGGTCCGAGGTCGTTCCCGCTGCACAGATTCATTCGCCAGTGCCTCCTGCAGATAATTCACTTTGGTTTATTCCGCTATCTCTAATAGCACCCGAGATATCACCAGATATATATTGGATTTTTCCCAGTCCCTGACAGTCCGGCCTCATGTGTCGGTGGTTTTCTCGGGCCCTGGTGGTCCGAGGTCGTTCCCGCTGCACAGATTCATGCGCTACGTCCTCCTGCAGACAATGCACTTTGGTTTATTGCGCTATCTCTAATAGCACCCGAGATATCACCAGATATATATTGGAAATTTCCCTGACCCTGAGTGTCCGGCCCCATGTGACGCTGATTTTCTCGGCCCCTGGTGGTCCGAGGTCCTTCCCGGTGCACAGATTCATGCGCCAGGGCCTCCTATAGATAATTCACTTTGGTTTATTGCGCTATCTCTAATAGCACCCGAGATATCACCAGATATATATTGGATTTTCCCCTGACCCTGAGTGTCCGGCCCCATGAGAGGCTGGTTTTCTCGGCCCCTGGTGGGCCGAGGTCGTTCCCGCTGCACAGATTCATGCGCCAGGGCCTCCTATAGATAATTCACTTTGGTTTATTGCGCTATCTCTAATAGCACCCGAGATATCACCAGATATATATTGGATTTTTACATGACCATGGTTGACGGATTCCGCATATCTGTAATTTTCTCGGCCCCTGGTGGTCCGAGGTAGATCCTGCTGCACAGATTCATTCGCCAGTGCCTGCTACAGGCAATGCACTTTGATTTATTGCGCTATCTCTAAAAGCACCCGAGATATCACCAGATATAAATTGGATTTTTCCCTGACCCTGAGTGCACGGCCCCATGTTTCGGTCGTTTTCTCGACCCCTGGTGGTCCGAGGTCGATCCCGCTGCACAGATTCATGCGCCAAGGCTTCCTGCAGACAATTCACTTTGGTTTATTGCGCTATCTGTAATAGCACCCGAGATACCACCAGATATATGCTGGATTTTTACATGTCCTTGGGTGACGGATTCCGCATATCTGTAATTTTCTCGGCCCCTGGTGGTCCGAGGTAGATCCTGCTGCACAGATTCATTCGCCAGTGCCTGCTACAGATAATGCACTTTGTTTTATTGCGCTATCTCTAATAGCACCCGAGATATCACCAGATATATATTGGATTTTTCCCTGACCCTGACAGTCCGGCCACATGAGACGGTAGTTTTCTCGGCCCCTGATGGTCCGAGGTCGTTCCCGCTGCACAGATTCATGCGCCAGGGCCTCCTGCAGACAATGCACTTTGATTTATTGCGCTATCTGTAATAGCACCCGAGATATCACCATATATATATTGGATTTTCCCCTGACCCAGAGTGTCCGGCCCCATGAGACGGTGGTTTTCTCGGCCCCTGGTCTTCCGTGGTCGTTCCCGCTGCACAGATTCATGCGCCAGGGCCTCCTGCAGATAATTCACTTTGGATTAGTTCGCTATCTCTAATAGCACCCGAGATATCACCAGATATATATTGGAAATTTCCCTGACCCTGAGTGTCCGGCCCCATGTGACGCTGATTTTCTCGGCCCCTGGTGGTCCGAGGTCGTTCCCCCTGCAGAGAGTCATGCGCTAGGGCCTCCTACAGACAATGCACATTGATTTATTGCGCTATCTGTAATAGCACCCGAGATATCACCAGATATATATTGGATTTTTCCCTGACCCTGACAGTCCGGCCACATGAGACGGTAGTTTTCTCGGCCCCTGATGGTCCGAGATCGATCCCGCTGAACAGATTCATGCGCCAGGGCTTCCTGCAGACAATTCACTTTGGTTTATTGCGCTATCTGTAATAGCACCCGAGATATCACCAGATATATGCTGGATTTTTACATGACCTTGGGTGACGGATTCCGAATATCTGTAATTTTCTCGGCGCCTGGTGGGCCGAGGTCGTTCCCGCTGCACAGAGTCATGCGCTAGGGCCTCCTTCAGACAATGCACTTTGATTTATTGCGCTATCTCTAATAGCACCCGAGATAACACCAGATATATATTGGATTTTTCCCTGACCCTGACAGTCCGGCCCCATGAGACGGTGGTTTTCTCGGCCCCTGCTGGTCCGAGGTTGTTCCCGCTGGACAGATTCATGCGCCAGGGCCCCCTGCAGATAATTCACTTTAATCTATTGCGCTATCTCTAATAGCACCCGAGATATCACCAAATATATATTGGGTTCTCCCCAGACCCTGAGTGTCCGGCCCCATGTGTCGGTGGTTTTCTCGGCCCCTGATGGTCCGAGGTCGTTCCTGCTGCACAGATTCATGCGCCAGGGCCTCCTATAGATAATTCACTTTGGTTTATTGCGCAATCTCTAATAGCACCCGAGATATCACCAAATATATATTGGATTTTCCCCTGACCCTGAGTGTCCGGCCCCATGAGACGGTGGTTTTCTCGGCCCCTGATGGTCCGAGGTCGTTCCCGCTGCACAGATTCATGCGCCAGGGCCTCCTATAGATAATTCACTTTGGTTCATTGCGCTATCTCTAATAGCACCCGAGATATCACCAAGTATATATTGGATTTTCCCCTGACCCTGAGTGCCCGGCCCCATGAGACAGTGGTTTTCTCGGTCCCTGGTGGTCCGAGGTCGTTCCCGCTGCACAGATTCATGCGCCAGGGCGTCCTATAGATAATTCACTTTGGTTCATTGCGCTATCTCTAATAGCTCCCGAGATATCACCAGATATATATTGGATTTTCCCCTGACCGTGAGTGTCCGGCCCCATGAGACGCTGGCTTTCTCGGCCCCTGGTGGTCCGAGGACGTTCCCGCTGCACAGATTCATTCGCCAGTGCCTCCTGCAGATAATTAACTTTGGTTTATTCCGCTATCTCTAATAGCACCCGAGATATCACCAGATATATATTGGATTTTTCCCTGTCCCTGACAGTCCGGCCTCATGTGTCGGTGGTTTTCTCGGCCCCTGATGGTCCGAGGTCGTTCCTGCTGCACAGATTCATGCGCCAGGGCCTCCTATAGATAATTCACTTTGGTTTATTGCGCAATCTCTAATAGCACCCGAGATATCACCAAATATATATTGGATTTTCCCCTGACCCTGAGTGTCCGGCCCCATGAGACGGTGGTTTTCTCGGCCCCTGATGGTCCGAGGTCGTTCCCGCTGCACAGATTCATGCGCCAGGGCCTCCTATAGATAATTCACTTTGGTTCATTGCGCTATCTCTAATAGCACCCGAGATATCACCAAGTATATATTGGATTTTCCCCTGACCCTGAGTGCCCGGCCCCATGAGACAGTGGTTTTCTCGGTCCCTGGTGGTCCGAGGTCGTTCCCGCTGCACAGATTCATGCGCCAGGGCGTCCTATAGATAATTCACTTTGGTTCATTGCGCTATCTCTAATAGCTCCCGAGATATCACCAGATATATATTGGATTTTCCCCTGACCGTGAGTGTCCGGCCCCATGAGACGCTGGCTTTCTCGGCCCCTGGTGGTCCGAGGACGTTCCCGCTGCACAGATTCATTCGCCAGTGCCTCCTGCAGATAATTAACTTTGGTTTATTCCGCTATCTCTAATAGCACCCGAGATATCACCAGATATATATTGGATTTTTCCCTGTCCCTGACAGTCCGGCCTCATGTGTCGGTGGTTTTCTGCGGCCCTGGTGGTCCGAGGTCGTTCCCGCTGCACAGATTCATGCGCTAGGGCCTCCTGCAGACAATGCACTTTGGTTTATTGCGCTATCTCTAATAGCACCCGATATATCACCAGATATATATTGGAAATTTCCCTGACCCAGAGTGTCCGGCCCCATGTGACGCTGATTTTCTCGGCCCCTGGTGGTCCGAGGTCGTTCCCGCTGCACAGAGTCATGCGCTAGGGCCTCCTACAGACAATGCACTTTGATTTATTGCGCTATCTCTAATAGCACCCGGGATATCACCAGATATATATTGGATTTTTCCCTGACCCTGACAGTCCGTCCCCATGAGACGGTGATTTTTTCGGCCCCTGGTAGTCCGAGGACGATCCCATTGCACAGATTCATGCGCCAGGGCCTCCTACAGACAATGCACTTTGATTTATTGCGCTATCTCTAATAACACCCGAGATATCACCTGATATATATTGGATTTTTCCCTGTCCCTGAGTGTCCGGGCCCATGTGACGGTGATTTTCTCGGCCCCTGGTGGCCCGAGGTCGTTCCCGCTGCACAGATTCATGCACCAGGGCTTCCTGCAGACAATTCACTTTGGTTTATTGCGCTATCTGTAATAGCACCCGAGATATCACCAAATATATATTGGATTTTCCCCTGACCCTGAGTGTCCGGCCCCATGAGACAGTGGTTTTCTCGGCCCCTGGTGGTCCGAGGTCGTTCCCGCTGCACAGATTCATGCGACAGGGCGTCCTATAGATAATTCACTTTGGTTCATTGCGCTATCTCTAATAGCACCCGAGATATCACCAGATATATATTGGATTTTCCCCTGACCGTGAGTGTCCGGCCCCATGAGACGCTGGCTTTCTCGGCCCCTGGTGGTCCGAGGACGTTCCCGCTGCACAGATTCATTCGCCAGTGCCTCCTGCAGATAATTCACTTTGGTTTATTCCGCTATCTCTAATAGCACCCGAGATATCACCAGATATATATTGGATTTTTCCCTGTCCCTGACAGTCCGGCCTCATGTGTCGGTGGTTTTCTCCGGCCCTGGTGGTCCGAGGTCGTTCCCGCTGCACAGATTCATGCGCTAGGGCCTCCTGCAGACAATGCACTTTGGTTTATTGCGCTATCTCTAATAGCACCCGAGATAACACCAGATATATATTGGATTTTTCCCTGACCCTGACAGTCCGGCCCCATGAGACGGTGATTTTCTCGGCCCCTGGAGGTCCTAGGTCGATCCCATTGCACAGATTCATGCGCTAGGGCCTCCTGCAGACAATGCACTTTGGTTTATTGCGCTATCTCTAATAGCACCCGAGATATCACCAGATATATATTGGAAATTTCCCTGACCCTGACAGTACGGCCCCATGAGACGGTGATTTTCTCGGCCACTGGTCTTCCGTGGTCGTTCCCGCTGCACAGATTCATGCGCCAGGGCCTCCTGCAGATAATTCACTTTGGATTAGTGCGCTATCTCTATCAGCACCCGAGATATCACCAGATATATATTGGAAATTTCCCTGTCCCTGAGTGTCCGGCCCCATGTGACGCTGATTTTCTCGGCCCCTGGTGGTCCGAGGTCGTTCCCCCTGCAGAGAGTCATGCGCTCGGGCCTCCTACAGACAATGCACTTTGATTTATTGCGCTATCTCTAATAGCACCCGAGATATCACCAGATATATATTGGATTTTTACCTGACCCTGACAATCCGGCCCAATGAGACGGTGATTTTCTCGGCCCCTGGTGGTCCGAGGTCGTTCCCGCTGCACAGATTCATACGCCTGGGCGCTCTGCAGATAATTCACTTTGGTTTATTGCGCTATCTCTAATAGCACCCTAGATATCACCAGATATATATTGGATTTTTCCCTGACCCTGAGTGTCCGGCCCCATGAGACTGTAGTTTTCTCGGCCCCTGGTAGTCCGAGGTCGTTCCCGCTGCACAGATTCATGCGACAGGGCCTCCTACAGACAATGCACATTGATTTATTGCGCTATCTGTAATAGCACCCGAGATATCACCAGATACATATTGGATTTTTCCCTGACCCTGACAGTCCGGCCCCATGTGTCGATGGTTTTCTCGGTCTCTCGTGGTCCGAGATCGATCCCGCTGCACAGATTCATGCGCCAGGGCCTCCTGCAGATAATTCACTTTGGATTAGTGCGCTATCTCTAATAGCACCCGAGATATCGCCAGATATATATTGGATTTTTCCCTGACCGTGACTGTCCGACCCCATGATACGGTGGTTTTTTCGGCCCCTGGTGGTCCGAGGTCGTTCCCGCTGCACAGATTCATGCGCTAGGGCCTCCTGCAGACAATGCACTTTGATTTATTGCGCTATCTGTAATAGCACCCGAGATATCACCAGATATATATTGGATTTTCCCCTGACCCAGAGTGTCCGGCCCCATGAGACGGTGGTTTTCTCGGCCCCTGGTCTTCCGTGGTCGTTCCCACTGCACAGATTCATGCGCCAGGGCCTCCTGCAGATAAGTCACTTTGGATTAGTGCGCTATCTCTAATAGCACCCGAGATATCACCAGATATATATTGGAAATTTCCCTGACCCTGAGTGTCCGGCCCCATGTGACGCTGATTTTCTCGGCCCCTGGTGGTCCGAGGTCGTTCCCCCTGCAGAGAGTCATGCGCTAGGGCCTCCTACAGACAATGCACTTTGATTTATTGCGCTATCTCTAATAATACCCGAGATATCACCAGATATATATTGGATTTTTCCCTGACCGTGACAGTCCGACCCCATGAGACGGTGGTTTTCTCGGCCCCTGGTCTTCCGTGGTCGTTCCCGCTGCACAGATTCATGCGCCAGGGCCTCCGGCAGATAATTCACTTTGTAATAGTGCGCTATCTCTAATAGCACCCGAGATATCGCCAGATATATATTGGATTTTTCCCGGACCGTGACAGTCCGACCCCATGAGACGGTGGTTTTCTCGGCCCCTGGTGGTCCGAGGTCGTTCCTGCTGCACAGATTCATGCGCCAGGGCCTCCTATAGATAATTCACTTTGGTTTATTGCGCAATCTCTAATAGCACCCGAGATATCACCAAATATATATTGGATTTTCCCCTGACCCTGAGTGTCCGGCCCCATGAGACGGTGGTTTTCTCGGCCCCTGATGGTCCGAGGTCGTTCCCGCTGCACAGATTCATGCGCCAGGGCCTCCTATAGATAATTCACTTTGGTTCATTCCGCTATCTCTAATAGCACCCGAGATATCACCAAATATATATTGGATTTTCCCCTGACCCTGAGTGTCCGGCCCCATGAGACGGTGGTTTTCTCGGCCCCTGGTGGTCCGAGGTCGTTCCCGCTGCACAGATTCATGCGCCAGGGCGTCCTATAGATAATTCACTTTGGTTCATTGCGCTATCTCTAATAGCACCCGAGATATCACCAGATATATATTGGATTTTTCCCGGTCCCTGACAGTCCGGTCTCATGTGTCGGTGGTTTTCTCGGGCCCTGGTGGTCCGAGGTCGTTCCCGCTGCACAGATTCATTCGCCAGTGCCTCCTGCAGATAATTCACTTTTGTTTATTGCGCTATCTCTAATAGCACCCGAGATATCACCGGATATATATTGGAAATTTCCCTGACCCTGAGTGTCCGGCCCCATGTGACGCTGATTTTCTCGGCCCCTGGTGGTCCGAGGTCGTTCCCGCTGCAGAGAGTCATGCGCTAGGGCCTCCTACAGACAATGCACATTGATTTATTGCGCTATCTCTAATAGCACACGAGATATCACCAGATATATATTGGATTTTTCCCTGACCCTGACAGACCGGCCCCATGAGACGGTGATTTTCTCGGCCCCTGGTGGTCCGAGGTAAATCCCATTGCACAGATTCATGCGCCAGGGCCTCCTACAGACAATACACTTTGATTTATTGCGCTATCTCTAATAGCACCAGAGATATCACCAGATATATATTGGATTTTTCCCTGACCCTGACAGTCCGGCCACATGAGACGGTAGTTTTCTCGGCCCCTGATGGTCCGAGGTCGTTCCCGCTGCACAGATTCATGCGCCAGGGCCTCCTGCAGACAATGCACTTTGATTTATTGCGCTATCTGTAATAGCACCCGAGATATCACCATATATATATTGGATTTTCCCCTGACCCAGAGTGTCCGGCCCCATGTGACGGTGATTTTCTCGGCCCCTGGTCTTCCGTGGTCGTTCCCGCTGCACAGATTCATGCGCCAGGGCCTCCTGCAGATAATTCACTTTGGATTAGTGCGCTATCTCTAATAGCATCCGAGATATCACCAGATATATATTGGAAATTTCCCTGACCCTGAGTGTCCGGCCCCATGTGACGCTGATTTTCTCGGCCCCTGGTGGTCCGAGGTCGTTCCCCCTGCAGAGAGTCATGCGCTAGGGCCTCCTACAGACAATGCACTTTGATTTATTGCGCTATCTCTAATAGCATCCGAGATCTCACCAGATATATATTGGATTTTTCCCTGACCCTGACAGTCCGACCCCATGAGACGGTGGTTTTCTCGGCCTCTGGTGGTTCGAGGTCGTTCCCGCTGCACAGATTCATGCGCCAGGGCCTCCTGCAGACAATGCACTTTGATTTCTTGCGCTATCTGTAATAGCACCCGAGATATCACCATATATATATTGGATTTTCCCCTGAACCTGAGTGTCCGGCCCCATGAGACGGTGGTTTTCTCGGCCCCTAATAGTCCGAGGTCGTTCCTGCTGCACAGATTCATGCGCCAGGGCCTCCTATAGATAATTCACTTTGGTTCATTGCGCTATCTCTAATAGCACCCGAGATATCACCAGATATATATTGGATTTTCCCCTGACCCTGAGTGCACGGCCCCATGTTTCGGTCGTTTTCTCGACCCTTGGTGGTCCGAGGTCGATCCCGCTGCCCAGATTCATGCGCCAAGGCTTCCTGCAGACAATTCACTTTGGTTTATTGCGCTATATGTAATAGCACCCGAGATACCACTAGATATATGCTGGATTTTTACATGTCCTTGGGTGACGGATTCCGCATATCTGTAATTTTCTCGGCCCCTGGTGGTCCGAGGTAGATCCTGCTGCACAGATTCATTTGCCAGTTCCTGCTACAGACAATGCACTTTGTTTTATTGCGCTATCTCTAATAGCACCCGAGATATGACCAGATATATATTTGATTTTTCCCTGACCCTGACAGTCCGGCCCCATGAGACTGTGATTTTCTCGGCCCCTGGTTGTCCGAGGTCGTTCCCGCTGCATAGATTCATGCGCCAGGGCCTCCTATAGATAATTCACTTTGACCTATTGCGCTATCTCTAATAGCACCCGAGATATCACCAAATATATATTGGGTTCTCCCCTGACCCTGAGTGTCCGGCCCCATGTGTCGGTGGTTTTCTCGGCCCCTGATGGTCCGAGGTCGTTCCTGCTGCACAGATTCATGCGCCAGGGCCTCCTATAGATAATTCACGTTGGTTTATTGCGCAATCTCTAATAGCACCCGAGATATCACCAAATATATATTGGATTTTCCCCTGACCCTGAGTGTCCGGCCCCATGAGACGGTGGTTTTCTCGGCCCCTGGTGGTCCGAGGTCGTTCCCGCTGCACAGATTCATGCGCCAGGGCCTCCTATAGATAATTCACTTTGGTTTATTGCCCTGTCTCTAATAGCACCCGAGATATCACCATATATATATTGGATTTTTCCCTGACCCTGACAGTCCGGCCGCAAGTGTCGATGCTTTTCTCGATTCCTCGTGGTCCGAGGTCGATCCCGCTGCACAGAGTCATGCGCTAGGGCCTCCTACAGACAATGCACTTTGGTTTACTGCGCTATCTCTGATAGCACCCGAGATATCACCAGATATATATTGGATTTTTCCCTGACCCTGACAGTCCGGCCCCATGAGACGGTGATTTTCTCGGCCCCTGGTGGTCCGAGGTCGATCCCGCTACACAGATTCATGCGACAAGGCCTCCTACAGACAATGCACTTTGATTTATTGCGCTATCTGTAACAGCAGCCGAGATATCACCAGATATATGCTGGATTTTTACATGACCTTGGGTGACGGATTCCGAATATCTGTAATTTTCTCGGCCCCTGGTGGTCCGAGGTAGTTCCTGCTGCACAGATTCATTCGCCAGTGCCTCCTGCAGATAATTCACTTTGGTTTATTCCGCTATCTCTAATAGCACCCGAGATATCACCAGATATATATTGGATTTTTCCCTGACCCTGACAGTCCGGCCTCATTTGTCGGTGGTTTTCTCGGCCCCTGGTGGTCCGAGGTCGTTCCCGCTGCCTAGATTCATGCACCAGGGCCCCCGGCAGATAATTCACTTTGATTTATTGCGCTATCTCTAATAGCACCCGAGATATCACCAGATATATATTGGATTTTTCCCTGACCCTGACAGTCCGGCCCCATGAGACGGTGATTTTCTCGGCCGCTGGTGGTCCGAGGTCGATCCCGCTGCACGGATTCATGCGCCAGGACATGCTACAGACAATGCACTTTGATTTATTGCGCTATCTGTAATAGCACCCGAGATATCACCAGATATATATTTGATTTTTCCCTGACCCTGAGTGTCCGGCCCCATGAGACGATGGTTTTCCCGACCCCTGGTGGTCCGAGGTCGTTCCCGCTGTACAGATTCATTCGCCAGTGCCTCCTGCAGATAATTCACTTTGGTTTATTCCGCTATCTCTAGTAGCACCCGAGATATCACCAGATATATATTGGATTTTTCCCTGACCCTGACAGTCCGTCCCCATGAGACGGTGATTTTCTCTGCCCCTGGTGGTCCGAGGTCGTTCCCGCTGCACAGATTCATGCGCCAGTGCCTCCTGCAGGCAATGCACTTTGGTTTATTGCGCTATCTCTAATAGCACCCGAGATATCACCAGATATATATTGGATTTTTCCCTGACCCTGAGTGCACGGCCCCATGTTTCGGTCGTTTTCTCGAACCCTGGTGGTCCGAGGTCCTTCCCGCTGCACAGATTCAAGTGGCAGGGCCCCCTGCAGATAATTCACTTTGACCTATTGCGCTATCTCTAATAGCACCCGAGATATCACCAAATATATATTGGGTTCTCCCCTGACCCTGAGTGTCCGGCCCCATGTGTCGGTGGTTTTCTCGGCCCCTGGTGGTCCGAGGTCGTTCCCGCTGCACAGATTCATGCGCCAGGGCCTCCTGCATGCAATGCACTTTGGTTTATTGCGCTACCTCTAATAGCACCCGAGATATCACCAGATATATATTGGATTTTCCCCTGACCCTGAGTATCCGGCCCCATGAGACGCTGGTTTTCTCGGCCCCTGGTGGTCCGAGGTCGTTCCCGCTGCACAGATTCATCCGCCAGGGCCTCCTATAGATAATTCACTTTGGTTTATTGCGCTATCTCTAATAGCACCCGAGATATCACCAGATATATATTGGATTTTCCCCTGAGCCTGAGGGTCCGGCCCCATGTGTCGGTGGTTTTCTCGGCCCCTGTTGGTCCGAGGTCGTTCCTGCTGCACAGATTCATCCACCAGGGCCTCCTATAGATAATTCACTTTGGTTTATTGCGCAATCTCTAATAGCACCCGAGATATCACCAGATATATATTGGATTTTCCCCTGACCCTGAGTGTCCGGCCCCATGAGACGGTGGTTTTCTCGGCCCCTGGTGGTCCGAGGTCGTTCCCGCTGCACAGATTCATGCGACAGGGCCCCTTGCAGATACTTCACTTTGATTTATTGCGCTATCTCTAATAGCATCCGAGATATCACCAGATATATATAGGATTTTTACCTGACCCTGACAGTCCGGCCCAATGAGACGGTGATTTTCTCGGCCCCTGGTGGTCCGAGGTCGTTCCCGCTGCACAGATTCATACGCCAGGGCCCCCTGCAGATAATTCACTTTGGTTTATTGCGCTATCTCTAATAGCACCCTAGTTATCACCAGATATATATTGGATTTTTCCCTGACCCTGAGTGTCCGGCCCCATGAGACTGTAGTTTTCTCGCCCACTGGTGGTCCGAGGTCGTTCCCGGTGCACAGATTCATGCGCCAGTGCCTCCTGCAGACAATGCACTTTAGTTTATTGCGCTATCTCTAATAGCACCCGAGATATCACCAGATATATATTGGATTTTTCCCTGACCCTGACAGTCCGGCCCCATGTGTCGGTGGTTTTCTCGGCCCCTGGTGGTCCGAGGTCGTTCCCGCTGCACAGATTCATGCGCTAGGGCCTCCTGCAGACAATGCACTTTGGTTTATTGCGCTATCTCTAATAGCACCCGAGATATCACCAGATATATATTGGAAATTTCCCTGACCCTGAGTGTCCGGCCCCATGTGACGGTGATTTTCTCGGCCCCTGGTGGTCCGAGGTCGTTCCTGCTGCACAGATTCATGCGCTAGGGCCTCCTGCAGACAATGCACTTTGATTAATTGCGCTATCTGTAATAGCACCCGAGTTATCACCAGATATATATTGGATTTTTCCATGACCATGATTGACGGATTCCGCATATCTGTAATTTTCTCGGCTCCTGGTGGTCCGAGGTAGTTCCTGATGCACAGATTTGTTCGCCAGTGCCTGCTACAGACAATGCACTTTGTTTTATTGCGCTATCTCTAATAGCACCTGAGATATCACCAGATATATATTGGATTTTTCCCTGACCCTGACAGTCCGTCCCCATGGGACGGTGATTTTCTCTGCCCCTGGTGGTCCGAGGTCGTTCCCGCTGCACAGATTCATGCGCCAGGGCCTCCTGCAGGCAATGCACTTTGGTTTATTGCGCTACCTCTAATAGCACCCGGGATATCACCAGATATATATTGGATTTTCCCCTGACCCTGAGTGTCCGGCCCCATGAGACGCTGGTTTTCTCGGCCCCTGGTGGTCCGAGGTCGTTCCCGCTGCACAGATTCATGCGCCAGGGCCTCCTATAGATAATTCACTTTGGTTTATTGCGTTATCTCTAATAGCACCCGAGATATCACCAGATATATATTGGATTTTTCCCTGACCCTGAGTGTCCGGCCCCATGTGTCGGTGGTTTTCTCGGCCCCTGGTGGTCTGAGGTCGATCCCGCTGCACAGATTCATGCGCCAGGGCCTCCTACAGACAATGCACTTTGATTTATTATGCTATCTCTAATAGCACCCGAGATATCACCAGACATATATTGGATTTTTCCCGGACCCTGAGTGTCCGGCCCCATGAGACGGTGATTTTCTCGGCCCCTCGTGGTCCGAGGTCGATCCTGCTGCACAGATTCATGCGCCAGGCCCCCCTGCAGATAATTCTCTTTGATTTATTGCAATATCTCTAATAGCACCCGAGATATCACCAGATATATATTGGATTTTCCCCTGACCCTGAGTGTCCGGCACCATTAGACGCTGGTTTTCTCGGCCCCTGGTGGTCCGAGGTCGTTCCCGCTGCACAGATTCATGCGCCACGGCCTCCTATAGATAATTCACTTTGGTTTATTGCGCTATCTCTAATAGCACCCGAGATATCACCAGATATATATTGGATTTTTCCCTGACCCTGAGTGTCCGGCCCCATGTGTCGGTGGTTTTCTCGGCCCCTGGTGGTCCGAGGTCGATCCCGCTACACAGATTCATGCGCCAGGGCCTCCTACAGACAATGCACTTTGATTTATTATGCTATCTCTAATAGCACCCGAGATATCACCAGACATATATTGGATTTTTCCCGGACCCTGAGTGTCCGGCCCCATGAGACGGTGATTTTCTCGGCCCCTCGTGGTCCGAGGTCGATCCTGCTGCACAGATTCATGCGCCAGGCCCCCCTGCAGATAATTCTTTTTGATTTATTGCTATATCTCTAATAGCACCCGAGATATCACTAGATATATATTGGATTTTCCCCTGACCCTGAGTGTCCGGCCCCATGAGACGCTGGTTTTCTCGGCCCCTGGTGGTCCGAGGTCGTTCCCGCTGCACAGATTCATGCGCCACGGCCTCCTATAGATAATTCACTTTGGTTTATTGCGCTATCTCTAATAGCACCCGAGATATCACCAGATATATATTGGATTTTTCCCTGACCCTGAGTGTCCGGCCCCATGTGTCGGTGGTTTTCTAGGCCCCTGGTGGTCCGAGGTCGATCCCGCTGCACAGATTCATGCGCCAGGGCCTCCTACAGACAATGCACTTTGATTTATTATGCTATCTCTAATAGCACCCGAGATATCACCAGACATATATTGGATTTTTCCCGGACCCTGAGTGTCCGGCCCCATGAGACGGTAGTTTTCTCGGCCCCTGGTGGTCCGAGGTCGTTCCCGCTCCACAGATTGCTTGCGCTAGGGCCTCCTGCAGACAATGCACTTGGATTTATTGCGCTATCTGTAATAGCACCCGAGATATCACCAGATATATTCTGGATTTTTACGTGACCTTGGGTGACGGATTCCGAATATCTGTAATTTTCTCGGCACCTGGTGGTCCGAGGTCGATCCCACTGCACAGATCCATGCGCCAGGGCCTCCTGCAGACAATGCACTTTGATTTATTGCGCTATCTGTAATAGCACCCGAGATATCACCAGACAAATATTGGATTTTCCCCGGACCCTGAGTGTCCGGCCCCATGAGACGGTGGTTTTCTCGGCCCGTGGTGGTCCGAGGTCGTTCCCGCTGCACAGATTCATGCGCCAGGGCCTCCTATAGATAATTCACTTTGGTTTATAGCGCTATCTCTAATAGCACCCGAGATATCACCAGATATATATTGGATTTTTCCCTGACCCTGACAGTCCGGCCCCATGTGTCGGTGGTTTTCTCGGCCCCTGGTGGTCCGAGATCGATCCCGCTGCACAGATTCATGCGCCAGGGCCTCCTGCAGACAATGCAGTTTGGTTTATTGCGCTATCTCTAATAGCACCCGAGATATCACCAGATATATATTGGATTTTTCCCTGACCCTGACAGTCCGGCCCCATGTGACGGTGGTTTTCTCGACCCCTGGTGGTCCGAGGTCGTTCCCGCTGCACAGGTTCATGCGCGAGGGCCTCCTACAGACAATGCACTTTGATTGATTGCGCTGTATGTAATAGCACCCGAGATATCACCAGATATATATTGGATTTTTCCTTGACCCTGAGAGTCCTGCCCCATGTGTCGATGGTTTTCTCGGTCCCTCGTGGTCCGAGGTCGATCCTGCTGCACAGATTCATGCGCCAGGCCCCCCTGCAGATAATTCTCTTTGATTTATTGCAATATCTCTAATAGCACCCGAGATATCACCAGATATATATTGGATTTTTCCCTGACCCTGAGTGTCCGACCCCATGAGACGGTGGTTTTCTCGGCCCCTGGTGGTCCGAGGTCGATCCCGCTGCACAGATTCATGCGCCAAGGCTTCCTGCAGACAATTCACTTTGGATTATTGCGCTATCTGTAATAGCACCCGAGATATCACCAGATATATTCTGGATTTTTACATGACCTTGGGTGACGGATTCAGAATATCTGTAATTTTCTCGGCCCCTGGTGGTCCGAGGTCGATCCCGCTGCACAGATTCAGGCGCCAGGGCCTCCTACAGACAATGCACTTTGATTTATTGCGCTATCTGTAATAGCACCCGAGATATCACCAGATATATATTGGATTTTCCCCTGACCCTGAGTGTCCGGCCCCATGAGGCGGTGGTTTTCTCTCCCCCTGGTGGTCCGAGGTCGTTCCCGCTGCACAGATTCATGCGCCAGGGCCTCCTATAGATAATTCACTTTGGTTTATTGCGCTATCTCTAATAGCACCCGAGATATCACCAGATATATATATATATATTGGATTTTTCCCTGACCCTGAGTGTCCGGCCCCATGTGTCGGTGGTTTTCTCGGCCCCTGGTGGTACGAGGTCGATCCCGCTGCACAGATTCATGCGCCAGGAACTCCTGCAGACAATGCACTTTGATTTATTTCGCTATCTGTAATAGCACCCGAGATATCACCAGATATATATATATATATTGGATTTTTCCCTGACCCTGAGTGTTCGATCCCATTAGACGGTGGTTTTCTCGGCCCCTGGTGGTCCGAGGTCGATCCCGCTGCACAGATTCATGCGCCAGGAACTCCTGCAGACAATGCACTTTGATTTATTTCGCTATCTCTAATAGCACCCGAGATATCACCAGATATATATTGGATTTTTCCCTGACCCTGACAGTCCGGCCCCATGAGACGGTGATTTTCTCGGCCCCTGGTGGTCCGAGGTCGTTCCCGCTGCACAGATTCATGCGCCAGGGCCCCCTGCAGATAATTCACTTTGATTTATTGCGCTATCTCTAATAGCACCCGAGATATCACCAGATATATATTGGATTTTTCCCTGACCCTGACAGTCCGGCCCCATGAGACGGTGATTTTCTCGGCCCCTGGTGGTCCGAGGTCGTTCCCGCTGCACAGATTCATGCGCCAGGGCCCCCTGCAGATAATTCACTTTGATTTATTGCGCTGTCTCTAATAGCACCCGAGATATCACCAGACATATAATGGATTTTTCACTGACCCTGAGTGTCCGGCCCCATGAGTCGGTAGTTTTCTCGGCCCCTGGTGGTCCGAGGTTGTTCCCGCTGCATAGATTCATGCGCCAGGGCCTCCTACAGACAATGCACTTTGACTTATTGCGCTATCTGTAATAGCACCCGAGATATCACCAGATATATGCTGGATTTTTACATGACCTTGGGTGACGGATTCCGAATATCTGTAATTTTCTCGGCCCCTGGTGGTCCTAGGTCGTCCCCGCTGCACAGATTCATGCGCCACGGCCTCCTGCAGATAATTCTCTTTGCTTTAGTGCGCTATCTGTAATAGCACCCGAGATATCACCAGATTTATATTGGATTTTCCCCTGACCCTGACAGACCGGCCCCATGAGACGGTGGTTTTCTCGGCCCCTGGTGGTCCGAGGTCGATCCCGCTGCACAGATTCATGCGCCAGGGCCTCCTACAGACAATGCACTTTGATTTATTGCGCTGTCTCTAATAGCACCCGAGATATCACCAGACATATAATGGATTTTTCACTGACCCTGAGTGTCCGGCCCCATGAGTCGGTAGTTGTCTCGGCCCCTGGTGGTCCGAGGTCGTTCCCGCTGCATAGATTCATGCGCCAGGGCCTCCTACAGACAATGCACTTTGACTTATTGCGCTATCTGTAATAGCACCCGAGATATCACCAGATATATAATGGATTTTTCCCTGGCCCTGAGTGTCCGACCCCATGAGACGGTGGTTCTCTCGGCCCCTGGTGGTCCGATGTCGTTCCCGCTGCACAGATTCATGCGCCAGGGCCTCCTGGAGACAATGCACTTTGGATTATTGCGCTATCTCTAATAGCACCCGAGATATCACCAGATATATATTGGATTTTTCCCTGACCCAGAGTGTCCGGCCCCATGAGACGGTGATTTTCTCGGCCCCTGGTGGTCCGAGGTCGATCCCGCTGCACAGATTCATGCGCCAGGGCCTCCTACAGACAATGCACTTTGATTTATTGCGCTATCTGTAAGAGCACGCGAGATATCACCAGATATATATTGGATTTTTCCCTGACCCTGAGTGTCCGACCCCATGAGACGGTGGGTTTCTCGGCCCCTGGTGGTCCGAGGTCGCTCCCGCTGCACAGATTCATGCGCCAGGGCCTCCTGCAGACAATGCACTTTGGTTTATTGCGCTATCTCTAATAGCACCCGAGATATAACCAGATATATATTGGATTTTTCCCTGTCCCTGAATGTCCGGCCCCATGAGACGGTAGTTTTCTCGGCCCCTGGTGGTCCGAGGTAGTTCCCGCTGCACAGATTTATGCGCCAGGGACTCCTGCAGACAATGCACTTTGGTTTATCGCGCTATCTCTAATAGCACCCGAGATATCACCTGATATATATTGGATTTTTCCCTGACACTGAGTGTCCGGCCCCATGAGACGGTAGTTTTCTCGGCCCCTGGAGGTCGGAGGTCGTTCCCGCTGCACAGATTCATGGGCCAGGGACTCCTGCAGACAATGCACTCTGATTTATTGCGCTATCTGTAATAGCATCCGAGATATCACCAGATATGTATTGGATTTTTCCCTGACCCTGAGGGTCCGACCCCATGAGACGGTGGTTTTCTCGGCCCATGGTGGACCGAGGTCGTTCCCGCTGCACAGATTCATGCGCCAGGGCCTCCTGCAGACAATGCACTTTGATTTATTGCGCTATCTCTAATAGCACCCGAGATATCACCAGACATATATTGGATTTTTCCCTGACCCTGACTGTCCGACCCCATGAGACGGTAGTTTTCTCGGCCGCTGGCGGTCCGAGGTCGTTCCCGGTGCACAGATTCATGCGCCAGGGCCTGCTGCAGACAATGCACTTTGGTTTATTGCGCTATCTCTAATAGCACCCGAGATATCACCAGATACATATTGGATTTTTCCCTGACCCTGAGTGTCCGACCCCATTAGACGGTGGTTTTCTCGGCCCCTGGTGGTCCGAGGTCGTTCCCGCTGCACAGATTCATGCGCCAGGGCCTCCTGCAGACAATGCACTTTGATTTATTTCGCTATCTCTAATAACACCCGAGATATCACCAGATATATATTGGAATTTTCCCTGACCCTGACAGTCCGGCCCCATGAGACGGTGATTTTCTCGGCCCCTGGTGGTCCGAGGGCGTTCCCGCTGCACAGATTCATGCGCCTGGGCCTCCTACAGACAATGCACTTTGATGTATTGCGCTATCTGTAATAGCATCCGAGATATCACCAGATATATATTGGATTTTTCCCTGACCCTGAGTGTCCGACCACATGAGACGGAGGTTTTCACGGCCCCTGGTGGACCGAGGTCGATCCCGCTGCACAGATTCATGCGCCAGGGCCTCCTACAGACAATGCACTTTGATTTATTGCGCTATATCTAATAGCACCCGAGATATCACCAGATATATATTGGATTTTTCCCTGACCGTGAGTGTCCGGCCCCGTGAGACTGCGGTCTTCTCGGCCCCTGGTGGTCCGAGGTCGTTCCCGCTGCACAGATTCATGCGCCAGGGCCTCCTGCAGACAATGCACTTTGGTTTGTTGCGCTATCTCTAATAGCACCCGAGATATCACCAGATATATATTGGATTTTTCCCTGACACTGAGTGTCCGGCCCCATGAGACGGTAGTTTTCTCGGCCCCTGGTGGTCGGAGGTCGTTCCCGCTGCACAGATTCATGGGCCAGGGACTCCTGCAGACAATGCACTTTGATTTATTGCGCTATCTGTAATAGCATCCGAGATATCACCAGATATATATTGGATTTTTCCCTGACTCTGACAGTCCGGCCCCATGAGACGGTGATTTTCTCGGCCCCTGGTGGTCCGAGGTCGATCCCGCTGCACAGATTCATGCGCCAGGGCCTCCTACAGACAATGAACTTTGATTTATTGCGCAATCTGTAAGAGCACGCGAGATATCACCAGATATATATTGGATTTTTCCCTGACCCTGAGTGTCCGACCCCATGAGACGGTGGGTTTCTCGGCCCCTGGTGGTCCGAGGTCGCTCCCGCTGCACAGATTCATGCGCCAGGGCCTCCTGCAGACAATGCACTTTGGTTTATTGCGCTATCTCTAATAGCACCCGAGATATCACCAGATATATATTGGATTTTTCCCTGTCCCTGAATGTCCGGCCCCATGAGACGGTAGTTTTCTCGGCCCCTGGTGGTCCGAGGTAGTTCCCGCTGCACAGATTTATGCGCCAGGGACTCCTGCAGACAATGCACTTTGGTTTATCGCGCTATCTCTAATAGCACCCGAGATATCACCTGATATATATTGGATTTTTCCCTGACACTGAGTGTCCGGCCCCATGAGACGGTAGTTTTCTCGGCCCCTGGAGGTCGGAGGTCGTTCCCGCTGCACAGATTCATGGCCCAGGGACTCCTGCAGACAATGCACTCTGATTTATTGCGCTATCTGTAATAGCATCCGAGATATCACCAGATATGTATTGGATTTTTCCCTGACCATGAGGGTCCGACCCCATGAGACGGTGGTTTTCTCGGCCCATGGTGGACCGAGGTCGTTCCCGCTGCACAGATTCATGCGCCAGGGCCTCCTGCAGACAATGCACTTTGATTTATTGCGCTATCTCTAATAGCACCCGAGATATCACCAGACATATATTGGATTTTTCCCTGACCCTGACTGTCCGACCCCATGAGACGGTAGTTTTCTCGGCCGCTGGCGGTCCGAGGTCGTTCCCGGTGCACAGATTCATGCGCCAGGGCCTGCTGCAGACAATGCACTTTGGTTTATTGCGCTATCTCTAATAGCACCCGAGATATCACCAGATACATATTGGATTTTTCCCTGACCCTGACAGTCCGGCCCCATGAGACGGTGATTTTCTCGGCCCCTGGTGGTCCGAGGTCGATCGCGCTGCACAGATTCATGCGCCAGGGCCTCCTACAGACAATGCACTTTGATTTATTGCGCTATCTGTAAGAGCACGCGAGATATCACCAGATATATAATGGATTTTTCCCTGGCCCTGAGTGTCCGACCCCATGAGACGGTGGTTCTCTCGGCCCCTGGTGGTCCGATGTCGTTCCCGCTGCACAGATTGATGCGCCAGGGCCACCTGGAGACAATGCACTTTGATTTATTGCGCTATCTCTAATAGCACCCGAGATATCACCAGATATATATTGGATTTTTCCCTGACCCTGAGTGTCCGACCCCATTAGACGGTGGTTTTCTCGGCCCCTGGTGGTCCCAGGTCGTTCCCGCTGCACAGATTCATGCGCCAGGGCCTCCTGCAGACAATGCACTTTGATTTATTTCGCTATCTCTAATAGCACCCGAGATATCACCAGATATATATTGGAATTTTCCCTGACCCTGACAGTCCGGCCCCATGAGACGGTGATTTTCTCGGCCCCTGGTGGTCCGAGGGCGTTCCCGCTGCACAGATTCATGCGCCTGGGCCTCCTACAGACAATGCACTTTGATTTATTGCGCTATCTGTAATAGCATCCGAGATATCACCAGATATATATTGGATTTTTCCCTGACCCTGAGTGTCCGACCCCATGAGACGGAGGTTTTCTCGGCCCCTGGTGGACCGAGGTCGATCCCGCTGCACAGATTCATGCGCCAGGGCCTCCTACAGACAATGCACTTTGATTTATTGCGCTATATCTAATAGCACCCGAGATATCACCAGATATATATTGGATTTTTCCCTGACCGTGAGTGTCCGGCCCC
This sequence comes from Nomia melanderi, assembly GCF_051020985.1. Lineage (NCBI taxonomy): Eukaryota > Metazoa > Arthropoda > Insecta > Hymenoptera > Halictidae > Nomia > Nomia melanderi. The sequence continues at coordinate 410,922 of NW_027475150.1, read as the reverse complement.
ATGAGACTGTGGTCTTCTCGGCCCCTGGTGGTCCGAGGTCGTTCCCGCTGCACAGATTCATGCGCCAGGGCCTCCTGCAGACAATGCACTTTGGTTTGTTGCGCTATCTCTAATAGCACCCGAGATATCACCAGATATATATTGGATTTTTCCCTGACACTGAGTGTCCGGCCCCATGAGACGGTAGTTTTCTCGGCCCCTGGTGGTCGGAGGTCGTTCCCGCTGCACAGATTCATGGGCCAGGGACTCCTGCAGACAATGCACTTTGATTTATTGCGCTATCTGTAATAGCATCCGAGATATCACCAGATATATATTGGATTTTTCCCTGACTCTGACAGTCCGGCCCCATGAGACGGTGATTTTCTCGGCCCCTGGTGGTCCGAGGTCGATCCCGCTGCACAGATTCATGCGCCAGGGCCTCCTACAGACAATGAACTTTGATTTATTGCGCTATCTGTAAGAGCACGCGAGATATCACCAGATATATATTGGATTTTTCCTTGACCCTGAGTGTCCGACCCCATGAGACGGTGGGTTTCTCGGCCCCTGGTGGTCCGAGGTCGCTCCCGCTGCACAGATTCATGCGCCAGGGCATCCTGCAGACAATGCACTTTGGTTTATTGCGCTATCTCTAATAGCACCCGAGATATCACCAGATATATATTGGATTTTTCCCTGTCCCTGAATGTCCGGCCCCATGAGACGGTAGTTTTCTCGGCCCCTGGTGGTGCGAGGTCGTTCCCGCTGCACAGATTCATGCGCCAGGGCCTCCTGCAGACAATGCACTTTGATTTATTTCGCTATCTCTAATAGCACCCGAGATAACACCAGCTATATATTGGATTCTTCCCTGACCCTGACAGTACGGCCCCATGAGACGGTGATTTTCTCGGCCCCTGGTGGTCCGAGGGCGTTCCCGCTGCACAGATTCATGCGCTAGGGCCTCCTACAGACAATGTACTTTGATTTATTGCTCTATCTGTAAGAGCACGCGACATACCACCAGATATATATTGGATTTTTACCTGACCCTGACAGCCTGGCCCCATGAGACGGTGATTCTCTCGGCCCCAGGTGGTGCGAGGCCGTTCCCGCTGCACAGATTTATGCGCCTGGGCCTCCTGCAGACAATGCACTTTGATTTATTGCGCTATCTGTAAGAGCACGCGAGATATCACCAGATATATATTGGATTTTTCCCTGACCCTGAGTGTCCGGCCCCATGAGACGGTAGTTTTCTCGGCCGCTGGCGGTCCGAGGTCGTTCCCGGTGCACAGATTCATGCGCCAGGGCCTGCTGCAGACAATGCACTTTGGTTTATTGCGCTATCTCTAATAGCACCCGAGATATCACCAGATACATATTGGATTTTTCCCTGACCCTGACAGTCCGGCCCCATGAGACGGTGATTTTCTCGGCCCCTGGTGGTCCGAGGTCGATCCGGCTGCACAGATTCATGCGCCAGGGCCTCCTACAGACAATGCACTTTGATTTATTGCGCTATCTGTAAGAGCACGCGAGATATCACCAGATATATAATGGATTTTTCCCTGGCCCTGAGTGTCCGACCCCATGAGACGGTGGTTCTCTCGGCCCCTGGTGGTCCGATGTCGTTCCCGCTGCACAGATTCATGCGCCAGGGCCTCCTGGAGACAATGCACTTTGGTTTATTGCGCTATCTCTAATAGCACCCGAGATATCACCAGATATATATTGGATTTTCCCTGACCCAGAGTGTCCGGCCCCATGAGACGGTGATTTTCTCGGCCCCTGGTGGTCCGAGGTCGATCCCGCTGCACAGATTCATGCGCCAGGGCCTCCTACAGACAATGCACTTTGATTTATTGCGCTATCTGTAAGAGCACGCGAGATATCACCAGATATATATTGGATTTTTCCCTGACCCTGAGTGTCCGACCCCATGAGACGGTGGTTTTCTCGGCCCCTGGTGGTCCGATGTCGTTCCCGCTGCACAGATTCATGCGCCAGGGCCTCCTGGAGACAATGCACTTTGGTTTATTGCGCGATCTCTAATAGCACCCGAGATATCACCAGATACATATTGGATTTTTTCCTGCCCCTGAGTGTCCGACCCCATGAGACGGTGGTTTTCTCGGCCCCTGGTGGACCGAGGTCGATCCCGCTGCACAGATTCATGCGCCAGGGCCTCCTACGGACAATGCACTTTGATTTGTTGCGCTATCTCTAATAGCACCCGAGATATCACCATATATATATTGGATTTTTCCCTGACACTGAGTGTCCGGCCCCATGAGACGGTAGTTTTCTCGGCCCCTGGAGGTCCGAGGTCGATCCCACTGCACAGATCCATGCGCCAGGGCCTCCTACAGACAATGCACTTTGATTTATTGCGCTATCTCTAATAGCACCCGAGATATCACCAGATATATATTGGATTTTTCCCTGACCCTGAGTGTCCGGCCCCATGAGACTGTGGTGTTCTCGGCCCCTGGTGGTCCGAGGTCGTTCCCGCTGCACAGATTCATGCGCCAGGGCCTCCTGCAGACAATGCACTTTGGTTTGTTGCGCTATCTCTTACAGCACCCGAGATATCACCAGATATATATTGGATTTTTCCCTGACCCTGAGTGTCCGACCCCATGAGACGGTGGGTTTCTCGGCCCCTGGTGGTCCGAGGTCGCTCCCGCTGCACAGATGCATGCGCCCGGGCCTCCTGCAGATAATTCACTTTGGTTTATTGCGCGATCTCTAATAGCACCCGAGATATCACCAGATACATATTGGATTTTTTCCTGCCCCTGAGTGTCCGACCCCATGAGACGGTGGTTTTCTCGGCCCCTGGTGGACCGAGGTCGATCCCGCTGCACAGATTCATGCGCCAGGGCCTCCTACAGACAATGCACTTTGATTTATTGCGCTATCTGTAATAGCACCCGAGATATCACCATATTTATATTGGATGTTCCCCTGACCCTGAGTGTCCGGCCCCATGAGACGGCGATTTTCTCGGCCCCTGGTGTTCCGAGGTCGAACCCACTGCACAGATCCATGCGCCAGGGCCACCTACAGACAATGCACTTTTATTTATTGCGCTATCTGTAATAGCATCCGAGATATCACCAGATATATATTGGATCTTTCCCTGACCCTGAGTGTCCGACCCCATGAGACGGTGGTTTTCTCGGCCCCTGGTGGACCGAGGTCGTTCCCGCTGCACAGATTCATGCGCCAGGGCCTCCTGCAGACAATGCACTTTGGTTTGTTGCGCTATCTCTTATAGCACCCGAGATATCACCAGATATATATTGGATTTTCCCCTGACCCTGAGTGTCCGGCCCCATGAGACTGTGGTTTTCTCGGCCGCTGGTGGTCCGATGTCGTTCCTGCTGCACAGATTCATGCGCAAGGGCCTCCTACAGACAATGCACTTAGATTTATTGCGCTATCTGTAATATCACCCGAGATGTCACCAGATATATATTGGATTTGTCCCTGACCCTGAGTGCCCGACCCCATGAGACGGTGGTTTTCTCGGCCGCTGGTGGTCCGAGGTCGTTCCCGCTGCACAGCTTCATGGGCCAGGGCCTCCTGCAGACAATGCACTTTGATTTATTGCGCTATCTGTAATAGCACCCGAGATATCACCAGATATATGCTGGATTTTTACATGACCTTGGGTGACGGATTCCGAATATATGTAATTTTCTCGGCCCCTCGTGGTCCGAGGTCGTTCCCGCTGCACAGATGCATGCGCCCGGGCCTCCTGCAGATAATTCACTTTGGTTTATTGCGCTATCTCAAATAGCACCTGAGATATCACCAGCTATATATTTGATTTTCCCCTGACCCTGAGTGTCCGGCCCCATGAGATGGTGGTTTTCTCGGCGCCTGGTGATGCGAGGTCGTTCCCGCTGCACAGGTTCATGCGCCAGGGCCTCTTGCAGACAATTCACTTTGGTTTATTGCGCTATCTCTATTAGCACCCGTGATATCACCAGATATATATTGGATTTTCCCCTGACCCTGAGTGTCCGGCCCCATCAGACGGTGATTTTCTCGGCCCCTGGTGGTCCAAGGTCGATCCCGCTGCACAGATTCATGCGCCAGGGCCTCCTACAGACAATGAACTTAGATTTATTGCGCTATCTGTAATAGCACCCGAGATATCACCAGATTTATATTGCATTTGTCCCTGACTCTGAGTGTCCGACCCCATTAGACGGTGGTTTTCTCGGCCCCTGGAGGTCCGAGGTCGTTCCCGCTGCACAGATTCATGCGCCAGGGCCTCCTGCAGACAATGCACTTTGATTTATATCGCTATCTCTAATAGCACCCGAGATATCACCATATATATATTGGATTTTCCCCTGACCCCGAGTGTCCGGCCATATGAGACGGTAGTTTTCTCGGCCCCTGGTGGTCCGAGGTCGTCCCCGCTGCACAGATTCATGCGCTAGGGTCTCCTACAGACAATGCACTTTGATTTATTGCGCTATCTGTAATAGCACCCGAGATATCACCATATATATATATAGGATGTTCCCATGACCCTGAGTGTCCGGCCCCATGAGACGGTGGTTTTCTCGGCCCCTGGTGGTCCGAGGTGGTTCCCGCTGCACAGATTCATGCGCCAGGGCCCCCTGCAGATAATTCACTTTGGTTTATTGCGCTATCTCTAATAGCACTCGAGATATCACCAGATATATATTGGATTTTTCCCTGACCCTGAGTGTCCGTCCCAATGAGAAGGTGGTTGTCTCGGCCGCTGGTGGTCTGAGGTCGTTCCCGCTGCACAGATTCATGCGACAGGGCCTCCTGCAGATAATTCACTTTGGTTTACTGAGCTATCTGTAATAGCACCCGAGATATCACCAGATATATATTGGATTTTTCCCTGACCCTGAGTGTCCGGCCCCATGAGACGGTGGTTTTCTCGGCCCCTGGTGTTCCGAGGTCGTTCCCGCTGCACAGCTTCATGCGCCAGGGCCTCCGACAGACAATGCACTTTGATTTATTGCGCTATCTGTAATAGCACCCGAGATATCACAAGATATATATTGGATTTTCCCCTGACCCTGAGTGTCCGGCCCCATGAGACGGTGGTTTTGACGGCACCTGGTGGTCCGAGGTCGTTCCCGCTGCACAGATTCATGCGCCAGGACCTCCTACGGACAATGCACTTTGATTTATAGCCCTATCTCTAATAGCACCCGAGATATCATCAGATACATCCTGGGTTTTTACATGACCTTGGGTGTCCGGCGCCATGTTTTCGTGGTTTTCTCGGCCCCTGGTGGTCCGAGGTCGTTCCCGCTGCACAGATTCATGCCCCAGGGCTCGCTGCAGATAATTCACTTTGGTTTAATGCGCTATCTGTAAGAGCACCCGAGACATCACCAGATTTTTAGTTTGAATTTTTCAACCGATCCTAAGTGTCCGGCCCCATGAGATGGTGGTTTTCTCGGACCCTGGTGATCTGAGGTCGTTCCCGCTGCACAGATTCATGCGCCAGGGCCTCCTACAGACAATGCACTTTGATTTATTGCGCTATCTGTAATAGCACCCGAGATATCACTAGATATATATTATATTTTATCCTGACCCTGAGTGTCCGGCCCCATGAGACGGTGGTTGTCTCGGCCCCTAGTGGTCCGAGGTCGTTCCTGCTGCACAGATTCATGCGCCAGGGCCTCCTACAGACAATGCACTTTGATTTATTGCGCTATCTGTAATAGCACCCGAGATATCACACGATATATATTGTATTTTCCCCTGACCCTGAGTGTCCGGCCACATGAGACGGTGGTTTTGACGCCACCTGGTGGTCCGAGGTCGTTCCCGCTGCCCAGATTCATGCACCAGGGCCTCCTGCAGATAATTCACTTTGGTTTGTTGCGCTATCTCTAATAGCACCCGAGATATCACCAGATATATATTGGACCTTTCCCTGACCCTGAGTGTCCGGACCCATGAGACGGTGGTTGTCTCGGCCCCTGGTGGTCCGAGGTCGTTCCCGCTGCACAGATTCATGCACCAGGGTCTCCTACGGACAATGATCTTTGATTTATGGCGCTATCTCTAATAGCAGCCGAGATATCACCGGATAAGTATTTGATTTTTCCCTGACCCTGCGTGTCCGGCCCCATGAGACGGTGCTGTTCTCGACCCCTGGTGGTCCGATGTCGTTCCTGCTGCACAGATTCATGCGGCAGGACCTCCTACAGACAATGCACTTTGGTTTATTGCGCTATCTCTAATAGCACCCGAGATATCACCAGATATATATTGGATTTTCCCCTGACCCTGAGTGTCCGGCCCCATGAGACGGTGGTTTTCTCAGCCCCTGGTGGTCAGAGGTCATTCCCGCTGCACAGATTCATGCGCCAGGGCCTCCCACAGACATTTCACTTTGATTTATTGCGCTATCTGTAATAGCACCCGAGATATCACCAGATGTATATTGGATTTTTCCCTGACCCTGAGTGTCCGGCCCCATGAGACGGTAGTTTTCTCGGCCCCTGGTGGTCCGAGGTCCTTCCCGCTGCACAGATTCATGCGCTAGGGCCTCCTGCAGATAATTCACTTTGGCTTATTGCGCTATCTCTAATAGCACCCGAGATATCACCAGATATACATTGGATTTTCCTCTGACCCTGAGTGTCCTGCCACATGAGACGGTGGTTTTCTCGGCCCCTGGTGGTCCGATGTCGTTCCCGCTGCCCGCTTCATGCGCCAGGGCCTCCTGCAGATAATTCACTTTGATTTAGTTCGCTATCTCTAATAGCACGCGAGATATCACCAGATATATATTTGATATTCCACTGACCCTGAGTGTCCGGCCCCATGTGACGATTGTTTTCTCGGCCCCTGGTGGTCCGAGGTCGTTCTCGCTGCCCAGATTCATGCGCCAGGGCCTCCTACAGACAATGCACTTTGATTTATTGCGCTATCTCTAATAGCACCCGAGATATCACCAGATATATATTGGATTTTTCCCTGACCCTGAGTATCCGGCCCCATGAGACGGTGGTTTTCTCGGCCCCTGGTGGTCCGCGGTCGTTCCTGCTGCACAGATTCATGCGCCAGAGCCTCCTGCAGATAATTCACTTTGGTTTATTGCGCTATCTGTAATAGGACCCGAGATATCACCAGATATATATTGGATTTTCCCCTGACCCTGAGTGTCCGGCCCCATGAGACGGTGGTTTTCTCGGCCCCTGTTGGTCCGTGGTCGTTCACGCTGCCCAGATTCATGCGCCAGGGCCTCCTACAGACAATGCACTTTGATTTATTGCGCTATCTGTAATAGCAACCGAGATGGCACCATATATACACTGGATTTTTGCATGACTTTGGGTGACGGACACCGAAAATCTGTAAGTATCTCGGCCCCTGGAGGGCCGAGGTCGTTCGTGCTTCACAGATTCATGCGCCAGGGCCTCCTGCAGACAATGCACATTGATTTATCGCGCTATCTGTAATAGAACCCGAGATATCACCAGATATATGCTGGATTTATACATGACTTTGGGTGACGGATACCGAAAATCTGTAATTTTCTCGGCCCCTGGTGGTCCGATATCGTTCCTGCTGCACACATTCATGCGCAAGGGCCTCCTACGGACAATGCACTTTGATTTATTGCGCCATCTCTAATAGCACCCGAGATATCACCAGATAAGTATTTGATTTTTCCCTGACCCTGAGTGTCCTGCCCCATGAGACGGTGGTTTTCTCGACCCCTGGTGCTCCGATGTCGTTCCTGCTGCACAGATCCATGCGGCAGGACCTCCTACAGACAATGCACTTTGGTTTATTGCGATATCTCTAATAGGACCCGAGATATCACCAGATATATATTGGATTTTCCCTTGACCCTGAGTGTCCGGCCCCATGAGACGTTGGTTTTCTCGGCCCCTGGTGGTCCGATGTCGTTCCTGCTGCACAGATTCATGCGCAAGGGCCTCCTACGGACGATGCACTTTGATTTATCGCGCTATCTGTAATAGAACCCGAGATATCACCAGATTTATATTGGATTTTTCATTGACCCTGAGTGTCCGACCCCATGAGACCGTGGTTTTCTCGGCCCCTGGTGGTCCGAGGTCGTGCCCGCTGCACAGATTCATGCGCCAGGGCCGCCTGCAGATAATTCACTTTGGTTTATTGCGCTATCTCTAATAGCACCCGAGATATAACCAGATATATATTGTATTTTCCCCTGACCCTGAGTGTCCGGCCCGATGGGACGCTGGTTTTCTCGGCCCCTCGTGGTCCGAGGTCGTTCCCGCTGCACAGATTCCTGCGCCAGGGCCTCCTACAGATAATTCACTTTGGTTTATTGCGCTATCTCTAATAGCACCCGAGATATCACCAGATATATATTGTATTTTCCCCTGACCCTGAGTGTCCGGCCCGATGAGAAGCTGGTTTTCTCGGCCCCTCGTAGTCCGAGGTCGTTCCCGCTGCACAGATTCCTGCGCCAGGGCCTCCTACAGACAATGCACTTTGATTTATGGCGCTATCTGTAATATCACCCGAGATATCACCAGATATATATTGGATTTTCCCATGACCCTGAGTGTCCGGCCCGATGAGACGCTGGTTTTCTCGGCCCCTCGTGGTCCGAGGTCGTTCCCGCTGCACAGATTCCTGCGCCAGGGCCTCCTACAGACAATGCACTTTGATTTATTGCGCTATCTGTAATATCACCCGAGATATAACCAGATATATATTGGATTTTACCCTGACCCTGAGTGTAAGGCCCCATGAGACGGTGGTTGTCTCGGCCCCTGGAGGTCCGAGGACGTTCCCGCTGCACAGATTCATGCGCAAGGGCCTCCTACGGACAATGCACTTTGATTTATTGCGCTATCTGTAATAGCACGCGAGATATCACCAGATATATAGTGGATTTCTCCCTGACCCTGACAGTCCGGCCCCATGAGACGATGATTTTCCCGGCCCCTGGTGGTCCCAGGTCGTGCCCGCTGCACAGATTCATGCGCCAGGGCCTATTACAGACAATGCACTTTGATTTATTGCGCTATCTGTAATAGCACCCGAGATATCACTAGATATATATTTTATTTTACCCTGACCCTGAGTGTCCGGCCCCATGAGACGGTGGTTGTCTCGGCCCCTGGTGGTCCGAGAACGTTCCCGCTGCACAGATTCATGCGCCAGGGCCTCCTACAGACAATGCACTTTGATTTATTGCGCTATCTCTAATAGCACCCGAGATATCTCCAGATATATGCTGGATTTTTACATGGCCTTGGGTAACGGATACCGAAAATCTGTAACTTTCTTGGCCCCTGGCGTTCCGACATCGTTGCTGCTGCACAGATTCATGCGCCAGGGCCGCCTGCAGATAATTCACATTGGTTTATTGCGCTATCTCTAATAGCACCCGAGATATCACCGGATATATATTGGATTTTACCCCGACCCTGAGTGTAAGGCCCCATGAGACGGTGGTTTTCTCGGCCCCTGGTGGTCCGAGGTCGTTCCCTCTGCACAGATTCATGCGCCAGGGCCTCCTGCAGATAATTCACTTTGGTTTATTGTGCTATCTCTAATAGCACCCGAGATATCAATAGATATATATTGGATTTTTACATGACAATGGGTGACGGATACCGAAAATCTGTAATTTTCTCGGCCCCTGGTGGTCCGATGTCGTTCCTGCTGCACAGATTCATGCGCAATGTCCTCCTACGGACAATGCACTTTGATTTATTGCGCTATCTGTAATAGCACCAGAGATATCAGCAGATATATATTGGATTTTTCCCTGACCCTGAGTGTCCGGCCCCATGGGACGGTGGCTTTCTCGGCCCCTGGTGGACCGAGGTCGTTCCCGCTGCACACATTCATGCGCCAGGGCCTCCTGCAGACAATGCACTTTGATTTATTGCGCTATCTGCAATAGCACCCGAGATATCACCGGATATATACTGGATTTTTACATGACATTGGGTGACGGATACCGAAAACCTGTAATTTTCTCGGCCCCTGGTAGTCCGAGGTCGTTCCTGCTGCACAGATGCATGCGCTAGGGCCTCCTGCAGATACTTCACTTTGATTTATCGCGCTATTTGAAATAGCACCTGAGATATCACCAGATATATATTGGATTTTTCCCTGACCCTGAGTGTCCGGCCCCATGTGACGGTGGTTTTCTCGGCCCCTGGTGGTCCGAGGTCGTTCCCGCTGCACACATGCATGCGCCAGGGCCTCCTGCAGATAATTCACTTTGATTTTTCGCGCAATCTCTAATAGCACCCGAGATATCACCAGATATATATAGGATTTTTCCCTGACCCTGATTGTACGGCGCCATGTGTCGGTGGTTTTCTCGGCCCCTGGTGGTCCGAGGTCGTTGCCGCTGCTCAGATTCATGCGCCAGGGCCTCCCGCAGACAAAGCACTTTGGTTTATTGCGCTATCTGTAATAGCACCCGAGATATCACCAGACATATATTGGATTTTTCCCTAACCCTGACAGTCCGGCCCCATGAGACGGTGATTTTCTCGGCCCCTGGTGGTCCGAGGTCGTTCCCGCTGCACAGAATCATGCGCCAGGGCTTCCTGCAGACAATGCACTTTGATTTATCGCGCTATCGCTAATAGCGGCCGAGAAAGCACCATATATATGCTGCATTGTTACATGACTTTGGTTGACGGATACCGAAAATCTGTAATTTTCTCGGTCTCTGGTGGTCCGAAGTCGTTCCCGCCATACATGCATGCGCCAGGGCCTCCTTTAGATAATTGACTTTGGTTTATTTTGCTATCTGTAATAGCACCCGAGATATCACCAGATATATATTGGATTTTTCCCTGACCCTGAGTGTCCGGCACCATGAGACGGTGGTTTTCTCGGCCCCTGGTGGTCCAAGGTCGTTCCCGCTACACAGATTCATGCGCCAGGACCTCCTACAGACAATGCACTTTGATTTATTGCTCTATCTGTAATAGCACCCGAGATATCACCAGATATATATTGGATTTTTCCCTGACCCTGAGTGTCCGGCACCATGAGACGGAGGGTTTCTCGGCCCCTGGTGGTCCGAGGTCGTTCCCGCTGCACAGATTCATGCGCCAGGACCTCCTACAGACAATGCACTTTGATTTATTGCGCTATCTGTAATAGCACCCGAGATATCACCAGATATATATTGGATTTTTCCCTGACCCTGAGTGTCCGGCCCCATGAGACTGTGGTTTTCTCGGCCCCTGGTTGTCCGAGGTCGTTCCCGCTGGCCAGATTCATGCGCCAGGGCCTCCTACAGACAATGCACTTTGATTTATTGCGCTATCTGTAATAGCACCCGAGATATCACCAGATATATATTGGATTTTTCCCTGACCGTGAGTGTCCGGCACCATGAGACTGTGGTCTTCTCGGCCCCTGGTGGTCCGAGGTCGTTCCCGCTGCACAGATTCATGCGTCAGGGCCTCCTGCAGACAATGCACTTTGGTTTGTTGCGCTATCTCTAATAGCACCCGAGATATCACCAGATATATGCTGGATTTTTACATGACCTTGGGTGACGGATTCCGAATATCTGTAATTTTCTCGGCCCCTGGTTGTCCGAGGTCGATCCCGCTGCACAGATTCATGCGCCAGGGCCCCCTGCATATAATTCACTTTGATTTATTGCGCTATCTCTAATAGCACCCGAGATATCACCAGATATATATTGGATTTTTCCCTGACCCTGACAGTCCGGCCCAATGAGACGGTGATTTTCTCGGCCCCTGGTGGTCCGAGGTCGTTCCCGCTGCACAGATGCATGCGCCAGGGCCTCCTGCAGATAATTCACTTTGGTTTATTTCGCTATCTCTAATAGCAGCCGAGATATCACCAGATATATATTGGATTTTTCCCTGACCCTGACAGTCCGGCCCAATGAGACGGTGATTTTCTCGGCCCCTGGTGGTCCGAGGTCGTTCCCGCTGCACAGATGCATGCGCCAGGGCCTCCTGCAGATAATTCACTTTGGTTTATTTCGCTATCTCTAATAGCACCCGAGATATCACCAGAGATATATTGGATTTTTCCTTGACCCTGACAGTCCGGCCCCATGTGTTGATGGTTTTCTCGGTCCCTCGTGGTCCTAGGTCGATCCCGCTGCACAAATTCATGCGCCAGGGCCCCCTGCAGATAATTCACTTTGACTTACTGCGCTATCTCTAATAGCACCCGAGATATCACCAGATATATATCGGATTTTTCCCTGACCCTGACAGTCCGGCCCCATGAGACGGTGATTTTCTCGGCCCCTGGTGGACCGAGGCCGATCCCGCTGCACAGATTCATGCGCCAGGGCCTCCTGCAGACAATGCACTTTGGTTTATTGCGCTATCTCTAATAGCACCCGAGGTATCACCAGATATATATTGGATTTTCCCCTGACCCTGAGTGTCCGGCCCCATGAGACGGTGGTTTTCTCGGCCCCTGGTGGTCCGAGGTCGTTCCCGCTGCACAGATTCATGAGCCAGGGCCTCCTACAGACAATGCACTTTGATTTATTGCGCTATGTGTAATAGCACCCGAGGTATCACCAGAAATATATTTGATTTTTCCTTGACCCTGACAATCCGGCCCCATATGTCGATGGTTTTCTCGGTCCCACGTTGTCCGAGGTCGATCCCGCTGCACAGATTCATGCGCCAGGGCCCCCTGCAGATAATTCACTTTGATTTATTGCCCTATCTCTAATACCACCCGAGATATCACCAGATATATATTGGATTTTCCCTGACCCTGACAGTCCGGCCCCATGGGTCGGTGATTTTATCGGCCCCTGGTGGTCCGAGGGCGTTCCCGCTGCACAGATTCATGCGCCTGGGCCTCCTACAGACAATGCACTTTGATTTATTGCGCTATCTGTAATAGCATCCGAGATATCACCAGATATATATTGGATTTTTCCCTGACCCTGAGTGTCCGACCCCATGAGACGGAGGTTTTCTCGGCCCCTGGTGGACCGAGGTCGATCCCGCTGCACAGATTCATGCGCCAGGGCCTCCTACAGACAATGCACTTTGATTTATTGCGCTATATCTAATAGCACCCGAGATATCACCAGATATATATTGGATTTTTCCCTGACCGTGAGTGTCCGGCCCCATGAGACTGTGGTCTTCTCGGCCCCTGGTGGTCCGAGGTCGTTCCCGCTGCACAGATTCATGCGTCAGGGCCTCCTGCAGACAATGCACTTTGGTTTGTTGCGCTATCTCTAATAGCACCCGAGATATCACCAGATATATGCTGGATTTTTACATGACCTTGGGTGACGGATTCCGAATATCTGTAATTTTCTCGGCCCCTGGTTGTCCGAGGTCGATCCCGCTGCACAGATTCATGCGCCAGGGCCCCCTGCATATAATTCACTTTGATTTATTGCGCTATCTCTAATAGCACCCGAGATATCACCAGATATATATTGGATTTTTCCCTGACCCTGACAGTCCGGCCCAATGAGACGGTGATTTTCTCGGCCCCTGGTGGTCCGAGGTCGTTCCCGCTGCACAGATGCATGCGCCAGGGCCTCCTGCAGATAATTCACTTTGGTTTATTTCGCTATCTCTAATAGCACCCGAGATATCACCAGAGATATATTGGATTTTTCCTTGACCCTGACAGTCCGGCCCCATGTGTTGATGGTTTTCTCGGTCCCTCGTGGTCCTAGGTCGATCCCGCTGCACAAATTCATGCGCCAGGGCCCCCTGCAGATAATTCACTTTGACTTACTGCGCTATCTCTAATAGCACCCGAGATATCACCAGATATATATCGGATTTTTCCCTGACCCTGACAGTCCGGCCCCATGAGACGGTGATTTTCTCGGCCCCTGGTGGACCGAGGCCGATCCCGCTGCACAGATTCATGCGCCAGGGCCTCCTGCAGACAATGCACTTTGGTTTATTGCGCTATCTCTAATAGCACCCGAGGTATCACCAGATATATATTGGATTTTCCCCTGACCCTGAGTGTCCGGCCCCATGAGACGGTGGTATTCTCGGCCCCTGGTGGTCCGAGGTCGTTCCCGCTGTAAAGATTCATGCGCCAGGGCCTCTTGCAGACAATGCACTTTGATTTGTCGCGCTATCTGTAATAGAACCCGAGATATCACCAGATATATGCTGGATTTTTACATGACATTGGGTGACGGATACCGAAAATCTGTAATTTCCTCGGCCTCTGGTGGTCCGATGTCTTTCCTGCGGCTCAGATTCATGCGCAAGGGCCTCCCACGGACAATGCACTTTGGTTTATTGCCGTATCTCTAATAGCACCCGAGATATCACCAGATATATATTGGATTTTCCCCTGACCCTTAGTGTCCGGCCCCATGAGACGGTGATTTTCTCGGCCCCTGGTGGTCCGAGGTCGTTCCCGCTGCACAGATTCATGCGCCAGGGCCTCCTGCAGATAATTCACTTTGGTTTATTGCGCTATCTCTAATAGCACCCGAGATATCACTAGATATATATTGGATTTTCCCCTGACCCTGAGTGTCCGGCCCCATGAGACTGTGGTTTTCTCGGCCCCTGGTTTTCCGAGGTCGTTCCCGCTGCTCAGATTCTCGCGCCAGGGCCTCCTGCAGATAATTCACTTTGGTTTATTGCGCTATCTCTAGTAGCACCCGAGATATCACCAGATATATATTGGATTTTCCCCTGACCCTGAGTGTCCGGCCACATGAGAATGTGGTTTTCTCGGCCCCTGGTGGTCCGAGGTCGTTCCCGCTGTCAGATTCATGCGCCAGGTCCTCCTACAGACAATGCACTTTGATTTATTGCGCTATGTGTAATAGCACCCGAGATATCACCAGATATATATTGGATTTTTCCCCGACCCTGAGTGTCCGGCCCCATGAGACGGTGGTTTTCTCTGCCCCTGGTGGTCCGAGGTCGTTCCCGCTGCATAGATTCATGCGCCAGGGCCTCCTGCAGACAATGCACTTTGGTTTATTGCGCTATCTCTAATAGCACCCGAGGTATCACCAGATATATATTGGATTTTCCCCTGACCCTGAGTGTCCGGCCCCATGAGACGGTGGTATTCTCGGCCCCTGGTGGTCCGAGGTCGTTCCCGCTGCAAAGATTCATGCGCCAGGGCCTCTTGCAGACAATGCACTTTGATTTGTCGCGCTATCTGTAATAGAACCCGAGATATCACCAGATATATGCTGGATTTTTACATGACATTGGGTGACGGATACCGAAAATCTGTAATTTCCTCGGCCTCTGGTGGTCCGATGTCTTTCCTGCGGCTCAGATTCATGCGCAAGGGCCTCCCACGGACAATGCACTTTGGTTTATTGCCGTATCTCTAATAGCACCCGAGATATCACCAGATATATATTGGATTTTCCCCTGACCCTTAGTGTCCGGCCCCATGAGACGGTGATTTTCTCGGCCCCTGGTGGTCCGAGGTCGTTCCCGCTGCACAGATTCATGCGCCAGGGCCTCCTGCAGATAATTCACTTTGGTTTATTGCGCTATCTCTAATAGCACCCGAGATATCACTAGATATATATTGGATATTCCCCTGACCCTGAGTGTCCGGCCCCATGAGACTGTGGTTTTCTCGGCCCCTGGTTTTCCGAGGTCGTTCCCGCTGCTCAGATTCTCGCGCCAGGGCCTCCTGCAGATAATTCACTTTGGTTTATTGCGCTATCTCTAGTAGCACCCGAGATATCACCAGATATATATTGGATTTTCCCCTGACCCTGAGTGTCCGGCCACATGAGAATGTGGTTTTCTCGGCCCCTGGTGGTCCGAGGTCGTTCCCGGTGTCAGATTCATGCGCCAGGGCCTCCTACAGACAATGCACTTTGATTTATTGCGCTATGTGTAATAGCACCCGAGATATCACCAGATATATATTGGATTTTTCCCCGACCCTGAGTGTCCGGCCCCATGAGACGGTGGTTTTCTCTGCCCCTGGTGGTCCGAGGTCGTTCCCGCTGCATAGATTCATGCGCCAGGGCCTCCTGCAGACAATGCACTTTGGTTTATTGCGCTATCTCTAATAGCACCCGAGGTATCACCAGATATATATTGGATTTTCCCCTGACCCTGAGTGTCCGGCCCCATGAGACGGTGGTATTCTCGGCCCCTGGTGGTCCGAGGTCGTTCCCGCTGCAAAGATTCATGCGCCAGGGCCTCTTGCAGACAATGCACTTTGATTTGTCGCGCTATCTGTAATTGAACCCGAGATATCACCAGATATATGCTGGATTTTTACATGACATTGGGTGACGGATACCGAAAATCTGTAATTTCCGCGGCCTCTGGTGGTCCGATGTCTTTCCTGCGGCTCAGATTCATGCGCAAGGGCCTCCCACGGACAATGCACTTTGGTTTATTGCCGTTTCTCTAATAGCACCCGAGATATCACCAGATATATATTGGATTTTCCCCTGACCCTTAGTGTCCGGCCCCATGAGAAGGTGATTTTCTCGGCCCCTGGTGGTCCGAGGTCGTTCCCGCTGCACAGATTCATGCGCCAGGGCCTCCTGCAGATAATTCACTTTGGTTTATTGCGCTATCTCTAATAGCACCCGAGATATCACCAGATATATATTGGATTTTCCCCTGACCCTGAGTGTCCGGCCCCATGAGACTGTGGTTCTCTCGGCCCCTGGTGGTCCGAGGTCGTTCCCGCGGAACAGATTCATGCGCCAGGGCCTCGTACAGACAATGCCCTTTGACTTATTGCGCTATCTGTAATAGCACCCAAGATATTACCAGATATATATTGGATTTTTCCCTGACGCTGAGTGTCCGGCCCCCGGTGGTCCGAGGTCGTTCCAGCTGCACAGATGCATGCGCCAGGGCCTCCTGCAGATAATTCACCTTGGTTTATTGCGCTATCTCTAATAGCACCCGAGATATCACAAGATATATATTGGATTTTCCCCTGACCCT
Source organism: Nomia melanderi (assembly GCF_051020985.1). Taxonomy (NCBI): domain Eukaryota; kingdom Metazoa; phylum Arthropoda; class Insecta; order Hymenoptera; family Halictidae; genus Nomia; species Nomia melanderi. The sequence goes on along the minus strand of NW_027475150.1, from coordinate 393,988 downwards.
GAGTGTCCGGCCCCATGAGACGGTGGTTTTCTCGGCCCCTGGTGGTCCGAGGTCGTTCCTGCGGCTCAGATTCATGCGCAAGGGACTCCCACGGACAATGCACTTTGGTTTATTGCCGTATCTCTAATAGCACCCGAGATATCACCAGATATATATTGGATTTTCCCCTGACCCTTAGTGTCCGGGCCCATGAGACGGTGATTTTCTCGGCCCCTGGTGGTCCGAGGTCGTTCCCGCTGCACAGATTCATGCGCCAGGGTCTCCTGCAGATAATTCACTTTGGTTTATTGCGCTATCTCTAATAGCACCCGAGATATCACCAGATATATATTGGATTTTCCCCTGACCCTGAGTGTCCGGCCCCATGAGACTGTGGTTTTCTCGGCCCCTGGTTTTCCGAGGTCGTTCCCGCTGCTCAGATTCTCGCGCCAGGGCCTCCTGCAGATAATTCACTTTGGTTTATTGCGCTATCTCTAGTAGCACCCGAGATATCACCAGATATATATTGGATTTTCCCCTGACCCTGAGTGTCCGGCCACATGAGAATGTGGTTTTCTCGGCCCCTGGTGGTCCGAGGTCGTTCCCGCTGCACAGATTCATGCGCCAGTGCCTCCTGCAGATAATTCACTTTGGTTTATTGCGCTATCTGTAATAGCACCCGAGATATCACCAGATGTATATTGGATTTTCCCCTGACCCTGAGTGTCCGGCCCCATGAGACGGTGGTTTTCTCGGCCCCTGGTGGTCCGAGGTCGTTCCCGCTGTCAGATTCATGCGCCAGGGCCTCCCACAGACAATGCACTTTGATTTATTGCGCTATGTGTAATAGCACCCGAGATATCACCAGATATATATTGGATTTTTCCCTGACCCTGAGTGTCCGGCCCCATGCGACGGTGGTTGTCTCGGCCCCTGGTGGTCCGAGGTGGTTCCCGCTGCCCAGATTCATGCGCCAGGGCCTCCTACAGACAATGCCCTTTGATTTATTGCGCTATCTCTAATAGCACCTGAGGTATCACCAGATCTATGCTGGATTTTTACATGACCTTGGGCGACGGATTCCGAATCTCTGTAATTTTCTCGGCCCCTGGTGGCCCGAGGTCGTTCCTACTTCACAGATTCGTTCGCCAGTGCCTCCTACAGACAATGCACTTTTATTTATTGCGCTATCTCTAATAGCACCCGAGATATCACCAGATATATAATGGATTTTTCCCCGACCCTGAGTGTCCGGCCCCATGAGACGGTGGTATTCTCGGCCCCTGGTGGTCCGTGGTCGTTCCCGCTGCATAGATTCATGCGACAGGGCCTCCTACAGACAATGCACTTTAATTTATTGCGCTATCTCTAATAGCACCCGAGATATCACCAGATATATAATGGATTTTTCCCCGACCCTGACTGTCCGGCCCCATGAGACGGTGATTTTCTCGGCCCCTGGTGGTCGGAGGTCGTTCCCGCTGCACAGAATCATGCGCCAGGGCTTCCTGCAGACAATGCACTTTGGTTTATTGCGCTATCTCTAATAGCACCCGAGATATCACCAGATATATAATGGATTTTTCCCCGACCCTGAGTGTCCGGCCCCATGAGACGGTGGTTTTCTCGGCCCCTGGTGGTCCGAGGTCGTTCCCGCTACATAGATTCATGCGCCAGCGCCTCCTACAGACAATGCACTTTGGTTTATTGCGCTATCTCTAGTAGCACCCGAGATATCACCAGATATATATTGGATTATTCCCTGACCCTGAGTGTCCAACCCCATGAGACGGTGGTTTTATCGGCCCCTGGTGGTCCGAGGTCGATCCCGCTGCACAGATTCATGCGCCAGGGCCTCCTACAGACAATGCACTTTGATTTATTGCGCTTTCTGTAATAGCACCCGAGATATCACCATATATATATTGGATTTTTCCCTGACCCTGACAGCCCGGCCCCATGAGACGGTGATTTTCTCGGCCCCTGGTGGACCGAGGCCGATCCCGCTGCACAGATTCATGAGCCAGGGCCTCCTACAGACAATGCACTTTGATTTATTGCGCTATCTGTAATAGCACCCGAGGTATCACCAGATATATATTGGATTTTCCCCTGACCCTGAGTGTCCGGCCCCATGTGTCGGTGGTTTTCTCGGTCCCTCGTGGTCCGAGGTCGAGCCCGCTGCACAGATCCATGCGCCAGGGCCTCCTGCAGACAATGCACTTTGATTTATTGCGCTATCTGTAATAGCACCCGAGGTATCACCAGATATATATTGGATTTTTCCCTGACCCTGAGTGCCCGGCCCCATGCGACGGTGGTTGTCTCGGCCCCTGGTGGTCCGAGGTGGTTCCCGCTGCCCAGATTCATGCGCCAGGGCCTCCTACAGACAATGCCCTTTGATTTATTGCGCTATCTCTAATAGCACCTGAGATATCACCAGATCTATGCTGGATTTTTACATGACCTTGGGCGACGGATTCCGGATCTCTGTAATTTTCTCGGCCCCTGGTGGCCCGCGGTCGTTCCTACTTCACAGATTCGTTCGCCAGTGCCTCCTACAGACAATGCACTTTTATTTATTGCGCTATCTCTAATAGCACCCGAGATATCACCAGATATATAATGGATTTTTCCCCGACCCTGACTGTCCGGCCCCATGAGACGGTGATTTTCTCGGCCCCTGGTGGTCGGATGTCCTTCCCGCTGCACAGAATCATGCGCCAGGGCTTCCTGCAGACAATGCACTTTGGTTTATTGCGCTATCTCTAATAGCACCCGAGATATCACCAGATATATAATGGATTTTTCCCCGACCCTGAGTGTCCGGCCCCATGAGACGGTGGTTTTCTCGGCCCCTGGTGGTCCGAGGTCGTTCCCGCTGCATAGATTCATGCGCCAGCGCCTCCTACAGACAATGCACTTTGATTTATTGCGCTATCTCTAATAGCACCAAACATATCACCAGATATATATTGGTTTTTTCCCCGACCCTGAGTGTTCGGCCCCAAGAGACGGTGGTTTTCTCGGCCCCTGGTGGTCCGAGGTCGTTCCCGCTGCACAGATTCATGCGCTAGGCCCTCCTTCAGACAATGCACTTTGGATCATTGCGCTATCTCTAATAGCACCCGAGATATCACCAGATATATAATGGATTTTTCCCCGACCCTGACTGTCCGGCCCCATGAGACGGTGATTTTCTCGGCCCCTGGTGGTCGGAGGTCGTTCCCGCTGCACAGAATCATGCGCCAGGGCTTCCTGCAGACAATGCACTTTGGTTTATTGCGCTATCTCTAATAGCACCCGAGATATCACCAGATATATATTGGATTTTTCCCTGACCCTGAGTGTCCAACCCCATGAGACGGTGGTTTTATCGGCCCCTGCTGGTCCGAGGTCGTTCCCGCTGCACAGATTCATGCGCTAGGGCCTCCTTCAGACAATGCACTTTGGATCATTGCGCTATCTCTAATAGCACCCGAGATATCACCAGATATATGCTGGATTTTTACATGACCTTGGGTGACGGATTCCGAATATCTGTAATTTTCTCGGCCCCTGGTGGTCCGAGGTCGATCCCGCTGCACAGATTCATGCGCCAGGGCCCCCTGCATATAATTCACTTTGATTTATTGCGCTATCTCTAATAGCACCCGAGATATCACCAGATATATAATGGATTTTTCCCTGACCCTGACAGTCCGGCCCAATGAGACGGTGATTTTCTCGGCCCCTGGTGGTCCGAGGTCGATCCCGCTGCACAGATTCATGCGCCAGGGCCTCCTGCAGACAATGCACTTTGGTTTATTGCGCTATCTCTAATAGCACCCGAGGTATCACCAGATATATATTGGATTTTTCTCCGACCCTGACAGTCCGGCCCCATGTGTCGGTGGTTTTCTCGGCCCCTGGTGGTCCGAGGTCGTTCCCGCTGCACAGATTCATGCGCTAGGGCCTCCTGCAGACAATGTATTTTGATTTATTGCGCTATCTCTAATAGCACCCGAGATATCACCAGATATATAATGGATTTTTCCCTGACCCTGAGTGTTCGACCCCATGAGACGGTGGTTTTCTCGGTCCCTGGTTGTCCGAGGTCGTTCCCGCTGCACAGATTCATGCGCCAGGGCCTCCTACAGATAATGCACTTTGATTTATTGCGCTATCTATCATAGCGCCCGAGATATCACCAGATATTTATTGGATTTTTCCCTGACCCTGAGTGTCCGGCCCCATGAGACGGTGGTTTTCTCGGCCCCTGGTAGTCCGAGGTCGTTCCCGCTGCACAGATGCATGCGCCAGGGCCTGCTGCAGATTATTCACTTTGATTTATTGCGCTATCTCTATCAGCACCCGAGGTATCACCAGATATATATTGGATTTTTCCCCGACCCTGAGTGTCCGGCCCCATGAGACGGTGGTTTTCTCGGCCATTGGTGGTCCGAGGTCGTTCCCGCTGCACAGATGCATGCGCCAGGGCCTCCTGCAGACAATGCAATCTGATTTATTGCGCTATCTCTAATAGCACCCGAGATATCACCAGATATATATTGGATTTTTCCCTGACCCTGAGTGTCCGGCCCCATGTGTCGGTGGTTTTCTCGGCCCCTGGTGTTCCGAGGTCGATCCCGCTGCACAGATTCATGCGCCAGGCGCGCCTACAGACAATGCACTTTGATTTATTGCGCTATCTGTAATAGCACCCGAGATATCACCAGATATATATTGGATTTTTCCCCGACCCTGTTTGTCCGGCCCCATGAGACGGGGGTTTTCTCGGCCACTGGTGGTCCGAGGTCCCTCCCGCTGCACAGATGCACGCGCCAGGACCTCCTGCAGATAATTCACTTTGATTTATTGCGCTATCTCTATCAGCACCCGAGGTATCACCAGATATATATTGGATTTTTCCCCGACCCTGAGTGTCCGGCCCCATGAGACGGTGGTTTTCTCGGCCATTGGTGGTCCGAGGTCGTTCCCGCTGCACAGATGCATGCGCCAGGGCCGCCTACAGACGATGCACTTTGATTTATTGCGCTATCTCTAATAGCACCCGAGATATCGCCAGATATATATTGGATTTTTCCCTGACCCTGGGTGCCCGGCCCCATGAGACGGTGGTTCTCTCGGCCCCTGGTGGTCCGAGGTCGTTCCCGCTGCACAGATGCACGCGCCAGGGCCTCCTGCAGATAATTCACTTTGATTTATCGCGCTCTCTCTAATAGCACCCGAGATATTACCAGATATATATTGGATTTTTCCCTGACCCTGAGTCTCCGGCCCCATGTGACGGGGGTTTTCTCGGCCACTGGTGGTCCCAGGTCGTTCCCGCTGCACAGATGCACGCGCCAGGGCCTCCTGCAGATAATTGACTTTGATTTATCGCGCTATCTCTAATAGCACCCGAGATATCACCAGATATATGCTGGGTTTTCACATGACCTTGGGTGACGGATTCCGAATATCTGTAATTTTCTCGGCCCCTGGTGGTTCGAGGTCGTTTCTGCTGCACAGACTCATTCGCCAGTGCCTCCTACAGACAATACACTTTGATTTATTGGGCCATCTGTAATAGCACCCGAGATATCACCAGATATATATTTGATTTTTCCCTGACCCTGAGTGCCCGGCCCCATGTGTCGGTGATTTTCTCGGACCCTGGTGATCCGAGGCAGATACCGCTGCACAGATTCATGCGCCAGGGCCTCCTGCAGACAATGCAATCTGATTTATTGCGTTATCTCTAATAGCACCCGAGATATCACCAGATATATATTGGATTTTTCCCTGACCCTGAGTGTCCGGCCCCATGTGTCGGTGGTTTTCTCGGCCCCTGGTGGTCCGAGGTCGATCACGCTGCACAGATTCATGCGCCAGGGCCTCCTGCAGATAATTCACTTTGATTTATCGCGATATCTCTAATAGCACCCGAGATATCACCAGATATATATTGGATTTTTCCCCGACCATGAGTGTCCGGCCCCATGAGACGGTGGTTTTCTCGGCCCCTGGTGGTCAGAGGTTGTTCCCGCAGCACAGATTCATGCGCCAGGTCCTCCTACAGACAATGCACTTTGATTTATTGCGCTATCTCTAATAGCACCCGAGATATGACCAGATATATATTGGATTTTTCCCTGACCCTGGGTGCCCCGCCCCATGTGTCGGTGATTTTCTCGGACCCAGGTGGTCCGAGGTCGATCACGCTGCACAGATTCATGCGCTAGGGCCTCCTGCAGACAATGCACTTTGATATATCGCGCTATCTCTAATAGCACAGGAGATATCACCAGATATATATTGCATTTTTCCTTGACCCTGACAGTCCGGCCCCATGTGTCGATGGTTTTCTCGGTCCCTCGTGGTCCGTGATCGATCCCGCTGCACAGATTCATGCGCCAGGGCCTCCTACAGACAGTGCACTTTGATTTATTGCGCTATCTGTAATAGCACCCGAGATATCACCGGATTTATATTGGATTTTTACCTGATCCTGAGTGTCCGACCCCATGAGACGGTGGTTTTCTCGGCCCCTGGTGGTCCGAGGTCGTTCCCGCAGCACAGATTCATGAGCCAGGGCCTCCTGCAGACAATGCACTTTGATATATCGCGCTATCTCTAATAGCACCCGAGATATCACCAAATATTTATTGGATTTTTCCCTGACCCTGAGTGTCCGGCCCCATGAGACGGGGGTTTTCTCGGCCACTGGTGGTCCGAGGTCCCTCCCGCTGCACAGATGCACGCGCCAGGGCCTCCTGCAGATAATTCACTTTGATTTATCGCGCTCTCTCTAATAGCACCCGAGATATTACCAGATATATATTGGATTTTTCCCTGACCCCGAGTCTCCGGCCCCATGAGACGGGGGTTTTCTCGGCCACTGGTGGTCCCAGGTCGTTCCCGCTGCACAGATGCACGCGCCAGGGCCTCCTGCAGATAATTGACTTTGATTTATCGCGCTATCTCTAATAGCACCCGAGATATCACCAGATATATATTGGATTTTTCCCTGACCCTGAGTGTCCGGCCCAATGTGTCGGTGGTTTTCTCGGCCCCTGGTGATCCGAGGTAGATACCGCTGCACAGATTCATGCGCCAGGGCCTCCTGCAGACAATGCAATCTGATTTATTGCGTTATCTCTAATAGCACCCGAGATATCACCAGATATATATTGGATTTTTCCCTGACCCTGAGTGTCCGGCCCCATGTGTCGGTGGTTTTCTCGGCCCCTGGTGGTCCGAGGTCGATCCCGCTGCACAGATTCATGCGCCAGGCCCGCCTACAGACAATGCGCTTTGATTTATTGCGCTATCTGTAATAGCACCCGAGATATCACCAGATATATATTGGATTTTTCGCTGAATCTGACAGTCCGGCCCCATGTGTCGGTGATTTTCTCGGACCCAGGTGGTCCGAGGTCGATCACGCTGCACAGATTCATGCGCTAGGGCCTCCTGCAGACAATGCACTTTGATATATCGCGCTATCTCTAATAGCACCCGAGATATCACCAGATATATATTGCATTTTTCCTTGACCCTGACAGTCCGGCCCCATGTGTCGATGGTTTTCTCGGTCCCTCGTGGTCCCTGATCGATCCCGCTGCACAGATTCATGCGCCAGGGCCCCTTGCAGATAATTCACTTTGGTTTATTGCGCTATCTGTAATAGCACCCGAGATATCACCAGATATATATTGGCTTTTCCCCTGACCCTGAGTGTCCGGCCCCATGATTCTGCGGTTTTCTCGGCCCCTGGTGGTACGAGGTCGTTCCCGCTGCACAGATTCATGCGCCAGGGCCTCCTGCAGATAATTCACTTTGGTTTATTGCGCTATCTCTAATAGCACCCGAGATATCACCAGATATATATTGGATTTTTCCCTAACCCTGAGTGTCCGGCCCCATGAGACTGTGTTTTTCTCGGCCCCTGGGGGTCCGAGTTCGTTCCCGCTGCACAGATTCATGCGCCAGGGCCTCCTGCAGATAATTCACTTTGGTTTATTGCGCTACCTCTGATTTCACCCGAGATATCATCAGATATATATTGGATATTTCCCTGACCCTGAGCGTCCGGCCCCATGAGACGGTGGTTTTCTCGGCCCCTGGTGGTCCGAGGTCGTTCCCGCTGCGCAGATTCATGCGCCAGGGCCTCCTGCAGACAATGCACTTTGATTTATGGCGTTATATCTAATAGCACCCGAGATATCATCAGATACATCCTGGATTATTACATGACCTTGTGTGTCCGGCCCCATGAGACGGTGGTTTTCTCGGCCGCTGGTGGTCCGAGGTCGTCCCCGCTGCACAGATGCAGGACCCAGGGCCTCCTGCAGATAACTCACTTCGATTTATCGCGCTATCTCTAATAGCACCCGTGATATCACCAGATATATATTGGCTTTTCCCCTGACCCTGAGTGTCCGGCCCCATGAGACGGTGGTTTTCCCGGCCCCTGGTGGTCCGAGGTCGATCCGGCTGCACAGATTCATGCGCCAGGCCCTCCTACAGATAATTCACTTTGATTTATCGCGCTATCTCTAATAGCACCCGAGATATCACCAGATATATATTGGATTTTTCCCTGACCCAGTGTGTCCGGCCCCATGAGTCGGTAGTTTTCTCGGCCGCTGGTGGTCCGAAGACGTTCCCGTTGCACAGATTCATGCGCCAGGCCCTCCTACACATAATGCACTTTGAATTATTGCGCTATCTGTAATAGCACCCGAGATATCACCATATAAATATTGGATTTTTCCCCGACCCTGAGTGTCCGGCCCCATGTGTCGGTGGTTTTCTCGGCCCCTGGTGTACCGTGGTCGTTCCCGCTGCACAGATGCATGCGCCAGTGCCTCCTGCAGATAATTCACTCTGATTTATCGCGCCATCTCTAATAGCACCCGAGATATCACCAGATATATATTGGATTTTTCCCCGACCCTGAGTGTCCGGCCCCATTAGACGGTGGTTTTCTCGGCCCCTGGTGGTCAGAGGTCGTTCCCGCTGCACAGATTCATGCGCCAGGGCCTCCTGCAGACAATGCACTTTGATTTATTGCGCTATCTCTAATATCACCCGAGATATCACCAGATGTATATAGGATTTTTCGCTGAACCTGACAGTCCGGCCCCATGAGACGGTGATTTTCTCGGCCCCTGGTGGCTCGAGGTCGATCCCGCTGCACAGATTCATGCGCCAGGGCCTCCTACAGACAGTGCACTTTGATTTATTGTGCTATCTGTAATAGCACCCGAGATATCACCAGATATATATTGGATTTTCCCTGACCCTGAGTGTCCGGCGCCATGAGACGGTGGTTTTCTCGGCTCCTGGTGGTCCGAGGTCTTGCCCGCTGCACAGATACATGCGCCAGGGCCTCCTGCAGACCTTGCACTTTGATTTATTGCTCTATCTGTAATAGCACCCGAGATATCACCAGATTTATATTGGATTTTTCCCTGACCCTGAGCGACCGACCCCATGAGATGGTGGTTTTCTCGGCCCCTGGTGGTCCGAGGTCGTTCCCGCTGCACAGATTCATGAGCTAGGTCCTCCTGCAGACCTTGCACTTTGATTTATTGCGCTACCTGTAATAGCACCCGAGATATCACCAGATATATATTGGATTTTTCCCTGACCCTGAGTGTCCGACACCATGAGACGTTAGTTTTCTCGGCCCCTGGTGGTCCGAGGTCGTGCCCGCTGCACAGATTCATGCGCCAGGGCCTCCTGCAGACAATGCACTTTGATTTATTGCGCTATCTCTAATATCACCCGAGATATCTCTAGATATATATTGGATTTTTCGCTGAACCTGACAGTCCGGCCCCATGAGACGGTGATTTTCTCGGCCCCTGGTGGCCCGAGGTCGATCCCGCTGCACAGATTCATGCGCCAGGGCCTCCTACAGACAATGCACTTTGATTTATTGCACTACCTATAATAGCACCCGAGATATCACCAGATATATATTGGATTTTTCCCTGACCCTGGGTGCCCGGCCCCATGTGTCGGTGATTTTCTCGGACCCTGGTGGACCGAGGTAGATACCGCTGCACGGATTCATGCGCCAGGGCCTCCTGCAGACAATGCACTTTGATTTATTGCGCAATCTCTAATAGCACCCGAGATATCACCAGATATATATTGGATTTTTCCCTGACCCTGACAGTCCGACCCCATGAGACGCTGGTTTTCTCGGCCCCTGGTGGCCCGAGGTCGATCCCGCTGAACAGATTCGTGCGTCAGGGCCTCCTACAGACAATGCACATTGGTTTACTGCGCTATCTGTAATAGCACCCGAGATATCACCAGACATATATTGGCTTTTCCCCTGACCCTGAGTGTCCGGCCCCATGAGACGGTGGTTTTCTCAGCCCCTGCTGGTCCGAGGTCGTTCCCGCTGCACAGATTCATGCGCCAGTGCCTCCTGCAGATAATTCACTTTGATTTATTGCGCTGTCTGTAATAGCACCCGAGAAAGCTCCATATATATGCTGGATTTTTACATGACTTTGGGTGACGGATACCTAAAATCTGTAATTTTCTCGGCCCCTGGTGGTCCGAGGTCGTTCCTGCTGCACAGATTCATGCGCCAGGGCCTCCTGCAGATAATTCACTTTGGTTTATTGCGCTATCTGTAATAGCACCCGAGATATCACCAGATATATATTGGCTTTTCCCCTGACCCTGAGTGTCCGGCCCCATGATTCTGCGGTTTTCTCGGCCCCTGGTGGTACGAGGTCGTTCCCGCTGCACAGATTCATGCGCCAGGGCCTCCTGCAGATAATTCACTTTGGTTTATTGCGCTATCTCTAATAGCACCCGAGATATCACCAGATATATATTGGATTTTTCCCTAACCCTGAGTGTCCGGCCCCATGAGACTGTGTTTTTCTCGGCCCCTGGTGGTCCGAGGTCGTTCCCGCTGCGCAGATTCATGCGCCAGGGCCTCCTGCAGACAATGCACTTTGATTTATGGCGTTATATCTAATAGCACCCGAGATATCATCAGATACATCCTGGATTATTACATGACCTTGTGTGTCCGGCCCCATGAGACGGTGGTTTTCTCGGCCGCTGGTGGTCCGAGGTCGTCCCCGCTGCACAGATGCAGGACCCAGGGCCTCCTGCAGATAACTCACTTCGATTTATCGCGCTATCTCTAATAGCACCCGAGATATCACCAGATATATATTGGCTTTTCCCCTGACCCTGAGTGTCCGGCCCCATGAGACGGTGGTTTTCCCGGCCCCTGGTGGTCCGAGGTCGATCCGGCTGCACAGATTCATGCGCCAGGCCCTCCTACAGATAATTCACTTTGATTTATCGCGCTATCTCTAATAGCACCCGAGATATCACCAGATATATATTGGATTTTTCCCTGACCCAGTGTGTCCGGCCCCATGAGTCGGTAGTTTTCTCGGCCGCTGGTGGTCCGAAGACGTTCCCGTTGCACAGATTCATGCGCCAGGCCCTCCTACAGATAATGCACTTTGAATTATTGCGCTATCTGTAATAGCACCCGAGATATCACCATATAAATATTGGATTTTTCCCCGACCCTGAGTGTCCGGCCCCATGTGTCGGTGGTTTTCTCGGCCCCTGGTGTACCGTGGTCGTTCCCGCTGCACAGATGCATGCGCCAGTGCCTCCTGCAGATAATTCACTCTGATTTATCGCGCCATCTCTAATAGCACCCGAGATATCACCAGATATATATTGGATTTTTCCCCGACCCTGAGTGTCCGGCCCCATTAGACGGTGGTTTTCTCGGCCCCTGGTGGTCAGAGGTCGTTCCCGCTGCACAGATTCATGCGCCAGGGCCTCCTGCAGACAATGCACTTTGATTTATTGCGCTATCTCTAATATCACCCGAGATATCACCAGATGTATATAGGATTTTTCGCTGAACCTGACAGTCCGGCCCCATGAGACGGTGATTTTCTCGGCCCCTGGTGGCCCGAGGTCGATCCCGCTGCACAGATTCATGCGCCAGGGCCTCCTACAGACAGTGCACTTTGATTTATTGTGCTATCTGTAATAGCACCCGAGATATCACCAGATATATATTGGATTTTCCCTGACCCTGAGTGTCCGGCGCCATGAGACGGTGGTTTTCTCGGCTCCTGGTGGTCCGAGGTCTTGCCCGCTGCACAGATACATGCGCCAGGGCCTCCTGCAGACCTTGCACTTTGATTTATTGCTCTATCTGTAATAGCACCCGAGATATCACCAGATTTATATTGGATTTTTCCCTGACCCTGAGCGACCGACCCCATGAGATGGTGGTTTTCTCGGCCCCTGGTGGTCCGAGGTCGTTCCCGCTGCACAGATTCATGAGCTAGGTCCTCCTGCAGACCTTGCACTTTGATTTATTGCGCTACCTGTAATAGCACCCGAGATATCACCAGATATATATTGGATTTTTCCCTGACCCTGAGTGTCCGACACCATGAGACGTTAGTTTTCTCGGCCCCTGGTGGTCCGAGGTCGTGCCCGCTGCACAGATTCATGCGCCAGGGCCTCCTGCAGACAATGCACTTTGATTTATTGCGCTATCTCTAATATCACCCGAGATATCTCTAGATATATATTGGATTTTTCGCTGAACCTGACAGTCCGGCCCCATGAGACGGTGATTTTCTCGGCCCCTGGTGGCCCGAGGTCGATCCCGCTGCACAGATTCATGCGCCAGGGCCTCCTACAGACAATGCACTTTGATTTATTGCACTACCTATAATAGCACCCGAGATATCACCAGATATATATTGGATTTTTCCCTGACCCTGGGTGCCCGGCCCCATGTGTCGGTGATTTTCTCGGACCCTGGTGGACCGAGGTAGATACCGCTGCACGGATTCATGCGCCAGGGCCTCCTGCAGACAATGCACTTTGATTTATTGCGCAATCTCTAATAGCACCCGAGATATCACCAGATATATATTGGATTTTTCCCTGACCCTGACAGTCCGACCCCATGAGACGCTGGTTTTCTCGGCCCCTGGTGGCCCGAGGTCGATCCCGCTGAACAGATTCGTGCGTCAGGGCCTCCTACAGACAATGCACATTGGTTTACTGCGCTATCTGTAATAGCACCCGAGATATCACCAGACATATATTGGCTTTTCCCCTGACCCTGAGTGTCCGGCCCCATGAGACGGTGGTTTTCTCAGCCCCTGCTGGTCCGAGGTCGTTCCCGCTGCACAGATTCATGCGCCAGTGCCTCCTGCAGATAATTCACTTTGATTTATTGCGCTGTCTGTAATAGCACCCGAGAAAGCTCCATATATATGCTGGATTTTTACATGACTTTGGGTGACGGATTCCTAAAATCTGTAATTTTCTCGGCCCCTGGTGGTCCGAGGTCGTTCCTGCTGCACAGATTCATGCGCCAGGGCCTGCTGCAGATTATTCACTTTGATTTATTGCGCTATCTCTATCAGCACCCGAGGTATCACCAGATATATATTGGATTTTTCCCTGACCCTGAGTGTCCGGCCCCATGAGACGGTGGTTTTCTCGGCCCCTGGTAGTCCGAGGTCATTCCCGCTGCACAGATGCATGCGCCAGGGCCTGCTGCAGATTATTCACTTTGATTTATTGCGCTATCTCTATCAGCACCCGAGGTATCACCAGATATATATTGGATTTTTCCCCGACCCTGAGTGTCCGGCCCCATGAGACGGTGGTTTTCTCGGCCATTGGTGGTCCGAGGTCGTTCCCGCTGCACAGATGCATGCGCCAGGGCCTCCTGCAGACAGTGCAATCTGATTTATTGCGCTATCTCTAATAGCACCCGAGATATCACCAGATATATATTGGATTTTTCCCTGACCCTGAGTGTCCGGCCCCATGTGTCGGTGGGTTTCTCGGCCCCTGGTGTTCCGAGGTCGATCCCGCTGCACAGATTCATGCGCCAGGCGCGCCTACAGACAATGCACTTTGATTTATTGCGCTATCTGTAATAGCACCCGAGATATCACCAGATATATATTGGATTTTTCCCCGACCCTGTTTGTCCGGCCCCATGAGACGGGGGTTTTCTCGGCCACTGGTGGTCCGAGGTCCCTCCCGCTGCACAGATGCACGCGCCAGGACCTCCTGCAGATAATTCACTTTGATTTATTGCGCTATCTCTATCAGCACCCGAGGTATCACCAGATATATATTGGATTTTTCCCCGACCCTGAGTGTCCGGCCCCATGAGACGGTGGTTTTCTCGGCCATTGGTGGTCCGAGGTCGTTCCCGCTGCACAGATGCATGCGCCAGGGCCGCCTACAGACGATGCACTTTGATTTATTGCGCTATCTCTAATAGCACCCGAGATATCGCCAGATATATATTGGATTTTTCCCTGACCCTGGGTGCCCGGCCCCATGAGACGGTGGTTCTCTCGGCCCCTGGTGTTCCGAGGTCGTTCCCGCTGCACAGATGCACGCGCCAGGGCCTCCTGCAGATAATTCACTTTGATTTATCGCGCTCTCTCTAATAGCACCCGAGATATTACCAGATATATATTGGATTTTTCCCTGACCCTGAGTCTCCGGCCCCATGAGACGGGGGTTTTCTCGGCCACTGGTGGTCCCAGGTCGTTCCCGCTGCACAGATGCACGCGCCAGGGCCTCCTGCAGATAATTGACTTTGATTTATCGCGCTATCTCTAATAGCACCCGAGATATCACCAGATATATGCTGGATTTTCACATGACCTTGGGTGACGGATTCCGAATATCTGTAATTTTCTCGGCCCCTGGTGGTCCGAGGTCGTTTCTGCTGCACAGACTCATTCGCCAGTGCCTCCTACAGACAATACACTTTGATTTATTGGGCTATCTGTAATAGCACCCGAGATATCACCAGATATATATTTGATTTTTCCCTGACCCTGAGTGCCCGGCCCCATGTGTCGGTGATTTTCTCGGACCCTGGTGATCCGAGGTAGATACCGCTGCACAGATTCATGCGCCAGGGCCTCCTGCAGACAATGCAATCTGATTTATTGCGTTATCTCTAATAGCACCCGAGATATCACCAGATATATATTGGATTTTTCCCTGACCCTGAGTGTCCGGCCCCATGTGTCGGTGGTTTTCTCGGCCCCTGGTGGTCCGAGGTCGATCACGCTGCACAGATTCATGCGCCAGGGCCTCCTGCAGATAATTCACTTTGATTTATCGCGATATCTCTAATAGCACCCGAGATATCACCAGATATATATTGGATTTTTCCCCGACCATGAGTGTCCGGCCCCATGAGACGGTGGTTTTCTCGGCCCCTGGTGGTCAGAGGTTGTTCCCGCAGCACAGATTCATGCGCCAGGTCCTCCTACAGACAATGCACTTTGATTTATTGCGCTATCTCTAATAGCACCCGAGATATGACCAGATATATATTGGATTTTTCCCTGACCCTGGGTGCCCCGCCCCATGTGTCGGTGATTTTCTCGGACCCAGGTGGTCCGAGGTCGATCCCGCTGCACAGATTCATGCGCTAGGGCCTCCTGCAGACAATGCACTTTGATATATCGCGCTATCTCTAATAGAACCCGAGATATCATCAGATACATCCTGGATTATTACATAACCTTGGGTGTCCGGCACCATGTGTCGGTGGTTTTCTCGGCCCCTGGAGGTCCGAGGTCGTTCCCGCTGCACTGATTCATGCGCCAGGGCCCCTTGCAGATAATTCACTTTGGTTTATTGCGCTATCTGTAATAGCACCCGAGATATCACCAGATATATATTGGCTTTTCCCCTGACCCTGAGTGTCCGGCCCCATGATTCTGCGGTTTTCTCGGCCCCTGGTGGTACGAGGTCGTTCCCGCTGCACAGATTCATGCGCCAGGGCCTCCTGCAGATAATTCACTTTGGTTTATTGCGCTACCTCTGATTTCACCCGAGATATCACCAGATATATATTGGATATTTCCCTGACCCTGAGCGTCCGGCCCCATGAGACGGTGGTTTTCTCGGCCCCTGGTGGTCCGAGGTCGTTCCCGCTGCGCAGATTCATGCGCCAGGGCCTCCTGCAGACAATGCACTTTGATTTATGGCGTTATATCTAATAGCACCCGAGATATCATCAGATACATCCTGGATTATTACATGACCTTGTGTGTCCGGCCCCATGAGACGGTGGTTTTCTCGGCCGCTGGTGGTCCGAGGTCGTCCCCGCTGCACAGATGCAGGACCCAGGGCCTCCTGCAGATAACTCACTTCGATTTATCGCGCTATCTCTAATAGCACCCGAGATATCACCAGATATATATTGGCTTTTCCCCTGACCCTGAGTGTCCGGCCCCATGAGACGGTGGTTTTCCCGGCCCCTGGTGGTCCGAGGTCGATCCGGCTGCACAGATTCATGCGCCAGGCCCTCCTACAGATAATTCACTTTGATTTATCGCGCTATCTCTAATAGCACCCGAGATATCACCAGATATATATTGGATTTTTCCCTGACCCAGTGTGTCCGGCCCCATGAGTCGGTAGTTTTCTCGGCCGCTGGTGGTCCGAAGACGTTCCCGTTGCACAGATTCATGCGCCAGGCCCTCCTACAGATAATGCACTTTGAATTATTGCGCTATCTGTAATAGCACCCGAGATATCACCATATAAATATTGGATTTTTACCCGACCCTGAGTGTCCGGCCCCATGTGTCGGTGGTTTTCTCGGCCCCTGGTGTACCGTGGTCGTTCCCGCTGCACAGATGCATGCGCCAGTGCCTCCTGCAGATAATTCACTTTGATTTATCGCGCCATCTCTAATAGCACCCGAGATATCACCAGATATATATTGGATTTTTCCCCGACCCTGAGTGTCCGGCCCCATTAGACGGTGGTTTTCTCGGCCCCTGGTGGTCAGAGGTCGTTCCCGCTGCACAGATTCATGCGCCAGTGCCTCCTGCAGATAATTCACTTTGATTTATTGCGCTGTCTGTAATAGCACCCGAGAAAGCTCCATATATATGCTGGATTTTTACATGACTTTGGGTGACGGATACCTAAAATCTGTAATTTTCTCGGCCCCTGGTGGTCCGAGGTCGTTCCTGCTGCACAGATTCATGCGCCAGGGCCTCCTACCGATAATTCACTTTGGGTTATTGCGCTATCTCTAATAGCACCCAAGATATCACCAGATATATATTGGATTTTCCCCTGACCCTGAGTGTCCGGCCCCAAGAGACTGTGGTTTTCTCCGCCCCTGGTGGTCCGAGGTCGTTCCCGCTGCACAGATTCATGCGCCAGTGCCTCCTGCAGATAATTCACTTTGATTTATCGCGCCATCTCTAATAGCACCCGAGATATCACCAGATATATATTGGATTTTTCCCCGACCCTGAGTGTCCGGCCCCATTAGACGGTGGTTTTCTCGGCCCCTGGTGGTCAGAGGTCGTTCCCGCTGCACAGATTCATGCGCCAGGGCCTCCTACAGACAATGCACTTTGATTTATTGCGCTATCTCTAATAGCACCCGAGATATCACCAGATAAATATTGGATTTTTCCCTGACCCTGAGTGCCCGGCCCCATGAGACGGTGGCTTTCTCGGCCCCTGGTGGTCCGAGGTCGATCCTCCTGCTCGGATTCATGCGCATGGACCTCATACGGACAATGCACTTTGTTGTATTGCGCTATCTCTAATAGCACCCGAGATATCACCAGATATATGCTGGATTTTTACATGACCTTGGGTGACGGATACCGAAAATCTGTAATTTTTTTAGCCCCTGGTGTTCCGACGTCGTTGCCGCTGCACAGATTCATGCGTCAGGGCTTCCTGCAGGCAATGCACATTGATTTATCGCGCCATCTGTAATAGCACCCGAGATATCACTAGATTTATACTGGATTTTTCCCTGACCCTGACAGTCCGGCCGCATGAGGCGGTGATTTTCTCGGCCCCTGGTGGTCCGAGGTCGATCCCGCTGCATAGATTCATGCGCCAGGGCCTCCTACAGACAATGCACTTCGAATTATTGCGCTATCTATAATAGTACCCGAGATATCACCAGATATATATTGGATTTTTCCCTGACCCTGAGTGTCCGACCCCATGAGACGGTGGTTTTCTCGGCCCCTGGTGGTCCGAGGTCGCTCCCGCTGCACAGATTCATGCGCCAGGGCCTCCGGCAGACAATGCACTTTGGTTTATTGCGCTATCTCTAATAGCACCCGAGATATCACCAGATATATATTGGATTTTCCCATGACCCTGAGTGTCCGGCCCCATGAGACGGTGGGTTTCTCGGCCCCTGGTGGTACGAGGTCGTTGCTGCTGCACAGATTCATGCGCCAGGGCCTCCGGCAGACAATGCACTTTGAGTTATTGCGCTATCTCTAATAGCACCCGAGATATCACCAGATATATATTGGATTTTTCCCTGACCCTGACAGACCGGCCCCATGAGACGGTGGTTTTCTCGGCCGCTGGTGGTCCGAGGTCGTTCCCGCTGCACAGATGCATGCGCCAGGGCCTCCTACAGATAATGCACTTTGATTTATTGCGCTATCTGTAATAGCACCCGAGATATCACCAGATATATATTGGATTTTTCCCCGACCCTGAGTGTTCGGCCCCATGAGACGGTGGTTTTCTCGGCCGCTGGTGTTCCGAGGTCGTTCCCGCTGCACAGATGCATGCGCCAGGGCCTCCTGCAGATAACACACTTTGATTTATCGCGCTATCTCTAATAGCACCCGAAATATCACCCGATATGTATTGGATTTTTCCCTGACCCTGAGTGTCCGGCCCCATGAGACGGTGGTTTTCTCGGCCCCTGGTGATCCGAGGTCGATCCCGCTGCACAGATTCATGCTCCAGGGCCTCCTACAGACAATACACTCTGATTTATTGCGCTATCTATAATAGCACCCGAGATATCACCAGATATATATAGGATTTTTCCCTGACCCTGAGTGTCCGACCCCATGAGACGGTGGTTTTCTCGGCCCCTGGTGGTCCGAGGTCGTTCCCGCTGCACAGATTCATGCGCCAGGGCCTCCTGCAGACAATGCACTTTGATTTATTGCGCTATCTGTAATAGCACCCGAGATATCACCAGATTTATATTGTATTTTTCCCTGACCCTGACTGTCCGGCACCATGGGATTGTGGTTTTCTCGGCCCCTGGAGGTCCGAGGTCGTTCCCGCTGCACAGATTCATGCGCCAGGGCCTCCGGCAGACAATGCACTTTGAGTTATTGCGCTATCTCTAATAGCACCCGAGATATCACCAGATATATATTGGATTTTTCCCTGACCCCGACAGTCCGGCCCCATGAGACGGTGGTTATCTCGGCCGTTGGTGGTCACAGGTCGTTCCCGCTGCACAGATGCATGCGCCAGGGCCTCCTACAGATAATGCACTTTGATTTACTGCGCTATCTCTAATTGCAGCCGAGATATCACCAGATATATGCTGGATTTTTACATGACCTTGGGTGACGGATACCGAAAATCTGTAATTTTTTTGGCCTCTGGTGTTCCGACGTCGTTGCTGCCGCACAGATTCATGCGCCAGGGCTTCCTGCAGACAATGCACTTTGATTTATCGCGGTGTCTGTAATAGAACCCAAGATAACACCAGATATATATTCGTTTTTTCCCTGACCCTGAGTGCCCGGCCCCATGTGTCGGTGGTTTTCTCGGCCCCTGGTGGTCTGTGGTCGATCCCGCTGCACAGATTCATGCGCCAGGGCCACCTGCAGATAATTCACTTTGGTTTATTGCGCTATCTCTAATAGCACCCGAGATATCACCAGATATCTATTGGATTTTTCCATGACCCTGTCTGTCCGGCCCCATGAGACGGTGGTTTTCTCGGCCGCTGGTGGTCCGAGGTCGTTCCCACTGCACAGATGCATGCGCCAGGGCCTCCTGCAGATAACAGACTTTGATTTATCGCGCTATCTCTAATAGCACCCGAGATATCACCCGATATGTATTGGATTTTTCCCTGACCCTGAGTGTCCGACACCATGAGACGGTGGTTTTCTCGTCCCCTGGCGGTCCGAGATCGATCCCGCTGCACAGATTCATGCGCCAGGGCCTGCTGCAGACAATGCACTTTGGTTTATTGCGCTATCTCCAATAGCACCCGAGACATAGCCAGATATATATTGGATTTGTCCCTGGCCCTGAGTGTCCGGCCCCATGAGACGGTAGTTTTCTCGGCCCCTGGTGGTCCGAGGTCGATCCCGCTGCACAGATTCATGCGCCAGGGCGTCCTACAGATAATGCACTTTGATTTATTGCGCTATCTGTAATAGCACCCGAGATATCACCAGATATATATTGGACTTTTCCCCGACCCTGAGTGTCCGGCCCCATGAGACGGTGGTTTTCTCGGCCCCTGGTGGTAAGAGGTCGTTCCCGCTGCCCAGATTCGTGCGCCAGGGCCTCCTACAGTCAAAGCACTTTGATTTATTGCGCTATCTGTAATAGCTCCTGGGATATCACTAGATATATATTGGATTTTTCCCTGACCCTGACAGTCCGGCCCCATGAGACGGTGGTTTTCTCGGTCCCTCGTGGTCCGAGGTCGATCCCGCTGCACAGATTCATGCTCCAGGGCCTCCTACAGACAATACACTCTGATTTATTGCGCTATCTGTAATAGCACCCGTGACATCACCATATATAAATTGGATTTTTCCCCGACCCTGAGTGTCCGGCCCCATGAGACGGTGGTTTTCTCGGCCCCTGCTGGTCCGAGGTCGCTCCCGCTGCACAGATTCATGCGCCAGGGCCTCCGGCAGACAATGCACTTTGGTTTATTGCGCTATCTCTAATAGCACCCGAGATATCACCAGATATATATTGGATTTTTCCATGACCCTGAGTGTCCGGCCCCATGAGACGGTGGGTTTCTCGGCCCCTGGTGGTACGAGGTCGTTGCCGCTGCACAGATTCATGCGCCAGGGCCTCCGGCAGACAATGCACTTTGAGTTATTGCGCTATCTCTAATAGCACCCGAGATATCACCAGATATATATTGGATTCTTCCCTGACCCTGACAGTCCGGCCCCATGAGACGGTGGTTTTCTCGGCCGCTGGTGGCCCGAGGTCGTTCCCGCTGCACAGATGCATGCGCCAGGGCCTCCTACAGATAATGCACTTTGATTTATTGCGCTATCTGTAATAGCACCCGAGATATCACCAGATATATATTGGATTTTTCCCCGACCCTGAGTGTCCGGCCCCATGAGACGGTGGTTTTCTCGGCCGCTGGTGGTCCGAGGTCGTTCCCGCTGCACAGATGCATGCGCCAGGGCCTCCTGCAGGTAACACAATTTGATTTATCGCGCTATCTCTAATAGCACCAGAAATATCACCCGATATGTATTGGATTTTTCCCTGACCCTGACAGTCCGGCCGCATGAGACGGTAGTTTTCTCGGCCCCTGGTGATCCGAGGTCGATCCCGCTGCACAGATTCATGCGCCAGGGCCTCCTACAGACAATGCACTTTGAATTATTGCGCTATCTCTAATAGCACCCGAGATATCACCAGATATATATTGGATTTTTCCCTGATCCTGACAGTCCGGCCCCATGTGTCGATGGTTTTCTCGGTCCCTCGTGGTCCGAGGTCGATCCCGCTGCACAGATTCATGCTCCAGGGCCTCCTACAGACAATACACTCTGATTTATTGCGCAATCTGTAATAGCACCCGAGATATCACCAGATATATATTGGATTTTTCCCTGACCATGAGTGTCCATGCACCATGAGATTGTGGTTTTCTCGGCCCCTGCTGGTCCGAGGTCGATCCCGCTGCACAGATTCATGCGCCAGGGCCTCCGGCAGACAATGCACTTTGGTTTATTGCGCTATCTCTAATAGCACCCGAGATATCACCAGATATATATTGGATTTTTCCCTGACCCTGACAGTCCGGCCCCATGAGACGGTGATTTTCTCGGCCCCTGGTGGTACGAGGTCGTTCCCGCTGCACAGAATCATGCGCCAGGGCTTCCTGCAGGCAATGCACTTTGATTTATGGCGCTATCTCTAATAGCAGACGAGATATCACTAGATATATGCTGGATTCTTCCCTGACACTGAGTGTCCGGCCCGATGTGTCGGTGGTTTTCTCGGCCCCTGGTGGTCCGTGGTCGTTCCCGCTGCAGATAATTCACTTTGGTTTAGTGCGCTATCTCTAAGAGAACCCGAGATATCACCAGATATATATTGAATTTTTCAACCGACCCTGAGTGTCCGGCCCCATGAGACGGTGGTCTTCTCGGACCCTGGGGATCCGAGGTCGTTCCCGCTGAACAGATTCATGCGCCAAGGCCTCCTACAGACAATGCACTTTGATTTATTGCGCTATGTGTAATAGCACCCGAGATATCACCAGATATATAATGGATTTTCCCCTGACCCTGAGTGTCCGGCCCCATAAGACGGTGGTTTTCTCGGCCCCTGGTGGTCCCAGGTCGTTCCCGCTGGCCAGATTCATGCGCCAGGGCCTCCTACAGACAATGCACTTTGATTTATTGCGCTATGTGTAATAGCACCCGAGATATCACCAGATATATAATGGATTTTCCCCTGGCCCTGAGTGTCCGGCCCCATAAGACGGTGGTTTTCTCGGCCCCTGGTGGTCCCAGGTCGTTCCCGCTGGCCAGATTCATGCGCCAGGGCCTCCTACAGACAATGCACTTTGATTTATTGCGCTATCTATAATAGCACCCGAGATATCACCAGATATATATAGGATTTTTCCCTGACCCTGAGTGTCCGACCCCATGAGACGGTGGTTTTCTCGGCCCCTGGTGGTCCGAGGTCGTTCCCGCTGCACAGATTCATGCGCCAGGGCCTCCTGCAGACAATGCACTTTGATTTATTGCGCTATCTGTAATAGCACCCGAGATATCACCAGATTTATATTGTATTTTTCCCTGACCCTGACTGTCCGGCACCATGGGATTGTGGTTTTCTCGGCCCCTGGAGGTCCGAGGTCGTTCCCGCTGCACAGATTCATGCGCCAGGGCCTCCTGCAGACAATGCACTTTGATTTATTGCGCTATCTGTAATAGCACCCGAGATATCACCAGATTTATATTGTATTTTTCCCTGACCCTGACTGTCCGGCACCATGGGATTGTGGTTTTCTCGGCCCCTGGAGGTCCGAGGTCGTTCCCGCTGCACAGATTCATGCGCCAGGGCCTCCGGCAGACAATGCACTTTGAGTTATTGCGCTATCTCTAATAGCACCCGAGATATCACCAGATATATATTGGATTTTTCCCTGACCCCGACAGTCCGGCCCCATGAGACGGTGGTTATCTCGGCCGTTGGTGGTCAGAGGTCGTTCCCGCTGCACAGATGCATGCGCCAGGGCCTCCTACAGATAATGCACTTTGATTTACTGCGCTATCTCTAATTGCAGCCGAGATATCACCAGATATATGCTGGATTTTTACATGACCTTGGGTGACGGATACCGAAAATCTGTAATTTTTTTGGCCTCTGGTGTTTCGACGTCGTTGCTGCCGCACAGATTCATGCGCCAGGGCTTCCTGCAGACAATGCAATTTGATTTATCGCGGTGTCTGTAATAGAACCCAAGATAACACCAGATATATATTCGTTTTTTCCCTGACCCTGAGTGCCCGGCCCCATGTTTCGGTGGTTTTCTCGGCCCCTGGTGGTCCGTGGTCGATCCCGCTGCACAGATTCATGCGCCAGGGCCACCTGCAGATAATTCACTTTGGTTTATTGCGCTATCTCTAATAGCACCCGAGATATCACCAGATATGTATTGGATTTTTCCATGACCCTGACTGTCCGGCCCCATGAGACGGTGGTTTTCTCGGCCGCTGGTGGTCCGAGGTCGTTCCCACTGCACAGATGCATGCGCCAGGGCCTCCTGCAGATAACAGACTTTGATTTATCGCGCTATCTCTAATAGCACCCGAGATATCACCCGATATGTATTGGATTTTTCCCTGACCCTGAGTGTCCGACACCATGAGACGGTGGTTTTCTCGTCCCCGGGCGGTCCGAGATCGATCCCGCTGCACAGATTCATGCGCCAGGGCCTGCTGCAGACAATGCACTTTGGTTTATTGCGCTATCTCCAATAGCACCCGAGACATAGCCAGATATATATTGGATTTGTCCCTGGCCCTGAGTGTCCGGCCCCATGAGACGGTAGTTTTCTCGGCCCCTGGTGGCCCGAGGTCGATCCCGCTGCACAGATTCATGCTCCAGGGCCTCCTACAGACAATACACTCTGATTTATTGCGCAATCTGTAATAGCACCCGAGATATCACCAGATATATATTGGATTTTTCCCTGACCCTGAGTGTCCATGCACCATGAGATTGTGGTTTTCTCGGCCCCTGCTGGTCCGAGGTCGATCCCGCTGCACAGATTCATGCGCCAGGGCCTCCGGCAGACAATGCACTTTGGTTTATTGCGCTATCTCTAATAGCACCCGAGATATCACCAGATATATATTGGATTTTTCCCTGACCCTGACAGTCCGGCCCCATGAGACGGTGATTTTCTCGGCCCCTGGTGGTACGAGGTCGTTCCCGCTGCACAGAATCATGCGCCAGGGCTTCCTGCAGGCAATGCACTTTGATTTATGGCGCTATCTCTAATAGCAGACGAGATATCACTAGATATATGCTGGATTCTTCCCTGACACTGAGTGTCCGGCCCGATGTGTCGGTGGTTTTCTCGGCCCCTGGTGGTCCGTGGTCGTTCCCGCTGCAGATAATTCACTTTGGTTTAGTGCGCTATCTCTAAGAGAACCCGAGATATCACCAGATATATATTGAATTTTTCAACCGACCCTGAGTGTCCGGCCCCATGAGACGGTGGTCTTCTCGGACCCTGGGGATCCGAGGTCGTTCCCGCTGAACAGATTCATGCGCCAAGGCCTCCTACAGACAATGCACTTTGATTTATTGCGCTATGTGTAATAGCACCCGAGATATCACCAGATATATAATGGATTTTCCCCTGACCCTGAGTGTCCGGCCCCATAAGACGGTGGTTTTCTCGGCCCCTGGTGGTCCCAGGTCGTTCCCGCTGGCCAGATTCATGCGCCAGGGCCTCCTACAGACAATGCACTTTGATTTATTGCGCTATCTATAATAGCACCCGAGATATCACCAGATATATATAGGATTTTTCCCTGACCCTGAGTGTCCGAGCCCATGAGACGGTGGTTTTCTCGGCCCCTGGTGGTCCGAGGTCGTTCCCGCTGCACAGATTCATGCGCCAGGGCCTCCTGCAGACAATGCACTTTGATTGATTGCGCTATCTGTAATAGCACCCGAGATATCACCAGATTTATATTGTATTTTTCCCTGACCCTGACTGTCCGGCACCATGGGATTGTGGTTTTCTCGGCCCCTGGAGGTCCGAGGTCGTTCCCGCTGCACAGATGCATGCGCCAGGGCCTCCTACAGATAATGCACTTTGATTTATTGCGCTATCTATAATAGCACCAGAGATATCACCAGATATATATTGGATTTTTCCCTGACCCTGAGTGTCCGACCCCATGAGATGGTGGTTTTCTCGGCCCCTGGTGGTCCGAGGTCGATCCCGCTGCACAGATTCATGCGCCAGGGCCTGCTGCAGACAATGCACTTTGGTTTATTGCGCTATCTCCAATAGCACCCGAGACATAGCCAGATTTATATTGTATTTTTCCCTGACACTGACAGTCCGGCCCCATGTGTCGATGGTTTTCTCGTTCCCTCGTGGTCCGAGGTCGATCCCGCTGCACAGATTCGTGCGCCAGGGCCTCCTACAGTCAAAGCACTTTGATTTATTGCGCTATCTGTAATAGCACCCGAGATATCACCAGATATATATTGGATTTTCCCCTGACACTGAGTGTCCGGCCCCATGACACTGTGGTTTTCTCGGCCCCTGGTGGTCCGAGGTCCTTCCCGCTGCACAGATTCATGCGACAGTGTTTCCTGCAGACAATTCACTTTGGTTTATTGCGCTATCTGTAATAGCACCCGAGATATCACCAGATATATGCTGGATTTTTACATGACCTTGGGTGACGGATTCCGAATATCTGTAATTTTCTAGGCCCCTGGTGGTCCGAGGTAGTTCCTGCTGCACACATTCATGCGCCAGGGCCTCCTCCAGACAACGCACTTTGATTTATTGCGCTATCTCTAATAGCACCCGAGATATCACCAGATATATATTGGATTTTCCCCTGACCCTGAGTGTCCGGCCCCATGAGACTGTGGTTTTCTCGGCCCCTGGTCGTCCGAGGTCGTTGCCGCTGCACAGATTCATGCGCCAGGGCCTCCTACAGACAATGCACTTTGATTTATTGCGCTATCTGTAATAGCACCCGAGATATCACCAGATATATATTGGATTTTACCCTGACCCTGAGTGTCCTGCCCCATGAGACTGTGGTTTTCTCGGCCCCTGGGGGTCCGAGGTCGATCCCGTTAAACAGTTTCATGCGCCAGGGCCTCCTGCAGATAATTCACTTTGGTTTATGGCGCTATCTCTAATAGCACCCGAGATATCACCAGATATATATTGGATTTTCCCCTGACCCTTAGTGTCCGGCCCCTTGAGACTGTCGTTTTCTCGGCCCCTGGTGGTCCGAGGTCGTTCCCGTTGCACAGATTCATGCGCCAGAGCCTCCTGCAGATAATTCACTTTGGTTTATTGCGCTATCTCTAATAGCACCCGAGATATCACCAGATATATATTGGATTTTCCCCTGACCCTGAGTGTCCGGCCCCATGAGACTGTGGTTTCCTCGGCCCCTGGTGGTCCGACGTCGTTCCCGCTGCACAGATTCATGCGCCAGGGCCTCCTACAGACAATGCACTTTGATTTATTGCGCTATCTGTACTAGCACCCGAGATATCACCAGATATATATTGGATTTTACCCTGACCCTGAGTGTCCGGCCCCATGAGACGGTCGTTGTCTCGGCCCCTGGAGGTCCGTGGACGCTCCCGCTGCACAGATTCATGCGCCAGGGCCTCCTACAGGTAATGCACTTTGATTTATTGCGCTATCTCCAATAGCACCCGAGATATCACCAGATATATATTGGATTTTTCCCTGACCCTGAGTGTCCGGCCCCATGAGACGGTGGTTGTCTCGCCCCTGGTGGTCCGAGGTCGTTCCCGCTGCACAGATTCATGCGCCAGGGCCTCCTACAGACAATGCACTTTGGTTTATTGCGCTATCTGTAATAGCACTCGAGATATCACCAGATATATGCTGGATTTTTACATGACCTTGGGTGACGTATTCCGAATATCTGTAATTATCTCGGCCCCTAGTGGTCCGAGGTCGTTCCCGCAGCACAGATTCATGCACCAGAGCCTCCTGCAGATAATTCACTTTGGCTTATTGCGCTATCTCTAATAGCATCCGAGATATCACCAGAGATATATTGGATTTTCCCCTGACCCTGAGTGTCCGGCCCCATGAGTCTGTGGTTTTCTCGGCCCCTGGTGGTCCGAGGTCGTTGCCGCTGCCTAGATTCGTGCGCCAGGGCCTCCTACAGACAATGCACATTGATTTATTGCGCTATCTGTAATAGCACCCGAGATATCACCCGATATATATTGGATTTTTCACTGACCCTGAGTGTCCGGCCCCATGAGACGGTGGTTTTCTCGGTCCCTGGTGTTCCGAGGTCGTTCCCGCTGCACAGATTCATGCGCCAGGGCCTCCTGCAGATAATTCGCATGATTTATTGCGCTATCTGTAATAGCACCCGAGATATCACCAGATATATATTGGATTTTACCCTGACCCTGAGTGTCCGGCCCCATGAGACGGTCGTTGTCTCGGCCCCTGGAGGTCCGTGGACGCTCCCGCTGCACAGATTCATGCGCCAGGGCCTCCTACAGGTAATGCACTTTGATTTATTGCGCTATCTGTAATATCTCCCGAGATATCACCAGATATATATTGGATTTTTCCCTGACCCTGAGTATCCGGCCCCATGAGACGGTGGTTGTCTCGCCCCTGGTGGTCCGAGGTCGTTCCCGCTGCACAGATTCATGCGCCAGGGCCTCCTACAGACAATGCACTTTGGTTTATTTCGCTATCTGTAATAGCACCCGAGATATCACCAGATATATGCTGGATTTTTACATGACCTTGGGTGACGTATTCCGAATATCTGTAATTTTCTCGGCCCCTAGTGGTCCGAGGTCGTTCCCGCTGCACAGATTCATGCGCCAGCGCCTCCTGCAGATAATTCACTTTGGTTTATTGCGCTGTATCTAATAGCACCCGAGATATCACCAGATATATATTGGATTTTCCCCTGACCCTGAGTGTCCGGCCCCATTAGACTGTGGTTTTCTCGGCCCCTGGTGGTCCGAGGTCGTTCCCGCTGCCCAGATTCATGCGCCAGGGCCTCCTGCAGATAATTCATTTTGGTTTGTTGCGCTGTATCTAATAGCACCCGAGATATCACCAGATATATATTGGATTTTCCCCTGACCCTGAGTTTCCGGCCCCATGAGACTGTGGTTTTTTCGGCCCCTGGTGGCCGAGGTCGTTCCCGCTGGACAGATTAATGCGCCAGGGCCTCCTGCAGATAATTCACTTTAGTTTATTGCCCTATCTCTAATAGCACCCAAGATATCACCAGATACATATTGGATTTTTCCCTGACCATGAGTGTCCGGCCCCATGAGACGGTGGTCTTCTCGGCCCCTGGTGGTCCGAGGTCGTTCCCGCTGCACAGATGCATGCGCCAGGGCCTCTTGCAGATAATTCACTTTGGTTTATTGCGCTGTATCTAATAGCACCCGAGATATCACCAGATATATATTGGATTTTCCCCTGACCCTGAGTGTCCGGCCCCATTAGACTGTGGTTTTCTCGGCCCCTGGTGGTCCGAGGTCGTTCCCGCTGCCCAGATTCATGCACCAGGGCCTCCTGCAGATAATTTACTTTGGTTTATTGCGCTGAATCTAATAGCACCCGAGATATCACCAGATATATATTGGATTTTCCCCTGACCCTGAGTGTCCGGCCCCATGAGACTGTGGTTTTCTCGGCCCCTGGTGGTCCGAGGTCGTTCCCGCTGCCCAGATTCATGCGCCAGGGCCTCCCCCAGACAATGCACTTTGATTTATTGCGCTATCTGTAATAGCACCCGACATATCACCAGATATATATTGCATTTTTCCCTGACCCTGAGTGTCCGGCCCCATGAGACGGTGGTTTTCTCGGCCCCTGGTGGTCCGAGGTCGTTCCCGCTGCACAGATTCATGCGCCTGGGCCTCCTGCAGATAATTCACGTTGGTTTATAGCGCTATCTCTAATAGCACCCGAGATATCACCAGATATATATTGGATTTCTCCCTGACCCTGAGTGTCCGGCCCCATGAGACTGCCGTTTTCTCGGCCCCTGGTGGTCCGAGTTCGTTCCCGCTGCACACATTCATGCGCCAGGGCCTCCTGCAGATAATTCACTTTGGTTTATTGCGCTATCTCTAATAGCACCCGAGATATCATCAGATATATATTGGATTTTCCCCTGACCCTGAGTGTCCGGCCCCATGAGACTGTGGTTTTCTCGGCCCCTGGCGGTCCGAGGTCGTTCCCGCTGCACAGATTCATGCGGCAGGGCCTCCTACAGACAATGCACTTTGATTTATTGCGCTATCTGTAATAGCACCCGAGATATCACCAGATATATATTGGATATTTCCCTCACCCTGAGTGTCCAGCCCCATGAGACGGTGGTTTTCTCGGCCCCTGGTGGTTCGAGGTCGTTCCCGCTGCACAGATTCATGCGCCAGGGCCTCCTACAGACAATGCACTTTCATTTATTGCGCTATCTGTAATAGCACCCGAGATATCACCACATATATATTGGATTTTTCCCTGACCCAGAGTGTCCGGCCCCATAAGACGGTGGTTTTCTCGGCCCCTGGTGGTCCGAGGTTGTTCCCGCTGCACAGATGCATGCGCTAGGGCCTCCTGCAGATAATTCACTTTGGTTTATTGCGCTATCTCTAATAGCACCCGAGATATCACCAGATATATATTGGATTTTTTCCTTACCCTGAGTGTCCGGCCCCATGAGACGGTGGTTTTCTCGGCCCCTGGTGGTCCGAGGTCGTTCCCGCTGCCCAGATTCATGCGCCAGGGCCTCCTACAGACAATGCACTTTGATTTATTGCGCTATCTGTAATAGCACCCGAGATATCACCAGATATATATTGGATATTTCCCTCACCCTGAGTGTCCAGCCCCATGAGACGGTGGTTTTCTCGGCCCCTGGTGGACCGAGGTTGTTCCCGCTGCACAGATTCATGCGCCAGGGCCTCCTGCAGATAATTCACTTTGGTTTATTGCGCTATCTCTAATAGCACCCTAGATATCACCAGATATATGCTGGATTTTTACATGACCTTGGGTGACGGATTCCGAATATAAGTAATTTTCTCGGCCCCTGGTGGTCCGAGGTAGTTCCTGCTGCACAGATTCATTCGCCAGTGCCTCCTACAGACAATGCACTTTGATTTATTGCGCTATCTCTAATAGCACCCTAGATATCACCAGATATATTTTGGGTTTTTCCCTGACCCTTACAGTCCGGCCCCATGAGACGGTGATTTTCTCGGCCCCTGGTGGGCCGAGGTCGTTCCCGCCGCCCAGATTCATGCGACCGGGCCTCCTCCAGACAATGCACTTTGATTTATCGCGCTACCTATAATAGCACCCGAGATATCACCAGATATATGCTGGATTTTTACATGACCATGGGTGACGGATTCCGAATATCTGTAATTTTCTCGGCCACTGGTGGTCCGAGGTCGTTCCTGCTGCACAGATTCATTCGCCAGTGCCTCCCACAGACAATGCACTTTGATTTATTTCGCTATCTCTAATAGCACCCGAGATATCACCAGATATATATTGGAGTTTTCCTTGACCCTGAGTGTCCGGCCCCATGAGACGGTGGTTTTCTCGGCCCCTGGTGGTCCGAGGTCGTTCCCGCTGCACAGATTCATGCGCCAGGGCCTCCTGCAGATAATTCACTTTGGTTTATAGCGCTATCTCTAATAGCACCCGAGATATCACCAGATATATATTGGATTTCTCCCTGACCCAGAGTGTCCGGCCCCATGAGACTGCGGTTTTCTCGGCCCCTGGTGGTCCGAGTTCGTTCCCGCTGCACACATTCATGCGCCAGGGCCTCCTGCAGATAACTCACTTTGGTTTATTGCGCTATCTCTAATAGCACCCGAGATATCATCAGATATATATTGGATTTTCCCCTGACCCTGAGTGTCCGGCCCCATGAGACTGTGGTTTTCTCGGCCCCTGGCGGTCCGAGGTCGTTCCCGCTGCCCAGATTCATGCGCCAGGGCCTCCCCCAGACAATGCACTTTGATTTATTGCGTTATCTGTAATAGCACCCGAGATATCACCAGATATATATTGGATTTCTCCCTGATCCTGAGTGTCCGGCCCCATGAGACGGTGATTTTCTCGGCCCCTGGTGGTACGAGGTCGTTCCCGCTGCACAGAATCATGCGCCAGGGCTTCCTGCAGGCAATGCACTTTGATTTATGGCGCTATCTCTAATAGCAGACGAGATATCACTAGATATATGCTGGATTTTTCCTGACACTGAGTGTCCGGCCCGATGTGTCGGTGGTTTTCTCGGCCCCTGGTGGTCCGTGGTCGTTCCCGCTGCAGATAATTCACTTTGGTTTATTGCGCTATCTATAATAGCACCAGAGATATCACCAGATATATATTGGATTTTTCCCTGACCCTGAGTGTCCGACCCCATGAGACGGTGGTTTTCTCGGCCCCTGGTGGTCCGAGGTCGATCCCGCTGCACAGATTCATGCGCCAGGGCCTGCTGCAGACAATGCACTTTGGTTTATTGCGCTATCTCCAATAGCACCCGAGACATAACCAGATTTATATTGTATTTTTCCCTGACCCTGACAGTCCGGCCCCATGTGTCGATGGTTTTCTCGTTCCCTCGTGGTCCGAGGTCGATCCCGCTGCACAGGTTCGTGCGCCAGGGCCTCCTACAGTCAAAGCACTTTGATTTATTGCGCTATCTGTAATAGCACCCGAGATATCACCAGATATATATTGGATTTTCCCCTGACCCTGAGTGTCCGGCCCCATGAGACTGTGGTTTTCTCGGCCCCTGGGGGTCCGAGGTCGATCCCGTTAAACAGTTTCATGCGCCAGGGCCTCCTGCAGATAATTCACTTTGGTTTATGGCGCTATCTCTAATAGCACCCGAGATATCACCAGATATATATTGGATTTTCCCCTGACCCTTAGTGTCCGGCCCCTTGAGACTGTCGTTTTCTCGGCCCCTGGTGGTCCGAGGTCGTTCCCGTTGCACAGATTCATGCGCCAGAGCCTCCTGCAGATAATTCACTTTGGTTTATTGCGCTATCTCTAATAGCACCCGAGATATCACCAGATATATATTGGATTTTCCCCTGACCCTGAGTGTCTGGCCCCATGAGACTGTGGTTTCCTCGGCCCCTGGTGGTCCGACGTCGTTCCCGCTGCACAGATTCATGCGCCAGGGCCTCCTACAGACAATGCACTTTGATTTATTGCGCTATCTGTACTAGCACCCGAGATATCACCAGATATATATTGGATTTTACCCTGACCCTGAGTGTCCGGCCCCATGAGACGGTCGTTGTCTCGGCCCCTGGAGGTCCGTGGACGCTCCCGCTGCACAGATTCATGCGCCAGGGCCTCCTACAGGTAATGCACTTTGATTTATTGCGCTATCTGTAATATCTCCCGAGATATCACCAGATATATATTGGATTTTTCCCTGACCCTGAGTGTCCGGCCCCATGAGACGGTGGTTGTCTCGCCCCTGGTGGTCCGAGGTCGTTCCCGCTGCACAGATTCATGCGCCAGGGCCTCCTACAGACAATGCACTTTGGTTTATTGCGCTATCTGTAATAGCACTCGAGATATCACCAGATATATGCTGGATTTTTACATGACCTTGGGTGACGTATTCCGAATATCTGTAATTATCTCGGCCCCTAGTGGTCCGAGGTCGTTCCCGCAGCACAGATTCATGCACCAGAGCCTCCTGCAGATAATTCACTTTGGCTTATTGCGCTATCTCTAATAGCATCCGAGATATCACCAGAGATATATTGGATTTTCCCCTGACCCTGAGTGTCCGGCCCCATGAGTCTGTGGTTTTCTCGGCCCCTGGTGGTCCGAGGTCGTTGCCGCTGCCTAGATTCGTGCGCCAGGGCCTCCTACAGACAATGCACATTGATTTATTGCGCTATCTGTAATAGCACCCGAGATATCACCCGATATATATTGGATTTTTCACTGACCCTGAGTGTCCGGCCCCATGAGACGGTGGTTTTCTCGGCCCCTGGTGTTCCGAGGTCGTTCCCGCTGCACAGATTCATGCGCCAGGGCCTCCTGCAGATAATTCGCATGATTTATTGCGCTATCTGTAATAGCACCCGAGATATCACCAGATATATATTGGATTTTACCCTGACCCTGAGTGTCCGGCCCCATGAGACGGTCGTTGTCTCGGCCCCTGGAGGTCCGTGGACGCTCCCGCTGCACAGATTCATGCGCCAGGGCCTCCTACAGGTAATGCACTTTGATTTATTGCGCTATCTGTAATATCTCCCGAGATATCACCAGATATATATTGGATTTTTCCCTGACCCTGACTGTCCGGCACCATGGGATTGTGGTTTTCTCGGCCCCTGGAGGTCCGAGGTCGTCCCCGCTGCACAGATGCATGCGCCAGGGCCTCCTACAGATAATGCACTTTGATTTATTGCGCTATCTATAATAGCACCAGAGATATCACCAGATATATATTGGATTTTTCCCTGACCCTGAGTGTCCGACCCCATGAGACGGTGGTTTTCTCGGCCCCTGGTGGTCCGAGGTCGATCCCGCTGCACAGATTCATGCGCCAGGGCCTGCTGCAGACAATGCACTTTGGTTTATTGCGCTATCTCCAATAGCACCCGAGACATAACCAGATTTATATTGTATTTTTCCCTGACCCTGACAGTCCGGCCCCATGTGTCGATGGTTTTCTCGTTCCCTCGTGGTCCGAGGTCGATCCCGCTGCACAGATTCGTGCGCCAGGGCCTCCTACAGTCAAAGCACTTTGATTTATTGCGCTATCTGTAATAGCACCCGAGATATCACCAGATATATATTGGATTTTCCCCTGACACTGAGTGTCCGGCCCCATGACACTGTGGTTTTCTCGGCCCCTGGTGGTCCGAGGTCCTTCCCGCTGCACAGATTCATGCGACAGTGTTTCCTGCAGACAATTCACTTTGGTTTATTGCGCTATCTGTAATAGCACCCGAGATATCACCAGATATATGCTGGATTTTTACATGACCTTGGGTGACGGATTCCGAATATCTGTAATTTTCTAGGCCCCTGGTGGTCCGAGGTAGTTCCTGCTGCACACATTCATGCGCCAGGGCCTCCTCCAGACAACGCACTTTGATTTATTGCGCTATCTCTAATAGCACCCGAGATATCACCAGATATATATTGGATTTTCCCCTGACCCTGAGTGTCCGGCCCCATGAGACTGTGGTTTTCTCGGCCCCTGGTCGTCCGAGGTCGTTGCCGCTGCACAGATTCATGCGCCAGGGCCTCCTACAGACAATGCACTTTGATTTATTGCGCTATCTGTAATAGCACCCGAGATATCACCAGATATATATTGGATTTTACCCTGACCCTGAGTGTCCTGCCCCATGAGACTGTGGTTTTCTCGGCCCCTGGGGGTCCGAGGTCGATCCCGTTAAACAGTTTCATGCGCCAGGGCCTCCTGCAGATAATTCACTTTGGTTTATGGCGCTATCTCTAATAGCACCCGAGATATCACCAGATATATATTGGATTTTCCCCTGACCCTTAGTGTCCGGCCCCTTGAGACTGTCGTTTTCTCGGCCCCTGGTGGTCCGAGGTCGTTCCCGTTGCACAGATTCATGCGCCAGAGCCTCCTGCAGATAATTCACTTTGGTTTATTGCGCTATCTCTAATAGCACCCGAGATATCACCAGATATATGTTGGATTTTCCCCTGACCCTGAGTGTCTGGCCCCATGAGACTGTGGTTTCCTCGGCCCCTGGTGGTCCGACGTCGTTCCCGCTGCACAGATTCATGCGCCAGGGCCTCCTACAGACAATGCACTTTGATTTATTGCGCTATCTGTACTAGCACCCGAGATATCACCAGATATATATTGGATTTTACCCTGACCCTGAGTGTCCGGCCCCATGAGACGGTCGTTGTCTCGGCCCCTGGAGGTCCGTGGACGCTCCCGCTGCACAGATTCATGCGCCAGGGCCTCCTACAGGTAATGCACTTTGATTTATTGCGCTATCTGTAATATCTCCCGAGATATCACCAGATATATATTGGATTTTTCCCTGACCCTGAGTGTCCGGCCCCATGAGACGGTGGTTGTCTCGCCCCTGGTGGTCCGAGGTCGTTCCCGCTGCACAGATTCATGCGCAAGGGCCTCCTACAGACAATGCACTTTGGTTTATTGCGCTATCTGTAATAGCACTCGAGATATCACCAGATATATGCTGGATTTTTACATGACCTTGGGTGACGTATTCCGAATATCTGTAATTATCTCGGCCCCTAGTGGTCCGAGGTCGTTCCCGCAGCACAGATTCATGCACCAGAGCCTCCTGCAGATAATTCACTTTGGCTTATTGCGCTATCTCTAATAGCATCCGAGATATCACCAGAGATATATTGGATTTTCCCCTGACCCTGAGTGTCCGGCCCCATGAGTCTGTGGTTTTCTCGGCCCCTGGTGGTCCGAGGTCGTTGCCGCTGCCTAGATTCGTGCGCCAGGGCCTCCTACAGACAATGCACATTGATTTATTGCGCTATCTGTAATAGCACCCGAGATATCACCCGATATATATTGGATTTTTCACTGACCCTGAGTGTCCGGCCCCATGAGACGGTGGTTTTCTCGGCCCCTGGTGTTCCGAGGTCGTTCCCGCTGCACAGATTCATGCGCCAGGGCCTCCTGCAGATAATTCGCATGATTTATTGCGCTATCTGTAATAGCACCCGAGATATCACCAGATATATATTGGATTTTACCCTGACCCTGAGTGTCCGGCCCCATGAGACGGTCGTTGTCTCGGCCCCTGGAGGTCCGTGGACGCTCCCGCTGCACAGATTCATGCGCCAGGGCCTCCTACAGGTAATGCACTTTGATTTATTGCGCTATCTGTAATATCTCCCGAGATATCACCAGATATATATTGGATTTTTCCCTGACCCTGAGTGTCCGGCCCCATGAGACGGTGGTTGTCTCGCCCCTGGTGGTCCGAGGTCGTTCCCGCTGCACAGATTCATGCGCCAGGGCCTCCTACAGACAATGCACTTTGGTTTATTTCGCTATCTGTAATAGCACCCGAGATATCACCAGATATATGCTGGATTTTTACATGACCTTGGGTGACGTATTCCGAATATCTGTAATTTTCTCGGCCCCTAGTGGTCCGAGGTCGTTCCCGCTGCACAGATTCATGCGCCAGCGCCTCCTGCAGATAATTCACTTTGGTTTATTGCGCTGTATCTAATAGCACCCGAGATATCACCAGATATATATTGGATTTTCCCCTGACCCTGAGTGTCCGGCCCCATTAGACTGTGGTTTTCTCGGCCCCTGGTGGTCCGAGGTCGTTCCCGCTGCCCAGATTCATGCGCCAGGGCCTCCTG
The DNA here is from genome assembly GCF_051020985.1 of Nomia melanderi. NCBI lineage: Eukaryota > Metazoa > Arthropoda > Insecta > Hymenoptera > Halictidae > Nomia > Nomia melanderi. The sequence continues at coordinate 357,237 of NW_027475150.1, read as the reverse complement.
CAGATAATTCATTTTGGTTTGTTGCGCTGTATCTAATAGCACCCGAGATATCACCAGATATATATTGGATTTTCCCCTGACCCTGAGTTTCCGGCCCCATGAGACTGTGGTTTTTTCGGCCCCTGGTGGCCGAGGTCGTTCCCGCTGGACAGATTAATGCGCCAGGGCCTCCTGCAGATAATTCACTTTAGTTTATTGCCCTATCTCTAATAGCACCCAAGATATCACCAGATACATATTGGATTTTTCCCTGACCATGAGTGTCCGGCCCCATGAGACGGTGGTCTTCTCGGCCCCTGGTGGTCCGAGGTCGTTCCCGCTGCACAGATGCATGCGCCAGGGCCTCTTGCAGATAATTCACTTTGGTTTATTGCGCTGTATCTAATAGCACCCGAGATATCACCAGATATATATTGGATTTTCCCCTGACCCTGAGTGTCCGGCCCCATTAGACTGTGGTTTTCTCGGCCCCTGGTGGTCCGAGGTCGTTCCCGCTGCCCAGATTCATGCACCAGGGCCTCCTGCAGATAATTTACTTTGGTTTATTGCGCTGAATCTAATAGCACCCGAGATATCACCAGATATATATTGGATTTTCCCCTGACCCTGAGTGTCCGGCCCCATGAGACTGTGGTTTTCTCGGCCCCTGGTGGTCCGAGGTCGTTCCCGCTGCCCAGATTCATGCGCCAGGGCCTCCCCCAGACAATGCACTTTGATTTATTGCGCTATCTGTAATAGCACCCGACATATCACCAGATATATATTGCATTTTTCCCTGACCCTGAGTGTCCGGCCCCATGAGACGGTGGTTTTCTCGGCCCCTGGTGGTCCGAGGTCGTTCCCGCTGCACAGATTCATGCGCCTGGGCCTCCTGCAGATAATTCACGTTGGTTTATAGCGCTATCTCTAATAGCACCCGAGATATCACCAGATATATATTGGATTTCTCCCTGACCCTGAGTGTCCGGCCCCATGAGACTGCCGTTTTCTCGGCCCCTGGTGGTCCGAGTTCGTTCCCGCTGCACACATTCATGCGCCAGGGCCTCCTGCAGATAATTCACTTTGGTTTATTGCGCTATCTCTAATAGCACCCGAGATATCACCAGATATATATTGGATATTTCCCTCACCCTGAGTGTCCAGCCCCATGAGACGGTGGTTTTCTCGGCCCCTGGTGGTTCGAGGTCGTTCCCGCTGCACAGATTCATGCGCCAGGGCCTCCTACAGACAATGCACTTTCATTTATTGCGCTATCTGTAATAGCACCCGAGATATCACCACATATATATTGGATTTTTCCCTGACCCAGAGTGTCCGGCCCCATAAGACGGTGGTTTTCTCGGCCCCTGGTGGTCCGAGGTTGTTCCCGCTGCACAGATGCATGCGCTAGGGCCTCCTGCAGATAATTCACTTTGGTTTATTGCGCTATCTCTAATAGCACCCGAGATATCACCAGATATATATTGGATTTTTTCCTTACCCTGAGTGTCCGGCCCCATGAGACGGTGGTTTTCTCGGCCCCTGGTGGTCCGAGGTCGTTCCCGCTGCCCAGATTCATGCGCCAGGGCCTCCTACAGACAATGCACTTTGATTTATTGCGCTATCTGTAATAGCACCCGAGATATCACCAGATATATATTGGATATTTCCCTCACCCTGAGTGTCCAGCCCCATGAGACGGTGGTTTTCTCGGCCCCTGGTGGACCGAGGTTGTTCCCGCTGCACAGATTCATGCGCCAGGGCCTCCTGCAGATAATTCACTTTGGTTTATTGCGCTATCTCTAATAGCACCCTAGATATCACCAGATATATGCTGGATTTTTACATGACCTTGGGTGACGGATTCCGAATATAAGTAATTTTCTCGGCCCCTGGTGGTCCGAGGTAGTTCCTGCTGCACAGATTCATTCGCCAGTGCCTCCTACAGACAATGCACTTTGATTTATTGCGCTATCTCTAATAGCACCCTAGATATCACCAGATATATTTTGGGTTTTTCCCTGACCCTTACAGTCCGGCCCCATGAGACGGTGATTTTCTCGGCCCCTGGTGGGCCGAGGTCGTTCCCGCCGCCCAGATTCATGCGACCGGGCCTCCTCCAGACAATGCACTTTGATTTATCGCGCTACCTATAATAGCACCCGAGATATCACCAGATATATGCTGGATTTTTACATGACCATGGGTGACGGATTCCGAATATCTGTAATTTTCTCGGCCACTGGTGGTCCGAGGTCGTTCCTGCTGCACAGATTCATTCGCCAGTGCCTCCCACAGACAATGCACTTTGATTTATTTCGCTATCTCTAATAGCACCCGAGATATCACCAGATATATATTGGAGTTTTCCTTGACCCTGAGTGTCCGGCCCCATGAGACGGTGGTTTTCTCGGCCCCTGGTGGTCCGAGGTCGTTCCCGCTGCACAGATTCATGCGCCAGGGCCTCCTGCAGATAATTCCCTTTGGTTTATAGCGCTATCTCTAATAGCACCCGAGATATCACCAGATATATATTGGATTTCTCCCTGACCCTGAGTGTCCGGCCCCATGAGACTGCGGTTTTCTCGGCCCCTGGTGGTCCGAGTTCGTTCCCGCTGCACACATTCATGCGCCAGGGCCTCCTGCAGATAACTCACTTTGGTTTATTGCGCTATCTCTAATAGCACCCGAGATATCATCAGATATATATTGGATTTTCCCCTGACCCTGAGTGTCCGGCCCCATGAGACTGTGGTTTTCTCGGCCCCTGGCGGTCCGAGGTCGTTCCCGCTGCCCAGATTCATGCGCCAGGGCCTCCCCCAGACAATGCACTTTGATTTATTGCGTTATCTGTAATAGCACCCGAGATATCACCAGATATATATTGGATTTCTCCCTGACCCTGAGTGTCCGGCCCCATGAGACTGCGGTTTTCTCGGCCCCTGGTGGTCCGAGTTCGTTCCCGCTGCACACATTCATGCGCCAGGGCCTCCTGCAGATAATTCACTTTGGTTTATTGCGCTATCTCTAATAGCACCCGAGATATCACCAGATATATATTGGATTTTTCCCTGACCCAGAGTGTCCGGCCCCATGAGACGGTGGTTTTCTCGGCCCCTGGTGGTCCGAGGTTGTTCCCGCTGCACAGATGCATGCGCTAGGGCCTCCCCCAGACAATGCACTTTGATTTATTGCGCTATCTGTAATAGCACCCGACATATCACCAGATATATATTGCATTTTTCCCTGACCCTGAGTGTCCGGCCCCATGAGACGGTTGTTTTCTCGGCCCCTGGTGGTCCGAGGTCGTTCCCGCTGCACAGATTCATGCGCCAGGGCCTCCTGCAGATAATTCACTTTGGTTTATAGCGCTATCTCTAATAGCACCCGTGATATCACCAGATATATATTGGATTTCTCCCTGACCCTGAGTGTCCGGCCCCATGAGACTGCGGTTTTCTCGGCCCCTGGTGGTCCGAGTTTTTTCCCGCTGCACACATTCATGCGCCAGGGCCTCCTGCAGATAATTTACTTTGGTTTATTGTGCTGAATCTAATAGCACCCGAGATATCACCAGATATATATTGGATTTTCCCCTGACCCTGAGTGTCCGGCCCCATGAGACTGTGGTTTTCTCGGCCCCTGGTGGTCCGAGGTCGTTCCCGCTGCCCAGATTCATGCGCCAGGGCCTCCCCCAGACAATGCACTTTGATTTATCGCGCTACCTATAATAGCACCCGAGATATCACCAGATATATGCTGGATTTTTACATGACCATGGGTGACGGATTCCGAATATCTGTAATTTTCTCGGCCACTGGTGGTCCGAGGTCGTTCCTGCTGCACAGATTCATTCGCCAGTGCCTCCCACAGACAATGCACTTTGATTTATTTCGCTATCTCTAATAGCACCCGAGATATCACCAGATATATATTGGAGTTTTCCTTGACCCTGAGTGTCCGGCCCCATGAGACGGTGGTTTTCTCGGCCCCTGGTGGTCCGAGGTCGTTCCCGCTGCACAGATTCATGCGCCAGGGCCTCCTGCAGATAATTCACTTTGGTTTATAGCGCTATCTCTAATAGCACCCGAGATATCACCAGATATATATTGGATTTCTCCCTGACCCTGAGTGTCCGGCCCCATGAGACTGCGGTTTTCTCGGCCCCTGGTGGTCCGAGTTCGTTCCCGCTGCACACATTCATGCGCCAGGGCCTCCTGCAGATAACTCACTTTGGTTTATTGCGCTATCTCTAATAGCACCCGAGATATCATCAGATATATATTGGATTTTCCCCTGACCCTGAGTGTCCGGCCCCATGAGACTGTGGTTTTCTCGGCCCCTGGCGGTCCGAGGTCGTTCCCGCTGCCCAGATTCATGCGCCAGGGCCTCCCCCAGACAATGCACTTTGATTTATTGCGTTATCTGTAATAGCACCCGAGATATCACCAGATATATATTGGATTTCTCCCTGACCCTGAGTGTCCGGCCCCATGAGACTGCGGTTTTCTCGGCCCCTGGTGGTCCGAGTTCGTTCCCGCTGCACACATTCATGCGCCAGGGCCTCCTGCAGATAATTCACTTTGGTTTATTGCGCTATCTCTAATAGCACCCGAGATATCACCAGATATATATTGGATTTTTCCCTGACCCAGAGTGTCCGGCCCCATGAGACGGTGGTTTTCTCGGCCCCTGGTGGTCCGAGGTTGTTCCCGCTGCACAGATGCATGCGCTAGGGCCTCCCCCAGACAATGCACTTTGATTTATTGCGCTATCTGTAATAGCACCCGACATATCACCAGATATATATTGCATTTTTCCCTGACCCTGAGTGTCCGGCCCCATGAGACGGTTGTTTTCTCGGCCCCTGGTGGTCCGAGGTCGTTCCCGCTGCACAGATGCATGCGCTAGGGCCTCCTGCAGATAATTCACTTTGGTTTATAGCGCTATCTCTAATAGCACCCGTGATATCACCAGATATATATTGGATTTCTCCCTGACCCTGAGTGTCCGGCCCCATGAGACTGCGGTTTTCTCGGCCCCTGGTGGTCCGAGTTCGTTCCCGCTGCACACATTCATGCGCCAGGGCCTCCTGCAGATAATTCACTTTGGTTTATTGCGCTATCTCTAATAGCACCGGAGATATCATCAGATATATATTGGATTTTCCCCTGACCCTGAGTGTCCGGCCCCATGAGACTGTGGTTTTCTCGGCCCCTGGCGGTCCGAGGTCGTTCCCGCTGCACAGATTCATGCGGCAGGGCCCCCTACAGACAATGCACTTTGATTTATTGCGCTATCTTTAATAGCACCCGAGATATCACCAGATATATATTGGATATTTCCCTCACCCTGAGTGTCCAGCCCCATGAGACGGTGGTTTTCTCGGCCCCTGGTGGTTCGAGGTCGTTCCCGCTGCACAGATTCATGCGCCAGGGCCTCCTACAGACAATGCACTTTCATTTATTGCGCTATCTGTAATAGCACCCGAGATATCACCACATATATATTGGATTTTTCCCTGACCCAGAGTGTCCGGCCCCATGAGACGGTGGTTTTCTCGGCCCCTGGTGGTCCGAGGTTGTTCCCGCTGCACAGATGCATGCGCTAGGGCCTCCTGCAGATAATTCACTTTGGTTTATTGCGCTATCTCTAATAGCACCCGAGATATCACCAGATATATATTGGATTTTTTCCTTACCCTGAGTGTCCGGCCCCATGAGACGGTGGTTTTCTCGGCCCCTGGTGGTCCTAGGTCGTTCCCGCTGCACACATGCATGTGCCAGGGCCTCCTGCAGATAATTCCCTTTGGCTTATTGCGCTATCTCTAATAGCACCCGAGATATCACCAGATATATATTGTATTTTCCCCTGACCCTGAGTGGCCGGCCCCATGAGACGGTGGTCTTCTCGGCCCCTGGTGGTCCGAGGTCGTTCCCGCTGCCCAGATTCATGCGCCAGGGCCTCCTACAGACAATGCACTTTGATTTATTGCGCTATCTGTAATAGCACCCGAGATATCACCAGATATATATTGGATATTTCCCTCACCCTGAGTGTCCAGCCCCATGAGACGGTGGTTTTCTCGGCCCCTGGTGGACCGAGGTTGTTCCCGCTGCACAGATTCATGCGCCAGGGCCTCCTGCAGATAATTCACTTTGGTTTATTGCGCTATCTCTAATAGCACCCTAGTTATCACCAGATATATGCTGGATTTTTACATGATCTTGGGTGACGGATTCCGAATATAAGTAATTTTCTCGGCCCCTGGTGTTCCGAGGTAGTTCCTGCTGCACAGATTCATTCGCCAGTGCCTCCTACAGACAATGCACTTTGATTTATTGCGCTATCTCTAATAGCACCCTAGATATCATCAGATATATTTTGGGTTTTTCCCTGACCCTTACAGTCCGGCCCCATGAGACGGTGATTTTCTCGGCCCCTGGTGGTCCGAGGTCGTTCCCGCTGCCCAGATTCATGCGACCGGGCCTCCTCCAGACAATGCACTTTGATTTATCGCGCTACCTATAATAGCACCCGAGATATCACCAGATATATGCTGGATTTTTACATGACCATGGGTGACGGATTCCGAATATCTGTAATTTTCTCGGCCACTGGTGGTCCGAGGTCGTTCCTGCTGCACAGATTCATTCGCCAGTGCCTCCCACAGACAATGCACTTTGATTTATTTCGCTATCTCTAATAGCACCCGAGATATCACCAGATATATATTGGAGTTTTCCTTGACCCTGAGTGTCCGGCCCCATGAGACGGTGGTTTTCTCGGCCCCTGGTGGTCCGAGGTCGTTCCCGCTGCACAGATTCATGCGCCAGGGCCTCCTGCAGATAATTCACTTTGTTTTATAGCGCTATCTCTAATAGCACCCGAGATATCACCAGATATATATTGGATTTCTCCCTGACCCTGAGTGTCCGGCCCCATGAGACTGCGGTTTTCTCGGCCCCTGGTGGTCCGAGTTCGTTCCCGCTGCACACATTCATGCGCCAGGGCCTCCTGCAGATAATTCACTTTGGTTTATTGCGCTATCTCTAATAGCAGCCGAGATATCATCAGATATATATTGGATTTTCCCCTGACCCTGAGTGTCCGGCCCCATGAGACTGTGGTTTTCTCGGCCCCTGGCGGTCCGAGGTCGTTCACGCTGCCCAGATTCATGCGCCAGGGCCTCCCCCAGACAATGCACTTTGATTTATTGCGCTATCTGTAATAGCACCCGACATATCACCAGATATATATTGCATTTTTCCCTGACCCTGAGTGTCCGGCCCCATGAGACGGTTGTTTTCTCGGCCCCTGGTGGTCCGAGGTCGTTCCCGCTGCACAGATTCATGCGCCAGGGCCTCCTGCAGATAATTCACTTTGGTTTATAGCGCTATCTCTAATAGCACCCGTGATATCACCAGATATATATTGGATTTCTCCCTGACCCTGAGTGTCCGGCCCCATGAGACTGCGGTTTTCTCGGCCCCTGGTGGTCCGAGTTCGTTCCCGCTGCACACATTCATGCGCCAGGGCCTCCTGCAGATAATTCACTTTGGTTTATTGCGCTATCTCTAATAGCAGCCGAGATATCACCAGATATATTTTGGGTTTTTCCCTGACCCTTACAGTCCGGCCCCATGAGACGGTGATTTTCTCGGCCCCTGGTGGTCCGAGGTCGTTCCCGCTGCCCAGATTCATGCGACCGGGCCTCCTCCAGACAATGCACTTTGATTTATCGCGCTACCTATAATAGCACCCTAGATATCACCAGATATATGCTGGATTTTTACATGACCTTGGGTGACGGATTCCGAATATAAGTAATTTTCTCGGCCCCTGGTGGTCCGAGGTAGTTCCTGCTGCACAGATTCATTCGCCAGTGCCTCCTACAGACAATGCACTTTGATTTATTGCGCTGTCTCTAATAGCACCCTAGATATCACCAGATATATTTTGGGTTTTTCCCTGACCCTTACAGTCCGGCCCCATGAGACGGTGGTTTTCTCGGCCCCTGGTGGTCCGAGGTCGTTGCCGCTGCACACATTCATGCGCCAGGGCCTCCTGCAGATAACTCACTTTGGTTTATTGCGCTATCTCTAATAGCACCCAAGATATCGCCAGATATATATTGGATTTTTCGCTGACCCTGAGTGTCCGGCCCCATGATACTGTGGTTTTCTCGGCCTCTGGTGGTCCGAGGTCGTTCCCGCTGCACAGATTCATGCGCCAGGGCCTCCTGCAGATAATTCACTTTGGTTTATTGCGCTATATCTAATAGCACCCGAGATATCACCAGATATATATTGGATTTTCCCCTGACCATGAGTGTCCGACCCCATGAGACTGTGGTTTTCTCGGCCCCTGGTGGTCCGAGGTCGTTCCCGCTGCACAGATTCATGCGCCAGGGCCTCCTACAGACAATGCACTTTGGCTTATTGCGCTATCTGTAATAGCACCAGGGATATCACCAGATATATATTGGATATTTCCCTCACCCTGAGTGTCCAGCCCCATGAGACGGTGGTTTTCTCGGCCCCTGGTGGACCGAGGTTGTTCCCGCTGCACAGATTCATGCGCCAGGGCCTCCTGCAGATAATTCACTTTGGTTTATTGCGCTATCTCTAATAGCACCCTAGTTATCACCAGATATATGCTGGATTTTTACATGACCTTGGGTGACGGATTCCGAATATAAGTAATTTTCTCGGCCCCTGGTGTTCCGAGGTAGTTCCTGCTGCACAGATTCATTCGCCAGTGCCTCCTACAGACAATGCACTTTGATTTATTGCGCTATCTCTAATAGCACCCTAGATATCACCAGATATATTTTGGGTTTTTCCCTGACCCTTACAGTCCGGCCCCATGAGACGGTGATTTTCTCGGCCCCTGGTGGTCCGAGGTCGTTCCCGCTGCCCAGATTCATGCGACCGGGCCTCCTCCAGACAATGCACTTTGATTTATCGCGCTACCTATAATAGCACCCGAGATATCACCAGATATATGCTGGATTTTTACATGACCATGGGTGACGGATTCCGAATATCTGTAATTTTCTCGGCCACTGGTGGTCCGAGGTCGTTCCTGCTGCACAGATTCATTCGCCAGTGCCTCCCACAGACAATGCACTTTGATTTATTTCGCTATCTCTAATAGCACCCGAGATATCACCAGATATATATTGGAGTTTTCCTTGACCCTGAGTGTCCGGCCCCATGAGACGGTGGTTTTCTCGGCCCCTGGTGGTCCGAGGTCGTTCCCGCTGCACAGATTCATGCGCCAGGGCCTCCTGCAGATAATTCACTTTGTTTTATAGCGCTATCTCTAATAGCACCCGAGATATCACCAGATATATATTGGATTTTCCCCTGACCCTGAGTGTCCGGCCCCATGAGACTGTGGTTTCCTCGGCCCCTGGTGGTCCGAGATCGGTCCCACTGCACAGGTTCATGCGCCAGGGCCTCCTACAGACAATGCACTTTGATTTATTGCGCTATCTCTAATAGCACCCGTGATATCACCAGATATATGTTGAATTTATACATGACCTTGGGTGACGGACACCGAAAATCTGTAATTGTCTTGGCCCCTGGTGGTCCGAAGTCGTTGCTGCTGCACAGATTCATGCGCCAGGGCCACCTGCAGACAATGCCCTTTGATTTATCGCGCTATCTGTAATAGAACCCGAGATATCACCAGATATATATTGGATTTTTCCCTGACCCTGAGTGTCCGACCCCATGAGACGGTGGTTTTCTCGGCCCCTGGTGGTCCGAGGTCGTTCCCGCTGCACAGATTCATGCGCCAGGGCCTCCTACAGACAATGCACTTTGTTTTATTGCGCTATCTGTAATAGCACCCGGGATATCACCACATATATATTGGATTTTTCCCTGACCCAGAGTGTCCGGCCCCATGAGACGGTGGTTTTCTCGGCCCCTGGTGGTCCGAGGTCGTTCCCGCTGCACAGATGCATGCGCCTGGGCCTCCTGCAGATAATTCACTTTGATTTATCGCGCTATCTCTAATAGCACACGAGATATCACAAGATATATGCTGGATTATTACATGACCTTCGGTGACGGATACCGAAAATCTGTAATTTTTTTGGCCCCTGGTGTTCCTGCGTCGTTGCTGCTGCACAGATTCATGCGCCAGGGCTTCATGCAGGCAATGCACTTTGATTTATCGCGCTATCTCTAATAGCACCCGGGATATCACCACATATATATTGGATTTTTCCCTGACCCAGAGTGTCCGGCCCCATGAGACGGTGGTTTTCTCAGCCCCTGGTGGTCCGAGGTCTTTCCCGCTGCACAGATTCATGGGCCAGGGCCTCCTGCAGATAATTCACTTTGGTTTATTGCGCTATCTGTAATAGCACCCGAGATATCACCAGATATATATTGGATTTTTCACTGACCCTGAGTGTCCGGCCCCATGAGACGGTGGTTTTCTCGGCCCCTGGTGGTCCGAGGTCGTTCCCGCTGTACAGTTTCATGCGCCAGGGCCTCCTTCAGACAATGCACTTTGATTTATTGCGCTATCTCTAATAGCACCCGAGATATCACCAGATATATATTGGATTTTCCCCTGACCCTCAGTGTCCGGCCCCATGAGACTGTGGTTTTCTCGGCCCCTGGTGGTCCGAGGTCGTTCCTGCTGCACAGATTCATGGGCCAGGGCCTCCTGCAGATAATTCACTTTGGTATATTGCGCTATCTCTAATAGCACCCAACATATCACCAGATATATATTGGATTTTTCCCTGCCCCTGAGTGTCCGGCCCCATGAGACGGTGGTTTTCTCGGCCCCTGGTGGTCCGATGTCGTTCCCGCTGCACAGATTCATGCGCTAGGGCCTCCTGCAGACAATGCACTTTGAATTATTGCGCTATCTGTAATAGCACCCGGGATATCATCACATATATATTGGATTTTTCCCTGACCCAGAGTGTCCGGCCCCATAAGACGGTGGTTTTCTCGGCCCCTGGTGGTTCGAGGTCGTTCCCGCTGCATAGATTCATGCGCCAGGGCCTCCTACAGGCAATGCACTTTGATTTATTGCGCTATCTGTAATAGCACCCGAGATATCACCAGATATATATTGGATTTTTCCCTGACCCTGAGCGTCCGGCCCCTTGAGACTGTGGTTTTCTCGGCCCCTGGTGGTCCGAGGTCGTTCCCGCTGCACAGATTCAGGCGTCAGGGCCTCCTGCAGATAATTCACTTTGATTTATCGCGCTATCTCTAATAGCACACGAGATATCACAAGATATATGCTGGATTATTACATGACCTTCGGTGACGGATACCGAAAATCTGTAATTTTTTTGGCCCCTGATGTTCCAACGTCGTTGCCGCTGCACAGATTCATGCGCCAGGGCCGCCTGCAGATAATTCACTTAGGCTTATTGCGCTATCTCTAATAGCACCCGGGATATCACCACATATATATTGGATTTTTCCCTGACCCAGAGGGTCCGGCCCCATGAGACGGTGGTTTTCTCGGCCCCTGGTGGTCCGAGGTCGTTCCCGCTGTACAGATTCATGCGCCAGGGCCTCCTACAGACAATGCACTTTGATTTATTGCGCTATATGTAATAGCACCCGAGATATCACCAGATATATATTGGATTTTTCACTGACCCTGAGTGTCCGGCCCCATGAGACGGTGGTTTTTTCGGCCCCTGGCGGTCCGAGGTCGTTCCCGCTGTACAGATTCATGCGCCAGGGCCTCCTGCAGATAATTCACTTTGGTTTATTGCGCTACCTCTAATAGCACCCGAGATATCACCAGATATATATTGGATTTTCCCCTGACCCTGAGTGTCCGGCCCCATGAGACTGTGGTTTTCACGGCCCCTGGTGGTCAGAGGTCGTTCCCGCTGCACAGATTCAGGCGTCAGGGCCTCCTGCAGATAATTCACTTTGATTTATCGCGCTCTCTCTAATAGCACACGAGATATCACAGGATATATGCTGGATTATTACATGACCTTCGGTGACGGATACCGAAAATCTGTAATTTTTTTGGCCCCTGGTGTTCCAACGTCGTTGCTGCTGCACAAATTCATGCGCCAGGGCTTCATGCAGGCAATGCACTTTGATTTATCGCATTATCTGTAATAGAACCCGAGATATCACCAAATATATATTGGATTTTTCCCTGACCCTGAGTGTCTGCCCCATGTGTCGGTGGTTTTCTCGGCCCCTGGTGGTCCGAGGACGATCCCGCTGCACAGATTCATGCGCTATGGCCTCCTGCAGACAATGCACTTTGATTTATCGCGCTATCTCTAATAGCACCCGTGATATCACCTGATATATATTGGATTTTTCCCTGACCCTGAGTGACCGGCCCCATGAGACCGTGGTTTTCTCGGCCCCTGGTGGTCCGAGGCCGTTGCCGCTCCACAGATTCATGCGCCAGGGCCTCCTACAGACAATGCACTTTGATATATCGCGCTATCTGTAATAGCACCCGTGATATCACCAGATATATATTGGATATTCCCCTGACCCTGAGTGTCCGGCCCCATAAGACGGTAGTTTTCTCGGCCCCTGGTCGTCCGAGGTTGTTCTCGCTGCACAGATTCATGCGCCAGGGCCTCCTGCAGACAATGCACTCTGATTTAATTCGCTATCTCTAATATCACCCGAGTTATCACCAGAAATATATTGGATTTTTGCTTGACCCTGAGAGTCCGGCCCCACGAGACTGTGATTTTCTCGGACCCTGGTGGTCCGAGGTCGTTCCCGCTGTACAGATTCATGCGCCAGGGCCCCCTGCAGATAATTCACTTTGATTTATTGCGCTATCTCTAATAGCACCCGAGATATCACCAGATATATATTGGATATTTCCCTGACCCTGACAGTCCGGCCCCATGAGACGGTGATTTTCTCGGACCCCGGTGGTCCGAGGTCGATCGCGCTGCACAGATTCATGCGCCAGGGCCTCCTGCAGATAATTCAATTTGGTTTATTGCGCTATCTGTAATAGCACCCGAGTTATAACCAGAAATATATTGGATTTTTGCTTGACACTGACAGTCCGGCCCCATGAGACTGTGATTTTCTCGGACCCTGGTGGTCCGAGGTCGTTCCCGCTGTACAGATTCATGCGCCAGGGCCTCCTACAGACAATGCACTTTGATTTATTGCCCTACCTCTAATAGCACCCGAGATATCACCAGATATATATTGGATTTTCCCCTGACACAGAGTGTCCGGCCCCATGAGACGGTGGTTTTCTCGGCCCCTGGTGGTCCGAGGTCGATCCCGCTGCACAGATTCATGCGCCAGGGCCTCCTGCAGATAATTCACTTCGATTTATTGCGCTATCTCTAATAGCACCCGAGATATCACCAGATATATATTGGATTTTTCCCTGACCCTGAGTGTCCGGCCCCATGAGACGGTAGTTTTCACGGCCCCTGGTGGTCCGAGGTCGTTCCCGCTGCACAGATTCATGCGCGAGGGCGTCCTGCAGACAATGCACTTTGGTTTATTGCGCTCTCTCTAATAGCACCGGAGATATCACCAGATATATATTGGATTTTTCCCTGACCCTGACAGTTCGGCCCCATGAGACGGTAGTTTTCTCGGCCCCTGTTGGTCCTAGGTCGTTCCCGCTGCACAGATTCATGCGCCAGGGCCTCCTACAGACAATGCACTTTGATTTATTGCGCTATCTGTAATAGCACCCGAGATATCACCAGATATATATTGGATTTTTCCCTGACCCTGAGTGTCCGACCCAATGAGCCGGTAGTTTTCTCGGCCCCTGGTGGGCCGAGGTCGTTGCTGCGGCACAGATTCATGCGCTAGGGCGGCCTGCAGACAATGCACTTTGATTTATTGCGCTATCTGTAATAGCACCCGAGATATCACAAGATATATATTGGATTTTTCCCTGACCCTGACAGTCCGGCCCCATGAGACGGTGATTTTCTCGGCCCCCGGTGATCCGAGGTCGATCGCGCTGCACAGATTCGTGCGCTAGGGCCTCCTGTTGACAATGCACTCTGATTTAATTCGCTATCTCTAATAGCACCCGAGTTATCACCAGAAATATATTGGATTTTTGCTTGACCCTGACAGTCCGGCCCCATGTGTCAATGGTTTTCTCGGTCCCTCGTGGTCCGAGGTCCATCCCGCTGCACAGATTCATGCGCCAGGGCCCCCTGCAGATAATTCACTTTGATTTATTGCGCTATCTCTAATAGCACCCGAGATATCACCAGATATATATTGGATTTTCCCCTGACCCTGAGTGTCCGACCCCATGAGACGGTGGTTTCCTCGGCCCCTGCTGGTCCGAGGTCGTTCCCGCTGCACAGATTCATGCGCTAGGGCCTCCTGCAGACAATGCACTTTGATTTATTGCGCTATCTGTAATAGCACCCGAGATATCACCAGATCTATATTGGATTTTCCCTGACCCTGACAGTCCGGCCCCATGGGACGGTGATTTTCTCGGCCCCCGGTGGTCCGAGGTCGATCCCGCTGCACAGATTCATGCGCCAGGGCCTCCTACAGACAATGCACTTTGATTTATTGCGCAATCGGTGATAGCACTCGAGATATCACCAGATATATATTGGATTTTTCCCTGACCCTGAGTGTCCAACCCCATGAGACGGTGGTTTTATCGGCCCCTGCTGGTCCGAGGTCGTTCCCGCTGCACAGATTCATGCGCTAGGGCCTCCTTCAGACAATGCACTTTGGATCATTGCGCTATCTCTAATAGCACCCGAGATATCACCAGATATATGCTGGATTTTTACATGACCTTGGGTGACGGATTGCGAATATCTGTAATTTTCTCGGCCCCTGGTGGTCCGAGGTCGATGCCGCTGCACAGATTCATGCGCCAGGGCCCCCTGCATATAATTTACTTTGATTTATTGCGCTGTCTATAATAGCACCCGAGATATCACCAGATATATATTGGATTTTTCCCTGACCCTGACAGTCCGGCCCAATGAGACGGTGATTTTCTCGGCCCCTGGTGGCCCGAGGTCGATCCCACTGCACAGATCCATGCGCCAGGGCCTCCTGCAGACAATGCACTTTGATTTATTGCGCTTTCTGTAATAGCACCCGAGATATCACCGTATATATATTGGATTTTTCCCTGACCCTGACAGTCCGGCCCCATGAGACGGTGATTTTCTCGGCCCCTGGTGGACCAAGGCCGATCCCGCTGCACAGATTCATGCGCCAGGGCCTACTGCAGACAATGTATTTTGATTTATTGCGCTATCTCTAATAGCAGCCGAGATATCACCACATATATATTGGATTTTCCCCTGTCCCTGAGTGTCCGACCCCATGAGACGGTGGTTTTCTCGGCCCCTGGTGGTCCGAGGTCGTTCCCGCTGCACAGATTCATGCGCCAGGGCCTCCTACAGACAATGCACTTTGGTTTATTGCGCTATATCTAATAGCACCCGAGATATCACCAGAGATATATTGGATTTTTCCCTGACCCTGAGTGTCCGGCTCCATGAGACGGTGGCTTTCTCGACCCCTGGTGGTCCGAGGTCGATCCCGCTGCACAGATTCATGCGCCAGGGCCTCCTAGAGACAATGCACTTTGATTTATTGCGCTATCTGTAATAGCACCCGAGATATCACCAGATATATATTGGATTTTTCCCTGACACTGAGTGCCCGGCCCCATGTTTCGGTGGCTTTCTCGACCCCTGGTGGTCCGAGGTCGATCCCGCAGCACAGATTCATGCGCCAGGGCCTCCTACAGACAATGCACTTTGATTTATTGCGCTTTCTGTAATAGCACCCGCGATATCACCATATATATACTGGATTTACCCCTGACCCTGAGTGTCCGGCCCCATGAGACGGTGGTATTCTCGGCCCCTGGTGGTCCGAGGTCGATCCCGCTGCACAGATTCATGCGTCAGGGCCTCCTGCAGACATTGCACTTTGATTTATTTCGCTATCTCTAATAGCACTCGAGATATCACCAGAGATATATTGTATTTTTCCCTGACCCTGAGTGTCCGGCCCCATGAGACGGTAGTTTTCTCGGCCCCTGGTGGTCCGAGGTCGTTCCCGCTGCACGGATTCATGCGCCAGGGCCTCCTACAGACAATGCACTTTGATTTATTGCGCTATCTGTAATAGCACCCGAGATATCACCAGATATATATTGGATTTTTCCTTGACTCTGACAGTCCGGCGCCATGTGTCGATGGTTCTCTCGGTCCCTCGTGGTCCGAGGTCGTTCCCGCTGCACAGATTCATGCGCCAGGACCTCCTACAGACAATGCACTTTGATTTATTGCGCTACCTCTAATAGCAGCCGAGATATCACCACATATATATTGGATTTTTCCCTGACCCAGACAGTCCGGCCCCATGTGTCGATGGTTTTCTCGGTCCCTCGTGGTCCGAGGTCGATCCCGCTGAACAGATTCATGCGCCTGGGCTTCCTGCAGACAATTTACTTTGATTTATTGCGCTATCTCTAATAGCACCGGAGATATCACCAGATATATATTGGATTTTTCCCTGAGCCTGACAGTTCGGCCCCATGAGACGGTCGTTTTCTCGGCCCCTGTTGGTCCGAGGTCGTTCCCGCTGCACAGATTCATGCGCCAGGGCGTCCTGCAGACAATGCACTTTGATTTATTGCGCTATCTATCATAGCACCCGAGATATCACCAGATATTTATTGGATTTTTCCCTGACCCTGAGTGTCCGGCCCCATGAGACGGTAGTTTTCACGGCCCCTGGTGGTCCGAGGTCGTTCCCGCTACACAGATTCATGCGCCAGGGCGTCCTGCAGACAATGCGCTTTGGTTTATTGCGCTCTCTCTAATAGCACCGGAGATATCACCAGATATATATTGGATTTTTCCCTGACCCTGACAGTTCGGCCCCATGAGACGGTAGTTTTCTCGGCCCCTGTTGGTCCTAGGTCGTTCCCGCTGCACAGATTCATGCGCCAGGGCCTCCTACAGACAATGCACTTTGATTAATTGCGCTATCTATAATAGCACCCGAGATATCACCAGATATATATTGGATTTTTCCCTGACCCTGACAGTCCGGCCCCATGGGACGGTGATTTTCTCGGCCCCTGGTGGTCCGAGGTCGATCCCGCTGCACACATTCGTGCGCCAAGGCCTCCTACAGACAATGCACTTTGATTTATTGCGCTATCTGTAAAAGCACCCGAGATATCACCAGATATATATT
This sequence comes from Nomia melanderi, assembly GCF_051020985.1. Taxonomy (NCBI): domain Eukaryota; kingdom Metazoa; phylum Arthropoda; class Insecta; order Hymenoptera; family Halictidae; genus Nomia; species Nomia melanderi. The sequence goes on along the minus strand of NW_027475150.1, from coordinate 340,024 downwards.
GGATTTTTCCCTGACCCTGAGTGTCCGACCCCATGAGACGGTGGTTTCCTCGGCCCCTGCTGGTCCGAGGTCGTTCCCGCTGCACAGATTCATGCGCCAGGGCCTCCTGCAGACAATCCACTTTGGTTTATTGCGCTATCTGTAATAGGACCCGAGATATCACCATATATATATTGGATTTTTCCCTGACCCTGAGAGTCCGACCCCATGAGACGGTGGTTTTCTCGGCCCCTGGTGGTCCGAGGTCGTTCCGGCTACACAGATTCATGCGCTAGGGCCTCCTACAGACAATGTATTTTGATTTATTGCGCTATCTCTAATAGCACCCGAGATATCACCAGATATATAATGGATTTTTCCCTGACCCTGACAGTCCGGCCCCATGGGACGGTGATTTTCTCGGCCCCTGGTGGTCCGAGGTTGTTCCCGCTGCACACATTCATGCGCCAGGGCCTCCTACAGACAATGCACTTTGATTTATTGCGCTATCTGTAATAGCACCCGAGATATAACCAGATATATATTGGATTTTTCCCTGACACTGAGTGCCCGGCCCCATGTTTCGGTGGCTTTCTCGACCCGTGGTGGTCCGAGGTCGATCCCGCTGCACAGATTCATGCGCCAGGGCCTCCTACAGACAACGCCTTAGATTTATTTCGCTATCTGTAATAGCACCCGAGATATCACCAGATATATATTGGATTTTTCCTTGACTCTGACAGTCCGGCGCCATGTGTCGATGGTTCTCTCGGTCCCTCGTAGTCCGAGGTCGATCCCGCTGCACAGATCCATGCGCCAGGGCCTCCTGCAGACAATGGACTTTGATTTATTGCGCTATCTGTAATAGCACCCGAGATATCACCAGTGATATATTGGATTTTTCCCTGACCCTGAGTGTCCGGCCCCATGAGACGGTGGCTTTCACGACCCCTGGTGGTCCGAGGTTGATCCCGCTGCACAGATTCATGCGCCAGGGCCTCCTACAGACAATGCACTTTGATTTATTGCGCTATCTGTAATAGGACCCGAGATATCACCAGATATATATTGGATATTTCCCTGACCCTGAGTGTCCGGCCCCATGAGACGGTGGTTTTCTCGGCCCCTGGTGGTCCGTGGTCGTTCCCGCTGCACACAAGCATGCGCCAGGGCCTCCTGCAGACAATGCACTTTGATTTATTGCGCAATCTCTAATAGCACCCGAGATATCACCAGATATATATTGGATTTTTACCCGACCCTGAGTGTCCGGCCCCATGTGTCGGTGGTTTTCTCGGCCCCTGGTGGTCCGAGGTCGTCCCCGCTGCACAGATTCTTGCGCCAGGGCTTCCTGCAGATAATTCACTTTGGTTTATTGCGCTATCTCTAATAGCACCCGAGAAATCACCAGATATATATTGGATTTTTCCCCGACCCTGAGTGTCCGGCTCCATGAGACAGTGGTTTTCTCGGCCCCTAGTGGTCCGAGGTCGTTCCTGCTGCACAGATTCATTCGCCAGTGCCTCCTACTGACAATGCACTTTGATTTATTGCGCTGTCTCTAATAGCACCCGAGATATCATCGGATATATATTGGATTTTTCCCCGACCCTGAGTGTCCGGCCCCATGAGACCGTGGTTTTCTCGGCCCCTGGTGGTCCGAGGTCGTTCCCGCTACCCAGATTCATGCGCCAGGGCCTCCTACAGACAATGCACTTTGATTTATTGCGCTATCTGTAATAGCACCCGAGATATCACCAGATATATATTGGATTTTTCCCTGACCCTGAGTGTCCGGCCCCATGAGACGGTAGTTTTCTCGGCCCCTGGTGGTCCGAGGTCGTTCCCGCTGCACAGATTCATGCGCCAGGTGCCCCTGCAGATAATTCACTTTGATTTATTGCGCAATCTCTAATAGCACCCGAGATATCACCAGAGATATATTGGATTTTTCCCTGACCCGGACAGTCCGGCCCCATGAGACGGTGATTTTCTCGGCCCCTGGTGGTCCGAAGTCGATCCCGCTGCACAGATTCATGCGCCAGGGCCTCCTACAGACAATGCACTTTGATATATTGCGCTATCTCTAATAGCACCCGAGATATCACCATATATATATTGGATTTTTCCCTGACCCTGAGTGACCGACCCCATGACACGGTGGTTTTCTCGGCCCCTGGTTGTCCGAGGTCGTTCCCGCTGCACAGATGCATGCGCCAGGGCCTAATGCAGATAACTCACTTTGGTTTATTGCGCTATCTCTAATAGCACCCGAGATATCACCAGATATATATTGGATTTTTCCCTGACCCTGAGTGTCCGACTCCATGAGACGGTGGTTTCCTCGGGCCCTGGTGGTCCGAGGTCGTTCCCGATGCACAGATTCATGCGCCAGGTCCCCCTGCAGATAATTCACTTTGATTTATTGCGCAATCTCAAATAGCACCCGAGATATCACCAGAGATATATTGGATTTTTCCCTGACCCGCGCAGTCCGGCCCCATGAGACGGTGGTTTTCTCGGCCCCTGGTGGTCCGAGGTCGTTCCCGCTGCACAGATGCATGCGCCAGGGCCTCCTACAGATAATGCACTTTGATTTATTGCGCTATCTCTAATAGCACCCGAGATATCACTAGATATATATGTGATTTTTCCCCGACCCTGAGTGTCCGGCCCCATGAGACGGTGGTTTTCTCGGCCCCTGGTGGTCCGAGGTCGTTCCTGCTGCACAGATTCATTCGCCAGTGCCTCCTCCAGACAATGCACTTTGATTTATTGCGCTATCTCTAATAGCACCCGAGATATCACCAGATATATATTTGACTTTTCCCCGACCCTGAGTGTCCCGGCCCCATGAGACGGTGGTTTTCTCGGACCCTGGTGGTCCGAGGTCATTGCCGCAGCTCAGATTCATGCGCCAGGGCCTCCCGCAGACAATGCACTTTGATTTATTGCGCTATCAGTAATAGCGCCCGAGATATCACCAGATATATATTGGATTTTTCCCCGACCCTGAGTGTCCGGCCCCATGAGATGTTGGTTTTCTCGGCCCCTGGTGGTCCGAGGTCGTTCCTGCTGCACAGATTCATTCGCCAGTGCCTCCTCCAGACAATGCACTTTGATTTATTGCGCTATCTCTAATAGCACCCGAGATATCACCAGATATATATTTGACTTTTCCCCGACCCTGAGTGTCCCGGCCCCATGAGACGGTGGTTTTCTCGGACCCTGGTGGTCCGAGGTCATTGCCGCAGCTCAGATTCATGCGCCAGGGCCTCCCGCAGACAATGCACTTTGATTTATTGCGCTATCAGTAATAGCGCCCGAGATATCACCAGATATATATTGGATTTTTCCCTGACCCTGACAGTCCGGCCCCATGAGTCGGTGATTTTCTCGGCCCGTGGTGGTCCGAGGTCCTTGCCGCTGCACAGATTCATGCGACAGGGCCTCCGCAGACAAAGCACTTTGGTTTATTGCGCTATCTGTAATAGCACCCGAGATATCACCAGATATATGCTGGATTTTTACGTGACCTTGGGTGACGGATTCCGAATATCTGTAATTTTCTCGGCCCCTGGTGGCCCGAGGTCGTTCCTGCTGCACAGATTCATGCGCCAGGGCTTCCTGCAGACAATGCACTTTGATTTATTGCGCTATCTCTAATAGCACCCGAGATATCATCAGATACATCCTGGGTATTTACATGACCTTGGGTGTCCGGCGCCATGTGTCGGTGGTTTACTCGGCCCCTGGTGGTCCGAGGTCGTTCCCGCTGCACAGATTCATGCGCCAGGGCCTCCTGCAGACCATTCACTTTGGTTTATTGCGCTATCTCTAATAGCACTCGAGATATCACCAGACATATATTGGATTTTTACCCGACCCTGAGTGTCCGGCCCCATGTGTCGGTGGTTTTCTCGGCCCCTGGTGGTCCGAGGTCGTCCCCGCAGCACAGATTCTTGCGCCAGGGCTTCCTGCAGATAATTCACTTTGGTTTATTGCGCTATCTCTAATAGCACCAGAGATATCACCAGATATATATTGGATTTTTCCCCGACCCTGAGTGTCCGGCACCATGAGGCGGTGGTTTTCTCGGCCCCTAGTGGTCCGAGGTCGTTCCTGCTGCACAGATTCATTCGCCAGTGCCTCCTACTGACAATGCACTTTGATTTATTCCGCTATCTCTAATAGCACCCGAGATATCACCAGATATATATTGGATTTTTCCTTGACCCTGAGTGTCCGACCCCATGAGACGGTAGTTTTCTCGGCCCCTGGTGGTCCGAGGTCGTTCCCGCTGCACAGATTCATGCGACAGGGCCTCCCGCAGACAAAGCACTTTGGTTTATTGCGCTATCTGTAATAGCACCCGAGATATCACCAGATATATGCTGGATTTTTACATGACCTTGGGTGACGGATTCCGAATATCTGTAATTTTCTCGGCCCCTTGTGTTCCGAGGTCGTCCCTGCTCCACAGATTCATTCGCCAGTGCCTCCTACAGACAATGCACTTTGATTCATTGCGCTATCTCTAATAGCAACCCAGATATCATCAGATACATCCTGGGTTTTTACATGACCTTGGGTATGCGGCCCCATGTGTCGGTGGTTTTCTCGGCCCCTGGTGGTCCGAGGTCGTTCCCGCTGCACAAATTCATGCGACAGGGCCTCCCGTAGACAAAGCACTGTGGTTTATTGCGCTATCTCTAATAGCACCCGAGATATCACCAGATATATGCTGGATTTTTACATGACCTTGGGTGACGGATTCCGAATATCTGTACTTTTCTCGGCCCCTGGTGTTCCGAGGTCGTTCCTGCTCCACAGATTCATTCGCCAGTGCCTCCTACAGACAATGCACTTTGATTTATTGCGCTATCTCTAATAGCACCCGAGATATCACCAGATATATATTGGATTTTTCCTCGACCCTGAGTGTCCGGCCCCATGAGACGGTGATTTTCTCGGCCCCTGGTGGTCCGAGGTCGTTGCCGCTGCACAGATTCATGTGACAGGGCCTCCCGCAGACAAAGCACTGTGGTTTATTGCGCTATCTCTAATAGCTCCCGAGATATCACCAGATATATATTGGATTTTTCGCCGACCCTGAGTGTCCGGCCCCATGAGACGGTGGTTTTCTCGGACCCTGGTGATCCGAGGTCGTTCCCGCTGCACAGATTCATGCGCCAGGGCCTCCTGCAGATAATTCACTTTGGTTTATTGCGCTATCTCTAATAGCACCCGAGATATCACCAGATATATATTGGATTTTGCCCTGACCCTGAGTGTCCGGCCCGATGAGTCGGTGGTTATCTCGGCCCCTGGTGGTCCGAGGTCGTTCCCGCTGGCAAGATTCATGCGCGAGGGCATCCCGCAGACAAAGCACTTTGGTTTATTGCGCTATCTGTAATAGCACCCGAGATATCACCAGATATTTGCTGGATTTCTACATGACATTGGGTGACGTATACCGAAAATCTGTAATTTTCTCGGCCCCTGGTGGTCCGATGTCGTTCCTGCTGCACAGATTTATGCGCAAGGGCCTCCTACGGACAATGCAATTTGATTTATTGCGCTATCTCTAATAGCACCCTAGATATCACCAGATATATATTGGATTTTCCCCTGACCCTGAGTGTCCGGCCCCATGAGACGGTGATTTTCTCGGCCCCTGGTGGTCCGAGGTCGTTGCCGCTGCACAGATTCATGCGACAGGGCCTCCCGCAGACGAAGCACATTGGTTTATTGCGCTATCTGTAATAGCACCCGAGATATCACCAGATACATGCTGGAATTTTACATGACCTTGGGTGACCGGCGCCATGTGTCGGTGGTTTACTCGGCCCCTGGTGGTCCGAGGTCGTTCCCGCTGCACAGATTCATGCGCCAGGGCCTCCTGCAGACCATTCACTTTGGTTTATTGCGCTATCTCTAATAGCACCCGAGATATCACCAGACATATATTGGATTTTTACCCGACCCTGAGTGTCCGGCCCCATGTGTCGGTGGTTTTCTCTGCCCCTGGTGGTCCGAGGTCGTCCCCGCAGCACAGATTCTTGCGCCAGGGCTTCCTGCAGATAATTCACTTTGGTTTATTGCGCTATCTCTAATAGCACCAGAGATATCACCAGATATATATTGGATTTTTCCCCGACCCTGAGTGTCCGGCACCATGAGACGGTGGTTTTCTCGGCCCCTAGTGGTCCGAGGTCGTTCCTGCTGCACAGATTCATTCGCCAGTGCCTCCTACTGACAATGCACTTTGATTTATTCCGCTATCTCTAATAGCACCCGAGATATCACCAGATATATATTGGATTTTTCCTTGACACTGAGTGTCCGACCCCATGAGACGGTAGTTTTCTCGGCCCCTGGTGGTCCGAGGTCGTTCCTGCTGCACAGATTCATTCGCCAGTGCCTCCTACTGACAATGCACTTTGATTTATTCCGCTATCTCTAATAGCACCCGAGATATCACCAGACATATATTGGATTTTTCCCTGACCCTGAGTGTCCGACCCCATGAGACGGTAGTTTTCTCGGCCCCTGGTGGTCCGAGGTCGTTCCCGCTGCACAAATTCATGCGACAGGGCCTCCCGTAGACAAAGCACTGTGGTTTATTGCGCTATCTCTAATAGCTCCCGAGATATCACCAGATATATATTGGATTTTTCGCCGACCCTGAGTGTCCGGCCCCATGAGACGGTGGTTTTCTCGGCCCCTAGGGGTCCGAGGTCGTTCCTGCTCCACAGATTCATTCGCCAGTGCCTCCTACAGACAATGCACTTTGATTTATTGCGCTATCTCTAATAGCACCCCAGATATCATCAGATACATCCTGGGTTTTTACATGACCTTGGGTGTGCGGCCCCATGTGTCGGTGGTTTTCTCGGCCCCTGGTGGTCCGAGGTCGTTCCCGCTGCACAAATTCATGCGACAGGGCCTCCCGTAGACAAAGCACTGTGGTTTATTGCGCTATCTCTAATAGCACCCGAGATATCACCAGATATATATTGGATTTTTCCCTGACCCTGAGTGTCCGGCCCCATGAGACGGAGATTTTCTCGGCCCCTGGTGGTCCGACGTCGTTGCCGCTGCACAGATTCATGTGACAGGGCCTCCCGCAGACAAAGCACTGTGGTTTATTGCGCTATCTCTAATAGCTCCCGAGATATCACCAGATATATATTGGATTTTTCGCCGACCCTGAGTGTCCGGCCCCATGAGACGGTGGTTTTCTCGGACCCTGGTGGTCCGAGGTCGTTGCCGCTGCACAGATTCATGTGACAGGGCCTCCCGCAGACAAAGCACTGTGGTTTATTGCGCTATCTCTAATAGCTCCCGAGATATCACCAGATATATATTGGATTTTTCGCCGACCCTGAGTGTCCGGACCCATGAGACGGTGGTTTTCCCGGCCCCTAGTGGTCCGAGGTCATTCCTGCTGCACAGATTCATTCGCCAGTGCCTCCTACTGACAATGCACTTTGATTTATTCCGCTATCTCTAATAGCACCCGAGATATCACCAGACATATATTGGATTTTTCCCTGACCCTGAGTGTCCGACCCCATGAGACGGTAGTTTTCTCGGCCCCTGGTGGTCCGAGGTCGTTCCCGCTGCACAAATTCATGCGACAGGGCCTCCCGTAGACAAAGCACTGTGGTTTATTGCGCTATCTCTAATAGCTCCCGAGATATCACCAGATATATATTGGGTTTTTCGCCGACCCTGAGTGTCCGGCCCCATGAGACGGTGGTTTTCTCGGCCCCTAGGGGTCCGAGGTCGTTCCTGCTCCACAGATTCATTCGCCAGTGCCTCCTACAGACAATGCACTTTGATTTATTGCGCTATCTCTAATAGCACCCCAGATATCATCAGATACATCCTGGGTTTTTACATGACCTTGGGTGTGCGGCCCCATGTGTCGGTGGTTTTCTCGGCCCCTGGTGGTCCGAGGTCGTTCCCGCTGCACAAATTCATGCGACAGGGCCTCCCGTAGACAAAGCACTGTGGTTTATTGCGCTATCTCTAATAGCACCCGAGATATCACCAGATATATATTGGATTTTTCCCTGACCCTGAGTGTCCGGCCCCATGAGACGGAGATTTTCTCGGCCCCTGGTGGTCCGACGTCGTTGCCGCTGCACAGATTCATGTGACAGGGCCTCCCGCAGACAAAGCACTGTGGTTTATTGCGCTATCTCTAATAGCTCCCGAGATATCACCAGATATATATTGGATTTTTCGCCGACCCTGAGTGTCCGGCCCCATGAGACGGTGGTTTTCTCGGACCCTGGTGATCCGAGGTCGTTCCCGCTGCACAGATTCATGCGCCAGGGCCTCCTGCAGATAATTCACTTTGGTTTATTGCGCTATCTCTAATAGCACCCGAGATATCACCAGATATATATTGGATTTTGCCCTGACCCTGAGTGTCCGGCCCGATGAGTCGGTGGTTATCTCGGCCCCTGGTGGTCCGAGGTCGTTCCCGCTGGCAAGATTCATGCGCGAGGGCATCCCGCAGACAAAGCACTTTGGTTTACTGCGCTATCTGTAATAGCACCCGAGATATCACCAGATATTTGCTGGATTTCTACATGACATTGGGTGACGTATACCGAAAATCTGTAATTTTCTCGGCCCCTGGTGGTCCGATGTCGTTCCTGCTGCACAGATTTATGCGCAAGGGCCTCCTACGGACAATGCAATTTGATTTATTGCGCTATCTCTAATAGCACCCTAGATATCACCAGATATATATTGGATTTTCCCCTGACCCTGAGTGTCCGGCCCCATGAGACGGTGATTTTCTCGGCCCCTGGTGGTCCGAGGTCGTTGCCGCTGCACAGATTCATGCGACAGGGCCTCCCGCAGACGAAGCACATTGGTTTATTGCGCTATCTGTAATAGCACCCGAGATATCACCAGATACATGCTGGAATTTTACATGACCTTGGGTGACCGGCGCCATGTGTCGGTGGTTTACTCGGCCCCTGGTGGTCCGAGGTCGTTCCCGCTGCACAGATTCATGCGCCAGGGCCTCCTGCAGACCATTCACTTTGGTTTATTGCGCTATCTCTAATAGCAACCGAGATATCACCAGACATATATTGGATTTTTACCCGACCCTGAGTGTCCGGCCCCATGTGTCGGTGGTTTTCTCGGCCCCTGGTGGTCCGAGGTCGTCCCCGCAGCACAGATTCTTGCGCCAGGGCTTCCTGCAGATAATTCACTTTGGTTTATTGCGCTATCTCTAATAGCACCAGAGATATCACCAGATATATATTGGATTTTTCCCCGACCCTGAGTGTCCGGCACCATGAGACGGTGGTTTTCTCGGCCCCTAGTGGTCCGAGGTCGTTCCTGCTGCACAGATTCATTCGCCAGTGCCTCCTACTGACAATGCACTTTGATTTATTCCGCTATCTCTAATAGCACCCGAGATATCACCAGATATATATTGGATTTTTCCTTGACACTGAGTGTCCGACCCCATGAGACGGTAGTTTTCTCGGCCCCTGGTGGTCCGAGGTCGTTCCCGCTGCACAGATTCATGCGACAGGGCCTCCCGCAGACAAAGCACTTTGGTTTATTGCGCTATCTGTAATAACACCCGAGATATCACCAGATATATGCTGGATTTTTACATGACCTTGGGTGACGGATTCCGAATATCTGTAATTTTCTCGGCCCCTTGTGTTCCGAGGTCGTTCCTGCTCCACAGATTCATTCGCCAGTGCCTCCTACAGACAATGCACTTTGATTTATTGCGCTATCTCTAATAGCACCCCAGATATCATCAGATACATCCTGGGTTTTTACATGACCTTGGGTGTGCGGCCCCATGTGTCGGTGGTTTTCTCGGCCCCTGGTGGTCCGAGGTCGTTCTCGCTGCACAGATTCATGCGACTGGGCCTCCTGCAGATAATTCACTTTGGTTTATTGCGCTGTCTCTAATAGCACCCGAGATATCATCAGATATGTATTGGATTTTTCCCCGACCCTGAGTGTTCGGCCCCATGAGACGGTGGTTTTCTCGGCCCCTAGTGGTCCGAGGTCGTTCCTGCAGCACAGATTCATTCGCCAGTGCCTCCTACAGACAATGCACTTTGATTTATTGCGCTATCTCTAATAGCACCCGAGATATCACCAGATATATATTGGATTTTTTCTCGACCCTGAGTGTCCGGCCCCATGAGACGGTGATTTTCTCGGCCCCTGGTGGTCCGAGGTCGTTGCCGCTGCACAGATTCATGTGACAGGGCCTCCCGCAGACAAAGCACTGTGGTTTATTGCGCTATCTCTAATAGCTCCCGAGATATCACCAGATATATATTGGATTTTTCGCCGACCCTGAGTGTCCGGACCCATGAGACGGTGGTTTTCTCGGCCCCTAGTGGTCCGAGGTCGTTCCTGCTGCGCAGATTCATTCGCCAGTGCCTCCTACTGACAATGCACTTTGATTTATTCCGCTATCTCTAATAGCACCCGAGATATCACCAGACATATATTGGATTTTTCCCTGACCCTGAGTGTCCGACCCCATGAGACGGTAGTTTTCTCGGCCCCTGGTGGTCCGAGGTCGTTCCCGCTGCACAAATTCATGCGACAGGGCCTCCCGTAGACAAAGCACTGTGGTTTATTGCGCTATCTCTAATAGCTCCCGAGATATCACCAGATATATATTGGATTTTTCGCCGACCCTGAGTGTCCGGCCCCATGAGACGGTGGTTTTCTCGGCCCCTAGGGGTCCGAGGTCGTTCCTGCTCCACAGATTCATTCGCCAGTGCCTCCTACAGACAATGCACTTTGATTTATTGCGCTATCTCTAATAGCACCCCAGATATCATCAGATACATCCTGGGTTTTTACATGACCTTGGGTGTGCGGCCCCATGTGTCGGTGGTTTTCTCGGCCCCTGGTGGTCCGAGGTCGTTCCCGCTGCACAAATTCATGCGACAGGGCCTCCCGTAGACAAAGCACTGTGGTTTATTGCGCTATCTCTAATAGCACCCGAGATATCACCAGATATATATTGGATTTTTCCCTGACCCTGAGTGTCCGGCCCCATGAGACGGAGATTTTCTCGGCCCCTGGTGGTCCGACGTCGTTGCCGCTGCACAGATTCATGTGACAGGGCCTCCCGCAGACAAAGCACTGTGGTTTATTGCGCTATCTCTAATAGCTCCCGAGATATCACCAGATATATATTGGATTTTTCGCCGACCCTGAGTGTCCGGCCCCATGAGACGGTGGTTTTCTCGGACCCTGGTGATCCGAGGTCGTTCCCGCTGCACAGATTCATGCGCCAGGGCCTCCTGCAGATAATTCACTTTGGTTTATTGCGCTATCTCTAATAGCACCCGAGATATCACCAGATATATATTGGATTTTGCCCTGACCCTGAGTGTCCGGCCCGATGAGTCGGTGGTTATCTCGGCCCCTGGTGGTCCGAGGTCGTTCCCGCTGGCAAGATTCATGCGCGAGGGCATCCCGCAGACAAAGCACTTTGGTTTATTGCGCTATCTGTAATAGCACCCGAGATATCACCAGATATTTGCTGGATTTCTACATGACATTGGGTGACGTATACCGAAAATCTGTAATTTTCTCGGCCCCTGGTGGTCCGATGTCGTTCCTGCTGCACAGATTTATGCGCAAGGGCCTCCTACGGACAATGCAATTTGATTTATTGCGCTATCTCTAATAGCACCCTAGATATCACCAGATATATATTGGATTTTCCCCTGACCCTGAGTGTCCGGCCCCATGAGACGGTGATTTTCTCGGCCCCTGGTGGTCCGAGGTCGTTGCCGCTGCACAGATTCATGCGACAGGGCCTCCCGCAGACGAAGCACATTGGTTTATTGCGCTATCTGTAATAGCACCCGAGATATCACCAGATACATGCTGGAATTTTACATGACCTTGGGTGACCGGCGCCATGTGTCGGTGGTTTACTCGGCCCCTGGTGGTCCGAGGTCGTTCCCGCTGCACAGATTCATGCGCCAGGGCCTCCTGCAGACCATTCACTTTGGTTTATTGCGCTATCTCTAATAGCACCCGAGATATCACCAGACATATATTGGATTTTTACCCGACCCTGAGTGTCCGGCCCCATGTGTCGGTGGTTTTCTCGGCCCCTGGTGGTCCGAGGTCGTCCCCGCAGCACAGATTCTTGCGCCAGGGCTTCCTGCAGATAATTCACTTTGGTTTATTGCGCTATCTCTAATAGCACCAGAGATATCACCAGATATATATTGGATTTTTCCCCGACCCTGAGTGTCCGGCACCATGAGACGGTGGTTTTCTCGGCCCCTAGTGGTCCGAGGTCGTTCCTGCTGCACAGATTCATTCGCCAGTGCCTCCTACTGACAATGCACTTTGATTTATTCCGCTATCTCTAATAGCACCCGAGATATCACCAGATATATATTGGATTTTTCCTTGACACTGAGTGTCCGACCCCATGAGACGGTAGTTTTCTCGGCCCCTGGTGGTCCGAGGTCGTTCCCGCTGCACAGATTCATGCGACAGGGCCTCCCGCAGACAAAGCACTTTGGTTTATTGCGCTATCTGTAATAACACCCGAGATATCACCAGATATATGCTGGATTTTTACATGACCTTGGGTGACGGATTCCGAATATCTGTAATTTTCTCGGCCCCTTGTGTTCCGAGGTCGTTCCTGCTCCACAGATTCATTCGCCAGTGCCTCCTACAGACAATGCACTTTGATTTATTGCGCTATCTCTAATAGCACCCCAGATATCATCAGATACATCCTGGGTTTTTACATGACCTTGGGTGTGCGGCCCCATGTGTCGGTGGTTTTCTCGGCCCCTGGTGGTCCGAGGTCGTTCTCGCTGCACAGATTCATGCGACTGGGCCTCCTGCAGATAATTCACTTTGGTTTATTGCGCTGTCTCTAATAGCACCCGAGATATCATCAGATATGTATTGGATTTTTCCCCGACCCTGAGTGTTCGGCCCCATGAGACGGTGGTTTTCTCGGCCCCTAGTGGTCCGAGGTCGTTCCTGCAGCACAGATTCATTCGCCAGTGCCTCCTACTGACAATGCACTTTGATTTATTCCGCTATCTCTAATAGCACCCGAGATATCACCAGATATATATTGGATTTTTCCTCGACCCTGAGTGTCCGGCCCCATGAGACGGTGATTTTCTCGGCCCCTGGTGGTCCGAGGTCGTTGCCGCTGCACCGATTCATGTGACAGGGCCTCCCGCAGACAAAGCACTGTGGTTTATTGCGCTATCTCTAATAGCTCCCGAGATATCACCAGATATATATTGGATTTTTCGCCGACCCTGAGTGTCCGGACCCATGAGACGGTGGTTTTCTCGGCCCCTAGTGGTCCGAGGTCGTTCCTGCTGCACAGATTCATTCGCCAGTGCCTCCTACTGACAATGCACTTTGATTTATTCCGCTATCTCTAATAGCACCCGAGATATCACCAGACATATATTGGATTTTTCCCTGACCCTGAGTGTCCGACCCCATGAGACGGTAGTTTTCTCGGCCCCTGGTGGTCCGAGGTCGTTCCCGCTGCACAAATTCATGCGACAGGGCCTCCCGTAGACAAAGCACTGTGGTTTATTGCGCTATCTCTAATAGCTCCCGAGATATCACCAGATATATATTGGATTTTTCGCCGACCCTGAGTGTCCGGCCCCATGAGACGGTGGTTTTCTCGGCCCCTAGGGGTCCGAGGTCGTTCCTGCTCCACAGATTCATTCGCCAGTGCCTCCTACAGACAATGCACTTTGATTTATTGCGCTATCTCTAATAGCACCCCAGATATCATCAGATACATCCTGGGTTTTTACATGACCTTGGGTGTGCGGCCCCATGTGTCGGTGGTTTTCTCGGCCCCTGGTGGTCCGAGGTCGTTCCCGCTGCACAAATTCATGCGACAGGGCCTCCCGTAGACAAAGCACTGTGGTTTATTGCGCTATCTCTAATAGCACCCGAGATATCACCAGATATATATTGGATTTTTCCCTGACCCTGAGTGTCCGGCCCCATGAGACGGAGATTTTCTCGGCCCCTGGTGGTCCGACGTCGTTGCCGCTGCACAGATTCATGTGACAGGGCCTCCCGCAGACAAAGCACTGTGGTTTATTGCGCTATCTCTAATAGCTCCCGAGATATCACCAGATATATATTGGATTTTTCGCCGACCCTGAGTGTCCGGCCCCATGAGACGGTGGTTTTCTCGGACCCTGGTGATCCGAGGTCGTTCCCGCTGCACAGATTCATGCGCCAGGGCCTCCTGCAGATAATTCACTTTGGTTTATTGCGCTATCTCTAATAGCACCCGAGATATCACCAGATATATATTGGATTTTGCCCTGACCCTGAGTGTCCGGCCCGATGAGTCGGTGGTTATCTCGGCCCCTGGTGGTCCGAGGTCGTTCCCGCTGGCAAGATTCATGCGCGAGGGCATCCCGCAGACAAAGCACTTTGGTTTATTGCGCTATCTGTAATAGCACCCGAGATATCACCAGATATTTGCTGGATTTCTACATGACATTGGGTGACGTATACCGAAAATCTGTAATTTTCTCGGCCCCTGGTGGTCCGATGTCGTTCCTGCTGCACAGATTTATGCGCAAGGGCCTCCTACGGACAATGCAATTTGATTTATTGCGCTATCTCTAATAGCACCCTAGATATCACCAGATATATATTGGATTTTCCCCTGACCCTGAGTGTCCGGCCCCATGAGACGGTGATTTTCTCGGCCCCTGGTGGTCCGAGGTCGTTGCCGCTGCACAGATTCATGCGACAGGGCCTCCCGCAGACGAAGCACATTGGTTTATTGCGCTATCTGTAAAAGCACCCGAGATATCACCAGATACATGCTGGAATTTTACATGACCTTGGGTGACCGGCGCTATGTGTCGGTGGTTTACTAGGCCCCTGGTGGTCCGAGGTCGTTCCCGCTGCACAGATTCATGCGCCAGGGCCTCCTGCAGACCATTCACTTTGGTTTATTGCGCTATCTCTAATAGCACCCGAGATATCACCAGACATATATTGGATTTTTACCCGACCCTGAGTGTCCGGCCCCATGTGTCGGTGGTTTTCTCGGCCCCTGGTGGTCCGAGGTCGTCCCCGCAGCACAGATTCTTGCGCCAGGGCTTCCTGCAGATAATTCACTTTGGTTTATTGCGCTATCTCTAATAGCACCAGAGATATCACCAGATATATATTGGATTTTTCCCCGACCCTGAGTGTCCGGCACCATGAGACGGTGGTTTTCTCGGCCCCTAGTGGTCCGAGGTCGTTCCTGCTGCACAGATTCATTCGCCAGTGCCTCCTACTGACAATGCACTTTGATTTATTCCGCTATCTCTAATAGCACCCGAGATATCACCAGATATATATTGGATTTTTCCTTGACACTGAGTGTCCGACCCCATGAGACGGTAGTTTTCTCGGCCCCTGGTGGTCCGAGGTCGTTCCCGCTGCACAGATTCATGCGACAGGGCCTCCCGCAGACAAAGCACTTTGGTTTATTGCGCTATCTGTAATAACACCCGAGATATCACCAGATATATGCTGGATTTTTACATGACCTTGGGTGACGGATTCCGAATATCTGTAATTTTCTCGGCCCCTTGTGTTCCGAGGTCGTTCCTGCTCCACAGATTCATTCGCCAGTGCCTCCTACAGACAATGCACTTTGATTTATTGCGCTATCTCTAATAGCACCCCAGATATCATCAGATACATCCTGGGTTTTTACATGACCTTGGGTGTGCGGCCCCATGTGTCGGTGGTTTTCTCGGCCCCTGGTGGTCCGAGGTCGTTCTCGCTGCACAGATTCATGCGACTGGGCCTCCTGCAGATAATTCACTTTGGTTTATTGCGCTGTCTCTAATAGCACCCGAGATATCATCAGATATGTATTGGATTTTTCCCCGACCCTGAGTGTTCGGCCCCATGAGACGGTGGTTTTCTCGGCCCCTAGTGGTCCGAGGTCGTTCCTGCAGCACAGATTCATTCGCCAGTGCCTCCTACAGACAATGCACTTTGATTTATTGCGCTATCTCTAATAGCACCCGAGATATCACCAGATATATATTGGATTTTTCCTCGACCCTGAGTGTCCGGCCCCATGAGACGGGGATTTTCTCGGCCCCTGGTGGTCCGAGGTCGTTGCCGCTGCACAGATTCATGTGACAGGGCCTCCCGCAGACAAAGCACTGTGGTTTATTGCGCTATCTCTAATAGCTCCCGAGATATCACCAGATATATATTGGATTTTTCGCCGACCCTGAGTGTCCGGACCCATGAGACGGTGGTTTTCTCGGCCCCTAGTGGTCCGAGGTCGTTCCTGCTGCACAGATTCATTCGCCAGTGCCTCCTACTGACAATGCACTTTGATTTATTCCGCTATCTCTAATAGCACCCGAGATATCACCAGACATATATTGGATTTTTCCCTGACCCTGAGTGTCCGACCCCATGAGACGGTAGTTTTCTCGGCCCCTGGTGGTCCGAGGTCGTTCCCGCTGCACAAATTCATGCGACAGGGCCTCCCGTAGACAAAGCACTGTGGTTTATTGCGCTATCTCTAATAGCTCCCGAGATATCACCAGATATATATTGGATTTTTCGCCGACCCTGAGTGTCCGGCCCCATGAGACGGTGGTTTTCTCGGCCCCTGGTGGTCCGAGGTCGTTCCCGCTGCACAGATGCATGCGCCAGGGCTTCCTACAGACAATGCACGTTGGTTTATTGCGCTATCACTAATAGCACCCAGGATATCACCTGATATATATTTGATTTTTCCCTGACCCTGAGTGCCCGGCCCCATGAGACGGTGGTTTTCTCGGCCCCTGGTGGTCAGAGGTCGTTCCCGCAGCGCAGATTCATGCGCCAGGGCCTCCTACAGACAATGCACTTTGATTTATTGCGCTATCACTAATAGCACCCGAGATATCACCAGATATATATTGGATTTTTCCCTGACCCTGGGTGCCCGGCCCCATGTGTCGGTGATTTTCTCGGACCCTGGTGCACCGAGGTAGATACCGCTGCACAGATTCATGCACCAGGGCTACCTGCAGACAATGCACATTGATTTGTTGTGCTATCTGTAATAGCACCCGAGATATCACCAGATATATATTGGATTTCTCCCCGACCATGAGTGTCCGGCCCCATGAGACGGTGGTTTTCTCGGCCCCTGGTGGTCAGAGGTCGTTCCCGCAGCGCAGATTCATGCGCCAGGGCCTCCTGCAGACAATGCACTTTGATTTACAGCGCTATCTCTAATAGCACCCGAGATATCACCAGATATATATTGGATTTTTCCCTGACCCTGAGTGTCCGGCCCCATGTGTCGGTGGTTTTCTCGGCCGCTGGTGGTCCGAGGTCGTTCCCGCTGCACAGATGAAGGACCCAGGGCCTCCTGCAGATAACTCACTTTGGTTTATCGCGCTATCTCTAATAGCACCCGAGATATCACCAGATATATATTGGATTTCTCCCCGACCATGAGTGTCCGGCCCCATGAGACGGTGGTTTTCTCGGCCCCTGGTGGTCAGAGGTCGTTCCCGCAGCGCAGATTCATGCGCCAGGGCCTCCTACAGACAATGCACTTTGATTTATTGCGCTATCTCTAATAGCACACGAGATATCACCAGATATATATTGGATTTTTCCCTGACCCAGAGTGTCCTGCCCCATGTGTCGGTGGTTTTCTCGGCCGCTGGTGGTCCGAGGTCGTTCCCGCTGCACAGATGCAGGACGCAGGGCCTCCTGCAGATAATTCACTTTGATTAATTGCGCTATCTGTAATAGCACCTGAGACATCACCAGTTATATAATGGATTTTTCCCTGACCCTGAGTGTCCGGCCCCATGAGATGGTGGTTTTCTCGGCCCCTGGTGGTCCCAGGTCGTTCCCGCTGCACAGATTCATACGCCAGGGCCTCCTGCAGACAATTCACTTTGGTTTATTGCGCTATCTCTAATAGCACCCGAGATATCACCAGATATATGCTGAATTTTTACATGACCTTGGGTGACGGGTACCGAAAATCTGTAATTTTCTTGGCCCCCGGTGGTTCGAGGTCGTTGCAGCTGCACAGATTCATGCGCCAGGGCCTCCTGCAGACAATGCACTTTGATTTATCGCGCTATCTGTAATAGCACCCGAGATATCACCAGATATATATTGGATTTTTCCCCGACCCTGAGTGTCCGGCCCCATGAGACGGTGGTTTTCTCGGCCCCTGGTGGTCCGGAGTCGTTCCCGCTGCACAGATGCATGCGCCAGGGCCTCGTGCACATAATTCACTTTGATTTATCGCGCTAGCTCTAATAGGACCCGAGATACCACCAGATATATATTGGATTTTTCCTTGACCCTGACAGTCCGGCCTCATGTGTCGATGGTTTTCTCGGTCCCTCGTGGTCCGTGGTCAATCCCGCTTATCAGATTCATACGCCAGTGCACCCTGCAGATAATTAACTTTGATTAATTGCGCTATCTCTAATAGCACCCGAGATATCACCAGATATATATTGGATTTTTCCCTGACCCTGACAGTCCGGCCCCATCAGACGGTGATTTTCTCGGCCCCTGGTGGTCCGAGGTCGATCCCGCTGCACAGATTCATGCGCCAGGGCCTCCTGCAGACAATGCACTTTGATATATCGCGCTATCTCTAATAGCACCCGAGATATCACCAGATATATATTGCATTTTTCCTTGACCCTGACAGCCTGGCCCTATGTGTCGATGGTTTTCTCGGTCCCTCGTGGTCCGTGGTCGATCCCGCTGCACAGATTCATGCGCCAGGGCCTCCTGCAGACAATGCACTTCGGTTTATTGCGCTTTCTGTAATAGCACCCGAGATATCACCAGATATATATTGGATTTTTCCCTGACCCTGAGTGTCCGGCCCCATGAGACGGTGGTTTTCTCGGCCGCTGCTGGTCCGAGGTCGTTGCCGCTGCACAGATTCATGCGCCAGGGCCTCCTGCAGATAACTCACTTTGGTTTATTGCGCTATCTGTAATAGCACCCGAGATATGACCAGATTTATATTGGATTTTTCCCTGACCCTGACGGTCCGGCCCCATGAGACGGTGGTTTTCTCGGCCCCTGGTGGTACGAGGTCGTTCCCGCTGCACAGATTCATGCGCCAGGGCCTCCTGCAGATAATTCACTTTGATTTATTGCGCTATCTGTAATAGCACCCGAGATATCACCAGATATATATTGGATTTTTTCCTGACCCTGAGTGTCCGGCCCCATGAGACGGTGGTTTTCACGGCCCCTGGTGGTCCGAGGTCGTTCCCGCTGTTCAGATTCATGCGCCAGGGCCTCTTGCAGATAATTCACTTTGGTTTATTGCGCTATCGGTAATAGCACCCGAGATATCACCAGATATATATTGGATTTTTCCCTGACCATGAGAGTCCGGCCCCATGAGACGGTGGTTTTATCGTCCCCTGGTTGTCCGAGGTCGATCCCACTGCACAGATTCAGGCGCCAGGGCCTCCTACAGACAATGCACTTTGATTTATTGCGCTATCACTAATAGCACCCGAGATATCACCAGATATATATTGGATTTTTCCCTGACCCTGAGTGTCCGGCCCCATGAGACGGTGGTTTTATCGGCCCCTGGGGGTCCGAGGTCGTTCCCACTGCACAGAATCATGCGGCAGGGCTTCCTGCAGACAATGCACTTTGGTTTATTGCGCTATCTCTAATAGCACCCGAGATATCACCAGATATATATTGGATTTTCCCCAGACCCTGAGTGTCCGGCCCCATGAGACGGTGGTTTTCTCGGCCCCTGGTGGTCCGAGGTCGTTCCCGCTGTTCAGATTCATGCGCCAAGGCCTCCTATAGACAATGCACTTTGATTTGTTGCGCTATATGTAATAGCACCCGAGATATCACCAGATATATATTGGATTTTTCCCTGACCCTGAGTGTCCGGCCCCATGAGACTGTGGTTTTCTCGACCCCTGGTTGTCCGAGGTCGTTCCCGCTGCATAGATTCATGCACCGGGGCCTCTTACAGACAATTCACTTTGGTTTATTGCGCTATCACTA
Source organism: Nomia melanderi (assembly GCF_051020985.1). Lineage (NCBI taxonomy): Eukaryota > Metazoa > Arthropoda > Insecta > Hymenoptera > Halictidae > Nomia > Nomia melanderi. The sequence goes on along the minus strand of NW_027475150.1, from coordinate 319,930 downwards.
ATAGCACCCGAGATATCACCAGATATATATTGGATTTTTCCCTGACCATGACAGTCCGGCCCCATGAGACGGTGGTTTTATCGGCCCCTGGGGGTCCGAGGTCGTTCCCGTTGCACAGATTCATGCGCCAGGGCCTCCTACAGACAATGCACTTTGATTTATTGCGCTATCTGTAATAGCACCCGAGATATCACCAGATATATATTGGATTTTCCCCTGACCCTGATAGTCCGGCCCCATGAGACTGTGGTTTTCTCGGCCCCTGGTGGTCCGAGGTCGTTCCCGCTGCACAGATTCATGCGCCAGGGCCTCCTACAGACAATGCACTTTGATTTATTGCGCTATCTGTATTAGAACCCGAGATATCACCAGACATATATTGGATTTTCCCCTGACCCTGAGTGTCCGGCCCCATGAGACTGTGGTTTTCTCGGCCCCTGGTGATCCGATGTCGTTCCCGCTGCACAGATTCATGTGCCAGCGCCTCTTGTAGATAATTCACTTTGGTTTATTGCGCTATCGGTAATAGCACCCGAGATATCACCAGATATATATTGGATTTTTCCCTGACCATGAGAGTCCGGCCCCATGAGACGGTGGTTTTATCGGCCCCTGGTTGTCCGAGGTCGATCCCGCTGCACAGATTCATGCGCCAGGGCCTCCTACAGACAATGCACGCTGGTTTATTGCTCTATCTGTAATAGCACCCGAGATATCACCAGATATATATTGGATTTTCCCCTGACCCTGAGTGTCCGGCCACATGAGACTGTGGTTTTCTCGGCCCCTTGTGGTCCGAGGTCGTTCCCGCTGCACAGATTCATGCGCCAGGGCCTCCTACAGACAATGCACTTTGATTTATTGCGCTATCTCTAATAGCACCCGAGATATCACCAGATATATATTGGATTTTCCCCTGACCCTGAGTGTCCGGCCCCATGAGACTGTGGTTTTATCGTCCCCTGGTTGTCCGAGGTCGATCCCACTGCACAGATTCAGGCGCCAGGGCCTCCTACAGACAATGCACTTTGATTTATTGCGCTATCTGTAATAGCACCCGAGATATCACCAGATATATATTGGATTTTTCACTGACCCTAAGTGTCCGGCCCCTCGGGATGGTGGTTTTCTCGGCCCCTGGTGGTCCGAGGTCGTTCCCGCTGCACAGATTCATGCGCCAGGGCCTCCTGCAGATAATTCACTTTGGTTTATTGCGCTATCTCTAATAGTACACAAGATATCGCCAGATATATATTGGATTTTTCCCTGACCCTGAGTGTCCGGCCCCATGAGACGGTGGTTTTATCGGCCCCTGGGGGTCCGAGGTCGTTCCCGCTGCACAGAATCATGCGGCGGGGCTTCCTGCAGACAATGCACTTTGGTTTATTGCGCTATCTCTAATAGCACCCGAGATATCACCAGATAAATATTGGATTTTCCGCTGACCCTGAGTGTCCGGCCCCATGAGATGGTGGTTTTCTCGGCCCCTGGTGATCCGATGTCGTTCCCGCTGTTCAGATTCATGCGCCAGGGCCTCCTACAGACAATGCACTTTGATTTATTGCGCTATATGTAATAGCACCCGAGATATCACCAGATAAATATTGGATTTTCCGCTGACCCTGAGTGTCCGGCCCCATGAGATGGTGGTTTTCTCGGCCCCTGGTGATCCGATGTCGTTCCCGCTGTTCAGATTCATGCGCCAGGGCCTCCTACAGACAATGCACTTTGATTTATTGCGCTATATGTAATATCACCCGAGATATCACCAGATATAAATTGGATTTTTCCCTGACCATGAGAGACCGGCCCCATGAGACGGTGGTTTTATCGGCCCCTGGTGGTCCGATGTCGCTCCCGCTGCACAGATTCATGTGCCAGGGCTTCTTGCAGATAATTCACTTTGGTTTATTGCGCTATCTGTAATAGCACCCGAGATATCACCAGATATATATTGGATTTTCCCCTGACCCTGAGTGTCCGGCCCCATGAGATGGTGGTTTTCTCGGCCCCTGGTGATCCGAGGTCGTTCCCGCTGCACAGATTCATGCACCGGGGCCTCTTGCAGGCTATTCACTTTGGTTTATTGCGCTATCACTAATAGCACCCGAGATATCACCAGATATATATTGGATTTTTCCCTGACCATGAGAGACCGGCCCCATGAGACGGTGGTTTTATCGGCCACTGGTGGTCCGAGGTCGATCCCGCTGCACAGATTCATGCGCCAGAGCCTCCTACAGACAATGCACGTTGGTTTATTGCGCTATCTGTAATAGCACCCGAGATATCACCAGATATATATTGGATTTTTGGCTGACCCTGAGTTCTCGGCCCCATGAGACGGTGGTTTTCTCGGCCCCTGGTGGTCCGAGGTCGTTCGCGCTGCACAGATTCATGCGCCAGGGCCTCCTGCAGACAATGCACTTCGGTTTATTGCGCTTTCTGTAATAGCACCCGAGATATCACCAGATATATATTGGATTTTTCCCTGACCCTGAGTGTCCGGCCCCATGAGACGGTGGTTTTCTCGGCCGCTGCTGGTCCGAGGTCGTTGCCGCTGCACAGATTCATGCGCCAGGGCCTCCTGCAGATAACTCACTTTGGTTTATTGCGCTATCTGTAATAGCACCCGAGATATGACCAGATTTATATTGGATTTTTCCCTGACCCTGACGGTCCGGCCCCATGAGACGGTGGTTTTCTCGGCCCCTGGTGGTACGAGGTCGTTCCCGCTGCACAGATTCATGCGCCAGGGCCTCCTGCAGATAATTCACTTTGATTTATTGCGCTATCTGTAATAGCACCCGAGATATCACCAGATATATATTGGATTTTTTCCTGACCCTGAGTGTCCGGCCCCATGAGACGGTGGTTTTCACGGCCCCTGGTGGTCCGAGGTCGTTCCCGCTGTTCAGATTCATGCGCCAGGGCCTCTTGCAGATAATTCACTTTGGTTTATTGCGCTATCGGTAATAGCACCCGAGATATCACCAGATATATATTGGATTTTTCCCTGACCATGAGAGTCCGGCCCCATGAGACGGTGGTTTTATCGTCCCCTGGTTGTCCGAGGTCGATCCCACTGCACAGATTCAGGCGCCAGGGCCTCCTACAGACAATGCACTTTGATTTATTGCGCTATCACTAATAGCACCCGAGATATCACCAGATATATATTGGATTTTTCCCTGACCCTGAGTGTCCGGCCCCATGAGACGGTGGTTTTATCGGCCCCTGGGGGTCCGAGGTCGTTCCCACTGCACAGAATCATGCGGCAGGGCTTCCTGCAGACAATGCACTTTGGTTTATTGCGCTATCTCTAATAGCACCCGAGATATCACCAGATATATATTGGATTTTCCCCAGACCCTGAGTGTCCGGCCCCATGAGACGGTGGTTTTCTCGGCCCCTGGTGGTCCGAGGTCGTTCCCGCTGTTCAGATTCATGCGCCAAGGCCTCCTATAGACAATGCACTTTGATTTGTTGCGCTATATGTAATAGCACCCGAGATATCACCAGATATATATTGGATTTTTCCCTGACCCTGAGTGTCCGGCCCCATGAGACTGTGGTTTTCTCGACCCCTGGTTGTCCGAGGTCGTTCCCGCTGCATAGATTCATGCACCGGGGCCTCTTACAGACAATTCACTTTGGTTTATTGCGCTATCACTAATAGCACCCGAGATATCACCAGATATATATTGGATTTTTCCCTGACCATGACAGTCCGGCCCCATGAGACGGTGGTTTTATCGGCCCCTGGGGGTCCGAGGTCGTTCCCGTTGCACAGATTCATGCGCCAGGGCCTCCTACAGACAATGCACTTTGATTTATTGCGCTATCTGTAATAGCACCCGAGATATCACCAGATATATATTGGATTTTCCCCTGACCCTGATAGTCCGGCCCCATGAGACTGTGGTTTTCTCGGCCCCTGGTGGTCCGAGGTCGTTCCCGCTGCACAGATTCATGCGCCAGGGCCTCCTACAGACAATGCACTTTGATTTATTGCGCTATCTGTATTAGAACCCGAGATATCACCAGACATATATTGGATTTTCCCCTGACCCTGAGTGTCCGGCCCCATGAGACTGTGGTTTTCTCGGCCCCTGGTGATCCGATGTCGTTCCCGCTGCACAGATTCATGTGCCAGCGCCTCTTGTAGATAATTCACTTTGGTTTATTGCGCTATCGGTAATAGCACCCGAGATATCACCAGATATATATTGGATTTTTCCCTGACCATGAGAGTCCGGCCCCATGAGACGGTGGTTTTATCGGCCCCTGGTTGTCCGAGGTCGATCCCGCTGCACAGATTCATGCGCCAGGGCCTCCTACAGACAATGCACGCTGGTTTATTGCTCTATCTGTAATAGCACCCGAGATATCACCAGATATATATTGGATTTTCCCCTGACCCTGAGTGTCCGGCCACATGAGACTGTGGTTTTCTCGGCCCCTTGTGGTCCGAGGTCGTTCCCGCTGCACAGATTCATGCGCCAGGGCCTCCTACAGACAATGCACTTTGATTTATTGCGCTATCTCTAATAGCACCCGAGATATCACCAGATATATATTGGATTTTCCCCTGACCCTGAGTGTCCGGCCCCATGAGACTGTGGTTTTATCGTCCCCTGGTTGTCCGAGGTCGATCCCACTGCACAGATTCAGGCGCCAGGGCCTCCTACAGACAATGCACTTTGATTTATTGCGCTATCTGTAATAGCACCCGAGATATCACCAGATATATATTGGATTTTTCACTGACCCTAAGTGTCCGGCCCCTCGGGATGGTGGTTTTCTCGGCCCCTGGTGGTCCGAGGTCGTTCCCGCTGCACAGATTCATGCGCCAGGGCCTCCTGCAGATAATTCACTTTGGTTTATTGCGCTATCTCTAATAGTACACAAGATATCGCCAGATATATATTGGATTTTTCCCTGACCCTGAGTGTCCGGCCCCATGAGACGGTGGTTTTATCGGCCCCTGGGGGTCCGAGGTCGTTCCCGCTGCACAGAATCATGCGGCGGGGCTTCCTGCAGACAATGCACTTTGGTTTATTGCGCTATCTCTAATAGCACCCGAGATATCACCAGATAAATATTGGATTTTCCGCTGACCCTGAGTGTCCGGCCCCATGAGATGGTGGTTTTCTCGGCCCCTGGTGATCCGATGTCGCTCCCGCTCTACAGATTCATGTGCCAGGGCCTCTTGCAGATAATTCACTTTGGTTTATTGCGCTATCTGTAATAGCACCCGAGATATCACCAGATATATATTGGATTTTCCCCTGACCCTGAGTGTCCGGCCCCATGAGATGGAGGTTTTCTCGGCCCCTGGTGATCCGAGGTCGTTCCCGCTGCACAGATTCATGCACCGGGGCCTCTTACAGACAATTCACTTTGGTTTATTGCGCTATCACTAATAGCACCCGAGATATCACCAGATATATATTGGATTTTCCCCTGACCCTGATAGTCCGGCCCCATGAGACTGTGGTTTTCTCGGCCCCTGGTGGTCCGAGGTCGTTCCCGCTGCACAGATTCATGCGCCAGGGCCTCCTGCAGATAATTCACTTTGGTTTATTGCGCTATCTCTAATGGTACACAAGATATCGCCAGATATATATTGGATTTTTCCCTGACCCTGAGTGTCCGGCCCCATGAGACGGTGGTTTTATCGGCCCCTGGGGGTCCGAGGTCGTTCCCGCTGCACAGAATCATGCGGCGGGGCTTCCTGCAGACAATGCACTTTGGTTTATTGCGCTATCTCTAATAGCACCCGAGATATCACCAGATAAATATTGGATTTTCCGCTGACCCTGAGTGTCCGGCCCCATGAGATGGTGGTTTTCTCGGCCCCTGGTGATCCGATGTCGTTCCCGCTGTTCAGATTCATGCGCCAGGGCCTCCTACAGACAATGCACTTTGATTTATTGCGCTATATGTAATAGCACCCGAGATATCACCAGATATAAATTGGATTTTCCCCTGACCCTGAGTGTCCGGCCCCATGAGACTGTGGTTTTCTCGTCCCCTGGTTGTCCGAGGTCGATCCCACTGCACAGATTCAGGCGCCAGGGCCTCCTACAGACAATGCACCTTGATTTATTGGGCTATCTGTAATAGCACCCGAGATATCACCAGATATATATTGGATTTTTCACTGACCCTAAGTGTCCGGCCCCTCGGGACGGTGGTTTTCTCGGCCCCTGGTGGTCCGAGGTCGTTCCCACTGCACAGAATCATGCGGCAGGGCTTCCTGCAGATAATTCACTTTGGTTTATGGCGCTATCTCTAATAGCACCCAAGATATCGCCAGATATATATTGGATTTTTCCCTGACCCTGAGTGTCCGGCCCCATGAGACGGTGGTTTTATCGGCCCCTGGGGGTCCGAGGTCGTTCCCACAGCACAGAATCATGCGGCAGGGCTTCCTGCAGACAATGCACTTTGGTTTATTGCGCTATCTGTAATACCATCCGAGATATCACCAGATATATATTGGATTTTTCCCTGACCATGAGAGACCGGCCCCATGAGACGGTGGTTTTATCGGCCCCTGGTGGTCCGATGTCGCTCCCGCTGCACAGATTCATGTGCCAGGGCTTCTTGCAGATAATTCACTTTGGTTTATTGCGCTATCTGTAATAGCACCCGAGATATCACCAGATATATATTGGATTTTCCCCTGACCCTGAGTGTCCGGCCCCATGAGATGGTGGTTTTCTCGGCCCCTGGTGATCCGAGGTCGTTCCCGCTGCACAGATTCATGCACCGGGGCCTCTTGCAGGCTATTCACTTTGGTTTATTGCGCTATCACTAATAGCACCCGAGATATCACCAGATATATATTGGATTTTTCCCTGACCATGAGAGACCGGCCCCATGAGACGGTGGTTTTATCGGCCACTGGTGGTCCGAGGTCGATCCCGCTGCACAGATTCATGCGCCAGAGCCTCCTACAGACAATGCACGTTGGTTTATTGCGCTATCTGTAATAGCACCCGAGATATCACCAGATATATATTGGATTTTTGGCTGACCCTGAGTTCTCGGCCCCATGAGACGGTGGTTTTCTCGGCCCCTGGTGGTCCGAGGTCGTTCGCGCTGCACAGATTCATGTGTCAGGGCCTCCGGCAGACAATGCACTTTGATTTATCGCGCTATCTCTAATGGCACCCGATATATCACCAGATATATATTGGATTTTTCACTGACCCTAAGTGTCCGGCCCCTCGGGACGGTGGTTTTCTCGGCCCCTGGTGGTCCGAGGTCGTTCCCGCTGCATAAAATCATGCGCCAGGGCTTCCTGCAGACAATGCACTTTGGTTTATTGCGCTATCTCTAATAGCACCCGAGATATCACCAGATATATATTGGATTTTCCCCTGACCCTGAGTGTCCGGCCCCATGAGACTGTGGTTTTCTCGGCCCCTGGTGGTCCGAGGTCGCTCCGGCTGCACAGATTTATGCGCCAGGGCCTCCTACAGACAATGCACTTTGATTTATTGCGCTATCTCTAATAGCACCCGAGATATCACCAGATATAAATTGGATTTTCCCCTGACCCTGAGTGTCCGGCCCCATGAGACTGTGGTTTTCTCGTCCCCTGGTTGTCCGAGGTCGATCCCACTGCACAGATTCAGGCGCCAGGGCCTCCTACAGACAATGCACCTTGATTTATTGCGCTATCTGTAATAGCACCCGAGATATCACCAGATATATATTGGATTTTTCACTGACCCTAAGTGTCCGGCCCCTCGGGACGGTGGTTTTCTCGGCCCCTGGTGGTCCGAGGTCGTTCCCGCTGCACAGATTCATGCGCCAGGGCCTCCTGCAGATAATTCACTTTGGTTTATGGCGCTATCTCTAATAGCACCCAAGATATCGCCAGATATATATTGGATTTTTCCCTGACCCTGAGTGTCCGGCCCCATGAGACGGTGGTTTTATCGGCCCCTGGGGGTCCGAGGTCGTTCCCACTGCACAGAATCATGCGGCAGGGCTTCCTGCAGACAATGCACTTTGGTTTATTGCGCTATCTGTAATAGCACCCGAGATATCTCCAGATATATATTGGATTTTTCCCTGACCATGAGAGACCGGCCCCATGAGACGGTGGTTTTATCGGCCCCTGGTGGTCCGAGGTCGATCCCGCTGCACAGATTCATGCGCCAGGGCCTCCTACAGACAATGCACGTTGGTTTATTGCGCTATCTGTAATAGCACCCGAGATATCACCAGATATATATTGGATTTTTGGCTGACCCTGAGTTCTCGGCCCCATGAGACTGTGGTTTTCTCGGCCCCTGGTGGTCCGAGGTCGTTGGCGCTGCACAGATTCATGTGTCAGGGCCTCCGGCAGACAATGCACCTTGATTTATCGCGCTATCTGTAATAGCACCCGAGATATCACCAGATATATATTGGATTTTCCCCTGACCCTGAGTGTCCGGCCCCATGAGACTGTGGTTTACTCGGCCCCTGGTGGTCCGAGGTCGTTCCCGTTGCACAGATTCATGCGCCAGGGCCTCCTGCAGATAATTCACTTTGGTTTATTCCGCTATCTCTAATAGCACCCGAGATATCACCAGATATATATTGGATTTTTCACTGACCCTGAGTGTCCGGCCCCATGAGACTGTGGTTTTCTCGGCCCCTGGTGGTCCGAGGTCGTTCCCGCTGCACAGATTCATGCGCCAGGGCCTCCTATAGATAATTCACTTTTGTTTATTGCGCTATCTCTAATAGCACCCGAGATATCACCAGATATATATTGGATTTTTCCCTGACCCTGAGTGTCCGACCCCATGAGACTGTGGTTATTTCTGCCGATGGTGGTCCGAGGTCGTTCCCGCTACACAGATTCATACGCCAGGTCCTCCTACAGACAATGCACGTTGGTTTATTGCTCTATCTGTAATAGCACCCGAGATATCACCAGATATATATTGGATTTTTACATGACCCTGAGTTCTCGGCCCCATGAGTCTGTGGTTTTCTCGGCCCCTGGTGGTCCGAGGTCGTTCCCGCTGCACAGATTCATGCGCCAGGGCCTCCTACAGACAATGCACTTTGGTTTATTGCGCTATCTCTAATAGCACCCAAGATATCGCCAGATATATATTGGATTTTCCCCTGACCCTGAGTGTCCGGCCCCAGGAGACTGTGGTTTTCTCGGCCCCTGGTGGTCCGAGGTCGCTCCGGCTGCACAGATTTATGCGCCAGGGCCTCCTACAGACAATGCACTTTGATTTATTGCGCTATCTCTAATAGCACCCGAGATATCACCAGATATAAATTGGATTTTCCCCTGACCCTGAGTGTCCGGCCCCATGAGACTGTGGTTTTCTCGTCCCCTGGTTGTCCGAGGTCGATCCCACTGCACAGATTCAGGCGCCAGGGCCTCCTACAGACAATGCACCTTGATTTATTGCGCTATCTGTAATAGCACCCGAGATATCACCAGATATATATTGGATTTTTCACTGACCCTAAGTGTCCGGCCCCTCGGGACGGTGGTTTTCTCGGCCCCTGGTGGTCCGAGGTCGTTCCCGCTGCACAGATTCATGCGCCAGGGCCTCCTGCAGATAATTCACTTTGGTTTATGGCGCTATCTCTAATAGCACCCAAGATATCGCCAGATATATATTGGATTTTTCCCTGACCCTGAGTGTCCGGCCCCATGAGACGGTGGTTTTATCGGCCCCTGGGGGTCCGAGGTCGTTCCCACTGCACAGAATCATGCGGCAGGGCTTCCTGCAGACAATGCACTTTGGTTTATTGCGCTATCTGTAATAGCACCCGAGATATCTCCAGATATATATTGGATTTTTCCCTGACCATGAGAGACCGGCCCCATGAGACGGTGGTTTTATCGGCCCCTGGTGGTCCGAGGTCGATCCCGCTGCACAGATTCATGCGCCAGGGCCTCCTACAGACAATGCACGTTGGTTTATTGCGCTATCTGTAATAGCACCCGAGATATCACCAGATATATATTGGATTTTTGGCTGACCCTGAGTTCTCGGCCCCATGAGACTGTGGTTTTCTCGGCCCCTGGTGGTCCGAGGTCGTTCCCGTTGCACAGATTCATGCGCCAGGGCCTCCTGCAGATAATTCACTTTGGTTTATTCCGCTATCTCTAATAGCACCCGAGATATCACCAGATATATATTGGATTTTTCACTGACCCTGAGTGTCCGGCCCCATGAGACTGTGGTTATTTCTGCCGATGGTGGTCCGAGGTCGTTCCCGCTACACAGATTCATACGCCAGGTCCTCCTACAGACAATGCACGTTGGTTTATTGCTCTATCTGTAATAGCACCCGAGATATCACCAGATATATATTGGATTTTTACATGACCCTGAGTTCTCGGCCCCATGAGTCTGTGGTTTTCTCGGCCCCTGGTGGTCCGAGGTCGTTCCCGCTGCACAGATTCATGCGCCAGGGCCTCCTACAGACAATGCACTTTGGTTTATTGCGCTATCTCTAATAGCACCCAAGATATCGCCAGATATATATTAGATTTTTCCCTGACCCTGAGTGTCCGGCCCCATGAGACTGTGGTTTTCTCGGCCCCTGCTGCTCCGAGGTCGTTCCCGCTGCACAGATTCATACGCCAGGGCCTCCTACAGACAATGCACTTTGATGTATTGCGCTATCTCTAATAGCACCCGAGATATCACCAGATATATATTGGATTTTCCCCTGACCCTGAGTGTCCGGCCCCATGAGACTGTGGTTTTCTCGTCCCCTGGTTGTCCGAGGTCGTTCCCACTGCACAGATTCAGGCGCCAGGGCCTCCTGCAGACAATGCACTTTGATTTATTGCGCTATCTCTAATAGCACCCGAGATATCACCAGATATATATTGGATTTTTCCCTGACCCTGACAGTCCGGCCCCATGAGACGGTGATTTTCTCGGCCCCTGGTGGTTCGAGGTCGATCCCGCAGCACAGATTCATGCGCCAGGGCCTCCTACAGACAATGCACTTTGAATTATTGCGCTTTCTGTAACAGCACCCGTGATATCACCATATATATATTGGATTTTCCCCTGACCCTGAGTGTCCGGCCCCATGAGATGGTGGTTTTCTCGGCCCCTGGTGGTCCGAGGTCGTTCCCGCTGCACAGATTCATGCGCCAGGGTCCCCTGCAGATAATTCACTTTGATTTATTGAGCTATCTCTAATAGCACCCGAGATATCACCAGATATATATTGGAATTTCCCCTGACCATGAGCGTCCGGCCCCATGAGACAGGCGTTTTCTCGGCCCCTGGTTGTCCGAGGTCGTTCCCGCTGCACAGATTCATGTGCCAGGGCTCCCTGCAGATAATTAACTTTGATTTATTGCGCTATCTGTAATAGCAACCGAGATATCACCAGATATATGCTTGATTTTTACATGACCCTGACAGTCCGGTCCCATGAGTCGGTGATTTTCTCGGCCTCTGGTGGTCCGAGGTCGATCCTGCTCCACAGATTCATGCGCAAGGGCCTCCTACAGACAATGCACTTTGATTTATTGCCCTATCTGTAATCGCACCCGAGATATCACCATATATATATTGGATTTTCCCCTGACCCTGAGTGTCCGGCACCATGAGACGGTGGTTTTCTCGGCCCCTGGTAGTGCGAGGTCGATCCCGCTGCACAGATTCATACCCCAGGGCCTCCTACAGACAATGCACTTTGATTTATTGCGCTATCTCTAATAGCACCCGAGATATCACCAGATATATATTGGATTTTCCCCTGACCCTGATCGTCCGGCCCCATGAGACGGTGGTTTTCTCGGCCCCTGGTGGTCCGAGGTCGTTACCGCTGCACAGATTCATGCGCCAGGGCCCCCTGCAGATAATTATCTTTGATTTATTGCGCTATCTGTAATAGCACACGAGATATCACCAGATATATGCTGGATTTTTACATGACCCTGACAGTCCGGTCCCATGAGTCGGTGATTTTCTCGGCCCCTGGTGGTCCGAGGTCGATCCCGCTGCACAGATTCATGCGCAAGGGCCCCCTGCAGATAATGCACTTCGATTTATAGCGCTATCTGTAATAGCACCCGAGATATCACCAGATATATATTGGATTTTTCCCTCACCCTGACAGTCCGGCCCCATGAGACTGTGGTTTTCTCGGCCCCTGGTGGTCCGAGGTCGTTCCCGCTGCACAGATTCGTGCGCCAGGGCCTCCTACAGACAATGCACTTTGATTTATTGCGCTATCTGTAATAGCACCCGAGATATCACCAGATATATATTGGATTTTCCCCTGACCCTGAGTGTCCGACCCCATGAGACTGTGGTTTTCTCGTCCCCTGGTTGTCCGAGGTCGTTCCCACTGCACAGATTCAGGCGCCAGGGCCTCCTACAGACAATGCACTTTGATTTATTGCGCTATCTGTAATAGCACCCGAGATATCACCAGATATATATTGGATTTTCCCCTGACCCTGAGTGTCCGGCCCCATGAGACTGTGGTTTACTCGGCCCCTGGTGGTCCGAGTTCGATCCCGCTGCACAGATTCATGCGCCAGGGCCTCCTACAGACAATGCACTTTGATTTATTGCGCTATCTGTAATAGCACCCGAGATATCACCAGATATATATTGGATTTTTCACTGACCCTGAGTGTCCGGCCCCATGAGACGGTGGTTTTCTCGGCCCCTGGTGGTCCGAGGTCGTTCCCGCTGCACAGATTCGTGCCCCAGGGCCTCCTACAGACAATGCACTTTGATTGATTGCGCTATCTGTAATAGCAGCCGAGATATCACCAGATATATATTGGATTTTCCCCTGACCCTGAGTGTCCGGCCCCATGAGACTCTGGTTTACTCGGCCCCTGGTGGTCCGAGGTCGTTCCCGTTGCACAGATTCATGCGCCAGGGCCTCCTGCAGATAATTCACTTTGGTTTATTGCGCTATCTGTAATAGCACACGAGATATCACCAGATATATGCTGGATTTTTACATGACCCTGACAGTCCGGTCCCATGAGTCGGTGATTTTCTCGGCCCCTGGTGGTCCGAGGTCGATCCCGCTGCACAGATTCATGCGCAAGGGCCCCTGCAGATAATGCACTTTGATTTATAGCGCTATCTGTAATAGCACCCGAGATATCACCAGATATATATTGGATTTTTCCCTCACCCTGACAGTCCGGCCCCATGAGACTGTGGTTTTCTCGGCCCCTGGTGGTCCGAGGTCGTTCCCGCTGCACAGATTCGTGCGCCAGGGCCTCCTACAGACAATGCACTTTGATTTATTGCGCTATCTGTAATAGCACCCGAGATATCACCAGATATATATTGGATTTTCACCTGACCCTGAGTGTCCGACCCCATGAGACTGTGGTTTTCTCGTCCCCTGGTTGTCCGAGGTCGTTCCCACTGCACAGATTCAGGCGCCAGGGCCTCCTCCAGACAATGCACTTTGATTTATTGCGCTATCTGTAATAGCACCCGAGATATCACCAGATATATATTGGATTTTCCCCTGACCCTGATCGTCCGGCCCCATGAGACGGTGGTTTTCTCGGCCCCTGGTGGTCCGAGGTCGTTCCCGCTGCACAGATTCATGCGCCAGGGCCTCCTGCAGACAATGCACTTTGATTTATTGCGCTATCTGTAATAGCACCCGAGATATCACCAAATTTATATTGGATTTTTTCCTGACCCTGAGTGTCCGAGCCCATGAGACGGTGGTTTTCGCGGCCTCTGGTGGTCCGAGGTCGTTCCCGCTGCACAGATTCATGCGCCAGGGCCTCCTACAGACAATGCACTTTGATTTATTGCGCTATCTGTAATAGCACCCGAGATATCACCATATACATATTGGATTTTCCCCTGACCCTGCGTGGCCGTCCCCATGAGACGGTGGTTTTCTCGGCCCCTGGTGGTCCGAGGTCGTTCCCGCTACACAGATTCATGCCCCGGGTCCCCCTGCCGATAATTCACTTTGATTTATTGCGCTATCTCGAATAGCACCCGAGATATCACCAGATATCAATTGGATTTTTCCCTGACCCTGAGTGTCCGACCCCATGAGACGGTGGTTTTCTCGGCCCCTGGTGGTCCGAGGTCGTTCCCGCTGCACAGATTCGATGCGCCAGGGCCTCCTGCAGACAATGCACTTTGATTTATTGCGCTATCTGTAATATCACCGGAGATATCACCATATATATATTGGATTTTCCCCTGTCACTGAGTGTCCGGTCCCATGAGACGGTGGTTTTCTCGCCCCCTGGTGGTCCGAGGTCGATCCCGCTGCACAGATTTAAACGCCAGGGCCTCCTACAGACAATGCACTTTGATTTATTGCGCTATCTCTAATAGCACTCGAGATATCACCAGATATATATTGGATTTTTCCCTGACCCTGAGTGTCCGACCCCATGAGACGGTGGTTTTCTCGGCCCCTGGTGGTCCGAGGTCGATCCCGCTGCACAGATTCATGCGCCAGGGCCTCCTGCAGACAATGCACTTTGATTTATTGCGCTATCTCTAATAGCACCCGAGATATCACCAGATATATATTGGATTTTTCCCTGACCCTGACAGTCCGGCCCCATGAGACGGTGATTTTCTCGGCCCCTGGTGGTTCGAGGTCGATCCCGCAGCACAGATTCATGCGCCAGGGCCTCCTACAGACAATGCACTTTGAATTATTGCGCTTTCTGTAACAGCACCCGTGATATCACCATATATATATTGGATTTTCCCCTGACCCTGAGTGTCCGGCCCCATGAGATGGTGGTTTTCTCGGCCCCTGGTGGTCCGAGGTCGTTCCCGCTGCACAGATTCATGCGCCAGGGTCCCCTGCAGATAATTCACTTTGATTTATTGAGCTATCTCTAATAGCACCCGAGATATCACCAGATATATATTGGAATTTCCCCTGACCATGAGCGTCCGGCCCCATGAGACAGGCGTTTTCTCGGCCCCTGGTTGTCCGAGGTCGTTCCCGCTGCACAGATTCATGTGCCAGGGCTCCCTGCAGATAATTAACTTTGATTTATTGCGCTATCTGTAATAGCAACCGAGATATCACCAGATATATGCTTGATTTTTACATGACCCTGACAGTCCGGTCCCATGAGTCGGTGATTTTCTCGGCCTCTGGTGGTCCGAGGTCGATCCTGCTCCACAGATTCATGCGCAAGGGCCTCCTACAGACAATGCACTTTGATTTATTGCGCTATCTCTAATAGCACCCGAGATATCACCAGATATATATTGGATTTTCCCCTGACCCTGATCGTCCGGCCCCATGAGACGGTGGTTTTCTCGGCCCCTGGTGGTCCGAGGTCGTTACCGCTGCACAGATTCATGCGCCAGGGCCCCCTGCAGATAATTATCTTTGATTTATTGCGCTATCTGTAATAGCACACGAGATATCACCAGATATATGCTGGATTTTTACATGACCCTGACAGTCCGGTCCCATGAGTCGGTGATTTTCTCGGCCCCTGGTGGTCCGAGGTCGATCCCGCTGCACAGATTCATGCGCAAGGGCCCCCTGCAGATAATGCACTTCGATTTATAGCGCTATCTGTAATAGCACCCGAGATATCACCAGATATATATTGGATTTTTCCCTCACCCTGACAGTCCGGCCCCATGAGACTGTGGTTTTCTCGGCCCCTGGTGGTCCGAGGTCGTTCCCGCTGCACAGATTCGTGCGCCAGGGCCTCCTACAGACAATGCACTTTGATTTATTGCGCTATCTGTAATAGCACCCGAGATATCACCAGATATATATTGGATTTTCCCCTGACCCTGAGTGTCCGACCCCATGAGACTGTGGTTTTCTCGTCCCCTGGTTGTCCGAGGTCGTTCCCACTGCACAGATTCAGGCGCCAGGGCCTCCTACAGACAATGCACTTTGATTTATTGCGCTATCTGTAATAGCACCCGAGATATCACCAGATATATATTGGATTTTCCCCTGACCCTGAGTGTCCGGCCCCATGAGACTGTGGTTTACTCGGCCCCTGGTGGTCCGAGTTCGATCCCGCTGCACAGATTCATGCGCCAGGGCCTCCTACAGACAATGCACTTTGATTTATTGCGCTATCTGTAATAGCACCCGAGATATCACCAGATATATATTGGATTTTTCACTGACCCTGAGTGTCCGGCCCCATGAGACGGTGGTTTTCTCGGCCCCTGGTGGTCCGAGGTCGTTTCCGCTGCACAGATTCATGCGCCAGGGCCCCCTGCAGATAATTAACTTTGATTTATTGCGCTATCTGTAATAGCACACGAGATATCACCAGATATATGCTGGATTTTTACATGACCCTGACAGTCCGGTCCCATGAGTCGGTGATTTTCTCGGCCCCTGGTGGTCCGAGGTCGTTCCCGCTGCACAGATTCGTGCCCCAGGGCCTCCTACAGACAATGCACTTTCATTGATTGCGCTATCTGTAATAGCAGCCGAGATATCACCAGATATATATTGGATTTTCCCCTGACCCTGAGTGTCCGGCCCCATGAGACTCTGGTTTACTCGGCCCCTGGTGGTCCGAGGTCGTTCCCGTTGCACAGATTCATGCGCTAGGGCCTCCTGCAGATAATTCACTTTGGTTTATTGCGCTATCTGTAATAGCACACGAGATATCACCAGATATATGCTGGATTTTTACATGACCCTGACAGTCCGGTCCCATGAGTCGGTGATTTTCTCGGCCCCTGGTGGTCCGAGATCGATCCCGCTGCACAGATTCATGCGCAAGGGCCCCTGCAGATAATGCACTTTGATTTATAGCGCTATCTGTAATAGCACCCGAGATATCACCAGATATATATTGGATTTTTCCCTCACCCTGACAGTCCGGCCCCATGAGACTGTGGTTTTCTCGGCCCCTGGTGGTCCGAGGTCGTTCCCGCTGCACAGATTCGTGCGCCAGGGCCTCCTACAGACAATGCACTTTGATTTATTGCGCTATCTGTAATAGCACCCTAGATATCACCAGATATATATTGGATTTTCACCTGACCCTGAGTGTCCGACCCCATGAGACTGTGGTTTTCTCGTTCCCTGGTTGTCCGAGGTCGTTCCCACTGCACAGATTCAGGCGCCAGGGCCTCCTACAGACAATGCACTTTGATTTATTGCGCTATCTGTAATTGCACCCGAGATATCACCAGATATATATTGGATTTTTCACTGACCCTGAGTGTCCGGCCCCATGAGACTACGGTTTACTCGGCCCCTGGTGGTCCGAGGTCATTCCCGTTGCACAGATTCATGCGCCAGGGCCTCCTGCAGATAATTCACTTTGGTTTATTGCGCTATCTCTAATAGCACCCGAGATATCACCAGATATATATTGGTTTTTCCCCTGACCCAGAGTGTACGGCACCATGAGACGGTGGTTTTCTCGGCCCCTGGTGGTCCGAGGTCGTTCCCGCAGCACAGATTCATGCGCCAGGGCCTCCTACAGACAATGCACTTTGATTTATTGAGCTATCTCTAATAGCACCCGAGATATCACCAGATATATATTGGATTTTTCCCTGACCCTGACAGTCCGGCCCCATGAGACGGTGATTTTCTCGGCCCCTGGTGGTGCGAGGTCGATCCCGCTGCACAGATTCATGCCCCGGGG
The DNA here is from genome assembly GCF_051020985.1 of Nomia melanderi. Classification (NCBI taxonomy): domain Eukaryota; kingdom Metazoa; phylum Arthropoda; class Insecta; order Hymenoptera; family Halictidae; genus Nomia; species Nomia melanderi. Next base: position 302,298 of record NW_027475150.1, on the reverse strand, counting down.
CCTCCTACAGACAATGCACTTTGATTTATTGCGCTATCTCTAATAGCACCCGAGATATCACCAGACATATATTGGATTTTTCCTTGAGCCTGACAGTCCGGCCCCATGTGTCGATGGTTTTCTCGGTCCCTCGTGGTCCGTGGTCAAACCCGCTTCTCAGATTCATGGGCCAGTGCTCCCTGCATATAATTCACTTTGATTTATTGCGCTATCTCTAATAGCACCCGAGATATCACCAGATATATATTGGATTTTCCCCTGATCCTGATCGTCCGGCCCCATGAGACGGTGGTTTTCTCGGCCCCTGGTGGTCCGAGGTCGTTCCCGCTGCACAGATTCATGCGCCAGGGCCCCCTGCACATAATTAACTTTGATTTATTGCGCTATCTGTAATAGCACACGAGATATCACCAGATATATGCTGGATTTTTACATGACCCTGACAGTCCGGTCCCATGAGTCGGTGATTTTCTCGGCCCCTGGTGGTCCGAGGTCGTTCCCGCAGCACAGATTCATGCGCCAGGGCCTCCTACAGACAATGCACTTTGATTTATTGAGCTATCTCTAATAGCACCAGAGATATCACCAGATATATATTGGATTTTTACCTGATCCTGAGTGTCCGACCCCATGAGACGGTGGTTTTCTCTGCCCCTGGTGGTCCGAGGTCGTTCCCGCAGCACAGATTCATGCGCCAGGGCCTCCTCCAGACATTACACTTTGATATATTTCGCTATCCCTAATTGCACCCGAGATATCACCAGATATATATTGGATTTTTCCTTGACCCTGACAGTCCGGCCCCATGTGTCGATGGTTTTCTCGGTCCCTCGTGGTCCGTGGTCAAACCCGCTTCTCAGATTCATGGGCCAGTGCTCCCTGCATATAATTCACTTTGATTTATTGCGCTATCTCTAATAGCACCCGAGATATCACCAGATATATATTGGATTTTCCCCAGACCCTGAGTGTCCATCCCCATGAGACGGTCGTTTTCTCGGCCCCTGGTGGTCCGAGGTCGTTCCCGCTGCACAGATTCATGCGCTAGGGCCTCCTGCAGACAATGCACTTTGATTTATTGCGCTATCTCTAATAGCACCCGAGATATCACCAGACATATATTGGATTTTTCCTTGAGCCTGACAGTCCGGCCCCATGTGTCGATGGTTTTCTCTGCCCCTGGTGGTCCGAGGTCGTTCCCGCTGCACAGATTCATGCGCTAGGGCCTCCTGCAGACAATGCACTTTGATTTATTGCGCTATCTCTAATAGCACCCGAGATATCACCAGACATATATTGGATTTTTCCTTGAGCCTGACAGTCCGGCCCCATGTGTCGATGGTTTTCTCGGCCGCTGGTGGTCCGAGGTCGTTCCCGCTGCACTGATTCATGCGCTAGGGCCTCCCGCAGACAGTACACTTTGATTTATTGCGCTATCTCTAATAGCACCCGAGATATCACCAGATATATATTGGATTTTTCCCTGACCCTGACAGTCCGACCCCATGAGACGGTGGTTTTCGCGGCCCCTGGTGGTCCGAGGTCGTTCCCGCTGCACTGATTCATGCGCTATGGCCTCCTGCAGACAATGCACTTTGATTTATTGCGCTATCTGTAATAGCACCCGATACATCACCAGATTTATATTGGATTTTTACCTGAACCTGAGTGTCCGACCCCATGAGACGGTTGCTTTCTCGGCCCCTGGTGGTCCGAGGTCGTTCCCGCTGCACAGATGCATGCGCCAGGGCCTACTGCAGATAATTCACTTTGGTTTATTGCGCTATCTATAATAGCACCCGAGATATCAACAGATATATTCTTGATTTTCACATGACCTTGGGTGACGGATTCCGAATATCTGTAATTTTCTCGGCCTCTGGTGGTCCGAGGTCGTTCCTGCTGCACAGACTCATTGGCCAGTGCCTCCTACAGACAATGCACTTTGATTTATTGCGCTATCTCTAATAGCACCCGAGATATCACCAGATATATGCTGGATTTTTACATGACCTTGGGTGACGGATACCGAAAATCTGTAATTTTCTTGGCCCCTGGTGGTCCGAGGTCGTTACCGCTGCACAGATTCATGCGCCAGGGCCCCCTGCAGATAATTCACTTTGGTTTATTGCGCTATCTCTAATAGCACCCGAGATATCATCAGATATTTATTGGATTTTCCCATGACCCTGAGTGTCCGGCGCCATGTGTCGGTGGTTTTCTCGGCCCCTGGTGGTCCGAGGTCGATCCCGCTGCACAGATTCATGCGCCAGGGACTCCTGCAGACAATGCACTTTGATTTATTTCGCTATCCCTAATAGCACCCGAGATATCACCAGATATATATTGGATTTTTCCTTGACCCTGACAGTCCGGCACCATGTGTCGATGGGTTTCTCGGCCCCTGGTGTTCCGAGGTCATTCCTGATGCACAGATTCATACGCCATGGTCTCCTACAGACAATGCACTTTGCTTTATAGCGCTATCTCTAATATCACCCGAGATATCACCAGATATATATTGGATTTTTCCCTGACCCTGACAGTCAGGCCCCGTGAGACGGTGATTTTCTCGGCCCCTGGTGGTCCGAGGTCGATCCCGCTGCACAGATTCATGCGCCAGGGCCTCCTACAGACAATGCACTTTGATTTATTGCGATATCTATAATAGCACCCGAGATATCACCAGATATATATTGGATTTTTCCCTGACCCTGAATGTCCGACCCCATGAGACGGTAGTTTTCTCGACCCCTGGTGGTCCGAGGTCGTTCCCGCTGCACAGATTCATGCGCCAGGGCCTCCTACAGACAATGCACTTTGATTTATTGCGCTATCTGTAATAGCAGCCGAGATATCACCAGATATATATTGGATTTTTCACTGACCCTGAGCGTCCGGCCCCATGAGACGGTGGTTTTCTCGGCCCCTGGTGGTCGGAGGTCGTTCCCCCTGGCCACATTCATGCGCCAGGGCCTCCTACAGACAATGCACTTTGGTTTATTGCGCTATCTGTAATAGCCCCCGAGATATCACCAGATATATATTGGATTTTTCACTGACCCTGAGTGTCCGGCCCCATGAGACGGTGGTTTTCTCGGCCCCTGCTGGTCCGAGGTCGTTCCCGCTGCACATATTCATGCGCCAGGGCCTCCTGCAGATAATTCACTTTGGTTTATTGCGCTATCTGTAATAGCACCCGAGATATCACCAGATTTATATGGGATTTTTCCCTGACCCTGACAGTCCGGCACCATGTGTCGGTGATTTTCTCGGACCCTGGTGGACCGAGGTAGATACCGCTGCACAGATTCATGCGCCAGGGCCTCCTACAGACAATGCACTTTGATTTATTGCGATATCTATAATAGCACCCGAGATATCACCAGATATATATTGGATTTTTCCCTGACCCTGAGCGTCCGACCCCATGAGACAGTAGTTTTCTCGGCCCCTGGTGATCCGAGGTCGATCCCGCTTCTCAGATTCATGCGACAGTGCCCCTGCAGATAATTCACTTTGATTTATTGCGCTATCTCTAATAGCACCCGAGATATCACCAGATATATATTGGATTTTTCCTTGACCCTGACAGTCCGGCCCCATGTGTCGATGGGTTTCTCGGCCCCTGGTGTTCCGAGGTCATTCCTGATGCACAGATTCATACGCCATGGTCCCCTACAGACAATGCACTTTGCTTTATAGCGCTATCTCTAATAGCACCCGAGATATCACCAGATATATGTTGAATTTTGCCCTGACCCAGTGTGTCCGGCCCCATGAGTCGGTGGTTTTCTCGGCTCCTGGTGGTCCGAGGTCGTTCTTGCTGCACAGATTCATGCGCAAGGGCCTGCTGCAGACAATGCACTTTGATTTATTGCGTTATTTCTAATAGCAGCCGAGATATCACCAGATATATATTAGATTTTTCCCTGACCCTGTGCGTCCGACCCCATGGGACGGTGGTTTTCTCGGCCCCTGGTGGTCCTAGGTCGATCCCGCTTCTCAGATTCATGCGACAGTGCCCCCTGCAGATAATTCACTTTGATTTATTGCGCTATCTCTAATATCACCCGAGATATCACCAGATATATATTGGATTTTTCCCTGACCCTGACAGTCAGGCCCCAGGAGACGGTGATTTTCTCGGCCCCTGCTGGTCCGAGGTCGTTCCCGCTGCACATATTCGTGCGCCAGGGCCTCCAACAGACAATGCACTTTGATTTATTGCGATATCTACAATAGCACCCGAGATATCACCAGATATATATTGGATTTTTCCCTGACCCTGAGTGTCCGACCCCATGAGACGGTAGTTTTCTCGGCCCCTGGTGGTCCGAGGTCGTTCCCGCTGCACAGATTCATGCGCCCGGCCTCCTACAGACAATGCACTTTGATTTATTGCGCTATCTGTAATAGCAGCCGAGATATCACCAGATATATATTGGATTTTTCACTGACCCTGAGCGTCCGGCCCCATGAGACGGTGGTTTTCTCGGCCCCTGGTGGTCGGAGGTCGTTCCCCCTGGCCACATTCATGCGCCAGGGCCTCCTACAGACAATGCACTGTGGTTTATTGCGCTATCTGTAATAGCACCCGAGATATCACCAGATATATATTGGATTTTTCCCTGACCCTGAGTGTCCGGCCCCATGAGACGGTGGTTTTCTCGGCCCCTGCTGGTCCGAGGTCGTTCCTGCTGCACATATTCATGCGCCAGGGCCTCCTGCAGATAATTCACTTTGGTTTATTGCGCTATCTGTAATAGCACCCGAGATATCACCAGATTTATATTGGATTTTTCCCTGACCCTGAGCGTCCGGCCCCATGAGACGGTGGTTTCCTCGGCCCCTGGTGGTCGGAGGTCGTTCCCCCTGGCCACATTCATGCGCCAGGGCCTCCTACAGACAATGCACTTTGGTTTATTGCGCTATCTGTAATAGCACCCGAGATATCACCAGATATATATTGGATTTTTCCCTGACCCTGAGTGTCCGGCCCCATGAGACGGTGGTTTTCTCGGCCCCTGCTGGTCCGAGGTCCTCCCGCTGCACAGATTCATGCGCCAGGGCCTCCTGCAGATAATTCACTTTGGTTTATTGCGCTATCTGTAATAGCAGCCGAGATATCACCAGATATATATTGGATTTTTCCCTGACCCTGAGCGTCCGACCCCATGGGACGGTGGTTTTCTCGGCCCCTGGCGGTCCAAGGTCCTTCCCGCTGAACAGATTCATGCGCCAGGGCCTCCTGCAGATAATTCACTTTGGTTTATTGCGCTATCTCTAATAGCACTCGAGATATAACCAGATATATATTGGATTTTTCCCTGACCCTGAGTGTCCGGCCCCATGAGACGGTGGTTTTCTCGGCCCCTGGTGGTCCGAGGTCGTTCCCGCTGCACAGATTCATGCGCCAGGGCCCCCTGCAGATAATTCACTTTGGTTTAGTGCGCTATCTGTAAGAGCACCCGAGATATCACCAGATATGTATTGGCTTTTCCCCTGACCCTGAGTTTCCGGCCCCATGAGACGGTGGTTTTCTCGGCCCCTGGTGGTCCGAGGTCGTTCCCCCTGGCGAGATTCATGCGCCAGGGCCTCCTACAGACAATGCACTTTGGTTTATTGCCCTATCTGTAATAGCACCCGAGATATCACCAGATATATATTGGCTTTTCCCCTGACCCTGAGTTTCCGGCCCCATGAGACGGTGGTTTTCTCGGCCCCTGGTGGTCCGAGGTCGTTCCCCCTGGCGAGATTCATGCGCCAGGGCCTCCTACAGGCAATGCACTTTGGTTTATTGCCCTATCTGTAATAGCACCCGAGATATCACCAGATATATATTGGATTTTTCCCAGACCCTGAGTGTCCGGCCCCATGTGACGGAGGTTTTCTCGGCCCCTGCTGGTCCCAGGTCGTTCCCGCTGCACAGATTCATGCGCCAGGGCCTCCTGCGGATAATTCACTTTGGTTTATTGCGCTATCTGTAATAGCACCCGAGATATCACCAGATATATATTGGCTTTTCCCCTGACCCTGAGTTTCCGGCCACATGAGACGGTGGTTTTCTCGGCCCCTGGTGGTCCGAGGTCGTTCCCCCTGGCGAGATTCATGCGCCAGGGCCTCCTACAGATAATTCACTTTGGTTTATTGCGCTATCGGTAATAGCACCCGAGATATCACCAGATTTATGCTGGATTTTTACATGAACTTGGGTGACGGATTCCGAAAATCTGTAATTTTCTTGGCCCCTGGTGGTCCGAGGTCGTTGCTGCTGCACAGATTCATGCGCCAGGGCCTCGCGCAGACAAAGCGCTTTGGTTTATTGCGCTATCTGTAATAGCCCCCGAGATATCACCAGATATATGCTGGATTTTTACATGACCTTGGGTGACGGATTCCGAATATCTGTAATTTTCTCGGCCCCTGGTGTGCCGACGTCTTTGCTGCTGCACAGATTCATGCGCGAGGGCTTCCTGCAGACAATGCACTTTGATTTATCGCGCTATCTGTAATAGAACCCGAGATATCACCAGATATATATTCGATTTTTCCCTGACCCTGAGTGCCCGGCCCCATGAGACGGTGGTTTAAACGGCCCCTGGTGGTCCGAGGTCGATCCCGCTTCTCAGATTCATGCGCCAGTGCCCCCTGCAGATAATTCACTTTGATTTATTGCGCTATCTCTAATAGCACCCGAGATATCACCAGATATATATTGAATTTTTCCCTGACCCAGTGTGTCCGGCCCCATGAGTCGGTGGTTTTCTCGGCTCCTGGAGGTCCGAGGTCGTTCCTGCTGCACAGATTAATGCGCAAGGGCCTCCTACGGACAATGCACTTTGATTTACTGCGCTATCTGTAGTAGCACCCGAGATATCACCAGATATATATTTGATTTTTCCCTGACCCTGAGTGTCCGACCCCATGAGACGGTAGTTTTCTCGGCCCCTGGTAGTCCGAGGTCGATCCCGCTTCTCAGATTCATGCGCCAGTGCCCCCTGCAGATAATTCACTTTGATTTATTGCGCTATCTCTAATAGCACCCGAGATATCACCGGATATATATTGGATTTTTCCCTGACCCTGAGTGTCCGTCCCCATGAGACGGTAGTTTTCTCGGCCCCTGGTGGTCCGAGGTCGTTCCCGCTGCACAGATTCATGCGCTAGGACCTGCTGCAGACCTTGCACTTTGATTTATCGCGCTATCTCTAATAGCACCCGAGATATCACCAGATATATATTGGATTTTTCCCTGACCCTGGGTGCCCGGCCCCATGTGTCGGTGATTTTCTCGGACCCTGGAGGACGGAGGTAGATACCGCTGCACAGATTCATGCGCCAGGGCCTCCTGCAGACAATGCACTTTGGTTTATTGCGCTATCTGTAATAGCACCCGAGATATCACCAGATATATATTCGATTTTTCCCTGACCCTGAGTGCCCGGCCCCATGTGTCTTTGGTTTTCTCTGCCCCTGGTGTTCCGAGGTCGATCCCGCTGCACAGATTCATTCGCTAGGGCCTCCTGCAGACAATGCACTTCGATGTATCGCGCTATCTCTAATAGCACCCGAGATACCATCAGATACATCCTGCATTATTACATGACCTTTTGTGTCCGGCACCATGTGTCGGTGGTTTTCTCGGCCCCTGGTGGTCCGAGGTCGTTCCCGCTGCACGGATTCATGCGCCAGGGCCCCCTGCAGATAATTCACTTTGGTTTAGTGCGCTATCTGTAAGAGCACCCGAGATATCACCAGATATGTATTGGCTTTTCCCCTGACCCTGAGTTTCCGGCCCCATGAGACGGTGGTTTTCTCGGCCCCTGGTGGTCCGAGGTCGTTCCCCCTGGCGAGATTCATGCGCCAGGGCCTCCTACAGACAATGCACTTTGGTTTATTGCCCTATCTGTAATAGCACCCGAGATATCACCAGATATATATTGGCTTTTCCCCTGACCCTGAGTTTCCGGCCCCATGAGACGGTGGTTTTCTCGGCCCCTGGTGGTCCGAGGTCGTTCCCCCTGGCGAGATTCATGCGCCAGGGCCTCCTACAGGCAATGCACTTTGGTTTATTGCCCTATCTGTAATAGCACCCGAGATATCACCAGATATATATTGGATTTTTCCCAGACCCTGAGTGTCCGGCCCCATGGGACGGTGGTTTTCTCGGCCCCTGGTGGTCCGAGGTCGTTCCCGCTGCACAGATTCATGCACCAGTGCCCCCTGCAGGTAATTCACTTTGATTTATTGCGCTATCTCTAATAGCACCCGAGATATCACCAGATATATATTGGATTTTTCCCTGACCCTGAGTGTCCGGCCCCATGGGACGGTGGTTTTCTCGGCCCCTGGTGGTCCGAGGTCGTTCCCGCTGCACAGATTCATGCACCAGGGCCTCCTGCAGACAATGCACTTTGATTTATTGCGCTATCTCTAATAGCACCCGAGATATCACCAGATATATATTGGATTTTTCTCTGACCCTGTGTGCCGGCCCCATGTGTCGGTGATTTTCTCGGACCCTGGTGGACCGAGGTAGATACCGCTGCACAGATTCATGCGGCAGGCCCTCCTACAGATAATGCACTTTGATTTATTGCGCTATCTGTAATAGCACCCGAGATATCACCAGATATATATTGGATTTTTCCCCGACCCTGAGTGTCCGGCCCCATGAGACGGTGGTTTTCTCGGCCCCTGGTGGTGAGAGGTCGTTCCCGCTGCCCAGATTCGTGCGCCAGGGCCTCCTACAGACAGTGCACTTTGATTTATTGCGCTATCTGTAATAGCACCCGAGATATCACCAGATATATATTGGATTTTTCCCTGACCCTGACAGTCCGTCCCCATGAGACGGTAGTTTTCTCGGCCCCTGGTGGTCCGAGGTCGTTCCCGCTGCACAGATTCATGCGCCAGGGCCTCCTACAGACAATGCACTTTGATTTATTGCGCTATCTGTAATAGCACCCGAGATATCACCAGATATATATTGGATTTTTCCCTGACCCTGGGTGCCCGGCCCCATGTGTCGGTTTTTTTCTCGTACCCTGGTGGACCGAGGTAGATACCGCTGCACAGATTCATGCGCCAGGGCCTCCTGCAGACAATGCACTTTGATTTATTGCGCTATCTCTAATAGCACCCGAGATATCACCAGGTATTTGCTGAATTTTTACATGACCTTGGGTGACGGATACCGAAAATATGTAATTATTTTGGCCCCTGGTGTGCCGACGTCGTTGCTGCTGCACAGATTCATGCGCCAGGGCTTCCTGCAGACAATGCACTTTGATTTATCGCGCTACCTGTAATAGAACACGAGATATCACCAGATATATATTCGATTTTTCCCTGACCCTGAGTCTCCGGCCCCATGTATCGGTGGTTTTCTCAGCCCCGGGTGGTCCGAGGTCGATCCCGCTGCACAGATTCATGCGCCTGGCCCTCCTACAGATAATGCACTTTGATTTATTGCGCTATCTGTAATAGCACCCGAGATATCACCAGGTATATATTGGATTTTTCCCCGACCCTGAGTGTCCGGCCCCATGAGACGGTGGTTTTCTCGGCCCCTGGTGGTCAGAGGTCGTTCCCGCTGCACAGATTCATGCGCCAGGGCCTCCTACAGACAATGAACTTTGATTTATTGCGCAATCTCTAATAGCACCCGAGATATAACCAGATATATATTGGATTTTTCCCTCACCCTGACAGTCCGGCCCCATGTGTCGGTGATTTTCTCGGACCCTGGTGTTCCGAGGTCGATCCCGCTGCACAGATTCATGCGCCAGGGCCTCCTACAGACAGTGCACTTTGATTTATTGCGCTATCTGTAATAGCACCCGAGATATCACCAGATATATATTGGATTTTTCCTTGACCCTGACAGTCCGGCCCCATGAGACGGTGGTTTTCTCGGCCCCTGGTGGACCGAGGTCGTTCCCGCTGAACAGATGCATGCGCCAGGGCATGCTGCAGATAATTCACTTTGATTTATTTAGCTATCTCTAATTGCACCCGAGATATCACCAGATATATATTGGATTTTTCCCCTGACCCTGAGTGTCCGGCCCCATGAGACGGTGGTTTTCTCGGCCCTGCCGGTCCGAGGACGTTCCCGCTGCCCAGATTCGTGCGCCAGGGCCTCCTACAGACAGTGCACTTTGATTTATTGCGCTATCTGTAATAGCACCCGAGATATCACCAGATATATATTGGATTTTTCCCTGACCCTGACAGTCCGGCCCCATGAGACGGTAGTTTTCTCGGCCCCTGGTTGTCCGAGGTCGTTCCCGCTGCACAGATTCATGCGCCAGGGCCTCCTACAGACAATGCACTTTGATTTATTGCGCTATCTGTAATAGCACCCGAGTTATCACCAAATATATATTGGATTTTTCCCTGACCCTGGGTGCCCGGCCCCATGTGTCGGTCATTTTCTCGTACCCTGGTGGACCGAGGTAGATACCGCTGCACAGATTCATGCGCCAGGGCCTCCTGCAGACAATGCACTTTGATTTATTCCGCTATCCCTAATAGCACCCGAGATATCACCAGATATATCCTGAATTTTTACATGACCTTGGGTGACGGATACCGAAAATCTGTAATTATTTTGGCCCCTGGTGTGCCGACGTCGTTGCTGCTTCACAGATTCATGCGCCAGGGCTTCCTGCAGACAATGCACTTTGATTTATCGCGCTACCTGTAATAGAACCCGAGATATCACCAGATATATATTCGATTTTTCCCTGACCCTGAGTGTCCGTCCCCATGAGACGGTGGTTTTCTCGGACCCTGGTGGTCCGAGGTCGTTCCCGCTGCACAGATTCATGCGCCAGGGCCTCCTACAGACAGTGCACTTTGATTTATTGTGCTATCTGTAATAGCACCCGAGATATCACCAGATATATATTGGATTTTTCCCTATCCCTGAGTGTCCGGCCCCATGAGAGTGTGGTTTTCCCGGCCCCTGGTGGTCCGAGGTCGTTCCCGCTGCACAGATTCATGCGCCAGGGCCTCCTACAGACAATGAACTTTGATTTATTGCGCTATCTCTAATAGCACCCGAGATATAACCAGATATATATTGGATTTTTCCCTCACCCTGACAGTCCGGCCCCATGTGTCGGTGATTTTCTCGGACCCTGGTGTTCCGAGGTCGATCCCGCTGCACAGATTCATGCGCTAGGGCCTCCTGCAGACAATTCACTTTGATATATGGCGTTATCTCTAATAGCACCCGAGATATCATCAGATACATCCTGGATTTTTAGATGACCTTGGGTGACGGATACCGAAAATCTGTAATTTTCTTGGACCCTGGTGGTCCGAGGTCGTTCCCGCTGCACAGATTCATGCGCCAGGGCCTCCTACAGACAGTGCACTTTGATTGATCGCGCTATCTCTAATAGCACCCGAGATATCGCCAGATTTATGCTGGATTTTTACATGACCTTGGGTGACGGATTCAGAAAATCTGTAATTTTCTCGGTCCCTGGTGGTCGAAGGTCGTTCCCGCTGCACAGATTCATGCGCCAGGTCCTCCTGCAGACAATGCACTTTGATATATCGCGCTATCTCTAATAGCACCCGAGATATCACCAGATATATATTGGATTTTTCCCCGACCCTGAGTGTCCGGCCCCATGAGACGGTGGTTTTCTCGGCCCCTGGTGGACCGAGGTCGTTCCCGCTGCACAGATTCATGCGCCAGGGCCTCCTGCAGACAGTGCACTTTGATTTATTGTGCTATCTGTAATAGCACCCGAGATATCACCAGATATATATTGGATTTTTCCCTGACCCTGACAGTCCGGCCCCATGAGACTGTAGTTTTCTCGGCCCCTGGTGGTCAGAGGTCGTTCCCGCTGCTCAGATTCATGCGCCAGGGCCTCCTACAGACAATGATCTTTGATTTATTGCGCTATCTGTAATAGCACCCGAGATATCACCAGATATATATTGGATTTTTCCCTGACCCTGACAGTCCGGCCCCATGAGACGGTAGTTTTCTCGGCCCCTGGTTGTCCGAGGTCGTTCCCGCTGCACAGATTCATGCGCCAGGGCCTCCTACAGACAATGCACTTTGATTTATTGCGCTATCTGTAATAGCACCCGAGATATCACCAGATATATATTGGATTTTTCCCTGACCCTGGGTGCCCGGCCCCATGTGTCGGTCATTTTCTCGTACCCTGGTGGACCGAGGTAGATACCGCTGCACAGATTCATGCGCCAGGGCCTCCTGCAGACAATGCACTTTGATTTATTGTGCTATCTGTAATAGCACCCGAGATATCACCAGATATATATTGGATTTTCCCCTGACCCTGAGTGTCCGGCCCCATGAGACGGTGGTTTTCTCGGCCGCTGGTGGTCCGAGGTCGTTGCCGCTGGCCATATTCATGCGCCAGGGCCTCCTAGAGACAATGCACTTTGGTTTATTGCGCTATCTGTAATAGCACCCGAGATATCACCAGATATATATTGGATTTTTCCATGACCCTGAGTGTCCGGCCCCATGAGACGGTGGTTTTCTCGGCCCCTGGTGGTCCGAGGTCGTTCCCGCTGCAAAGATTCATGCGCCAGGGCCTCCTACAGACAATACACTTTGATTTATTGCGCTATGTGTAATAGAACCCGAGATATCACCAGATATATATTGGATTTTCCCCTGACCCTGAGTGTCCGGCCCCATGAGACTGTGGTTTTCTCGGCCGCTGGTGGTCCGAGGTCGTTGCCGCTGCTCAGATTCGTGCGCCAGGGCCTCCTCCAGACAATGCACTTTGATTTATTGCGCTATCTGTAATAGCACCCGAGATATCACCAGATATATATTGGATTTTCCCCTGACCCTGAGTGTCCGGCCCCATGAGACTGTGGTTTTCTCGGCCCCTGGCGGTCCGAGGTCGTTCCCGCTGGCCATATTCATGCGCCAGGGCCTCCTACAGACAATGCACTTTGGTTTATTGCGCTATCTGTAATAGCACCCGAGATATCACCAGATATATATTGGATTTTTCCATGACCCTGAGTGTCCGGCCCCATGAGACGGTGGTTTTCTCGGCCCCTGGTGGTCCGAGGTCGTTCCCGCTGCAAAGATTCATGCGCCAGGGCCTCCTACAGACAATACACTTTGATTTATTGCGCTATGTGTAATAGCACCCGAGATATCACCAGATATATATTGGATTTTCCCCTGATCCTGAGTGTCCGGCCCCATGAGACTGTGGTTTTCTCGGCCGCTGGTGGTCCGAGGTCGTTGCCGCTGCACAGATTCGTGCGCCAGGGCCTCCTACAGACAATGCACTTTGATTTATTGCGCTATCTGTAATAGCACCCGAGATATCACCAGATATATATTGGATTTTTCACTGACCCTGAGTGTCCGGCCCCATGAGACGGTGGTTTTCTCGGCCCCTGGTGTTCCGAGGTCGTTCCCGCTGCACAGGTTCATGCGCCAGGGCCTCCTACAGACAATGCACCTTGATTTATTGCGCTATCTCTAACAGCCCCCGAGATATCACAAGATATATATTGGATTTTCCCTTGACCCTGAGTGTCCGGCCCCATGAGACTGTGGTTTTCTCGGCCCCTGGTGGTCCGAGGTCGTTCCCGTTGCACAGATTCATGCGGCAGGGCCTCCTGCAGATAATTCACTTCGGTTTATTGCGCTATCTCTAATCCCACCCGAGATATCACCAAATATATATTGGATTTTTCCCTGACCCTGAGTGTCCGGCCCCATGAGACTGTGGTTTTCTCGGCCCCTGGTGGTCCGAGGTCGTTCCCGCTGCACAGATTCATGCGCCAGGTCCTCCTACAGACAATCCACTTTGATTTATTGCGCTATCTGTAATAGCACCCGAGATATCACCAGATATATATTGGATTTTTCACTGACCCTGAGTGTCCGGCCCCATGAGACGGTGGTTTTCTCGGCCCCTGGTGTTCCGACGTCGTTCCCGCTGCACAGATTCATGCGCCAGGGCCTCCTACAGACAATTCACTTCGGTTTATTGTGCTACCTCTAATAGCACCCGAGATACCACCAGATATATATTGGATTTTTCCCTGACGCTGAGTGTCCGGCCACATGAGACTGTGGTTTTCTCGGCCCCTGGTGTTCCGAGGTCGTTCCCGTTGCACAGATTCATGCGCCAGGGCCTCCTGCAGATAATTCACTTTGGTTTATTGCGCTATCTCTAACAGCACCCGAGATATCACCAGATATAGATTGGATTTTCCCCTGACCCTGAGTGTCCGCCCCCATGAGACTGTGGTTTTCTCGGCCCCTGGTCGTCCGACGTCGTTCCCGTTGCACAGATTCATGCGCCAGGGCCTCCTACAGACAATGCACTTTGATTTATTGCGCTATCTGTAATAGCTCCCGAGATATCACCAGATATATATTGGATTTATCCCTGACCCTGAGTGTCCGGCCCCATGAGACGGTGGTTGTCTCGCCCCTGGTGGTCCGAGGTCGTTCCCGCTGCTCAGATTCATGCGGCAGGGCCTCTTGCAGATAATTCACTTTGGTTTATTGCGCTGTATCTAATAGCACCCGAGATATCACCAGATATATATTGGATTTTCCCCTGACCCTGAGAGTCCGGCCCCATTAGACTGTGGTTTTCTCGGCCCCTGGTGGTCCGAGGTCGTTCGCGCTGCACAGATTCATACGTCAGGGCCTCCTGCAGATAATTCACTTTGGTTTATTGCGCTATCTGTAATAGCACCCGAGATATCACCAGATATATATTGGATTTTGCCCTGACCCTGAGTGTCCGGCCCCATGAGACTGTGGTTTTCCCGGTCCCTGGTGGTCCGAGGTTGTTCCCGCTGCACAGATTCATGCGCCAAGGCCTCCTGCAGATAATTCACTTTGGTTTATTGCGCTATCTCTAATAGCACCCAAGATATCACCAGATATATATTGGATTTTTCCCTGACCCTGAGTGTCCGGCCCCATGAGACTGTGGCTTTCTCGGCCCCTGGTGGTCCGAGGTCGTTCCAGTTGCACAGATTCATGCGCCAGGGCCTCCTGCAGATAATTCACTTTGGTTTATTGCGCTGTATCTAATAGCACCCGAGATATCACCAGATATATATTGGATTTTCCCCTGACCCTGAGTGTCCGGCCCCATTAGACTGTGGTTTTCTCGGCCCCTGGTGGTCCGAGGTCGTTCCCGCTGCCCAGATTCATGCGCCAGGGCCTACTGCAGATAATTCACTTTGGTTTATTGTGCTTATCTAATAGCACCCGAGATATCACCAGATATATATTGGATTTTCCCCTGACCCTGAGTGTCCGGTCCCATGAGACGCTGGATGTCTCGGCCCCTGGTGGACCGAGGTGGTTCCCGCTGCACAGATTCATGCTCCAGGGCCTCTTGCAGATAATTCACTTTGGTTTATTGCGCTATCTGTAATAGCACCCGAGATATCACCAGATATATATTGGATTTTTCCCTGACCATGAGAGTCCGGCCCCATGGGACGGTGGTTTTATCGGCCCCTGGTGGTCCGAGGTCGTTCCCGCTGCACCGATTCATGCGCCAGGGCCTCCTACAGACAATGCACTTTGATTTATTGCGCTATCTGTAATAGCACCCGAGATATCACCACATATATATTGGATTTTTCCCTGACCCAGAGTGTCCGGCCCCATGAGACGGTGGTTTTCTCGGCCCCTGGTGGTCCGAGGTCGTTCCCGCAGCACAGATTCATGCGCCAGTGCCTCCTACAGACAATGCACTTTGATTTATTGCGCTATCTGTAATAGCACCCGAGATATCACCAGATATATATTGGATATTTCCCTCACCCTGAGTGTCCAGCCCCATGAGACGGTGGTTTTCTCGGCCCCTGGTGGACCGAGGTCGTTCCCGCTGCAGATATTCATGCTCCAGGGCCTCCTACAGACAATGCACGTTGGTTTATTGCGCTATCTGTAATAGCACCCGATATATCACCAGATATATAATGGATTTTTCCCTGACCCTGAGTGTCCGGCCCCATGAGACGGTGGTTTTCTTGGCCCCTGGACGTCCGCGGTCGTTCCCGCTGCGCAGAATCATGCGCCACGGCTTCCTGCAGATAATTCACTTTGGTTTATTGCGCTATCTCTAATAGCACCCGAGATATCACCAGATATATGCTGGATTTTTACATGACCCTGAGAGTCCGGCCCATGAGACGGTGATTTTCTCGGCCCCTGGTGGTCCGAGGTCGTTCCCGCTGCACAGAATCATGCGCCAGGGCCTCCTGCAGACACCGCACTTTGGATTATTGCGCTATCTGTAATTGCACCCGAGATATCACCAGATATATGCTGGATTTTTACATGATCTTGGGTGACGGATTCCGAATATCTGTAATTTTCTCGGCCCCTGACGGTCCGAGGTCGTTCCCGCTGCCCAGATTCATGCGCCGGGGCATCCTACAGACAATTCACTTCGGTTTATTGCGCTGTCTGTAATAGCACCCGAGATATCACCAGATATATGCTGTATTTTTACATGACCTTGGGTGACGGATTCCGAATATCAGTAATTTTCTCGGCCCCTGGTGGTCCGAGGTCGTTCCTGCTGCACAGATTCATTCGCCAGTGCCTCCTACAGACAATGCACTTTGATTTATTGCGCTATCTCTACTAGCACCCTAGATATCACCAGATATATATTGGGTTTTTCCCTGACCCTGAGTGTCCGGCCCCATGAGACGGTGATTTTCTCGGACTCCGGTGGCCCGAAGTCGTTCCCGCTGCCCAGATTCATGCGCCAGGGCCTCCTACAGACAAGGCACTTTGATTTATTGCGCTATCTCTAATAGCACCCGAGATATAACGAGATATATATTGGGTTTTTCACTGACGCTGACAGTCCGGCCCCATGAGTCGGTGATTTTCTCGGCCCCTGGTGGTCCGAGGTCGTTTCCGCTGCACAGAATCATGCGGCAGTGCTTCCGGCAGACAATGCACTTTGATTTGTTGCGCTATCTCTAATAGCACCCGAGATATCACCAGATATATGTTGGATTTTCCCCTGACCCCGTGTGTCCGGCTCCATGAGACTGTGGTGTTCTCGGCCCCTGGCGGTCCGAGGTCGTTCCCGCTGCACAGATTCAGGCGCCAGGGCCTCCTACAGACAATGCACTTTGATTTATTGCGCTATCTGTAATAGCACCCGAGATATCACCAGATATATATTGGATTTTTCACTGACCCTGAGTGTCCGGCCCCATGAGACGGTGGTTTTCAAGGCCCCTGGTGGTCCGAGGACGTTCCCGCTGCACAGATTCATGCGCCAGTGCCTCCTGCAGATAATTCACTTTGGTTTACTGCGCTATCTCTAATAGCTCCCGAGATATCATCAGATACATCCTGGATTATTACATGACCTTGGGTGTCCGGCACCATGTGTCGGTGGTTGTCTCGGCCCCTGGGGGTACGAGGTCGTTCCCGCTGCACAGATTCATGCGCTAGGGCCTCCTGCAGACAATGCACTTTGATTTATTGCGCTATCTATAATAGCACCCGAGATATCACCAGATATATATTGGATTTTTCCCTGACCCTGAGTGTCCGGCCCCATGAGACGGTTGTTTTCTCGGCCCTTGGTGGTCCGAGGTCGTTCCCGCCGCCCAGATTCATGCGCCAGGGCCTCCTGCAGATAATTCACTTTGGTTTATTGCGCTATCTCTAATAGCACCCGAGATATCACCAGATATATATTGGACTTTCCCCTGACCCTGAGTGTCCGGCCCCATGAGACGGTGGTTTTCTCGGCCCCTGGTGGCCCGAGGTCGTTCCCGCTGTACAGATTCATGCGCCAGGGCCTTCTACAGACAATGCACTTTGATATATCGCGCTATCTCTAATAGCACCCGAGATATCATCAGATACATACTGGATTATTACATGACCTTGGGTGTCCGGCACCATGTGTCGGTGGTTTTCTCGGCCCCTGGTGGTCCGAGGTCGTTCCCGCTGTACAGATTCATGCGCCAGGGCCTCCTGCAGATAATTCACTTTGGTTTATTGCGCTATCTCTAATAGCACCCGTGATATCATCTGATACATCCTGGATTATTACATGACCTTGGGTGTCCGGCACCATGTGTCGGTGGTTATCTCGGCCCCTGGTGGTCCGAGGTCGTTCCCGCTGCACAGATTCATGCGCCAGGGCCTCCTACAGACAATGCACTTTGGTTGATTGCGCTATCTCTAATAGCACCCGAGATATCACCAGATATATATTGGATTTTTCCCTGACCCTGAGTGTCCGGCCCCATGAGACGGTGCTTGTCTCGTCCCATGGTGGTCCGAGGTCGTTCCCGCTGCACAGATGCATGCGCCAGGGCCTCCTACAGACAATGCACTTTGGTTTATTGCGCTATCTCTAATAGCACCCGAGATATCACCAGATATATATTGGATTTTTCCCTGACCCTGAGTGTCCGGCCCCATGAGACTGTGGTTTTCTCGGCCCCTGGTGGTCCGAGGTCGTTCCCGCTGCACAGAGTCATGCTCCTGGGCCTCCTACAGACAATGCACTTTGGTTTATTGCGCTATCTGTAATAGCACCCGAGATATCACCAGATATATATTGGATTTTTCACTGACCCTGAGTGTCCGGCCCCATGAGACGGTGGTTTTCTCGGCCCCTGGTGGTCAGAGGTCGTTCCCGCTGCACAGATTCATGCGCCAGGGCCTCCTGCAGATAATTCACTCTGGTTTACTGCGCAATCTCAAATAGTACCCGAGATATCACCAGATATATATTGGATTTTTCCCTGACCCTGAGTGTCCGGCCCCATGAGACTGTGGTTTTCTCAGCCGATGGTGGTCCGAGGTCGTTCCCGCTTAACAGATTCATGCGCCAGGGCCTCCTACAGACAGTGCACTTTGATTTATTGCGCTATCTCTAATAGCACCCGAGATATCACCAGATATATGTTGGATTTTCCCCTGACCCCGTGTGTCCGGCTCCATGAGACTGTGGTTTTCTCGGCACCTGACGGTCCGAGGTCGTTCCCGCTGCACAGATTCAGGCGCCAGGGCCTCCTACAGACAATGCACTTTGATTTATTGCGCTATCTGTAATAGCACCCGAGATATCACCAGATATATATTGGATTTTTCACTGACCCTAAGTGTCTGGCCCCATGTGTCGGTGGTTTTCTCGGCCCCTGGTGGTCGGAGGACGATCCCGCTGCACAGATTCATGCGCTACGCCCTCCTGCAGACAATGCACTTTGATATATCGGGCTATCTCTAATAGCACCCGAGATATCATCAGATACATCCTGGATTATTTCATGACCTTGGGTGTCCGGCACAATGTGTCGGTGGTTTTCTCGGCCCCTGGTTGTCCGAGGTCGTTCCCGCTGGACAGATTCGTGCGCCAGGGCCTCCTGCAGATAATTCACTCTGGTTTACTGCGCTATCTCAAATAGTACCCGAGATATCACCAGATATATATTGGATTTTCCCCTGACCCTGAGTGTCCGGTCCCATGAGACTGTGATTTTCTCGGACCCTGGTAGTCCGAGGTCGTTCCCGCTGCACAGATTCATGCGCCAGGGCCTCCTACAGACAATGCACTTTGATTTATTGCGCTATCTCTAATAGCACCCGAGATATCACCAGATATATATTGGATTTTCCCCTGACCCTGAGTGTCCGGCCCCATGAGACTGTGGTTTTCTCGGCCCCTGGTGGTCCGAGGTCGTTCCCGCTGTACAGATTCATGCGCCAGGGCCTCCACCAGACAATGCACTTTGATTTATTGCGCTATATGTAATAGCACCCGAGATATCACCAGATATATATTGGATTTTTCACTGACCCTGAGTGTCCGGCCCCATGAGACGGTGGTTTTCAAGGCCCCTGGTGGTCCGAGGACGTTCCCGCTGCACAGATTCATGCGCCAGTGCCTCCTGCAGATAATTCACTTTGGTTTACTGCGCTATCTCTAATAGCTCCCGAGATATCATCAGATACATCCTGGATTATTACATGACCTTGGGTGTCCGGCACCATGTGTCGGTGGTTGTCTCGGCCCCTGGGGGTACGAGGTCGTTCCCGCTGCACAGATTCATTCGCCAGGGCCTCCTGCAGATAATTCACTTTGGATTAGTGCGCTATCTCTAATAGCACCCGAGATATCACCAGATATATATTGGATTTTTCCCTGACCCTGAGTGCCCGGCGCCATGTGTCGGTGGTTTTCTCGGCCCCTGGTGGTCCGAGGTCGTTGCCGCTGCACAGATTCATGCGCCAGGGCCTCCTACAGACAATGCACTTTGATTTATTGCGCTATCTCTAATAGCACCCGAGATATCACCAGTTATATATTGGATTTTCCCCTGACCCTGAGTGTCCGGCCCCATGAGACGGTGGTTTTCTTGGCCCCTGGTGGTCCGAGGTCGTTCCCGCTGCCCAGATTCATGCGCCAGGGCCTCCTACAGACAATGCACTTTGATTTATTGCGCTATCTGTAATAGCACCCGAGATATCACCAGATATATATTGGATTTTTCACTGACCCTGAGTGTCCGGCCCCATGAGACGGTGGTTTTCTCGGCCCCTGGTGGTCCGGGGTCGTGCCCGCTGTACAGATTCATGCGCCAGGGCCTCCTACAGACAATGCACTTTGATTTATTGCGCTACCTCTAATAGCACCCGAGATATCAACAGATATATATTGGATTTTCCCCTGACCCTGAGTGTCCGGCCCCATGAGACGGTGGTTGTCTCGGCCCCTGGAGGTCCGAGGACGTTCCCGCTGCACAGATGCATGCGCCAGTGCCTCCTGCAGATAATTCACTTTGGTTTACTGCGCTATCTCTAATAGCTCCCGAGATATCATCAGATACATCCTGTATTATTACATGACCTTGGGTGTCCGGCACCATGTGTCGGTGGTTGTCTCGGCCCCTGGGGCCCGAGGTCGTTCCCGCTGCACAGATTCATTCGCCAGGGCCTCCTGCAGATAATTCACTTTGGATTAGTGCGCTATCTCTAATAGCACCCGAGATATCACTTGATATATATTGGATTTTTCCCAGACCCTGAGTGTCCGGCGCCATGTGTCGGTGGTTTTCTCGGCCCCTGGTGGTCCGAGGACGTTGCCGCTGCACAGATTCATGCGCCAGGGCCTCCTACAGACAATGCACTTTGATTTATTGCGCTATCTCTAATAGCACCCGAGTTATCACCGGATATATATTTGATTTTCCCCTGACCCTGAGTGTCCGGCCCCATTAGACTGTGGTTTTCTCGGCCCCTGGTGGTCCGAGGTCGTTCCCGCTGCACAGATTCATGCGCCAGGGCCTACTGCAGATAATTCACTTTGGTTTATTGTGCTTATCTAATAGCACCCGAGATATCACCAGATATATATTGGATTTTCCCCTGACCCTGAGTGTCCGGTCCCATGAGACGCTGGATGTCTCGGCCCCTGGTGGACCGAGGTGGTTCCCGCTGCACAGATTCATGCTCCAGGGCCTCTTGCAGATAATTCACTTTGGTTTATTGCGCTATCTGTAATAGCACCCGAGATATCACCAGATATATATTGGATTTTTCCCTGACCATGAGAGTCCGGCCCCATGGGACGGTGGTTTTATCGGCCCCTGGTGGTCCGAGGTCGTTCCCGCTGCACCGATTCATGCGCCAGGGCCTCCTACAGACAATGCACTTTGATTTATTGCGCTATCTGTAATAGCACCCGAGATATCACCACATATATATTGGATTTTTCCCTGACCCAGAGTGTCCGGCCCCATGAGACGGTGGTTTTCTCGGCCCCTGGTGGTCCGAGGTCGTTCCCGCAGCACAGATTCATGCGCCAGTGCCTCCTACAGACAATGCACTTTGATTTATTGCGCTATCTGTAATAGCACCCGAGATATCACCAGATATATATTGGATATTTCCCTCACCCTGAGTGTCCAGCCCCATGAGACGGTGGTTTTCTCGGCCCCTGGTGGACCGAGGTCGTTCCCGCTGCAGATATTCATGCTCCAGGGCCTCCTACAGACAATGCACGTTGGTTTATTGCGCTATCTGTAATAGCACCCGATATATCACCAGATATATAATGGATTTTTCCCTGACCCTGAGTGTCCGGCCCCATGAGACGGTGGTTTTCTTGGCCCCTGGACGTCCGCGGTCGTTCCCGCTGCGCAGAATCATGCGCCACGGCTTCCTGCAGATAATTCACTTTGGTTTATTGCGCTATCTCTAATAGCACCCGAGATATCACCAGATATATGCTGGATTTTTACATGACCCTGAGAGTCCGGCCCATGAGACGGTGATTTTCTCGGCCCCTGGTGGTCCGAGGTCGTTCCCGCTGCACAGAATCATGCGCCAGGGCCTCCTGCAGACACCGCACTTTGGATTATTGCGCTATCTGTAATTGCACCCGAGATATCACCAGATATATGCTGGATTTTTACATGATCTTGGGTGACGGATTCCGAATATCTGTAATTTTCTCGGCCCCTGACGGTCCGAGG
Organism: Nomia melanderi; assembly: GCF_051020985.1. Lineage (NCBI taxonomy): Eukaryota > Metazoa > Arthropoda > Insecta > Hymenoptera > Halictidae > Nomia > Nomia melanderi. Next base: position 279,765 of record NW_027475150.1, on the reverse strand, counting down.
TCGTTCCCGCTGCCCAGATTCATGCGCCGGGGCATCCTACAGACAATTCACTTCGGTTTATTGCGCTGTCTGTAATAGCACCCGAGATATCACCAGATATATGCTGTATTTTTACATGACCTTGGGTGACGGATTCCGAATATCAGTAATTTTCTCGGCCCCTGGTGGTCCGAGGTCGTTCCTGCTGCACAGATTCATTCGCCAGTGCCTCCTACAGACAATGCACTTTGATTTATTGCGCTATCTCTACTAGCACCCTAGATATCACCAGATATATATTGGGTTTTTCCCTGACCCTGAGTGTCCGGCCCCATGAGACGGTGATTTTCTCGGACTCCGGTGGCCCGAAGTCGTTCCCGCTGCCCAGATTCATGCGCCAGGGCCTCCTACAGACAAGGCACTTTGATTTATTGCGCTATCTCTAATAGCACCCGAGATATAACGAGATATATATTGGGTTTTTCACTGACGCTGACAGTCCGGCCCCATGAGTCGGTGATTTTCTCGGCCCCTGGTGGTCCGAGGTCGTTTCCGCTGCACAGAATCATGCGGCAGTGCTTCCGGCAGACAATGCACTTTGATTTGTTGCGCTATCTCTAATAGCACCCGAGATATCACCAGATATATGTTGGATTTTCCCCTGACCCCGTGTGTCCGGCTCCATGAGACTGTGGTGTTCTCGGCCCCTGGCGGTCCGAGGTCGTTCCCGCTGCACAGATTCAGGCGCCAGGGCCTCCTACAGACAATGCACTTTGATTTATTGCGCTATCTGTAATAGCACCCGAGATATCACCAGATATATATTGGATTTTTCACTGACCCTGAGTGTCCGGCCCCATGAGACGGTGGTTTTCAAGGCCCCTGGTGGTCCGAGGACGTTCCCGCTGCACAGATTCATGCGCCAGTGCCTCCTGCAGATAATTCACTTTGGTTTACTGCGCTATCTCTAATAGCTCCCGAGATATCATCAGATACATCCTGGATTATTACATGACCTTGGGTGTCCGGCACCATGTGTCGGTGGTTGTCTCGGCCCCTGGGGGTACGAGGTCGTTCCCGCTGCACAGATTCATGCGCTAGGGCCTCCTGCAGACAATGCACTTTGATTTATTGCGCTATCTATAATAGCACCCGAGATATCACCAGATATATATTGGATTTTTCCCTGACCCTGAGTGTCCGGCCCCATGAGACGGTTGTTTTCTCGGCCCTTGGTGGTCCGAGGTCGTTCCCGCCGCCCAGATTCATGCGCCTGGGCCTCCTGCAGATAATTCACTTTGGTTTATTGCGCTATCTCTAATAGCACCCGAGATATCACCAGATATATATTGGACTTTCCCCTGACCCTGAGTGTCCGGCCCCATGAGACGGTGGTTTTCTCGGCCCCTGGTGGCCCGAGGTCGTTCCCGCTGTACAGATTCATGCGCCAGGGCCTTCTACAGACAATGCACTTTGATATATCGCGCTATCTCTAATAGCACCCGAGATATCATCAGATACATACTGGATTATTACATGACCTTGGGTGTCCGGCACCATGTGTCGGTGGTTTTCTCGGCCCCTGGTGGTCCGAGGTCGTTCCCGCTGTACAGATTCATGCGCCAGGGCCTCCTGCAGATAATTCACTTTGGTTTATTGCGCTATCTCTAATAGCACCCGTGATATCATCTGATACATCCTGGATTATTACATGACCTTGGGTGTCCGGCACCATGTGTCGGTGGTTATCTCGGCCCCTGGTGGTCCGAGGTCGTTCCCGCTGCACAGATTCATGCGCCAGGGCCTCCTACAGACAATGCACTTTGGTTGATTGCGCTATCTCTAATAGCACCCGAGATATCACCAGATATATATTGGATTTTTCCCTGACCCTGAGTGTCCGGCCCCATGAGACGGTGCTTGTCTCGTCCCATGGTGGTCCGAGGTCGTTCCCGCTGCACAGATGCATGCGCCAGGTCCTCCTACAGACAATGCACTTTGGTTTATTGCGCTATCTCTAATAGCACCCGAGATATCACCAGATATATATTGGATTTTTCCCTGACCCTGAGTGTCCGGCCCCATGAGACTGTGGTTTTCTCGGCCCCTGGTGGTCCGAGGTCGTTCCCGCTGCACAGAGTCATGCTCCAGGGCCTCCTACAGACAATGCACTTTGGTTTATTGCGCTATCTGTAATAGCACCCGAGATATCACCAGATATATATTGGATTTTTCACTGACCCTGAGTGTCCGGCCCCATGAGACGGTGGTTTTCTCGGCCCCTGGTGGTCAGAGGTCGTTCCCGCTGCACAGATTCATGCGCCAGGGCCTCCTGCAGATAATTCACTCTGGTTTACTGCGCAATCTCAAATAGTACCCGAGATATCACCAGATATATATTGGATTTTTCCCTGACCCTGAGTGTCCGGCCCCATGAGACTGTGGTTTTCTCAGCCGATGGTGGTCCGAGGTCGTTCCCGCTTAACAGATTCATGCGCCAGGGCCTCCTACAGACAGTGCACTTTGATTTATTGCGCTATCTCTAATAGCACCCGAGATATCACCAGATATATGTTGGATTTTCCCCTGACCCCGTGTGTCCGGCTCCATGAGACTGTGGTTTTCTCGGCACCTGACGGTCCGAGGTCGTTCCCGCTGCACAGATTCAGGCGCCAGGGCCTCCTACAGACAATGCACTTTGATTTATTGCGCTATCTGTAATAGCACCCGAGATATCACCAGATATATATTGGATTTTTCACTGACCCTAAGTGTCTGGCCCCATGTGTCGGTGGTTTTCTCGGCCCCTGGTGGTCGGAGGACGATCCCGCTGCACAGATTCATGCGCTACGCCCTCCTGCAGACAATGCACTTTGATATATCGGGCTATCTCTAATAGCACCCGAGATATCATCAGATACATCCTGGATTATTTCATGACCTTGGGTGTCCGGCACAATGTGTCGGTGGTTTTCTCGGCCCCTGGTTGTCCGAGGTCGTTCCCGCTGGACAGATTCGTGCGCCAGGGCCTCCTGCAGATAATTCACTCTGGTTTACTGCGCTATCTCAAATAGTACCCGAGATATCACCAGATATATATTGGATTTTCCCCTGACCCTGAGTGTCCGGTCCCATGAGACTGTGATTTTCTCGGACCCTGGTAGTCCGAGGTCGTTCCCGCTGCACAGATTCATGCGCCAGGGCCTCCTACAGACAATGCACTTTGATTTATTGCGCTATCTCTAATAGCACCCGAGATATCACCAGATATATATTGGATTTTCCCCTGACCCTGAGTGTCCGGCCCCATGAGACTGTGGTTTTCTCGGCCCCTGGTGGTCCGAGGTCGTTCCCGCTGTACAGATTCATGCGCCAGGGCCTCCACCAGACAATGCACTTTGATTTATTGCGCTATATGTAATAGCACCCGAGATATCACCAGATATATATTGGATTTTTCACTGACCCTGAGTGTCCGGCCCCATGAGACGGTGGTTTTCAAGGCCCCTGGTGGTCCGAGGACGTTCCCGCTGCACAGATTCATGCGCCAGTGCCTCCTGCAGATAATTCACTTTGGTTTACTGCGCTATCTCTAATAGCTCCCGAGATATCATCAGATACATCCTGGATTATTACATGACCTTGGGTGTCCGGCACCATGTGTCGGTGGTTGTCTCGGCCCCTGGGGGTACGAGGTCGTTCCCGCTGCACAGATTCATTCGCCAGGGCCTCCTGCAGATAAGTCACTTTGGATTAGTGCGCTATCTCTAATAGCACCCGAGATATCACCAGATATATATTGGATTTTTCCCTGACCCTGAGTGCCCGGCGCCATGTGTCGGTGGTTTTCTCGGCCCCTGGTGGTCCGAGGTCGTTGCCGCTGCACAGATTCATGCGCCAGGGCCTCCTACAGACAATGCACTTTGATTTATTGCGCTATCTCTAATAGCACCCGAGATATCACCAGTTATATATTGGATTTTCCCCTGACCCTGAGTGTCCGGCCCCATGAGACGGTGGTTTTCTTGGCCCCTGGTGGTCCGAGGTCGTTCCCGCTGCCCAGATTCATGCGCCAGGGCCTCCTACAGACAATGCACTTTGATTTATTGCGCTATCTGTAATAGCACCCGAGATATCACCAGATATATATTGGATTTTTCACTGACCCTGAGTGTCCGGCCCCATGAGACGGTGGTTTTCTCGGCCCCTGGTGGTCCGGGGTCGTGCCCGCTGTACAGATTCATGCGCCAGGGCCTCCTACAGACAATGCACTTTGATTTATTGCGCTACCTCTAATAGCACCCGAGATATCAACAGATATATATTGGATTTTCCCCTGACCCTGAGTGTCCGGCCCCATGAGACGGTGGTTGTCTCGGCCCCTGGAGGTCCGAGGACGTTCCCGCTGCACAGATGCATGCGCCAGTGCCTCCTGCAGATAATTCACTTTGGTTTACTGCGCTATCTCTAATAGCTCCCGAGATATCATCAGATACATCCTGTATTATTACATGACCTTGGGTGTCCGGCACCATGTGTCGGTGGTTGTCTCGGCCCCTGGGGTCCGAGGTCGTTCCCGCTGCACAGATTCATTCGCCAGGGCCTCCTGCAGATAATTCACTTTGGATTAGTGCGCTATCTCTAATAGCACCCGAGATATCACTTGATATATATTGGATTTTTCCCAGACCCTGAGTGTCCGGCGCCATGTGTCGGTGGTTTTCTCGGCCCCTGGTGGTCCGAGGACGTTGCCGCTGCACAGATTCATGCGCCAGGGCCTCCTACGGACAATGCACTTTGATTTATTGCGCTATCTCTAATAGCACCCGAGTTATCACCGGATATATATTTGATTTTTCCCTGACCCTGAGTGTCCGGCCCAATGAGACGGTGGTTTTCTCGGCCCCTGGTTGTCCGAGGTCGTTTCTGCTGCAAAGATGCATGCGCCAGGGCCTCCTGCAGATAATTCACATTGGTTTATTGCGCTATCTCTAATAGCACCCGAGATATCACCAGATATGTAATGGATTTTTCCCTGACCCTGACAGTCCGGCCCCATGAGACGGTGGTTTTCTCGGCCCCTGGTGGTCCGAGGTCGTTCCCGCTGTACAGATTCATGCGCCAGGGCCTCCTACAGACAATGCACTTTGATTTATTGCGCTACCTCTAATAGCACCCGAGATATCAACAGATATATATTGGATTTTCCCCTGACCCCGAGTGTCCGGCCCCATGAGACGGTGGTTTTCTCGGCCCCTGGTGGTCCGAGGTCGTTCCCGCTGTACAGATTCATGCGCCAGGGCCTCCACCAGACAATGCACTTTGTTTTATTGCGCTATCTGTAATAGCACCCGGGATATCACCACATATATATTGGATTTTCCCCAGACCCTGAGTGTCCGGCCCCATGAGACGGTGGTTTTCTCGGCCCCTGGTGGTCCGAGGTCGTTCCCGCTACACAGATGCATGCGCCAGGGCCTCCTGCAGATAATTCACTTTGATTTATCGCGCTATCTCTAATAGCACACGAGATATCACAAGATATATGCTGGATTATTACATGACCTTGGGTGACGGATACCGAAAATCTGTAATTTTTTTGGCCCCTGGTGTTCCGACGTCGTTGCTGCAGCACAGATTCATGCGCTAGGGCTTCCTGCAGGCAATGCACTTTGATTTATCGCGCTATCTGTAATAGAACCCGAGATATCACCAGATATATATTGGATTTTCCCCTGACCCTGAGCGTCCGGCCCCATGAGACTGTGGTTTTCTCGGCCCCTGGTGGTCCGAGGTCGTTCCCGTTGCACAGATTCATGCGCCAGGGCCTCCTACAGACAATACACTTTGGTTTATTGCGCTATCTGTAATAGCACCCGAGATATCACCAGATATATATTGGATTTTTCACGGACCCTGAGTGTCCGGCCCCATGAGACGGTGGATTTCTCGGCCCCTGGTGGTCCGAGGTCGTTCCCGCTGCACAGATTCATGCGCCAGGGCCTCCTACAGGCAATGCACTTTGATTTATTGCGCTATCTGTAATAGCACCCGAGATATCACCAGATATATATTGGATTTTTCCCTGACCCTGAGTGTCCGACCCCATGAGACTGTGGTTTTCTCTGCCGATGGTGGTCCGAGGTCGTTCCCGCTGCACAGATTCATGCGCCTGGGCCTCCTACAGACAATGCACTTTGATTTATTGCGCTATCTCTAATAGCACCCGAGATATCACCAGATATATATTGGATTTTCCCCTGACCCTGAGTGTCCGGCCCCATGAGACTGTGGTTTTCTCGGCCCCTGGTGGTCCGAGGTCGTTCCCGCTGCACAGATTCATGGACCAGGGCCTCCTGCAGATAATTCACTTTGGTTTATTGCGTAATCTCTAATAGCACCCAAGATATCACCAGATATATATTGGATTTTTCCCTGGCCCTGAGTGTCCGGCCCCATGAGACTGTGGTTTTCTCGGCCCCTGGTGGTCCGAGGTCGTACCCGTTGCACAGATTCATGCGCCAGGGCCTCCTGCAGATAATTCACTTTGGTTTATTGCGCTATCTCTAATAGCACCCGAGATATCACCAGATATATATTGGATTTTCCCCTGACCCTGAGTGTCCGGCCACATGAGACGGTGGTTTTCTCGGCCCCTGGTGGTCCGAGGTCGTTCCCGCTGCGCAGATTCATGCGCCAGGGCCTCCTACAGACAATGCACTTTGATTTATTGCGCTATATGTAATAGCACCCGAGATATCACCAGATATATATTGGATTTTTCACTGACCCTGAGTGTCCGGCCCCATGAGACGGTGGTTTTCTCGGCCCCTGGCGGTCCGAGGTCGTTCCCGCTGTACAGATTCATGCGCCAGGGCCTCCTGCAGATAATTCACTTTGGTTTATTGCGCTACCTCTAATAGCACCCGAGATATCACCAGATATATATTGGATTTTCCCCTGACCCTGAGTGTCCGACCCCATGAGACTGTGGTTTTCTCTGCCGATGGTGTTCCGACGTCGTTGCTGCTGCACAGATTCATGCGCCAGGGCTTCCTGCAGGCAATGCACTTTGATTTATCGCGCTATCTGTAATAGAACCCGAGATATCACCAGATATATATTGGATTTTTCACGGACCCTGAGTGTCCGGCCCCATGAGACGGTGGATTTCTCGGCCCCTGGTGGTCCGAGGTCGTTCCCGCTGCACAGATTCATGCGCCAGGGCCTCCTACAGGCAATGCACTTTGATTTATTGCGCTATCTGTAATAGCACCCGAGATATCACCAGATATATAATGGATTTTTCCCTGACCCTGAGTGTCCGACCCCATGAGACTGTGGTTTTCTCTGCCGATGGTGGTCCGAGGTCGTTCCCGCTGCACAGATTCATGCGCCAGGGCCTCCTACAGACAATGCACTTTGATTTATTGCGCTATCTCTAATAGCACCCGAGATATCACCAGATATATATTGGATTTTCCCCTGACCCTGAGTGTCCGGCCCCATGAGACTGTGGTTTTCTCGGCCCCTGGTGGTCCGAGGTCGTTCCCGCTGCACAGATTCATGCGCCAGGGCCTCCTGCAGATAATTCACTTTGGTTTATTGCGCTATCTCTAATAGCACCCGAGATATCACCAGATATATATTGGATTTTCCCCTGACCCTGAGTGTCCGGCCCCATGAGACGGTGGTTTTCTCGGCCCCTGGTGGTCCGAGGTCGTTCCCGCTGCGCAGATTCATGCGCCAGGGCCTCCTATAGACAATGCACTTTGATTTATTGCGCTATATGTAATAGCACCCGAGATATCACCAGATATATATTGGATTTTTCACTGACCCTGAGTGTCCGGCCCCATGAGACGGTGGTTTTCTCGGCCCCTGGCGGTCCGAGGTCGTTCCCGCTGTACAGATTCATGCGGCAGGGCCTCCTGCAGATAATTCACTTTGGTTTATTGCGCTACCTCTAATAGCACCCGAGATATCACCAGATATATATTGGATTTTCCCCTGACCCTGAGTGTCCGGCCCCATGTGACTGTGGTTTCCTCGGTCCCTGGTGGTCCGAGGTCGTTCCCACTGCACGGATTTATGCGCCAGGGCCTCCTACAGACAATGCACTTTGATTTATTGCTCTATTTGTAATAGCACCAGAGATATAACCAGATATATATTGGATTTTCCCCTGACCCTGAGTGTCCGGCCCCATGAGACGGTGGTTTTCTCGGCCCCTGGTGGTCCGAGGTCGTTCCTGCTGCACAGATGCATGCGCCAGGGCCTCCTGCAGACAATGCACTTTGATTTATCCCGCTATCTGTAATAGAACCCGAGATATCACCAGATATATATTGGATTTTTCCCTGACCCTGAGTGTCTGGCCCCATGAGACGGTGGTTTTCTCGGCCCCTGGTGGTCCGAGATCGTTCCCGCTAAACAGATGCATGCAACAGGGCCTCCTGCAGATAACTCACTTTGATTTATCGCGCTATCTCTAATAGCACCCGAGATATCACCAGATATATATTGGATTTTACCCTGACCCTGAGTGTCCGGCCACATGAGACGGTGGTTGTCTCGGCCCCTGGCGGTCCGAGGTCGTTCCCGCTGCCCAGATTCATGCGCCAGGGCCTCCTACAGACAAAGCACTTTGGTTTATTGCATTATCTCTAATAGCACCCGAGATATCACCAGATGTATATTGGATTTTCCCCTGACCCTGAGTGTCCGGCCCCATGAGACTGTGATTTTCTCGGACCCTGGTGGTCCGAGGTCGTTCCCGCTGCACAGATTCATGCGCCAGGGCCTCCTACAGGCAATGCACTTTGATTTATTGCGCTATCTGTAATAGCACCCGAGATATCACCAGATATATATTGGATTGTTCCCTGACACTGAGTGTCCGACCCCATGAGACTGTGGTTTTCTCTGCCGATGGTGGTCCGAGGTCGTTCCCGCTGCACAGATTCATGGACCAGGGCCTCCTGCAGATAATTCACTTTGGTTTATTGCGCAATCTCTAATAGCACCCAAGATATCACCAGATATATATTGGATTTTTCCCTGGCCCTGAGTGTCCGGCCCCATGAGACTGTGGTTTTCTCGGCCCCTGGTGGTCCGAGGTCGTACCCGTTGCACAGATTCATGCGCCAGGGCCCCCTGCAGATAATTCACTTTGATTTATTGCGCTATCTCTAATAGCACCCGAGATATCACCTGATATATATTGGATTTTTCCCTGACCCTGAGTGTCCGCCCCATGCGACGGTAGTTTTCTCGGCCCCTGGTGGTCCGAGGTGGTTCCCGCTGCACAGATTCATGCGCTAGGGCCTCCTGCAGACAATGCACTTTGATTTATTGCGCTATCTCTAATAGCACCCGAGATATCACCAGATATATATTGGATTTTTCCCTGACCCTGAGTGTCCGGCCCCATGAGACGGTAGTTTTCTCGGCCCCTGGTGGTCCGAGGTCGTTCCCGCTGCACAGATTCATGCGCCAGGGCCCCCTGCAGATAATTCACTTTGATTTAAGGCGCTATCTCTAATAGCACCCGAGATATCACCAGATATATATTGGATTTTTCCCTGACCCTGAGTGTCCGACCCCATGAGACGGTAGTGTTCTCGGCCCCTGGTGGGCCGAGGTCGTTGCTGCGGCACAGATTCATGCGCTAGGGCTGCCTGCAGACAATGCACTTTGATTTATTGCGCTATCTGTAATAGCACCCGAGATATCGCAAGATTTATATTGGATTTTTCCCTGACCCTGAGTGTCCGAAACCATGAGACGGTGGTTTTCTCGGCCCCTGGTCGTCCGAGGTCGTTCCCGCTGCACAGATTCATGCGCCAGGGCCCCCTGCAGATAATTCACTTTGATTTATTGCGCTATCTCTAATAGCACCCGAGATATCACCATATATATATTGGATTTTTCCCTGACCCTGAGTGTCCGCCCCATGGGACGGTAGTTTTCTCGGCCCCTGGTGGTCCGAGGTCGTTCCCGCTGCACAGATTCATGCGCTAGGGCCTCCTGCAGACAATGAACTTTGATTTATTGCGCTATCTCTAATAGCACCCGAGGTATCACCAGATATATATTGGATTTTTCCCTGACCCTGAGTGTCCGGCCCCATGAGACGGTAGTTTTCTCGGCCCTGATCGTCCGAGGTCGTTCCCGCTGCTCAGATTCATGCGCCAGGGCCTCCTGCAGACAATGCACTCTGATTTAATTCGCTATCTCTAATAGCACCCGAGTTATCACCAGAAATATATTGGATTTTTGCTTGACCCTGACAGTCCGGCCCCATGTGTCGATGGTTTTCTCGGTCCCTCGTGGTCCGAGGTCCATCCCGCTGCACAGATTCATGCGCCAGGGCCCCCTGCAGATAATTCACTTTGATTTATTGCGCTATCTCTAATAGCACCCGAGATATCACCTGATATATATTGGATTTTTCCCTGACCCTGAGTGTCCGCCCCATGCGACGGTGGTTTTGTCGGCCCCTGGCGGTCCGAGGTCGATCCCGCTGCAGAGATTCATGCGCCAGGGCCCCCTGCAGATAATTCACTTTGATTTATTGCGCTATCTCTAATAGCACCCGAGATATCACCAGATATATATTGGATTTTTCCCTGATCCTGACAGTCCGGCCCCATGAGACGGTGATTTTCTCGGCCCCCGGTGCTCCGAGCTCGATCGCGCTGCACAGATTCATGCTACAGGGCCTCCTAGAGACAATGCACTTTGGTTTATTGCGCTATCTGTAATAGCACCCGAGATATAACCAGATTTATATTGGATTTTTCCCTGACCCTGAGTGTCCGACCCCATGAGTCGGTGGTTTTCACGGCCCCTGGTCGTCCGAGGTCGATCCCGCTGCACAGATTCATGCGCCAGAGCCCCCTGCAGATAATTCACTTTGATTTATTGCGCTATCTCTAATAGCACCCGAGATATCACCAGATATATATTGGATTTTTCCCTGACCCTGACAGGCCAGCCCCATCAGACGGTGGTTTTCTCGGCCCCTGGTGGTCCGAGGTCGTTCCCGCTGCACAGATTCATGCACCAGGGCCTCCTGCAGACAATGCACTTTGATTTATTGCGCTAGCTCTAATAGCACCCGATATATCACCAGATATATATTGGATATTCCCCTGACCCTGAGTGTCCGGCCCCACGAGACGGTGGTTTTCTCGGCCCCTGGTGGTCCGTGGTCGTTCCCGCTGCACAGATTCATGGGCCAGGGCCTCCTGCAGACAATGCACTTTGATTTATTGCGCTATCTCTAATAGCACCCGAGGTATCACCAGATATATATTGGATTTTTCCCTGACCCTGAGTGTCCGGCCCCATGAGACGGTAGTTTTCTCGGCCCCTGGTCGTCCGAGGTCGTTCCCGCTGCACAGATTCATGCGCCAGGGCCTCCTGCAGACAATGCACTCTGATTTAATTCGCTATCTCTAATAGCACCCGAGTTATCACCAGAAATATATTGGATTTTTGCTTGACCCTGACAGTCCGGCCCCATGTGTCGATGGTTTTCTCGGTCCCATTTGGTCCGAGGTCGATCCCGCTGCACAGATTCATGCGCCAGGGCCCCCTGCAGATAATTCACATTGATTTATTGCGCTATCTCTAATAGCACCCGAGATATCACCTGATATATATTGGATTTTTCCCTGACCCTGAGTGTCCGCCCCATGAGACGGTAGTTTTCTCGGCCCATGGTGGTCCGAGGTCGTTCCCGCTGCACAGATTCATGCGCTAGGGCCTCCTATAGATAATTCACTTTGGTTTATTGCGCTATCTCTAATAGCACCCGAGATATCACCAGATATATATTGGATTTTTCCCTGACCCTGACAGTCCGGCCCCATGAGACGGTGATTTTCTCGGCCCCCGGTGGACCGAGGTCGATCGCGCTGCACAGATTCATGTGCTAGGGCCTCCTGCAGACAATGCACTTTGATTTATTGCGCCATCTCTAATAGCACCCGAGATATCACCAGATATATATTGGATTTTCCCCTGACCCTGAGTGTCCGCCCCATGAGACGGTGGTTTTCTCGGCCCCTGGTGGTCCGAGGTCGTTCCCGCTGCACAGATTCATGCGCTAGGGCCTCCTGCAGACATTGCACTTTGATTTATTGCGCTATCTCTAATAGCACCCGAGATATCACCAGATATATATTGGATATTTCCCTGACCCTGACAGTCCGGCCCCATGAGACGGTGATTTTCTCGGCCCCTGGTGGTCCGAGGTCGTTCCCGCTGCACAGATTCATGCGCTAGGGCCTCCTGCAGACAATGCACTTTGATTTATTGCGCTATCTCTAATAGCACCCGAGATGTCACCAGATATATATTGGATTTTTCCCTGACCCTGAGTGTCCGGCCCCATGAGACGGTGGTTTTCTCGGCCCCTGGTGGTCCGAGGTCGATCCCGCTGCACAGATTCATGCGCCAGGGCCCCCTGCATATAATTCACTTTGATTTATTGCGCTATCTCTAATAGCACCCGAGATATCACCAGATATATATTGGATTTTTCCCTGACCCTGAGTGTCCGCCCCATGAGACGGTAGTTTTCTCGGCCCCTGGTGGTCCGAGGTCGTTCCCGCTGCACAGATTCATGCGCTAGGGCCTCCTGCAGACAATGAACTTTGATTTATTGCGCTGTCTATAATAGCACACGAGATATCACCAGATATATATTGGATTTTTCCCTGACCCTGAGTGTCCGGCCCCATGAGACGGTGGTTTTCTCGGCCCCTGGTAGTCCGAGGTCGATCCCGCTGCACAGATTCATGCGCCAGGGCCCCCTGCAGATAATTCACTTTGATTTATTGCGCTATCACTAATAGCACACGAGATATCACCAGATATATATTGGATTTTTCCCTGACCCTGAGTGTCCGGCCCCATGAGACGGTGGTTTTCTCGGCCCCCGGTGGTCCGAGGTCGATCGCGCTGCACACATTCATGCGCCAGGGCCTCCTATAGATAATTCACTTTGGTTTATTGCGCTATCTCTAATAGCACCCGAGATATCACCAGATATATATTGGATTTTTCCCTGACCCTGACAGTCCGGCCCCATGGGACGGTGGTTTTCTCGGCCCCTGGTGGTCCGAGATCGTTCCCGCTAAACAGATGCATGCAACAGGGCCTCCTGCAGATAACTCACTTTGATTTATCGCGCTATCTCTAATAGCACCCGAGATATCACCAGATATATATTGGATTTTTCCCTGACACTGAGTGTCCGACCCCATGAGACTGTGGTTTTCTCTGCCGATGGTGGTCCGAGGTCGTTCCCGCTGCACAGATTCATGGACCAGGGCCTCCTGCAGATAATTCACTTTGGTTTATTGCGCAATCTCTAATAGCACCCAAGATATCACCAGATATATATTGGATTTTTCCCTGGCCCTGAGTGTCCGGCCCCATGAGACTGTGGTTTTCTCGGCCTCTGGTGGTCCGAGGTCGTACCCGTTGCACAGATTCATGCGCCAGGGCCCCCTGCAGATAATTCACTTTGATTTATAGCGCTATCTCTAATAGCACCCGAGATATCACCTGATATATATTGGATTTTTCCCTGACCCTGAGTGTCCGCCCCATGCGACGGTAGTTTTCTCGGCCCCTGGTGGTCCGAGGTGGTTCCCGCTGCACAGATTCATGCGCTAGGGCCTCCTGCAGACAATGCACTTTGATTTATTGCGCTATCTCTAATAGCACCCGAGATATCACCAGATATATATTGGATTTTTCCCTGACCCTGAGTGTCCGGCCCCATGAGACGGTAGTTTTCTCGGCCCCTGGTGGTCCGAGGTCGTTCCCGCTGCACAGATTCATGCGCCAGGGCCCCCTGCAGATAATTCACTTTGATTTAAGGCGCTATCTCTAATAGCACCCGAGATATCACCAGATATATATTGGATTTTTCCCTGACCCTGAGTGTCCGCCCCATGGGACGGTAGTTTTCTCGGCCCCTGGTGGTCCGAGGTCGTTCCCGCTGCACAGATTCATGCGCTAGGGCCTCCTGCAGACAATGAACTTTGATTTATTGCGCTATCTCTAATAGCACCCGAGGTATCACCAGATATATATTGGATTTTTCCCTGACCCTGAGTGTCCGGCCCCATGAGACGGTAGTTTTCTCGGCCCTGATCGTCCGAGGTCGTTCCCGCTGCTCAGATTCATGCGCCAGGGCCTCCTGCAGACAATGCACTCTGATTTAATTCGCTATCTCTAATAGCACCCGAGTTATCACCAGAAATATATTGGATTTTTGCTTGACCCTGACAGTCCGGCCCCATGTGTCGATGGTTTTCTCGGTCCCTCGTGGTCCGAGGTCCATCCCGCTGCACAGATTCATGCGCCAGGGCCCCCTGCAGATAATTCACTTTGATTTATTGCGCTATCTCTAATAGCACCCGAGATATCACCTGATATATATTGGATTTTTCCCTGACCCTGAGTGTCCGCCCCATGCGACGGTGGTTTTGTCGGCCCCTGGCGGTCCGAGGTCGATCCCGCTGCAGAGATTCATGCGCCAGGGCCCCCTGCAGATAATTCACTTTGATTTATTGCGCTATCTCTAATAGCACCCGAGATATCACCAGATATATATTGGATTTTTCCCTGATCCTGACAGTCCGGCCCCATGAGACGGTGATTTTCTCGGCCCCCGGTGCTCCGAGCTCGATCGCGCTGCACAGATTCATGCTACAGGGCCTCCTAGAGACAATGCACTTTGGTTTATTGCGCTATCTGTAATAGCACCCGAGATATAACCAGATTTATATTGGATTTTTCCCTGACCCTGAGTGTCCGACCCCATGAGTCGGTGGTTTTCACGGCCCCTGGTCGTCCGAGGTCGATCCCGCTGCACAGATTCATGCGCCAGAGCCCCCTGCAGATAATTCACTTTGATTTATTGCGCTATCTCTAATAGCACCCGAGATATCACCAGATATATATTGGATTTTTCCCTGACCCTGACAGGCCAGCCCCATCAGACGGTGGTTTTCTCGGCCCCTGGTGGTCCGAGGTCGTTCCCGCTGCACAGATTCATGCACCAGGGCCTCCTGCAGACAATGCACTTTGATTTATTGCGCTAGCTCTAATAGCACCCGATATATCACCAGATATATATTGGATATTCCCCTGACCCTGAGTGTCCGGCCCCACGAGACGGTGGTTTTCTCGGCCCCTGGTGGTCCGTGGTCGTTCCCGCTGCACAGATTCATGGGCCAGGGCCTCCTGCAGACAATGCACTTTGATTTATTGCGCTATCTCTAATAGCACCCGAGGTATCACCAGATATATATTGGATTTTTCCCTGACCCTGAGTGTCCGGCCCCATGAGACGGTAGTTTTCTCGGCCCCTGGTCGTCCGAGGTCGTTCCCGCTGCACAGATTCATGCGCCAGGGCCTCCTGCAGACAATGCACTCTGATTTAATTCGCTATCTCTAATAGCACCCGAGTTATCACCAGAAATATATTGGATTTTTGCTTGACCCTGACAGTCCGGCCCCATGTGTCGATGGTTTTCTCGGTCCCATTTGGACCGAGGTCGATCCCGCTGCACAGATTCATGCGCCAGGGCCCCCTGCAGATAATTCACATTGATTTATTGCGCTATCTCTAATAGCACCCGAGATATCACCTGATATATATTGGATTTTTCCCTGACCCTGAGTGTCCGCCCCATGAGACGGTAGTTTTCTCGGCCCATGGTGGTCCGAGGTCGTTCCCGCTGCACAGATTCATGCGCTAGGGCCTCCTATAGATAATTCACTTTGGTTTATTGCGCTATCTCTAATAGCACCCGAGATATCACCAGATATATATTGGATTTTTCCCTGACCCTGACAGTCCGGCCCCATGAGACGGTGATTTTCTCGGCCCCCGGTGGACCGAGGTCGATCGCGCTGCACAGATTCATGTGCTAGGGCCTCCTGCAGACAATGCACTTTGATTTATTGCGCCATCTCTAATAGCACCCGAGATATCACCAGATATATATTGGATTTTCCCCTGACCCTGAGTGTCCGCCCCATGAGACGGTGGTTTTCTCGGCCCCTGGTGGTCCGAGGTCGTTCCCGCTGCACAGATTCATGCGCTAGGGCCTCCTGCAGACATTGCACTTTGATTTATTGCGCTATCTCTAATAGCACCCGAGATATCACCAGATATATATTGGATATTTCCCTGACCCTGACAGTCCGGCCCCATGAGACGGTGATTTTCTCGGCCCCTGGTGGTCCGAGGTCGTTCCCGCTGCACAGATTCATGCGCTAGGGCCTCCTGCAGACAATGCACTTTGATTTATTGCGCTATCTCAAATAGCACCCGAGATATCACCAGATATATATTGGATTTTTCCCTGACCCTGAGTGTCCGGCCCCATGAGACGGTGGTTTTCTCGGCCCCTGGTGGTCCGAGGTCGATCCCGCTGCACAGATTCATGCGCCAGGGCCCCCTGCATATAATTCACTTTGATTTATTGCGCTATCTCTAATAGCACCCGAGATATCACCAGATATATATTGGATTTTTCCCTGACCCTGAGTGTCCGCCCCATGAGACGGTAGTTTTCTCGGCCCCTGGTGGTCCGAGGTCGTTCCCGCTGCACAGATTCATGCGCTAGGGCCTCCTGCAGACAATGAACTTTGATTTATTGCGCTGTCTATAATAGCACACGAGATATCACCAGATATATATTGGATTTTTCCCTGACCCTGAGTGTCCGGCCCCATGAGACGGTGGTTTTCTCGGCCCCTGGTAGTCCGAGGTCGATCCCGCTGCACAGATTCATGCGCCAGGGCCCCCTGCAGATAATTCACTTTGATTTATTGCGCTATCACTAATAGCACACGAGATATCACCAGATATATATTGGATTTTTCCCTGACCCTGAGTGTCCGGCCCCATGAGACGGTGGTTTTCTCGGCCCCCGGTGGTCCGAGGTCGATCGCGCTGCACACATTCATGCGCCAGGGCCTCCTATAGATAATTCACTTTGGTTTATTGCGCTATCTCTAATAGCACCCGAGATATCACCAGATATATATTGGATTTTTCCCTGACCCTGACAGTCCGGCCCCATGGGACGGTGGTTTTCTCGGCCCCTGGTGGTCCGAGATCGTTCCCGCTAAACAGATGCATGCAACAGGGCCTCCTGCAGATAACTCACTTTGATTTATCGCGCTATCTCTAATAGCACCCGAGATATCACCAGATATATATTGGATTTTACCCTGACCCTGAGTGTCCGGCCACATGAGACGGTGGTTGTCTCGGCCCCTGGTGGTCCGAGGTCGTTCCCGCTGCCCAGATTCATGCGCCAGGGCCTCCTACAGACAAAGCACTTTGGTTTATTGCATTATCTCTAATAGCACCCGAGATATCACCAGATGTATATTGGATTTTCCCCTGACCCTGAGTGTCCGGCCCCATGAGACTGTGATTTTCTCGGACCCTGGTGGTCCGAGGTCGTTCCCGCTGCACAGATTCATGCGCCAGGGCCTCCTACAGGCAATGCACTTTGATTTATTGCGCTATCTGTAATAGCACCCGAGATATCACCAGATATATATTGGATTGTTCCCTGACACTGAGTGTCCGACCCCATGAGACTGTGGTTTTCTCTGCCGATGGTGGTCCGAGGTCGTTCCCGCTGCACAGATTCATGGAACAGGGCCTCCTGCAGATAATTCACTTTGGTTTATTGCGCAATCTCTAATAGCACCCAAGATATCACCAGATATATATTGGATTTTTCCCTGGCCCTGAGTGCCCGGCCCCATGAGACTGTGGTTTTCTCGGCCCCTGGTGGTCCGAGGTCGTACCCGTTGCACAGATTCATGCGCCAGGGCCTCCTGCAGATAATTCACTTTGGTTTATTGCGCTATCTCTAATAGCACCCGAGATATCACCAGATATATATTGGATTTTCCCCTGACCCTGAGTGTCCGGCCCCATGAGACGGTGGTTTTCTCGGCCCCTGATGGTCCGAGGTCGTTCCCGCTGCACAGATTCATGCGCCAGGGCCTCCTACAGACAATGCACTTTGATTTATTGCGCTATATGTAATAGCACCCGAGATATCACCAGATATATATTGGATTTTTCACTGACCCTGAGTGTCCGGCCCCATGAGACGGTGGTTTTCTCGGCCCCTGGCGGTCCGAGGTCGTTCCCGCTGTACAGATTCATGCGCCAGGGCCTCCTGCAGATAATTCACTTTGGTTTATTGCGCTACCTCTAATAGCACCCGAGATATCACCAGATATATATTGGA
This sequence comes from Nomia melanderi, assembly GCF_051020985.1. Lineage (NCBI taxonomy): Eukaryota > Metazoa > Arthropoda > Insecta > Hymenoptera > Halictidae > Nomia > Nomia melanderi. The sequence goes on along the minus strand of NW_027475150.1, from coordinate 261,472 downwards.
TTTTTCCCTGATCCTGACAGTCCGGCCCCATGAGACGGTGATTTTCTCGGCCCCCGGTGCTCCGAGGTCGATCGCGCTGCACAGATTCATGCGACAGGGCCTCCTAGAGACAATGCACTTTGGTTTATTGCGCTATCTGTAATAGCACCCGAGATATAACCAGATTTATATTGGATTTTTCCCTGACCCTGAGTGTCCGACCCCATGAGTCGGTGGTTTTCACGGCCCCTGGTCGTCCGAGGTCGATCCCGCTGCACAGATTCATGCGCCAGAGCCCCCTGCAGATAATTCACTTTGATTTATTGCGCTATCTCTAATAGCACCCGAGATATCACCAGATATATATTGGATTTTTCCCTGACCCTGACAGGCCAGCCCCATGAGACGGTGGTTTTCTCGGCCCCTGGTGGTCCGAGGTCGATCGCGCTGCACAGATTCATGCGACAGGGCCTCCTAGAGACAATGCACTTTGGTTTATTGCGCTATCTGTAATAGCACCCGAGATATAACCAGATTTATATTGGATTTTTCCCTGACCCTGAGTGTCCGACCCCATGAGTCGGTGGTTTTCACGGCCCCTGGTCGTCCGAGGTCGATCCCGCTGCACAGATTCATGCGCCAGAGCCCCCTGCAGATAATTCACTTTGATTTATTGCGCTATCTCTAATAGCACCCGAGATATCACCAGATATATATTGGATTTTTCCCTGACCCTGACAGGCCAGCCCCATCAGACGGTGGTTTTCTCGGCCCCTGGTGGTCCGAGGTCGTTCCCGCTGCACAGATTCATGCACCAGGGCCTCCTGCAGACAATGCACTTTGATTTATTGCGCTAGCTCTAATAGCACCCGAGATATCACCAGATATATATTGGATATTCCCCTGACCCTGAGTGTCCGGCCCCATGAGACGGTGGTTTTCTCGGCCCCTGGTGGTCCGTGGTCGTTCCCGCTGCACAGATTCATGGGCCAGGGCCTCCTGCAGACAATGCACTTTGATTTATTGCGCTATCTCTAATAGCACCCGAGGTATCACCAGATATATATTGGATTTTTCCCTGACCCTGAGTGTCCGGCCCCATGAGACGGTAGTTTTCTCGGCCCCTGGTCGTCCGAGGTCGTTCCCGCTGCACAGATTCATGCGCCAGGGCCTCCTGCAGACAATGCACTCTGATTTAATTCGCTATCTCTAATACCACCCGAGTTATCACCAGATATATATTGGATTTTTCCCTGACCCTGAGTGTCCGACCCCATAAGACGGTAGTGTTCTCGGCCCCTGGTGGGCCGAGGTCGTTGCTGCGGCACAGATTCATGCGCCAGGGCCCCCTGCAGATAATTCACATTGATTTATTGCGCTATCTCTAATAGCACCCGAGATATCACCTGATATATATTGGATTTTTCCCTGACCCTGAGTGTCCGCCCCATGAGACGGTAGTTTTCTCGGCCCCTGGTGGTCCGAGGTCGTTCCCGCTGCACAGATTCATGCGCTAGGGCCTCCTATAGATAATTCACTTTGATTTATTGCGCTATCTCTAATAGCACCCGAGATATCACCAGATATATATTGGATTTTTCCCTGATCCTGACAGTCCGGCCCCATGAGACGGTGATTTTCTCGGCCCCCGGTGCTCCGAGGTCGATCGCGCTGCACAGATTCATGCGACAGGGCCTCCTAGAGACAATGCACTTTGGTTTATTGCGCTATCTGTAATAGCACCCGAGATATAACCAGATTTATATTGGATTTTTCCCTGACCCTGAGTGTCCGACCCCATGAGTCGGTGGTTTTCACGGCCCCTGGTCGTCCGAGGTCGATCCCGCTGCACAGATTCATGCGCCAGGGCCACCTGCAGATAATTCACTTTGATTTATTGCGCTATCTCTAATAGCACCCGAGATATCACCAGATATATATTGGATTTTTCCCTGACCCTGACAGTCCGGCCCCATGAGACGGTGGTTTTCTCGGCCCCTGGTGGTCCGAGGTCGTTCCCGCTGCACAGATTCATGCACCAGGGCCTCCTGCAGACAATGCACTTTGATTTATTGCGCTAGCTTTAATAGCACCCGAGATGTCACCAGATATATATTGGATATTCCCCTGACCCTGAGTGTCCGTCCCCATGAGACGGTGGTTTTCTCGGCCGCTGGTGCTCCGTGGTCGTTCCCGCTGCACAGATTCATGCACCAGGGCCGCCTGCAGACAATGCACTTTGATTTATTGCGCTATCTGTAATAGCACCCGAGATATCACCAGATTTATATTGGATTTTTCCATGACCCTGAGTGTCCGAAACCATGAGACGGTGGTTTTCTCTGTCCCATTTGGTCCGAGGTCGATCCCGCTGCACAGATTCATGCGCCAGGGCCCCCTGCAGATAATTCACTTTGATTTAAGGCGCTATCTCTAATAGCACCCGAGATATCACCAGATATATATTGGATTTTTCCCTGACCCTGAGTGTCCGACCCCATAAGACGGTAGTGTTCTCGGCCCCTGGTGGGCCGAGGTCGTTGCTGCGGCACAGATTCATGCGCTAGGGCTGCCTGCAGACAATGCACTTTGATTTATTGCGCTATCTGTAATAGCACCCGAGATATCACAAGATTTATATTGGATTTTTCCCTGACCCTGAGTGTCCGAAACCATGAGACGGTGGTTTTCTCGGCCCCTGGTCGTCCGAGGTCGTTCCCGCTGCACAGATTCATGCGCCAGGGCCCCCTGCAGATAATTCACTTTGATTTATTGCGCTATCTCTAATAGCACCCGAGATATCACCAGATATATATTGGATTTTTCCCTGACCCTGAGTGTCCGCCCCATGAGACGGTAGTTTTCTCGGCCCCTGGTGGTCCGAGGTCGTTCCCGCTGCACAGATTCATGCGCTAGGGCCTCCTGCAGACAATGAACTTTGATTTATTGCGCTATCTCTAATAGCACCCGAGGTATCACCAGATATATATTGGATTTTTCCCTGACCCTGAGTGTCCGGCCCCATGAGACGGTAGTTTTCTCGGCCCCTGGTCGTCCGAGGTCGTTCCCGCTGCTCAGATTTATGCGCCAGGGCCTCCTGCAGACAATGCACTCTGATTTAATTCGCTATCTCTAATAGCACCCGAGTTATCACCAGAAATATATTGGATTTTTGCTTGACCCTGACAGTCCGGCCCCATGTGTCGATGGTTTTCTCGGTCCCTCGTGGTCCGAGGTCCATCCCGCTGCACAGATTCATGCGCCAGGGCCCCCTGCAGATAATTCACTTTGATTTATTGCGCTATCTCTAATAGCACCCGAGATATCACCTGATATATATTGGATTTTTCCCTGACCCTGAGTGTCCGCCCCATGCGACGGTAGTTTTCTCGGCCCCTGGTGGACCGAGGTGGTTCCCGCTGCACAGATTCATGCGCTAGGGCCTCCTGCAGATAATTCACTTTGGTTTATTGCGCTATCTCTAATAGCACCCGAGATATCACCAGATATATATTGGATTTTCCCCTGACCCTGAGTGTCCGGCCCCATGAGACGGTGGTTTTCTCGGCCCCTGATGGTCCGAGGTCGTTCCCGCTGCACAGATTCATGCGCCAGGGCCTCCTACAGACAATGCACTTTGATTTATTGCGCTATATGTAATAGCACCCGAGATATCACCAGATATATATTGGATTTTTCACTGACCCTGAGTGTCCGGCCCCATGAGACGGTGGTTTTCTCGGCCCCTGGCGGTCCGAGGTCGTTCCCGCTGTACAGATTCATGCGCCAGGGCCTCCTGCAGATAATTCACTTTGGTTTATTGCGCTACCTCTAATAGCACCCGAGATATCACCAGATATATATTGGATTTTCCCCTGACCCTGAGTGTCCGGCCCCATGTGACTGTGGTTTCCTCGGTCCCTGGTGGTCCGAGGTCGTTCCCACTGCACAGATTTATGCGCCAGGGCCTCCTGCAGATAATTCACTTTGGTTTATTGCGCTATCTGTAATAGCACCCGAGATATCACCAGATATATATTGGATTTTCCCCTGACCCTGTGTGGCCGGCCCCATGAGACTGTGATTTTCGCGGACCCTGGTGGTCCGAGGTCGCTCCCGCTGCACAGATGCATGCGCCTGGGACTCCTGCAGATAATTCACTTTGATTTATCGTGCTATCTCTAATAGCACACGAGATATCACAAGATATATGCTGGATTATTACATGACCTTCTGTGACGGAAACCGAAAATCTGAAATTTTTTTGGCCCCTGGTGTTCCGACGTCGTTGCTGCTGCACAGATTCATGCGCCAGGGCTTCGTGCAGGCAATGCACTTTGATTTAGCGCGCTATCTGTAATAGAACCCGAGATATCACCAGATATATATTGGATTTTTCCCTGACCCCGAGTGTCTGGCCCCATGTGTCGGTGGTTTTCTCGGCCCCTGGTGGTCCGAGGACGATCCCGCTGCACAGATTCATGCGCTAGGGCCTCCTGCAGACAATCCTCTTTGATTTATCGCGCTATCTCGAGTAGCACCCGTGATACCTCCAGATATATATTGGATTTTTCCCTGACCCTGAGTGTCCGGCGCCATGTGTCAGTGGTTTTCTCGGCCCCTGGTGGTCCGAGGTCGTTCCCGCTGCACAGATTCATGCGCCAGGGCCTCCTGCAGACAATGCACTTTGATTTATTTCGCTATCTCTAATAGCACCCGAGATATCACCAGATATATATTGGATTTTTGCTTGACCATGACAGTCCGGCCCCATGTGTCGATTGTTTTCTCGGTCCCATTTGGTCCGAGGTCGATCCCGCTGCACAGATTCATGCGCCATGGCCACCTGCAGATAATTCACTTTGATTTATTGCGCTATCTCTAATAGCACCCGAGATATCACCAGATATATATTGGATTTTTCCCTGACCCTGACAGGCCAGCCCCATGAGACGGTGGTTTTCTCGGCCCCTGGTGGTCCCAGGTCGATCGCGCTGCACAGATTCATGCGACAGGGCCTCCTAGAGACAATGCACTTTGGTTTATTGCGCTATCTGTAATAGCACCCGAGATATAACCAGATTTATATTGGATTTTTCCCTGACCCTGAGTGTCCGACCCCATGAGTCGGTGGTTTTCACGGCCCCTGGTCGTCCGAGGTCGATCCCGCTGCACAGATTCATGCGCCAGAGCCCCCTGCAGATAATTCACTTTGATTTATTGCGCTATCTCTAATAGCACCCGAGATATCACCAGATATATATTGGATTTTTCCCTGACCCTGACAGGCCAGCCCCATCAGACGGTGGTTTTCTCGGCCCCTGGTGGTCCGAGGTCGTTCCCGCTGCACAGATTCATGCACCAGGGCCTCCTGCAGACAATGCACTTTGATTTATTGCGCTAGCTCTAATAGCACCCGAGATATCACCAGATATATATTGGATATTCCCCTGACCCTGAGTGTCCGGCCCCATGAGACGGTGGTTTTCTCGGCCCCTGGTGGTCCGTGGTCGTTCCCGCTGCACAGATTCATGGGCCAGGGCCTCCTGCAGACAATGCACTTTGATTTATTGCGCTATCTCTAATAGCACACGAGATATCACAAGATATATGCTGGATTATTACATGACCTTCTGTGACGGAAACCGAAAATCTGAAATTTTTTTGGCCCCTGGTGTTCCGACGTCGTTGCTGCTGCACAGATTCATGCGCCAGGGCTTCGTGCAGGCAATGCACTTTGATTTAGCGCGCTATCTGTAATAGAACCCGAGATATCACCAGATATATATTGGATTTTTCCCTGACCCCGAGTGTCTGGCCCCATGTGTCGGTGGTTTTCTCGGCCCCTGGTGGTCCGAGGACGATCCCGCTGCACAGATTCATGCGACAGGGCCTCCTAGAGACAATGCACTTTGGTTTATTGCGCTATCTGTAATAGCACCCGAGATATAACCAGATTTATATTGGATTTTTCCCTGACCCTGAGTGTCCGACCCCATGAGTCGGTGGTTTTCACGGCCCCTGGTCGTCCGAGGTCGATCCCGCTGCACAGATTCATGCGCCAGAGCCCCCTGCAGATAATTCACTTTGATTTATTGCGCTATCTCTAATAGCACCCGAGATATCACCAGATATATATTGGATTTTTCCCTGACCCTGACAGGCCAGCCCCATGAGACGGTGGTTTTCTCGGCCCCTGGTGGTCCGAGGTCGATCGCGCTGCACAGATTCATGCGACAGGGCCTCCTAGAGACAATGCACTTTGGTTTATTGCGCTATCTGTAATAGCACCCGAGATATAACCAGATTTATATTGGATTTTTCCCTGACCCTGAGTGTCCGACCCCATGAGTCGGTGGTTTTCACGGCCCCTGGTCGTCCGAGGTCGATCCCGCTGCACAGATTCATGCGCCAGAGCCCCCTGCAGATAATTCACTTTGATTTATTGCGCTATCTCTAATAGCACCCGAGATATCACCAGATATATATTGGATTTTTCCCTGACCCTGACAGGCCAGCCCCATCAGACGGTGGTTTTCTCGGCCCCTGGTGGTCCGAGGTCGTTCCCGCTGCACAGATTCATGCACCAGGGCCTCCTGCAGACAATGCACTTTGATTTATTGCGCTAGCTCTAATAGCACCCGAGATATCACCAGATATATATTGGATATTCCCCTGACCCTGAGTGTCCGGCCCCATGAGACGGTGGTTTTCTCGGCCCCTGGTGGTCCGTGGTCGTTCCCGCTGCACAGATTCATGGGCCAGGGCCTCCTGCAGACAATGCACTTTGATTTATTGCGCTATCTCTAATAGCACCCGAGGTATCACCAGATATATATTGGATTTTTCCCTGACCCTGAGTGTCCGGCCCCATGAGACGGTAGTTTTCTCGGCCCCTGGTCGTCCGAGGTCGTTCCCGCTGCACAGATTCATGCGCCAGGGCCTCCTGCAGACAATGCACTCTGATTTAATTCGCTATCTCTAATAGCACCCGAGTTATCACCAGATATATATTGGATTTTTCCCTGACCCTGACAGGCCAGCCCCATCAGACGGTGGTTTTCTCGGCCCCTGGTGGTCCGAGGTCGTTCCCGCTGCACAGATTCATGCACCAGGGCCTCCTGCAGACAATGCACTTTGATTTATTGCGCTATCTCTAATAGCACCCGAGATATCACCAGATATATATTGGATTTTTCCCTGACCCTGAGTGTCCGGCCCCATGAGACGGTGGTTTTCTCGGCCCCTGGTGGTCCGAGGTCGATCCCGCTGCACAGATTCATGCGCCAGGGCCCCCTGCATATAATTCACTTTGATTTATTGCGCTATCTCTAATAGCACCCGAGATATCACCAGATATATATTGGATTTTTCGCTGACCCTGAGTGTCCGCCCCATGAGACGGTAGTTTTCTCGGCCCCTGGTGGTCCGAGGTCGTTCCCGCTGCACAGATTCATGCGCTAGGGCCTCCTGCAGACAATGAACTTTGATTTATTGCGCTGTCTATAATAGCACACGAGATATCACCAGATATATATTGGATTTTTCCCTGACCCTGAGTGTCCGACCCCATGAGTCGGTGGTTTTCACGGCCACTGGTCGTCCGAGGTCGATCCCGCTGCACAGATTCATGCGCCAGAGCCCCCTGCAGATAATTCACTTTGATTTATTGCGCTATCTCTAATAGCACCCGAGATATCACCAGATATATATTGGATTTTTCCCTGACCCTGACAGGCCAGCCCCATGAGACGGTGGTTTTCTCGGCCCCTGGTGGTCCGAGGTCGATCGCGCTGCACAGATTCATGCGACAGGGCCTCCTAGAGACAATGCACTTTGGTTTATTGCGCTATCTGTAATAGCACCCGAGATATAACCAGATTTATATTGGATTTTTCCCTGACCCTGAGTGTCCGACCCCATGAGTCGGTGGTTTTCACGGCCCCTGGTCGTCCGAGGTCGATCCCGCTGCACAGATTCATGCGCCAGGGCCACCTGCAGATAATTCACTTTGATTTATTGCGCTATCTCTAATAGCACCCGAGATATCACCAGATATATATTGGATTTTTCCCTGACCCTGACAGTCCGGCCCCATGAGACGGTGGTTTTCTCGGCCCCTGGTGGTCCGAGGTCGTTCCCGCTGCACAGATTCATGCACCAGGGCCTCCTGCAGACAATGCACTTTGATTTATTGCGCTAGCTTTAATAGCACCCGAGATGTCACCAGATATATATTGGATATTCCCCTGACCCTGAGTGTCCGTCCCCATGAGACGGTGGTTTTCTCGGCCCCTGGTGCTCCGTGGTCGTTCCCGCTGCACAGATTTATGCACCAGGGCCGCCTGCAGACAATGCACTTTGATTTATTGCGCTATCTGTAATAGCACCCGAGATATCACCAGATTTATATTGGATTTTTCCAGGACCCTGAGTGTCCGAAACCATGAGACGGTGGTTTTCTCTGTCCCATTTGGTCCGAGGTCGATCCCGCTGCACAGATTCATGCGCCAGGGCCCCCTGCAGATAATTCACTTTGATTTAAGGCGCTATCTCTAATAGCACCCGAGATATCACCAGATATATATTGGATTTTTCCCTGACCCTGAGTGTCCGACCCCATGAGACGGTAGTGTTCTCGGCCCCTGGTGGGCCGAGGTCGTTGCTGCGGCACAGATTCATGCGCTAGGGCTGCCTGCAGACAATGCACTTTGATTTATTGCGCTATCTGTAATAGCACCCGAGATATCACAAGATTTATATTGGATTTTTCCCTGACCCTGAGTGTCCGAAACCATGAGACGGTGGTTTTCTCGGCCCCTGGTCGTCCGAGGTCGTTCCCGCTGCACAGATTCATGCGCCAGGGCCCCCTGCAGATAATTCACTTTGATTTATTGCGCTATCTCTAATTGCACCCGAGATATCACCAGATATATATTGGATTTTTCCCTGACCCTGAGTGTCCGCCCCATGAGACGGTAGTTTTCTCGGCCCCTGGTGGTCCGAGGTCGTTCCCGCTGCACAGATTCATGCGCTAGGGCCTCCTGCAGACAATGAACTTTGATTTATTGCGCTATCTCTAATAGCACCCGAGGTATCACCAGATATATATTGGATTTTTCCCTGACCCTGAGTGTCCGGCCCCATGAGACGGTAGTTTTCTCGGCCCCTGGTCGTCCGAGGTCGTTCCCGCTGCTCAGATTCATGCGCCAGGGCCTCCTGCAGACAATGCACTCTGATTTAATTCGCTATCTCTAATAGCACCCGAGTTATCACCAGAAATATATTGGATTTTTGCTTGACCCTGACAGTCCGGCCCCATGTGTCGATGGTTTTCTCGGTCCCTCGTGGTCCGAGGTCCATCCCGCTGCACAGATTCATGCGCCAGGGCCCCCTGCAGATAATTCACTTTGATTTATTGCGCTATCTCTAATAGCACCCGAGATATCACCTGATATATATTGGATTTTTCCCTGACCCTGAGTGTCCGCCCCATGCGACGGTAGTTTTCTCGGCCCCTGGTGGACCGAGGTGGTTCCCGCTGCACAGATTCATGCGCTAGGGCCTCCTGCAGACAATGCACTTTGATTTATTGCGCTATCTCTAATAGCACCCGAGATATCACGAGATATATATTGGATTTTTCCCTGACCCTGAGTGTCCGGCCCCATGAGACGGTGGTTTTCTCGGCCCCTGGTGGTCCGAGGTCGATCCCGCTGCAGAGATTCATGCGCCAGGGCCCCCTGCAGATAATTCACTTTGATTTATTGCGCTATCTCTAATAGCACCCGAGATATCACCAGATATATATTGGATTTTTCCCTGATCCTGACAGTCCGGCCCCATGAGACGGTGATTTTCTCGGCCCCCTATGCTCCGAGGTCGATCGCGCTGCACAGATTCATGCGACAGGGCCTCCTAGGGACAATGCACTTTGGTTTATTGCGCTATCTGTAATAGCACCCGAGATATAACCAGATTTATATTGGATTTTTCCCTGACCCTGAGTGTCCGACCCCATGAGTCGGTGGTTTTCACGGCCCCTGGTCGTCCGAGGTCGATCCCGCTGCACAGATTCATGCGCCAGAGCCCCCTGCAGATAATTCACTTTGATTTATTGCGCTATCTCTAATAGCACCCGAGATATCACCAGATATATATTGGATTTTTCCCTGACCCTGACAGGCCAGCCCCATCAGACGGTGGTTTTCTCGGCCCCTGGTGGTCCGAGGTCGTTCCCGCTGCACAGATTCATGCACCAGGGCCTCCTGCAGACAATGCACTTTGATTTATTGCGCTAGCTCTAATAGCACCCGAGATATCACCAGATATATATTGGATATTCCCCTGACCCTGAGTGTCCGGCCCCATGAGACGGTGGTTTTCTCGGCCCCTGGTGGTCCGTGGTCGTTCCCGCTGCACAGATTCATGGGCCAGGGCCTCCTGCAGACAATGCACTTTGATTTATTGCGCTATCTCTAATAGCACCCGAGGTATCACCAGATATATATTGGATTTTTCCCTGACCCTGAGTGTCCGGCCCCATGAGACGGTAGTTTTCTCGGCCCCTGGTGGTCCGAGGTCGTTCCCGCTGCACAGATTCATGCGCTAGGGCCTCCTATAGATAATTCACTTTGGTTTATTGCGCTATCTCTAATAGCACCCGAGATATCACCAGATATATATTGGATTTTTCCCTTACCCTGACAGTCCGGCCCCATGAGACGGTGATTTTCTCGGCCCCCGGTGGTCCGAGGTCGATCGCGCTGCACACATTCATGCGCCAGGGCCTCCTATAGATAATTCACTTTGGTTTATTGCGCTATCTCTAATAGCACCCGAGATATCACCAGATATATATTGGATTTTTCCCTGACCCTGACAGTCCGGCCCCATGGGACGGTGGTTTTCTCGGCCCCTGGTGGTCCGAGATCGTTCCCGCTAAACAGATGCATGCAACAGGGCCTCCTGCAGATAACTCACTTTGATTTATCGCGCTATCTCTAATAGCACCCGAGATATCACCAGATATATATTGGATTTTACCCTGACCCTGAGTGTCCGGCCACATGAGACGGTGGTTGTCTCGGCCCCTGGTGGTCCGAGGTCGTTCCCGCTGCCCAGATTCATGCGCCAGGGCCTCCTACAGACAAAGCACTTTGGTTTATTGCATTATCTCTAATAGCACCCGAGATATCACCAGATGTATATTGGATTTTCCCCTGACCCTGAGTGTCCGGCCCCATGAGACTGTGATTTTCTCGGACCCTGGTGGTCCGAGGTCGTTCCCGCTGCACAGATTCATGCGCCAGGGCCTCCTACAGGCAATGCACTTTGATTTATTGCGCTAGCTGTAATAGCACCCGAGATATCACCAGATATATATTGGATTGTTCCCTGACACTGAGTGTCCGACCCCATGAGACTGTGGTTTTCTCTGCCGATGGTGGTCCGAGGTCGTTCCCGCTGCACAGATTCATGGACCAGGGCCTCCTGCAGATAATTCACTTTGGTTTATTGCGCAATCTCTAATAGCACCCAAGATATCACCAGATATATATTGGATTTTTCCCTGGCCCTGAGTGTCCGGCCCCATGAGACTGTGGTTTTCTCGGCCCCTGGTGGTCCGAGGTCGTACCCGTTGCACAGATTCATGCGCCAGGGCCTCCTGCAGATAATTCACTTTGGTTTATTGCGCTATCTCTAATAGCACCCGAGATATCACCAGATATATATTGGATTCTCCCCTGACCCTGAGTGTCCGGCCCCATGAGATGGTGGTTTTCTCGGCCCCTGATGGTCCGAGGTCGTTCCCGCTGCGCAGATTCATGCGCCAGGGCCTCCTACAGACAATGCACTTTGATTTATTGCGCTATATGTAATAGCACCCGAGATATCACCAGATATATATTGGATTTTTCACTGACCCTGAGTGTCCGGCCCCATGAGACGGTGGTTTTCTCGGCCCCTGGCGGTCCGAGGTCGTTCCCGCTGTACAGATTCATGCGCCAGGGCCTCCTGCAGATAATTCACTTTGGTTTATTGCGCTACCTCTAATAGCACCCGAGATATCACCAGATATATATTGGATTTTCCCCTGACCCTGAGTGTCCGGCCCCATTTGACTGTGGTTTCCTCGGTCCCTGGTGGTCCGAGGTCGTTCCCACTGCACAGATTTATGCGCCAGGGCCTCCTACAGACAATGCACTTTGATTTATTGCGCTATCTGTAATAGCACCAGAGATATAACCAGATATATATTGGATTTTCCCCTGACCCTGAGTGTCCGGCCCCATGAGACGGTGGTTTTCTCGGCCCCTGGTGGTCCGAGGTCGTTCCCGCTGCCCAGATTCATGCGCCAGGGCCTCCTACAGACAAAGCACTTTGGTTTATTGCATTATCTCTAATAGCACCCGAGATATCACCAGATGTATATTGGATTTTCCCCTGACCCTGAGTGTCCGGCCCCAGGAGACTGTGATTTTCTCGGACCGTGGTGGTCCGAGGTCGTTCCCGCTGCACAGATTCATGCGCCAGGGCCTCCTACAGGCAATGCACTTTGATTTATTGCGCTATCTGTAATAGCACCCGAGATATCACCAGATATATATTGGATATTTCCCTGACCCTGACAGTCCGGCCCCATGAGACGGTGATTTTCTCGGCCCCTGGTGGTCCGAGGTCGTTCCCGCTGCACAGATTCATGCGCTAGGGCCTCCTGCAGACATTGCACTTTGATTTATTGCGCTATCTCTAATAGCACCCGAGATATCACCAGATATATATTGGATATTTCCCTGACCCTGACAGTCCGGCCCCATGAGACGGTGATTTTCTCGGCCCCTGGTGGTCCGAGGTCGTTCCCGCTGCACAGATTCATGCGCTAGGGCCTCCTGCAGACAATGCACTTTGATTTATTGCGCTATCTCTAATACCACCCGAGTTATCACCAGAAATATATTGGATTTTTGCTTGACCCTGACAGTCCGGCCCCATGTGTCGATGGTTTTCTCGGTCCCATTTGGTCCGAGGTCGATCCCGCTGCACAGATTCATGCGCCAGGGCCCCCTGCAGATAATTCACATTGATTTATTGCGCTATCTCTAATAGCACCCGAGATATCACCTGATATATATTGGATTTTTCCCTGACCCTGAGTGTCCGCCCCATGAGACGGTAGTTTTCTCGGCCCCTGGGGGTCCGAGGTCGTTCCCGCTGCACAGATTCATGCGCTAGGGCCTCCTATAGATAATTCACTTTGATTTATTGGGCTATCTCTAATAGCACCCGAGATATCACCAGATATATATTGGATTTTTCCCTGATCCTGACAGTCCGGCCCCATGAGACGGTGATTTTCTCGGCCCCCGGTGCTCCGAGGTCGATCGCGCTGCACAGATTCATGCGACAGGGCCTCCTAGAGACAATGCACTTTGGTTTATTGCGCTATCTGTAATAGCACCCGAGATATAACCAGATTTATATTGGATTTTTCCCTGACCCTGAGTGTCCGACCCCATGAGTCGGTGGTTTTCACGGCCCCTGGTCGTCCGAGGTCGATCCCGCTGCACAGATTCATGCGCCAGAGCCCCCTGCAGATAATTCACTTTGATTTATTGCGCTATCTCTAATAGCACCCGAGATATCACCAGATATATATTGGATTTTTCCCTGACCCTGACAGGCCAGCCCCATGAGACGGTGGTTTTCTCGGCCCCTGGTGGTCCGAGGTCGATCGCGCTGCACAGATTCATGCGACAGGGCCTCCTAGAGACAATGCACTTTGGTTTATTGCGCTATCTGTAATAGCACCCGAGATATAACCAGATTTATATTGGATTTTTCCCTGACCCTGAGTGTCCGACCCCATGAGTCGGTGGTTTTCACGGCCCCTGGTCGTCCGAGGTCGATCCCGCTGCACAGATTCATGCGCCAGAGCCCCCTGCAGATAATTCACTTTGATTTATTGCGCTATCTCTAATAGCACCCGAGATATCACCAGATATATATTGGATTTTTCCCTGACCCTGACAGGCCAGCCCCCTCAGACGGTGGTTTTCTCGGCCCCTGGTGGTCCGAGGTCGTTCCCGCTGCACAGATTCATGCACCAGGGCCTCCTGCAGACAATGCACTTTGATTTATTGCGCTAGCTCTAATAGCACCCGAGATATCACCAGATATATATTGGATATTACCCTGACCCTGAGTGTCCGGCCCCATGAGACGGTGGTTTTCTCGGCCCCTGGTGGTCCGTGGTCGTTCCCGCTGCACAGATTCATGGGCCAGGGCCTCCTGCAGACAATGCACTTTGATTTATTGCGCTATCTCTAATAGCACCCGAGGTATCACCAGATATATATTGGATTTTTCCCTGACCCTGAGTGTCCGGCCCCATGAGACGGTAGTTTTCTCGGCCCCTGGTCGTCCGAGGTCGTTCCCGCTGCACAGATTCATGCGCCAGGGCCTCCTGCAGACAATGCACTCTGATTTAATTCGCTATCTCTAATAGCACCCGAGTTATCACCAGAAATATATTGGATTTTTGCTTGACCCTGACAGTCCGGCCCCATGTGTCGATGGTTTTCTCGGTCCCATTTGGTCCGAGGTCGATCCCGCTGCACAGATTCATGCGCCAGGGCCCCCTGCAAATAATTCACATTGATTTATTGCGCTATCTCTAATAGCACCCGAGATATCACCTGATATATATTGGATTTTTCCCTGACCCTGAGTGTCCGCCCCATGTGACGGTAGTTTTCTCGGCCCCTGGTGGTCCGAGGTCGTTCCCGCTGCACAGATTCATGCGCTAGGGCCTCCTATAGATAATTCACTTTGGTTTATTGCGCTATCTCTAATAGCACCCGAGATATCACCAGATATATATTGGATTTTTCCCTGACCCTGACAGTCCGGCCCCATGAGACGGTGATTTTCTCGGCCCCCGGTGGACCGAGGTCGATCGCGCTGCACAGATTCATGTGCTAGGGCCTCCTGCAGACAATGCACTTTGATTTATTGCGCCATCTCTAATAGCACCCGAGATATCACCAGATATATATTGGATTTTCCCCTGACCCTGAGTGTCCGCCCCATGAGACGGTGGTTTTCTCGGCCCCTGGTGGTCCGAGGTCGTTCCCGCTGCACAGATTCATGCGCTAGGGCCTCCTGCAGACATTGCACTTTGATTTATTGCGCTATCTCTAATAGCACCCGAGATATCACCAGATATATATTGGATTTTTCCCTGACCCTGAGTGTCCGGCCCCATGAGACGGTGGTTTTCTCGGCCCCTGGTGGTCCGAGGTCGATCCCGCTGCACAGATTCATGCGCCAGGGCCCCCTGCATATAATTCACTTTGATTTATTGCGCTATCTCTAATAGCACCCGAGATATCACCAGATATATATTGGATTTTTCGCTGACCCTGAGTGTCCGCCCCATGAGACGGTAGTTTTCTCGGCCCCTGGTGGTCCGAGGTCGTTCCCGCTGCACAGATTCATGCGCTAGGGCCTCCTGCAGACAATGAACTTTGATTTATTGCGCTGTCTATAATAGCACACGAGATATCACCAGATATATATTGGATTTTTCCCTGACCCTGAGTGTCCGGCCCCATGAGACGGTGGTTTTCTCGGCCCCTGGTAGTCCGAGGTCGATCCCGCTGCACAGATTCATGCGCCAGGGCCCCCTGCAGATAATTCACTTTGATTTATTGCGCTATCACTAATAGCACCCGAGATATCACCAGATATATATTGGATATTTCCCTGACCCTGACAGTCCGGCCCCATGAGTCGGTGATTTTCTCGGCCCCCGGTGGTCCGAGGTCGATCGCGCTGCACACATTCATGCGCCAGGGCCTCCTATAGATAATTCACTTTGGTTTATTGCGCTATCTCTAATAGCACCCGAGATATCACCAGATATATATTGGATTTTTCCCTGACCCTGACAGTCCGGCCCCATGGGACGGTGGTTTTCTCGGCCCCTGGTGGTCCGAGATCGTTCCCGCTAAACAGATGCATGCAACAGGGCCTCCTGCAGATAACTCACTTTGATTTATCGCGCTATCTCTAATAGCACCCGAGATATCACCAGATATATATTGGATTTTACCCTGACCCTGAGTGTCCGGCCACATGAGACGGTGGTTGTCTCGGCCCCTGGTGGTCCGAGGTCGTTCCCGCTGCCCAGATTCATGCGCCAGGGCCTCCTACAGACAAAGCACTTTGGTTTATTGCATTATCTCTAATAGCACCCGAGATATCACCAGATGTATATTGGATTTTCCCCTGACCCTGAGTGTCCGGCCCCATGAGACTGTGATTTTCTCGGACCCTGGTGGTCCGAGGTCGTTCCCGCTGCACAGATTCATGCGCCAGGGCCTCCTACAGGCAATGCACTTTGATTTATTGCGCTATCTGTAATAGCACCCGAGATATCACCAGATATATATTGGATTGTTCCCTGACACGGAGTGTCCGACCCCATGAGACTGTGGTTTTCTCTGCCGATGGTGGTCCGAGGTCGTTCCCGCTGCACAGATTCATGCGCCAGGGCCTCCTACAGACAATGCACTTTGATTTATTGCGCTATATGTAATAGCACCCGAGATATCACCAGATATATATTGGATTTTTCACTGACCCTGAGTGTCCGGCGCCATGTGTCAGTGGTTTTCTCGGCCCCTGGTGGTCCGAGGTCGTTCCCGCTGCACAGATTCATGCGCCAGGGCCTCCTGCAGACAATGCACTTTGATTTATTTCGCTATCTCTAATAGCACCCGAGATATCACCAGATATATATTGGATTTTTGCTTGACCATGACAGTCCGGCCCCATGTGTCGATTGTTTTCTCGGTCCCATTTGGTCCGAGGTCGATCCCGCTGCACAGATTCATGCGCCATGGCCACCTGCAGATAATTCACTTTGATTTATTGCGCTATCTCTAATAGCACCCGAGATATCACCAGATATATATTGGATTTTTCCCTGATCCTGACAGTCCGGCCCCATGAGACGGTGATTTTCTCGGCCCCCGGTGCTCCGAGGTCGATCGCGCTGCACAGATTCATGCGACAGGGCCTCCTAGAGACAATGCACTTTGGTTTATTGCGCTATCTGTAATAGCACCCGAGATATAACCAGATTTATATTGGATTTTTCCCTGACCCTGAGTGTCCGACCCCATGAGTCGGTGGTTTTCACGGCCACTGGTCGTCCGAGGTCGATCCCGCTGCACAGATTCATGCGCCAGAGCCCCCTGCAGATAATTCACTTTGATTTATTGCGCTATCTCTAATAGCACCCGAGATATCACCAGATATATATTGGATTTTTCCCTGACCCTGACAGGCCAGCCCCATGAGACGGTGGTTTTCTCGGCCCCTGGTGGTCCGAGGTCGATCGCGCTGCACAGATTCATGCGACAGGGCCTCCTAGAGACAATGCACTTTGGTTTATTGCGCTATCTGTAATAGCACCCGAGATATAACCAGATTTATATTGGATTTTTCCCTGACCCTGAGTGTCCGACCCCATGAGTCGGTGGTTTTCACGGCCCCTGGTCGTCCGAGGTCGATCCCGCTGCACAGATTCATGCGCCAGGGCCACCTGCAGATAATTCACTTTGATTTATTGCGCTATCTCTAATAGCACCCGAGATATCACCAGATATATATTGGATTTTTCCCTGACCCTGACAGTCCGGCCCCATGAGACGGTGGTTTTCTCGGCCCCTGGTGGTCCGAGGTCGTTCCCGCTGCACAGATTCATGCACCAGGGCCTCCTGCAGACAATGCACTTTGATTTATTGCGCTAGCTTTAATAGCACCCGAGATGTCACCAGATATATATTGGATATTCCCCTGACCCTGAGTGTCCGTCCCCATGAGACGGTGGTTTTCTCTGTCCCATTTGGTCCGAGGTCGATCCCGCTGCACAGATTCATGCGCCAGGGCCCCCTGCAGATAATTCACTTTGATTTAAGGCGCTATCTCTAATAGCACCCGAGATATCACCAGATATATATTGGATTTTTCCCTGATCCTGACAGTCCGGCCCCATGAGACGGTGATTTTCTCGGCCCCCGGTGCTCCGAGGTCGATCGCGCTGCACAGATTCATGCGACAGGGCCTCCTAGAGACAATGCACTTTGGTTTATTGCGCTATCTGTAATAGCACCCGAGATATAACCAGATTTATATTGGATTTTTCCCTGACCCTGAGTGTCCGACCCCATGAGTCGGTGGTTTTCACGGCCACTGGTCGTCCGAGGTCGATCCCGCTGCACAGATTCATGCGCCAGAGCCCCCTGCAGATAATTCACTTTGATTTATTGCGCTATCTCTAATAGCACCCGAGATATCACCAGATATATATTGGATTTTTCCCTGACCCTGACAGGCCAGCCCCATGAGACGGTGGTTTTCTCGGCCCCTGGTGGTCCGAGGTCGATCGCGCTGCACAGATTCATGCGACAGGGCCTCCTAGAGACAATGCACTTTGGTTTATTGCGCTATCTGTAATAGCACCCGAGATATAACCAGATTTATATTGGATTTTTCCCTGACCCTGAGTGTCCGACCCCATGAGTCGGTGGTTTTCACGGCCCCTGGTCGTCCGAGGTCGATCCCGCTGCACAGATTCATGCGCCAGGGCCACCTGCAGATAATTCACTTTGATTTATTGCGCTATCTCTAATAGCACCCGAGATATCACCAGATATATATTGGATTTTTCCCTGACCCTGACAGTCCGGCCCCATGAGACGGTGGTTTTCTCGGCCCCTGGTGGTCCGAGGTCGTTCCCGCTGCACAGATTCATGCACCAGGGCCTCCTGCAGACAATGCACTTTGATTTATTGCGCTAGCTTTAATAGCACCCGAGATGTCACCAGATATATATTGGATATTCCCCTGACCCTGAGTGTCCGTCCCCATGAGACGGTGGTTTTCTCTGTCCCATTTGGTCCGAGGTCGATCCCGCTGCACAGATTCATGCGCCAGGGCCCCCTGCAGATAATTCACTTTGATTTAAGGCGCTATCTCTAATAGCACCCGAGATATCACCAGATATATATTGGATTTTTCCCTGACCCTGAGTGTCCGACCCCATGAGACGGTAGTGTTCTCGGCCCCTGGTGGGCCGAGGTCGTTGCGGCGGCACAGATTCATGCGCTAGGGCTGCCTGCAGACAATGCACTTTGATTTATTGCGCTATCTGTAATAGCACCCGAGATATCACAAGATTTATATTGGATTTTTCCCTGACCCTGAGTGTCCGAAACCATGAGACGGTGGTTTTCTCGGCCCCTGGTGGTCCGAGGTCGATCCCGCTGCAGAGATTCATGCGCCAGGGCCCCCTGCAGATAATTCACTTTGATTTATTGCGCTATCTCTAATAGCACCCGAGATATCACCAGATATATATTGGATTTTTCCCTGATCCTGACAGTCCGTCCCCATGAGACGGTGATTTTCTCGGCCCCCTATGCTCCGAGGTCGATCGCGCTGCACAGATTCATGCGACAGGGCCTCCTAGAGACAATGCACTTTGGTTTATTGCGCTATCTGTAATAGCACCCGAGATATAACCAGATTTATATTGGATTTTTCCCTGACCCTGAGTGTCCGACCCCATGAGTCGGTGGTTTTCACGGCCCCTGGTCATCCGAGGTCGATCCCGCTGCACAGATTCATGCGCCAGAGCCCCCTGCAGATAATTCACTTTGATTTATTGCGCTATCTCTAATAGCACCCGAGATATCACCAGATATATATTGGATTTTTCCCTGACCCTGACAGGCCAGCCACATCAGACGGTGGTTTTCTCGGCCCCTGGTGGTCCGAGGTCGTTCCCGCTGCACAGATTCATGCACCAGGGCCTCCTGCAGACAATGCACTTTGATTTATTGCGCTAGCTCTAATAGCACCCGAGATATCACCAGATATATATTGGATATTCCCCTGACCCTGAGTGTCCGGCCCCATGAGACGGTGGTTTTCTCGGCCCCTGGTGGTCCGTGGTCGTTCCCGCTGCACAGATTCATGGGCCAGGGCCTCCTGCAGACAATGCACTTTGATTTATTGCGCTATCTGTAATAGCACCCGAGATATAACCAGATTTATATTGGATTTTTCCCTGACCCTGAGTGTCCGACCCCATGAGTCGGTGGTTTTCACGGCCCCTGGTCATCCGAGGTCGATCCCGCTGCACAGATTCATGCGCCAGAGCCCCCTGCAGATAATTCACTTTGATTTATTGCGCTATCTCTAATAGCACCCGAGATATCACCAGATATATATTGGATTTTTCCCTGACCCTGACAGGCCAGCCACATCAGACGGTGGTTTTCTCGGCCCCTGGTGGTCCGAGGTCGTTCCCGCTGCACAGATTCATGCACCAGGGCCTCCTGCAGACAATGCACTTTGATTTATTGCGCTAGCTCTAATAGCACCCGAGATATCACCAGATATATATTGGATATTCCCCTGACCCTGAGTGTCCGGCCCCATGAGACGGTGGTTTTCTCGGCCCCTGGTGGTCCGTGGTCGTTCCCGCTGCACAGATTCATGGGCCAGGGCCTCCTGCAGACAATGCACTTTGATTTATTGCGCTATCTCTAATAGCACCCGAGGTATCACCAGATATATATTGGATTTTTCCCTGACCCTGAGTGTCCGGCCCCATGAGACGGTAGTTTTCTCGGCCCCTGGTCGTCCGAGGTCGTTCCCGCTGCACAGATTCATGCGCCAGGGCCTCCTGCAGACAATGCACTCTGATTTAATTCGCTATCTCTAATAGCACCCGAGTTATCACCAGAAATATATTGGATTTTTGCTTGACCCTGACAGTCCGGCCCCATGTGTCGATGGTTTTCTCGGTCCCATTTGGTCCGAGGTCGATCCCGCTGCACAGATTCATGCGCCAGGGCCCCCTGCAGATAATTCACTTTGATTTATTGCGCTATCACTAATAGCACCCGAGATATCACCAGATATATATTGGATATTTCCCTGACCCTGACAGTCCGGCCCCATGAGACGGTGATTTTCTCGGCCCCCGGTGGTCCGAGGTCGATCGCGCTGCACACATTCATGCGCCAGGGCCTCCTATAGATAATTCACTTTGGTTTATTGCGCTATCTCTAATAGCACCCGAGATATCACCAGATATATATTGGATTTTTCCCTGACCCTGACAGTCCGGCCCCATGGGACGGTGGTTTTCTCGGCCCCTGGTGGTCCGAGATCGTTCCCGCTAAACAGATGCATGCAACAGGGCCTCCTGCAGATAACTCACTTTGATTTATCGCGCTATCTCTAATAGCACCCGAGATATCACCAGATATATATTGGATTTTACCCTGACCCTGAGTGTCCGGCCACATGAGACGGTGGTTGTCTCGGCCCCTGGTGGTCCGAGGTCGTTCCCGCTGCCCAGATTCATGCGCCAGGGCCTCCTACAGACAAAGCACTTTGGTTTATTGCATTATCTCTAATAGCACCCGAGATATCACCAGATGTATATTGGATTTTCCCCTGACCCTGAGTGTCCGGCCCCATGAGACTGTGATTTTCTCGGACCCTGGTGGTCCGAGGTCGTTCCCGCTGCACAGATTCATGCGCCAGGGCCTCCTACAGGCAGTGCACTTTGATTTATTGCGCTAGCTGTAATAGCACCCGAGATATCACCAGATATATATTGGATTGTTCCCTGACACTGAGTGTCCGACCCCATGAGACTGTGGTTTTCTCTGCCGATGGTGGTCCGAGGTCGTTCCCGCTGCACAGATTCATGGACCAGGGCATCCTGCAGATAATTCACTTTGGTTTATTGCGCAATCTCTAATAGCACCCAAGATATCACCAGATATATATTGGATTTTTCCCTGGCCCTGAGTGTCCGGCCCCATGAGACTGTGGTTTTCTCGGCCCCTGGTGGTCCGAGGTCGTACCCGTTGCACAGATTCATGCGCCAGGGCCTCCTGCAGATAATTCACTTTGGTTTATTGCGCTATCTCTAATAGCACCCGAGATATCACCAGATGTATATTGGATTTTCCCCTGACCCTGAGTGTCCGGCCCCAGGAGACTGTGATTTTCTCGGACCGTGGTGGTCCGAGGTCGTTCCCGCTGCACAGATTCATGCGCCAGGGCCTCCTACAGGCAATGCACTTTGATTTATTGCGCTATCTGTAATAGCACCCGAGATATCACCAGATATATATTGGATATTTCCCTGACCCTGACAGTCCGGCCCCATGAGACGGTGATTTTCTCGGCCCCTGGTGGTCCGAGGTCGTTCCCGCTGCACAGATTCATGCGCTAGGGCCTCCTACAGGCAATGCACTTTGATTTATTGCGCTATCTGTAATAGCACCCGAGATATCACCAGATATATATTGGATTTTTCCCTGACCCTGAGTGTCCGGCCCCATGAGACGGTGGTTTTCTCGGCCCCTGGTGGTCCGAGGTCGATCCCGCTGCACAGATTCATGCGCCAGGGCCCCCTGCATATAATTCACTTTGATTTATTGCGCTATCTCTAATAGCACCCGAGATATCACCAGATATATATTGGATTTTTCCCTGACCCTGAGTGTCCGCCCCATGAGACGGTAGTTTTCTCGGCCCCTGGTGGTCCGAGGTCGTTCCCGCTGCACAGATTCATGCGCTATGGCCTCCTGCAGACAATGCACTTTGATTTATTGCGCTGTCTATAATAGCACACGAGATATCACCAGATATATATTGGATTTTTCCCTGACCCTGAGTGTCCGGCCCCATGAGACGGTGGTTTTCTCGGCCCTTGGTAGTCCGAGGTCGATCCCGCTGCACAGATTCATGCGCCAGGGCCCCCTGCAGATAATTCACTTTGATTTATTGAGCTATCACTAATAGCACCCGAGATATCACCAGATATATATTGGATATTTCCCTGACCCTGACAGTCCGGCCCCATGAGACGGTGATTTTCTCGGCCCCCGGTGGTCCGAGGTCGATCGCGCTGCACACATTCATGCGCCAGGGCCTCCTATAGATAATTCACTTTGGTTTATTGCGCTATCTCTAATAGCACCCGAGATATCACCAGATATATATTGGATTTTTCCCTGACCCTGACAGTCCGGCCCCATGGGACGGTGGTTTTCTCGGCCCCTGGTGGTCCGAGATCGTTCCCGCTAAACAGATGCATGCGCCAGGGCCTCCTGCAGATAACTCACTTTGATTTATCGCGCTATCTCTAATAGCACCCGAGATATCACCAGATATATATTGGATTTTACCCTGACCCTCAGTGTCCGGCCACATGAGACGGTGGTTGTCTCGGCCCCTGGTGGTCCGAGGTCGTTCCCGCTGCACAGATTCATGCGCCAGGGCCTCCTACAGGCAATGCACTTTGATTTATTGCGCTATCTCTAATAGCACCCGAGATATCACCAGATATGTATTGGATTTTCCCCTGACCCTGAGTGTCCGGCCCCATGAGACGGTGGTTTTCTCGGCCCCTGATGGTCCGAGGTCGTTCCCGCTGCGCAGATTCATGCGCCAGGGCCTCCTACAGACAATGCACTTTGATTTATTGCGCTATATGTAATAGCACCCGAGATATCACCAGATATATATTGGATTTTTCACTGACCCTGAGTGTCCGGCCCCATGAGACGGTGGTTTTCTCGGCCCCTGGCGGTCCGAGGTCGTTCCCGCTGTACAGATTCATGCGCCAGGGCCTCCTGCAGATAATTCACTTTGGTTTATTGCGCTACCTCTAATAGCACCCGAGATATCACCAGATATATATTGGATTTTCCCCTGACCCTGAGTGTCCGGCCCCATGTGACTGTGGTTTCCTCGGTCCCTGGTGGTCCGAGGTCGTTCCCACTGCACAGATTTATGCGCCAGGGCCTCCTACAGACAATGCACTTTGATTTATTGCGCTATCTGTAATAGCACCAGAGATATAACCAGATATATATTGGATTTTCCCCTGACCCTGAGTGTCCGGCCCCATGAGACGGTGGTTTTCTCGGCCCCTGGTGGTCCGAGGTCGTTCCCGCTGCACAGATGCATGCGCCAGGGCCTCCTGCAGACAATGCACTTTGATTTATCGCGCTATCTCTAATAGCACCCGAGATATCACCAGATATATATTGGATTTTACTCTGACCCTGAGTGTCCGGCCACATGAGACGGTGGTTTTCTCTGCCGATGGTGGTCCGAGGTCGTTCCCGCTGCACAGATTCATGCGCCAGGGCCTCCTACAGACAATGCACTTTGATTTATTGCGCTATCTCTAATAGCACCCGAGATATCACCAGAGATATATTGGATTTTCCCCTGACCCTGAGTGTCCGGCCCCATGAGACTGTGGTTTTCTCGGCCCCTGGTGGTCCGAGGTCGTTCCCGCTGCACAGATTCATGGGCCAGGGCCTCCTGCAGATAATTCACTTTGGTTTATTGCGCTATCTCTAATAGCACCCAAGATATCACCAGATATATATTGGATTTTTTCCTGGCCCTGAGTGTCCGGCCCCATGAGACTGTGGTTTTCTCGGCCCATGGTGGTCCGAGGTCGTACCCGTTGCACAGATTCATGCGCCAGGGCCTCCTGCAGATAATTCACTTTGGTTTATTGCGCTATCTCTAATAGCACCCGAGATATCACCAGATATATATTGGATTTTTCACTGACCCTGAGTGTCCGGCCCCATGAGACGGTGGTTTTCCCGGCCCCTGGTGGTCCGAGGTCGTTCCCGCTGCACAGATTCATGCGCCAGGGCCTCCTACAGACAATGCACTTTGATTTATTGCGCTATCTGTAATAGCACCCGAGAAATCACCAGATATATATTGGATTTTTCACTGACCCTGAGTGTCCGGCCCCATGAGACGGTGGTTTTCTCGGCCCCTGGCGGTCCGAGGTCGTTCCCGCTGCACAGATTCATGCGCCAGGGCCTCCTGCAGATAATTCACTTTGATTTATTGCGCTATCTGTAATAGCACCCGAGATATCACCAGATATATATTGGATTTTCCCCTGACCCTGTGTGTCCGGCCCCATGAGACTGTGATTTTCTCGGACCCTGGTGGTCCGAGGTCGTTCCCGCTGCACAGATGCATGCGCCTGGGACTCCTGCAGATAATTCACTTTGATTTATCGTGCTATCTCTAATAGCACACGAGATATCACAAGATATATGCTGGATTATTACATGACCTTCTGTGACGGAAACCGAAAATCTGTAATTTTTTTGGCCCCTGGTGTTCCGACGTCGTTGCTGCTGCACAGATTCATGCGCCAGGGCTTCGTGCAGGCAATGCACTTTGATTTAGCGCGCTATCTGTAATAGAACCCGAGATATCACCAGATATATATTGGATTTTTCCCTGACCCCGAGTGTCTGGCCCCATGTGTCGGTGGTTTTCTCGGCCCCTGGTGGTCCGAGGACGATCCCGCTGCACAGATTCATGCGCTAGGGCCTCCTGCAGACAATCCACTTTGATTTATCGCGCCTTCTCTAGTAGCACCCGTGATACCTCCAGATATATATTGGATTTTTCCCTGACCCTGAGTGTCCGGCGCCATGTGTCATTGGTTTTCTCGGCCCCTGGTGGTCCGAGGTCGTTCCCGCTGCACAGATTCATGCGCCAGGGCCTCCTGCAGACAATGTACTTTGATTTATTTCGCTATCTCTAATAGCACCCGAGATATCACCAGATATATATTGGATTTTTGCTTGACCATGACAGTCCGGCCCCATGTGTCGATTGTTTTCGCGGTCCCATTTGGTCCGAGGTCGATCCCGCTGCACAGATTCATGCGCCAGGGCCACCTGCAGATAATTCACTTTGATTTATTGCGCTATCTCTAATAGCACCCGAGATATCACCAGATATATATTGGATTTTTCCCTGATCCTGACAGTCCGGCCCCATGAGACGGTGATTTTCTCGGCCCCCGGTGCTCCGAGGTCGATCGCGCTGCACAGATTCATGCGACAGGGCCTCCTAGAGACAATGCACTTTGGTTTATTGCGCTATCTGTAATAGCACCCGAGATATAACCAGATTTATATTGGATTTTTCCCTGACCCAGAGTGTCCGACCCCATGAGTCGGTGGTTTTCACGGCCCCTGGTCGTCCGAGGTCGATCCCGCTGCACAGATTCATGCGCCAGAGCCCCCTGCAGATAATTCACTTTGATTTATTGCGCTATCTCTAATAGCACCCGAGATATCACCAGATATATATTGGATTTTTCCCTGACCCTGACAGGCCAGCCCCATGAGACGGTGGTTTTCTCGGCCCCTGGTGGTCCGAGGTCGATCGCGCTGCACAGATTCATGCGACAGGGCCTCCTAGAGACAATGCACTTTGGTTTATTGCGCTATCTGTAATAGCACCCGAGATATAACCAGATTTATATTGGATTTTTCCCTGACCCTGAGTGTCCGACCCCATGAGTCGGTGGTTTTCACGGCCCCTGGTCGTCCGAGGTCGATCCCGCTGCACAGATTCATGCGCCAGGGCCACCTGCAGATAATTCACTTTGATTTATTGCGCTATCTCTAATAGCACCCGAGATATCACCAGATATATATTGGATTTTTCCCTGACCCTGACAGTCCGGCCCCGTGAGACGGTGATTTTCTCGGCCCCCGGTGCTCCGAGGTCGATCGCGCTGCACAGATTCTTGCGACAGGGCCTCCTAGAGACAATGCACTTTGGTTTATTGCGCTATCTGTAATAGCACCCGAGATATAACCAGATTTATATTGGATTTTTCCCTGACCCTGAGTGTCCGACCCCATGAGTCGGTGGTTTTCACGGCCCCTGGTCGTCCGAGGTCGATCCCGCTGCACAGATTCATGCGCCAGAGCCCCCTGCAGATAATTCACGTTGATTTATTGCGCTATCTCTAATAGCACCCGAGATATCACCAGATATATATTGGATTTTTCCCTGACCCTGACAGGCCAGCCCCATGAGACGGTGGTTTTCTCGGCCCCTGGTGGTCCGAGGTCGTTCCCGCTGCACAGATTCATGCACCAGGGCCTCCTGCAGACAATGCACTTTGATTAATTGCGCTAGCTTTAATAGCACCCGAGATATCACCAGATATATATTGGATATTCCCCTGACCCTGAGTGTCCGTCCCCATGAGACGGTAGTGTTCTCGGCCCCTGGTGGTCCGTGGTCGTTGCTGCGGCACAGATTCATGCGCTAGGGCTGCCTGCAGACAATGCACTTTGATTTATTGCGCTATCTGTAATAGCACCCGAGATATCACAAGATTTATATTGGATTTTTCCCTGACCCTGAGTGTCCGAAACCATGAGACGGTGGTTTTCTCGGCCCCTGGTCGTCCGAGGTCGTTCCCGCTGCACAGATTCATGCGCCAGGGCCCCCTGCAGATAATTCACTTTGATTTATTGCGCTATCTCTAATAGCACCCGAGATATCACCAGATATATATTGGATTTTTCCCTGACCCTGAGTGTCCGCCCCATGAGACGGTAGTTTTCTCGGCCCCTGGTGGTCCGAGGTCGTTCCCGCTGCACAGATTCATGCGCTAGGGCCTCCTGCAGACAATGAACTATGATTTATTGCGCTATCTCTAATAGCACCCGAGGTATCACCAGATATATATTGGATTTTTCCCTGACCCTGAGTGTCCGGCCCCATGAGACGGTAGTTTTCTCGGCCCCTGGTCGTCCGAGGTCGTTCCCGCTGCACAGATTCATGCGCCAGGGCGTCCTGCAGACAATGCACTCTGATTTAATTCGCTATCTCTAATAGCACCCGAGTTATCACCAGAAATATATTGGATTTTTGCTTAACCCTGACAGTCCGGCCCCATGTGTCGATGGTTTTCTCGGTCCCTCGTGGTCCGAGGTCCATCCCGCTGCACAGATTCATGCGCCAGGGCCCCCTGCAGATAATTCACTTTGATTTATTGCGCTATCTCTAATAGCACCCGAGATATCACCTGATATATATTGGATTTTTCCCTGACCCTGAGTGTCCGCCCCATGCGACGGTGGTTTTCTCGGCCCCTGGTGGTCCGAGGTCGTTCCCGCTGCACAGATTCATGCGCTAGGGCCTCCTGCAGACAATGCACTTTGATTTATTGCGCTATCTCTAATAGCACCCGAGATATCACCAGATATATATTGGATTTTTCCCTGACCCTGAGTGTCCGGCCCCATGAGACGTTGGTTTTCTCGGCCCCTGGCGGTCCGAGGTCGATCCCGCTGCACAGATTCATGCACCAGGGCCCCCTGCAGATAATTCACTTTGATTTATTGCGCTATCTCTAATAGCACCCGAGATATCACCAGATATATATTGGATATTTCCCTCACCCTGACAGTCCGGCCCCATGAGACGGTGATTTTCTCGGCCCCCGGTGGTCCGAGGTCGATCCCGCTGCACAGATTCATGCGCCAGGGCCCCCTGCAGATAATTCACTTTGATTTATTGCGCTATCTCTAATAGCACCCGAGATATCACCAGATATATATTGGATTTTTCCCTGACCCTGAGTGTCCGGCCCCATGAGACGTTGGTTTTCTCGGCCCCTGGCGGTCCGAGGTCGATCCCGCTGCACAGATTCATGCACCAGGGCCCCCTGCAGATAATTCACTTTGATTTATTGCGCTATCTCTAATAGCACCCGAGATATCACCAGATATATATTGGATATTTCCCTGACCCTGACAGTCCGGCCCCATGAGACGGTGATTTTCTCGGCCCCCGGTGGTCCGAGGTCGATCCCGCTGCACAGATTCATGCGCCAGGGCCCCCTGCAGATAATTCACTTTGATTTATTGCGCTATCTCTAATAGCACCCGAGATATCACCAGATATATATTGGATTTTTCCCTGATCCTGACAGTCCGGCCCCATGAGACGGTGGTTTTCTCGGCCCCTGGTGGTCCGAGGTCGTTCCCGCTGCACAGATTCATGCACCAGGGCCTCCTGCAGACAATGCACTTTGATTTATTGCGCTAGCTCTAATAGCACCCGAGATATCACCAGATATATATTGGATATTCCCCTGACCCTGAGTGTCCGCCCAATGAGACGGTAGTTTTCTCGGCCCCTGGTGGTCCGAGGTCGTTCCCGCTGCACAGATTCATGCGCTAGGGCCTCCTATAGATAATTCACTTTGGTTTATTGCGCTATCTCTAATAGCACCCGAGATATCACCAGATATATATTGGATTTTTCCCTGACCCTGACAGTCCGGCCCCATGAGACGGTGATTTTCTCGGCCCCCGGTGGACCGAGGTCGATCGCGCTGCACAGATTCATGTGCTAGGGCCTCCTGCAGACAATGCACTTTGATTTATTGCGCCATCTCTAATAGCACCCGAGATATCACCAGATATATATTGGATTTTCCCCTGACCCTGAGTGTCCGCCCCATGAGACGGTGGTTTTCTCGGCCCCTGGTGGTCCGTGGTCGTTCCCGCTGCACAGATTCATGGGCCAGGGCCTCCTGCAGACAATGCACTTTGATTTATTGCGCTATCTCTAATAGCACCCGAGGTATCACCAGATATATATTGGATTTTTCCCTGACCCTGAGTGTCCGGCCCCATGAGACGGTAGTTTTCTCGGCCCCTGGTCGTCCGAGGTCGTTCCCGCTGCACAGATTCATGCGCCAGGGCCTCCTGCAGACAACGCACTCTGATTTAATTCGCTATCTCTAATAGCACCCGAGTTATCACCAGAAATATATTGGATTTTTGCTTGACCCTGACAGTCCGGCCCCATGTGTCGATGGTTTTCTCGGTCCCATTTGGTCCGAGGTCGATCCCGCTGCACAGATTCATGCGCCAGGGCCCCCTGCAGATAATTCACTTTGATTTATTGCGCTATCTCTAATAGCACCCGAGATATCACCTGATATATATTGGATTTTTCCCTGACCCTGAGTGTCCGCCCAATGAGACGGTAGTTTTCTCGGCCCCTGGTGGTCCGAGGTCGTTCCCGCTGCACAGATTCATGCGCTAGGGCCTCCTATAGATAATTCACTTTGGTTTATTGCGCTATCTCTAATAGCACCCGAGATATCACCAGATATATATTGGATTTTTCCCTGACCCTGACAGTCCGGCCCCATGAGACGGTGATTTTCTCGGCCCCCGGTGGACCGAGGTCGATCGCGCTGCACAGATTCATGTGCTAGGGCCTCCTGCAGACAATGCACTTTGATTTATTGCGCCATCTCTAATAGCACCCGAGATATCACCAGATATATATTGGATTTTCCCCTGACCCTGAGTGTCCGCCCCATGAGACGGTGGTTTTCTCGGCCCCTGGTGGTCCGAGGTCGTTCCCGCTGCACAGATTCATGCGCTAGGGCCTCCTGCAGACATTGCACTTTGATTTATTGCGCTATCTCTAATAGCACCCGAGATATCACCAGATATATATTGGATATTTCCCTGACCCTGACAGTCCGGCACCATGAGACGGTGATTTTCTCGGCCCCTGGTGGTCCGAGGTCGTTCCCGCTGCACAGATTCATGCGCTAGGGCCTCCTGCAGACAATGCACTCTGATTTAATTCGCTATCTCTAATAGCACCCGAGTTATCACCAGATATATATTGGATTTTTTAATGACCCTGACAGTCCGACCCCATGAGACGGTGGTTTTCTCGGCCACTGGTCGTCCGAGGTCGTCCCCGCTGCACAGATTCATGCACCAGGGCCTCCTGCAGACAATTCACTTTGATTTATTGCGCTATCTGTAATTGCACCCGAGATATCACCAGATTTATATTGGATTTTTCCCTGACCCTGAGTGTCCGACCCCATGAGACGGTAGTTTTCTCGGCCCCTGGTGGTCCGAGGTCGTTCCCGCTGCACAGATTCATGCGCCACGGCCTTCTGCAGACAATGCACTTTGATTTATTGCGCTATCTGTAATAGCACCCGAGATATCACCAGATATATATTGGATTTTTCCCTGACCCTGAGTGTCCGGCCCCATGAGACGGTGGTTTTCTCGGCCCCTGGTGGTCCGAGGTCGATCCCGCTGCACAGATTCATGCGCCAGGGCCCCCTGCAGACAATTCACTTTGATTTATTGCGCTATCTCTAATAGCACCCGAGATATCACCAGATATATATTGGATTTTTTAATGACCCAGACAGTCCGACCCCATGAGACGGTGGTTTTCTCGGCCCCTGGTCGTCCGAGGTGGTCCCCGCTGCACAGATTCATGCACCAGGGCCTCCTGCAGACAATCCACTTTGATTTATTGCGCTATCTGTAATAGCACCCGAGATATCACCAGATTTATATTGGATTTTTCCCTGACCCTGAGTGTCCGACCCCATGAGACGGTAGTTTTCTCGGCCCCTGGTGGTCCGAGGTCGTTCCCGCTGCACAGATTCATGCGCCACGGCCTGCTGCAGACAATGCACTTTGATTTATTGCGCTATCTGTAATAGCACCCGAGATATCACCAGATTTATATTGGATTTTTCCCTGACCCTGAGTGTCCGACCCCATGAGACGGTAGTTTTCTCGGCCCCTGGTGGTCCGAGGTCGTTCCCGCTGCACAGATTCATGCGCCACGGCCTCCTGCAGACAATGCACTTTGATTTATTGCGCTATCTGTAATAGCACCCGAGATATCACCAGATATATATTGGATTTTTCCCTGACCCTGAGTGTCCGGCCCCATGAGACGGTGGTTTTCTCGGCCCCTGGTGGTCCGAGGTCGTTCCCGCTGCACAGATTCATGCGCCACGGCCTCCTGCAGACAACGCACTCTGATTTAATTCGCTATCTCTAATAGCACCCGAGTTATCACCAGAAATATATTGGATTTTTGCTTGAAACTGACAGTCCGGCCCCATGTGTCGATGGTTTTCTCGGTCCCATTTGGTCCGAGGTCGATCCCGCTGCACAGATTCATGCGCCAGGGCCCCCTGCAGATAATTCACTTTGATTTATTGCGCTATCTCTAATAGCACCCGAGATATCACCTGATATATATTGGATTTTTCCCTGACCCTGAGTGTCCGCCCAATGAGACGGTAGTTTTCTCGGCCCCTGGTGGTCCGAGGTCGTTCCCGCTGCACAGATTCATGCGCTAGGGCCTCCTATAGATAATTCACTTTGGTTTATTGCGCTATCTCTAATAGCACCCGAGATATCACCAGATATATATTGGATTTTTCCCTGACCCTGACAGTCCGGCCCCATGAGACGGTGATTTTCTCGGCCCCCGGTGGACCGAGGTCGATCGCGCTGCACAGATTCGTGTGCTAGGGCCTCCTGCAGACAATGCACTTTGATTTATTGCGCCATCTCTAATAGCACCCGAGATATCACCAGATATATATTGGATTTTCCCCTGACCCTGAGTGTCCGCCCCATGAGACGGTGGTTTTCTCGGCCCCTGGTGGTCCGAGGTCCTTCCCGCTGCACAGATTCATGCGCTAGGGCCTCCTGCAGACATTGCACTTTGATTTATTGCGCTATCTCTAATAGCACCCGAGATATCACCAGATATATATTGGATATTTCCCTGACCCTGACAGTCCGGCCCCATGAGACGGTGATTTTCTCGGCCCCTGGTGGTCCGAGGTCGTTCCCGCTGCACAGATTCATGCGCTAGGGCCTCCTGCAGACAATGCACTTTGATTTATTGCGCTATCTCTAATAGCACCCGAGATATCACCAGATATATATTGGATTTTTCCCTGACCCTGAGTGTCCGGCCCCATGAGACGGTGGTTTTCTCGGCCCCTGGTGGTCCGAGGTCGATCCCGCTGCACAGATTCATGCGCCAGGGCCCCCTGCATATAATTCACTTTGATTTATTGCGCTATCTCTAATAGCACCCGAGATATCACCAGATATATATTGGATTTTTCCCTGACCCTGAGTGTCCGCCCCATGAGACGGTAGTTTTCTCGGCCCCTGGTGGTCCGAGGTCGTTCCCGCTGCACAGATTCATGCGCCAGGGCCTCCTGCAGACAATGCACTCTGATTTAATTCGCTATCTCTAATAGCACCCGAGTTATCACCAGATATATATTGGATTTTTTAATGACCCTGACAGTCCGACCCCATGAGACGGTGGTTTTCTCGGCCACTGGTCGTCCGAGGTCGTCCCCGCTGCACAGATTCATGCACCAGGGCCTCCTGCAGACAATTCACTTTGATTTATTGCGCTACCTGTAATTGCACCCGAGATATCACCAGATTTATATTGGATTTTTCCCTGACCCTGAGTGTCCGACCCCATGAGACGGTAGTTTTCTCGGCCCCTGGTGGTCCGAGGTCGTTCCCGCTGCACAGATTCATGCGCCACGGCCTGCTGCAGACAATGCACTTTGATTTATTGCGCTATCTGTAATAGCACCCGAGATATCACCAGATATATATTGGATTTCTCCCTGACCCTGAGTGTCCAGCCCCATGAGACGGTGGTTTTCTCGGCCCCTGGCGGTGCGAGGTCGATCCCGCTGCACAGATTCATGCGCCAGGGCCCCCTGCAGATAATTCACTTGGATTTATTGCGCTATCTCTAATAGCACCCAAGATATCACCAGATATATATTGGATTTTTCCCTGACCCTGACAGTCCGGCCCCATGAGGCGGTGATTTTCTCGGCCCCCGGTGGTCCGAGGTCGATCGCGCTACACAGATTCATGCGCCAGGGCCCCCTGCAGATAATTCACTTTGATTTATTGCGCTATCTCTAATAGCACCAGAGATATCACCAGATATATATTGGATTTTTTAATGACCCTGACAGTCCGACCCGATGAGACGGTGGTTTTCTCGGCCCCTGGTCGTCCGAGGTCGTCCCCGCTGCACAGATTCATGCACCAGGGCCTCCTGCAGACAATGCACTTTGATTTATTGCGCTATCTGTAATAGCACCCGAGATATCACCAGATTTATATTGGATTTTTCCCTGACCCTGAGTGTCCGACCCCATGAGACGGCAGTTTTCTCGGCCCCTGGTGGTCCGAGGTCGTTCCCGCTGCACAGATTCATGCGCCACGGCCTCCTGCAGACAATGCACTTTGATTTATTGCGCTATCTGTAATAGCACCCGAGATATCACCAGATATATATTGGATTTTTCCCTGACCCTGAGTGTCCAGCCCCATGAGACGGTGGTTTTCTCGGCCCCTGGTGGTGCGAGGTCGATCCCGCTGCACAGATTCATGCGCCAGGGCCCCCTGCAGATAATTCACTTTGATTTATTGCGCTATCTCTAATAGCACCCGAGATATCACCAGATATATATTGGATTTTTCCCTGACCCTGAGTGTCCGACCCCATGAGACGGTAGTGTTCTCGGCCCCTGGTGGGCCGAGGTCGTTGCTGCGGCGCAGATTCATGCGCTAGGGCTGCCTGCAGACAATGCACTTTGATTTATTGCGCTATCTGTAATAGCACCCGAGATATCACAAGATTTATATTGGATTTTTCCCTGACCCTGAGTGTCCGAAACCATGAGACGGTGGTTTTCTCGGCCCCTGGTCGTCCGAGGTCGTTCCCGCTGCACAGATTCATGCGCCACGGCCTCCTGCAGACAATGCACTTTGATTTATTGCGCTATCTGTAATAGCACCCGAGATATCACCAGATATATATTGGATTTTTCCCTGATCCTGACAGTCCGGCCCCATGAGACGGTGATTTTCTCGGCCCCCGGTGCTCCGAGGCCGATCGCGCTGCACAGATTCGTGCGACAGGGCCCCCAGCAGACAATTCACTTTGATTTATTGCGCTATCTCTAATAGCACCCGAGATATCACCAGATATATATTGGATTTTTTAATGACCCAGACAGTCCGACCCCATGAGACGGTGGTTTTCTCGGCCCCTGGTCGTCCGAGGTGGTCCCCGCTGCACAGATTCATGCACCAGGGCCTCCTGCAGACAATCCACTTTGATTTATTGCGCTATCTGTAATAGCACCCGAGATATCACCAGATTTATATTGGATTTTTCCCTGACCCTGAGTGTCCGACCCCATGAGACGGTAGTTTTCTCGGCCCCTGGTGGTCCGAGGTCGTTCCCGCTGCACAGATTCATGCGCCACGGCCTGCTGGAGACAATGCACTTTGATTTATTGCGCTATCTGTAATAGCACCCGAGATATCACCAGATTTATATTGGATTTTTCCCTGACCCTGAGTGTCCGACCCCATGAGACGGTAGTTTTCTCGGCCCCTGGTGGTCCGAGGTCGTTCCCGCTGCACAGATTCATGCGCCACGGCCTCCTGCAGACAATGCACTTTGATTTATTGCGCTATCTGTAATAGCACCCGAGATATCACCAGATTTATATTGGATTTTTCCCTGACCCTGAGTGTCCGACCCCATGAGACGGTAGTTTTCTCGGCCCCTGGTGGTCCGAGGTCGTTCCCGCTGCACAGATTCATGCGCCAGGGCCTCCTGCAGACAATGCACTTTGATTTATTGCGCTATCTGTAATAGCACCCGAGATATCACCAGATATATATTGGATTTTTCCCTGACCCTGAGTGTCCGGCCCCATGAGACGGTGGTTTTCTCGGCCCCTGGTGGTCCGAGGTCGATCCCGCTGCACAGATTCATGCGCCAGGGCCCCCTGCAGACAATTCACTTTGATTTTTTGCGCTATCTCTAATAGCACCCGAGATATCACCAGATATATATTGGATTTTTTAATGACCCAGACAGTCCGACCCCATGAGACGGTGGTTTTCTCGGCCCCTGGTCGTCCGAGGTCGTTCCCGCTGCACAGATTCATGCGCCAGGGCCTCCTGCAGACAATGCACTCTGATTTAATTCGCTATCTCTAATAGCACCCGAGTTATCACCAGAAACATATTGGATTTTTGCTTGACCCTGACAGTCCGGCCCCATGTGTCGATGGTTTTCTCGGTCCCTCGTGGTCCGAGGTCCATCCCGCTGCACAGATTCATGCGCCAGGGCCCCCTGCAGATAATTCACTTTGATTTATTGCGCTATCTCTAATAGCACCCGAGATATCACCTGATATATATTGGATTTTTCCCTGACCCTGAGTGTCCGCCCCATGAGACGGTAGTTTTCTCGGCCCCTGGTGGTCCGAGGTCGTTCCCGCTGCACAGATTCATGCGCTAGGGCCTCCTGCAGACAATGCACTTTGATTTATTGCGCTATCTCTAATAGCACCCGAGATATCACCAGATATATATTGGATTTTTCCCTGACCCTGAGTGTCCGGCCCCATGAGACGGTGGATTTCTCGGCCCCTGGCGGTCCGAGGTCGATCCCGCTGCACAGATTCATGCGCCAGGGCCCCCTGCAGATAATTCACTTTGATTTATTGCGCTATCTCTAATAGCACTCGAGATATCACCAGATATATATTGGATATTTCCCTGACCCTGACAGTCCGGCCCCATGAGACGGTGATTTTCTCGGCCCCCGGTGGTCCGAGGTCGATCCCGCTGCACAGATTCATGCGCCAGGGCCCCCTGCAGATAATTCACTTTGATTTATTGCGCTATCACTAATAGCACCCCAGATATCACCAGATATATATTGGATTTTTCCCTGATCCTGACAGTCCGGCCCCATGAGACGGTGATTTTCTCGGCCCCCGGTGCTCCGAGGCCGATCGCGCGGCACAGATTCATGCGACAGGGCCTCCTAGAGACAATGCACTTTGGTTTATTGCGCTATCTGTAATAGCACCCGAGATATAACCAGATTTATATTGGATTTTTCCCTGACCCTGAGTGTCCGACCCCATGAGTCGGTGGTTTTTACGGCCCCCGGTGGTCCGAGGTCGATCCCGCTGCACAGATTCATGCGCCAGAGCCCCCTGCAGATAATTCACTTTGATTTATTGCGCTATCTCTAATAGCACCCGAGATATCACCAGATATATATTGGATTTTTCCCTGACCCTGACAGGCCAGCCCCATGAGACGGTGGTTTTCTCGGCCCCTGGTGGTCCGAGGTCGTTCCCGCTGCACAGATTCATGCACCAGGGCCTCCTGCAGACAATGCACTTTGATTTATTGCGCTAGCTCTAATAGCACCCGAGATATCACCAGATATATATTGGATATTCCCCTGACCCTGAGTGTCCGGCCCCATGAGACGGTGGTTTTCTCGGCCCCTGGTGGTCCGTGGTCGTTCCCGCTGCACAGATTCATGGGCCAGGGCCTCCTGCAGACAATGCACTTTGATTTATTGCGCTATCTCTAATAGCACCCGAGGTATCACCAGATATATATTGGATTTTTCCCTGACCCTGAGTGTCCGGCCCCATGAGACGGTAGTTTTCTCGGCCCCTGGTCGTCCGAGGTCGTTCCCGCTGCACAGATTCATGCGCCAGGGCCTCCTGCAGACAATGCACTCTGATTTAATTCGCTATCTCTAATAGCACCCGAGTTATCACCAGAAATATATTGGATTTTTGCTTGACCCTGACAGTCCGGCCCCATGTGTCGATGGTTTTCTCGGTCCCATTTGGTCCGAGGTCGATCCCGCTGCACAGATTCATGCGCCAAGGCCCCCTGCAGATATTTCACTTTGATTTATTGCGCTATCTCTAATAGCACCCGAGATATCACCTCATATATATTGGATTTTTCGCTGACCCTGAGTGTCCGGCCCCAGGAGACTGTGATTTTCTCGGACCGTGGTGGTCCGAGGTCGTTCCCGCTGCACAGATTCATGCGCCAGGGCCTCCTACAGGCAATGCACTTTGATTTATTGCGCTATCTGTAATAGCACCCGAGATATCACCAGATATATATTGGATATTTCCCTGACCCTGACAGTCCGGCCCCATGAGACGGTGATTTTCTCGGCCCCTGGTGGTCCGAGGTCGTTCCCGCTGCACAGATTCATGCGCTAGGGCCTCCTGCAGACATTGCACTTTGATTTATTGCGCTATCTCTAATAGCACCCGAGATATCACCAGATATATATTGGATATTTCCCTGACCCTGACAGTCCGGCCCCATGAGACGGTGATTTTCTCGGCCCCTGGTGGTCCGAGGTCGTTCCCGCTGCACAGATTCATGCGCTAGGGCCTCCTGCAGACAATGCACTTTGATTTATTGCGCTATCTCTAATAGCACCCGAGATATCACCAGATATATATTGGATTTTTCCCTGACCCTGAGTGTCCGGCCCCATGAGACGGTGGTTTTCTCGGCCCCTGGTGGTCCGAGGTCGATCCCGCTGCACAGATTCATGCGCCAGGGCCCCCTGCATATAATTCACTTTGATTTATTGCGCTATCTCTAATAGCACCCGAGATATCACCAGATATATATTGGATTTTTCCCTGACCCTGAGTGTCCGCCCCATGAGACGGTAGTTTTCTCGGCCCCTGGTGGTCCGAG
The DNA here is from genome assembly GCF_051020985.1 of Nomia melanderi. Classification (NCBI taxonomy): domain Eukaryota; kingdom Metazoa; phylum Arthropoda; class Insecta; order Hymenoptera; family Halictidae; genus Nomia; species Nomia melanderi. The sequence continues at coordinate 223,103 of NW_027475150.1, read as the reverse complement.
GTCGTTCCCGCTGCACAGATTCATGCGCTATGGCCTCCTGCAGACAATGCACTTTGATTTATTGCGCTGTCTATAATAGCACACGAGATATCACCAGATATATATTGGATTTTTCCCTGACCCTGAGTGTCCGGCCCCATGAGACGGTGGTTTTCTCGGCCCCTGGTAGTCCGAGGTCGATCCCGCTGCACAGATTCATGCGCCAGGGCCCCCTGCAGATAATTCACTTTGATTTATTGAGCTATCACTAATAGCACCCGAGATATCACCAGATATATATTGGATATTTCCCTGACCCTGACAGTCCGGCCCCATGAGACGGTGATTTTCTCGGCCCCCGGTGGTCCGAGGTCGATCGCGCTGCACACATTCATGCGCCAGGGCCTCCTATAGATAATTCACTTTGGTTTATTGCGCTATCTCTAATAGCACCCGAGATATCACCAGATATATATTGGATTTTTCCCTGACCCTGACAGTCCGGCCCCATGGGACGGTGGCTTTCTCGGCCCCTGGTGGTCCGAGATCGTTCCCGCTAAACAGATGCATGCGCCAGGGCCTCCTGCAGATAACTCACTTTGATTTATCGCGCTATCTCTAATAGCACCCGAGATATCACCAGATATATATTGGATTTTACCCTGACCCTCAGTGTCCGGCCACATGAGACGGTGGTTGTCTCGGCCCCTGGTGGTCCGAGGTCGTTCCCGCTGCACAGATTCATGCGCCAGGGCCTCCTACAGGCAATGCACTTTGATTTATTGCGCTATCTGTAATAGCACCCGAGATATCACCAGATATATATTGGATTGTTCCCTGACACTGAGTGTCCGGCCCCATGAGACTGTGGTTTTCTCTGCCGATGGTGGTCCGAGGTCGTTCCCGCTGCACAGATTCATGGACCAGGGCCTCCTGCAGATAATTCACTTTGGTTTATTGCGCAATCTCTAATAGCACCCAAGATATCACCAGATATATATTGGATTTTTCCCTGGCCCTGAGTGTCCGGCCCCATGAGACTGTGGTTTTCTCGGCCCCTGGTGGTCCGAGGTCGTACCCGTTGCACAGATTCATGCGCCAGGGCCTCCTGCAGATAATTCACTTTGGTTTATTGCGCTATCTCTAATAGCACCCGAGATATCACCAGATATGTATTGGATTTTCCCCTGACCCTGAGTGTCCGGCCCCATGAGACGGTGGTTTTCTCGGCCCCTGATGGTCCGAGGTCGTTCCCGCTGCGCAGATTCATGCGCCAGGGCCTCCTACAGACAATGCACTTTGATTTATTGCGCTATATGTAATAGCACCCGAGATATCACCAGATATATATTGGATTTTTCACTGACCCTGAGTGTCCGGCCCCATGAGACGGTGGTTTTCTCGGCCCCTGGCGGTCCGAGGTCGTTCCCGCTGTACAGATTCATGCGCCAGGGCCTCCTGCAGATAATTCACTTTGGTTTATTGCGCTACCTCTAATAGCACCCGAGATATCACCAGATATATATTGGATTTTCCCCTGACCCAGAGTGTCCGGCCCCATGTGACTGTGGTTTCCTCGGTCCCTGGTGGTCCGAGGTCGTTCCCACTGCACAGATTTATGCGCCAGGGCCTCCTACAGACAATGCACTTTGATTTATTGCGCTATCTGTAATAGCACCAGAGATATAACCAGATATATATTGGATTTTCCCCTGACCCTGAGTGACCGGCCCCATGAGACGGTGGTTTTCTCGGCCCCTGGTGGTCCGAGGTCGTTCCCGCTGCACAGATGCATGCGCCAGGGCCTCCTGCAGACAATGCACTTTGATTTATCCCGCTATCTGTAATAGAACCCGAGATATCACCAGATATATATTGGATTTTTCCCTGACCCTGAGTGTCTGGCCCCATGAGACGGTGGTTTTCTCGGCCCCTGGTGGTCCGAGATCGTTCCCGCTAAACAGATGCATGCAACAGTGCCTCCTGCAGATAACTCACTTTGATTTATCGCGCTATCTCTAATAGCACCCGAGATATCACCAGATATATATTGGATTTTACTCTGACCCTGAGTGTCCGGCCACATGAGACGGTGGTTTTCTCTGCCGATGGTGGTCCGAGGTCGTTCCCGCTGCACAGATTCATGCGCCAGGGCCTCCTACAGACAATGCACTTTGATTTATTGCGCTATCTCTAATAGCACCCGAGATATCACCAGAGATATATTGGATTTTCCCCTGACCCTGAGTGTCCGGCCCCATGAGACTGTGGTTTTCTCGGCCCCTGGTGGTCCGAGGTCGTTCCCGCTGCACAGATTCATGGGCCAGGGCCTCCTGCAGGTTATTCACTTTGGTTTATTGCGCTATCTCTAATAGCACCCAAGATATCACCAGATATATATTGGATTTTTTCCTGGCCCTGAGTGTCCGGCCCCATGAGACTGTGGTTTTCTCGGCCCATGGTGGTCCGAGGTCGTACCCGTTGCACAGATTCATGCGCCAGGGCCTCCTGCAGATAATTCACTTTGGTTTATTGCGCTATCTCTAATAGCACCCGAGATATCACCAGATATATATTGGATTTTTCACTGACCCTGAGTGTCCGGCCCCATGAGACGGTGGTTTTCCCGGCCCCTGGTGGTCCGAGGTCGTTCCCGCTGCACAGATTCATGCACCAGGGCCTCCTACAGACAATGCACTTTGATTTATTGCGCTATCTGTAATAGCACCCGAGAAATAACCAGATATATATTGGATTTTTCACTGACCCTGAGTGTCCGGCCCCATGAGACGGTGGTTTTCTCGGCCCCTGGCGGTCCGAGGTCGTTCCCGCTGCACAGATTCATGCGCCAGGGCCTCCTGCAGATAATTCACTTTGATTTATTGCGCTATCTGTAATAGCACCCGAGATATCACCAGATATATATTGGATTTTCCCCTGACCCTGTGTGTCCGGCCCCATGAGACTGTGATTTTCTCGGACCCTGGTGGTCCGAGGTCGTTCCCGCTGCACAGATGCATGCGCCTGGGACTCCTGCAGATAATTCACTTTGATTTATCGTGCTATCTCTAATAGCACACGAGATATCACAAGATATATGCTGGATTATTACATGACCTTCTGTGACGGAAACCGAAAATCTGTAATTTTTTTGGCCCCTGGTGTTCCGACGTCGTTGCTGCTGCACAGATTCATGCGCCACGGCTTCGTGCAGGCAATGCACTTTGATTTAGCGCGCTATCTGTAATAGAACCCGAGATATCACCAGATATATATTGGATTTTTCCCTGACCCCGAGTGTCTGGCCCCATGTGTCGGTGGTTTTCTCGGCCCCTGGTGGTCCGAGGACGATCCCGCTGCACAGATTCATGCGCTAGGGCCTCCTGCAGACAATCCACTTTGATTTATCGCGCCTTCTCTAGTAGCACCCGTGATACCTCCAGATATATATTGGATTTGTCCCTGACCCTGAGTGTCCGGCGCCATGTGTCAGTGGTTTTCTCGGCCCCTGGTGGTCCGAGGTCGTTCCCGCTGCACAGATTCATGCGCCAGGGCCTCCTGCAGACAATGCACTTTGATTTATTTCGCTATCTCTAATAGCACCCGAGATATCACCAGATATATATTGGATTTTTGCTTGACCATGACAGTCCGGCCCCATGTGTCGATTGTTTTCGCGGTCCCATTTGGTCCGAGGTCGATCCCGCTGCACAGATTCATGCGCCAGGGCCACCTGCAGATAATTCACTTTGATTTATTGCGCTATCTCTAATAGCACCCGAGATATCACCAGATATATATTGGATTTTTCCCTGATCCTGACAGTCCGGCCCCATGAGACGGTGATTTTCTCGGCCCCCGGTGCTCCGAGGTCGATCGCGCTGCACAGATTCATGCGACAGGGCCTCCTAGAGACAATGCACTTTGGTTTATTGCGCTATCTGTAATAGCACCCGAGATATAACCAGATTTATATTGGATTTTTCCCTGACCCTGAGTGTCCGACCCCATGAGTCGGTGGTTTTCACGGCCCCTGGTGGTCCGAGGTCGATCCCGCTGCACAGATTCATGCGCCAGGGCCCCCTGCAGATAATTCACTTTGATTTATTGCGCTATCTCTAATAGCACCCGAGATATCACCAGATATATATTGGATTTTCCCCTGACCCTGAGTGTCCGCCCCATGAGACGGTGGTTTTCTCGGCCCCTGGTGGTCCGAGGTCGTTCCCGCTGCACAGATTCATGCGCTAGGGCCTCCTGCAGACATTGCACTTTGATTTATTGCGCTATCTCTAATAGCACCCGAGATATCACCAGATATATATTGGATATTTCCCTGACCCTGACAGTCCGGCCCCATGAGACGGTGATTTTCTCGGCCCCTGGTGGTCCGAGGTCGTTCCCGCTGCACAGATTCATGCGCTAGGGCCTCCTGCAGACAATGCACTTTGATTTATTGCGCTATCTCTAATAGCACCCGAGATATCAACAGATATATATTGGATTTTTCCCTGACCCTGAGTGTCCGGCCCCATGAGACGGTGGTTTTCTCGGCCCCTGGTGGTCCGAGGTCGATCCCGCTGCACAGATTCATGCGCCAGGGCCCCCTGCATATAATTCACTTTGATTTATTGCGCTATCTCTAATAGCACCCGAGATATCACCAGATATATATTGGATTTTTCCCTGACCCTGAGTGTCCGCCCCATGAGACGGTAGTTTTCTCGGCCCCTGGTGGTCCGAGGTCGTTCCCGGTGCACAGATTCATGCGCTAGGGCCTCCTGCAGACAATGAACTTTGATTTATTGCGCTGTCTATAATAGCACACGAGATATCACCAGATATATATTGGATTTTTCCCTGACCCTGAGTGTCCGGCCCCATGAGACGGTGGTTTTCTCGGCCCCTGGTAGTCCGAGGTCGTTCCCGCTGCACAGATTCATGCGCCAGGGCCTCCTGCAGACAATGCACTCTGATTTAATTCGCTATCTCTAATAGCACCCGAGTTATCACCAGATATATATTGGATTTTTTAATGACCCTGACAGTCCGACCCCATGAGACGGTGGTTTTCTCGGCCACTGGTCGTCCGAGGTCGTCCCCGCTGCACAGATTCATGCACCAGGGCCTCCTGCAGACAATTCACTTTGATTTATTGCGCTATCTGTAATAGCACCCGAGATATCACCAGATTTATATTGGATTTTTCCCTGACCCTGAGTGTCCGACCCCATGAGACGGTAGTTTTCTCGGCCCCTGGTGGTCCGAGGTCGTTCCCGCTGCACAGATTCATGCGCCAGGGCCCCCTGCCGACAATGCACATTGATTTATTGCGCTATCTGTAATAGCACCCGAGATATCACCAGATATATATTGGATTTTTTAATGACCCAGACTGTCCGACCCCATGAGACGGTGGTTTTCTCGGCCCCTGGTCGTCCGAGGTGGTCCCCGCTGCACAGATTCATGCACCAGGGCCTCCTGCAGACAATTCACTTTGATTTATTGCGCTATCTGTAATAGCACCCGAGATATCACCAGATTTATATTGGATTTTTCCCTGACCCTGAGTGTCCGACCCCATGAGACGGTAGTTTTCTCGGCCCCTGGTGGTCCGAGGTCGTTCCCGCTGCACAGATTCATGCGCCAGGGCCCCCTGCCGACAATGCACATTGATTTATTGCGCTATCTGTAATAGCACCCGAGATATCACCAGATATATATTGGATTTTTTAATGACCCAGACTGTCCGACCCCATGAGACGGTGGTTTTCTCGGCCCCTGGTCGTCCGAGGTGGTCCCCGCTGCACAGATTCATGCACCAGGGCCTCCTGCAGACAATCCACTTTGATTTATTGCGCTATCTGTAATAGCACCCGAGATATCACCAGATTTATATTGGATTTTTCCCTGACCCTGAGTGTCCGACCCCATGAGACGGTAGTTTTCTCGGCCCCTGGTGGTCCGAGGTCGTTCCCGCTGCACAGATTCATGCGCCACGGCCTGCTGCAGACACTGCACTTTGATTTATTGCGCTATCTGTAATAGCACCCGAGATATCACCAGATTTATATTGGATTTTTCCCTGACCCTGAGTGTCCGATCCCATGAGACGGTAGTTTTCTCGGCCCCTGGTGGTCCGAGGTCGTTCCCGCTGCACAGATTCATGCGCCACGGCCTCCTGCAGACAATGCACTTTGATTTATTGCGCTATCTGTAATAGCACCCGAGATATCACCAGATATATATTGGATTTTTCCCTGACCCTGAGTGTCCGGCCCCATGAGACGGTGGTTTTCTCGGCCCCTGGTGGTCCGAGGTCGTTCCCGCTGCACAGATTCATGCGCCACGGCCTCCTGCAGACAACGCACTCTGATTTAATTCGCTATCTCTAATAGCACCCGAGTTATCACCAGAAATATATTGGATTTTTGCTTGAAACTGACAGTCCGGCCCCATGTGTCGATGGTTTTCTCGGTCCCATTTGGTCCGAGGTCGATCCCGCTGCACAGATTCATGCGCCAGGGCCCCCTGCAGATAATTCACTTTGATTTATTGCGCTATCTCTAATAGCACCCGAGATATCACCTGATATATATTGGATTTTTCCCTGACCCTGAGTGTCCGCCCAATGAGACGGTAGTTTTCTCGGCCCCTGGTGGTCCGAGGTCGTTCCCGCTGCACAGATTCATGTGCTAGGGCCTCCTGCAGACAATGCACTTTGATTTATTGCGCCATCTCTAATAGCACCCGAGATATCACCAGATATATATTGGATTTTCCCCTGACCCTGAGTGTCCGCCCCATGAGACGGTGGTTTTCTCGGCCCCTGGTGGTCCGAGGTCGTTCCCGCTGCACAGATTCATGCGCTAGGGCCTCCTGCAGACATTGCACTTTGATTTATTGCGCTATCTCTAATAGCACCCGAGATATCACCAGATATATATTGGATATTTCCCTGACCCTGACAGTCCGGCCCCATGAGACGGTGATTTTCTCGGCCCCTGGTGGTCCGAGGTCGTTCCCGCTGCACAGATTCATGCGCTAGGGCCTCCTGCAGACAATGCACTTTGATTTATTGCGCTATCTCTAATAGCACCCGAGATATCACCAGATATATATTGGATTTTTCCCTGACCCTGAGTGTCCGGCCCCATGAGACGGTGGTTTTCTCGGCCCCTGGTGGTCCGAGGTCGATCCCGCTGCACAGATTCATGCGCCAGGGCCCCCTGCATATAATTCACTTTGATTTATTGCGCTATCTCTAATAGCACCCGAGATATCACCAGATATATATTGGATTTTTCCCTGACCCTGAGTGTCCGCCCCATGAGACGGTAGTTTTCTCGGCCCCTGGTGGTCCGAGGTCGTTCCCGCTGCACAGATTCATGCGCCAGGGCCTCCTGCAGACAATGCACTCTGATTTAATTCGCTATCTCTAATAGCACCCGAGTTATCACCAGATATATATTGGATTTTTTAATGACCCTGACAGTCCGACCCCATGAGACGGTGGTTTTCTCGGCCACTGGTCGTCCGAGGTCGTCCCCGCTGCACAGATTCATGCACCAGGGCCTCCTGCAGACAATTCACTTTGATTTATTGCGCTACCTGTAATTGCACCCGAGATATCACCAGATTTATATTGGATTTTTCCCTGACCCTGAGTGTCCGACCCCATGAGACGGTAGTTTTCTCGGCCCCTGGTGGTCCGAGGTCGTTCCCGCTGCACAGATTCATGCGCCACGGCCTGCTGCAGACAATGCACTTTGATTTATTGCGCTATCTGTAATAGCACCCGAGATATCACCAGATTTATATTGGATTTTTCCCTGACCCTGAGTGTCCGACCCCATGAGACGGTAGTTTTCTCGGCCCCTGGTGGTCCGAGGTCGTTCCCGCTGCACAGATTCATGCGCCACGGCCTCCTGCAGACAATGCACTTTGATTTATTGCGCTATCTGTAATAGCACCCGAGATATCACCAGATATATATTGGATTTTTCCCTGACCCTGAGTGTCCGGCCCCATGAGACGGTGGTTTTCTCGGCCCCTGGTGGTCCGAGGTCGTTCCCGCTGCACAGATTCATGCGCCACGGCCTCCTGCAGACAATGCACTTTGATTTATTGCGCTATCTGTAATAGCACCCGAGATATCACCAGATATATATTGGATTTCTCCCTGACCCTGAGTGTCCAGCCCCATGAGACGGTGGTTTTCTCGGCCCCTGGCGGTGCGAGGTCGATCCCGCTGCACAGATTCATGCGCCAGGGCCCCCTGCAGATAATTCACTTGGATTTATTGCGTTATCTCTAATAGCACCCAAGATATCACCAGATATATATTGGATTTTTCCCTGACCCTGACAGTCCGGCCCCATGAGACGGTGATTTTCTCGGCCCCCGGTGGTCCGAGGTCGATCGCGCTACACAGATTCATGCGCCAGGGCCCCCTGCAGATAATTCACTTTGATTTATTGCGCTATCTCTAATAGCACCAGAGATATCACCAGATATATATTGGATTTTTTAATGACCCTGACAGTCCGACCCGATGAGACGGTGGTTTTCTCGGCCCCTGGTCGTCCGAGGTCGTCCCCGCTGCACAGATTCATGCACCAGGGCCTCCTGCAGACAATGCACTTTGATTTATTGCGCTATCTGTAATAGCACCCGAGATATCACCAGATTTATATTGGATTTTTCCCTGACCCTGAGTGTCCGACCCCATGAGACGGCAGTTTTCTCGGCCCCTGGTGGTCCGAGGTCGTTCCCGCTGCACAGATTCATGCGCCACGGCCTCCTGCAGACAATGCACTTTGATTTATTGCGCTATCTGTAATAGCACCCGAGATATCACCAGATATATATTGGATTTTTCCCTGACCCTGAGTGTCCAGCCCCATGAGACGGTGGTTTTCTCGGCCCCTGGTGGTGCGAGGTCGATCCCGCTGCACAGATTCATGCGCCAGGGCCCCCTGCAGATAATTCACTTTGATTTATTGCGCTATCTCTAATAGCACCCGAGATATCACCAGATATATATTGGATTTTTCCCTGACCCTGAGTGTCCGACCCCATGAGACGGTAGTGTTCTCGGCCCCTGGTGGGCCGAGGTCGTTGCTGCGGCGCAGATTCATGCGCTAGGGCTGCCTGCAGACAATGCACTTTGATTTATTGCGCTATCTGTAATAGCACCCGAGATATCACAAGATTTATATTGGATTTTTCCCTGACCCTGAGTGTCCGAAACCATGAGACGGTGGTTTTCTCGGCCCCTGGTGGTCCGAGGTCGATCCCGCTGCACAGATTCATGCGCCAGGGCCCCCTGCATATAATTCACTTTGATTTATTGCGCTATCTCTAATAGCACCCGAGATATCACCAGATATATATTGGATTTTTCCCTGACCCTGAGTGTCCGCCCCATGAGACGGTAGTTTTCTCGGCCCCTGGTGGTCCGAGGTCGTTCCCGCTGCACAGATTCATGCGCTAGGGCCTCCTGCAGACAATGAACTTTGATTTATTGCGCTGTCTATAATAGCACACGAGATATCACCAGATATATATTGGATTTTTCCCTGACCCTGAGTGTCCGGCCCCATGAGACGGTGGTTTTCTCGGCCCCTGGTAGTCCGAGGTCGTTCCCGCTGCACAGATTCATGCGCCAGGGCCTCCTGCAGACAATGCACTCTGATTTAATTCGCTATCTCTAATAGCACCCGAGTTATCACCAGATATATATTGGATTTTTTAATGACCCTGACAGTCCGACCCCATGAGACGGTGGTTTTCTCGGCCACTGGTCGTCCGAGGTCGTCCCCGCTGCACAGATTCATGCACCAGGGCCTCCTGCAGACAATTCACTTTGATTTATTGCGCTATCTGTAATAGCACGCGAGATATCACCAGATTTATATTGGATTTTTCCCTGACCCTGAGTGTCCGACCCCATGAGACGGTAGTTTTCTCGGCCCCTGGTGGTCCGAGGTCGTTCCCGCTGCACAGATTCATGCGCCACGGCCTCCTGCAGACAATGCACTTTGATTTATTGCGCTATCTGTAATAGCACCCGAGATATCACCAGATATATATTGGATTTTTCCCTGACCCTGAGTGTCCAGCCCCATGAGACGGTGGTTTTCTCGGCCCCTGGTGGTGCGAGGTCGATCCCGCTGCACAGATTCATGCGCCAGGGCCCCCTGCAGATAATTCACTTTGATTTATTGCGCTATCTCTAATAGCACCCGAGATATCACCAGATATATATTGGATTTTTCCCTGACCCTGAGTGTCCGACCCCATGAGACGGTAGTGTTCTCGGCCCCTGGTGGGCCGAGGTCGTTGCTGCGGCGCAGATTCATGCGCTAGGGCTGCCTGCAGACAATGCACTTTGATTTATTGCGCTATCTGTAATAGCACCCGAGATATCACAAGATTTATATTGGATTTTTCCCTGACCCTTTGTGTCCGAAACCATGAGACGGTGGTTTTCTCGGCCCCTGGTCGTCCGAGGTCGTTCCCGCTGCACAGATTCATGCGCCAGGGCCCCCTGCAGATAATTCACTTTGATTTATTGCGCTATCTCTAATAGCACCCGAGATATCACCAGATATATATTGGATTTTTCCCTGACCCTGAGTGTCCGCCCCATGAGACGGTAGTTTTCTCGGCCCCTGGTGGTCCGAGGTCGTTCCCGCTGCACAGATTCATGCGCTAGGGCCTCCTGCAGACAATGAACTTTGATTTATTGCGCTATCTCTAATAGCACCCGAGGTATCACCAGATATATATTGGATTTTTCCCTGACCCTGAGTGTCCGGCCCCATGAGACGGTAGTTTTCTCGGCCCCTGGTCGTCCGAGGTCGTTCCCGCTGCACAGATTCATGCGCCAGGGCCTCCTGCAGACAATGCACTCTGATTTAATTCGCTATCTCTAATAGCACCCGAGTTATCACCAGAAATATATTGGATTTTTGCTTGACCCTGACAGTCCGGCCCCATGTGTCGATGGTTTTCTCGGTCCCTCGCGGTCCGAGGTCCATCCCGCTGCACAGATTCATGCGCCAGGGCCCCCTGCAGATAATTCACTTTGATTTATTGCGCTATCTCTAATAGCACCCGAGATATCACCTGATATATATTGGATTTTTCCCTGACCCTGAGTGTCCGCCCCATGAGACGGTAGTTTTCTCGGCCCCTGGTGGTCCGAGGTCGTTCCCGCTGCACAGATTCATGCGCTAGGGCCTCCTATAGATAATTCACTTTTATTTATTGCGCTATCTCTAATAGCACCCGAGGTATCACCAGATATATATTGGATTTTTCCCTGACCCTGAGTGTCCGGTCCCATGAGACGGTAGTTTTCTCGGCTCCTGGTCGCCCGAGGTCGTTCCCGCTGCACAGATTCATGCGCCAGGGCCTCCTGCAGACAATGCACTCTGATTTAATTCGCTATCTCTAATAGCACCCGAGTTATCACCAGATATATATTGGATTTTTTAATGACCCTGACAGTCCGACCCCATGAGACGGTGGTTTTCTCGGCCACTGGTCGTCCGAGGTCGTCCCCGCTGCACAGATTCATGCACCAGGGCCTCCTGCAGACAATTCACTTTGATTTATTGCGCTATCTGTAATTGCACCCGAGATATCACCAGATTTATATTGGATTTTTCCCTGACCCTGAGTGTCCGACCCCATGAGACGGTAGTTTTCTCGGCCACTGGTGGTCCGAGGTCGTTCCCGCTGCACAGATTCATGCGCCACGGCCTCCTGCAGACAATGCACTTTGATTTATTGCGCTATCTGTAATAGCACCCGAGATATCACCAGATATATATTGGATTTTTCCCTGATCCTGACAGTCCGGCCCCATGAGACGGTGATTTTCTCGGCCCCCGGTGCTCCGAGGCCGATCGCGCTGCACAGATTCGTGCGACAGGGCCCCCAGCAGACAATTCACTTTGATTTATTGCGCTATCTCTAATAGCACCCGAGATATCACCAGATATATATTGGATTTTTTAATGACCCAGACAGTCCGACCCCATGAGACGGTGGTTTTCTCGGCCCCTGGTCGTCCGAGGTGGTCCCCGCTGCACAGATTCATGCACCAGGGCCTCCTGCAGACAATCCACTTTGATTTATTGCGCTATCTGTAATAGCACCTGAGATATCACCAGATTTATATTGGATTTTTCCCTGACCCTGAGTGTCCGACCCCATGAGACGGTAGTTTTCTCGGCCCCTGGTGGTCCGAGGTCGTTCCCGCTGCACAGATTCATGCGCCAGGGCCCCCTGCAGACAATTCACTTTGATTTTTTGCGCTATCTCTAATAGCACCCGAGATATCACCAGATATATATTGGATTTTTTAATGACCCAGACAGTCCGACCCCATGAGACGGTGGTTTTCTCGGCCCCTGGTCGTCCGAGGTCGTTCCCGCTGCACAGATTCATGCGCCAGGGCCTCCTGCAGACAATGCACTCTGATTTAATTCGCTATCTCTAATAGCACCCGAGTTATCACCAGAAACATATTGGATTTTTGCTTGACCCTGACAGTCCGGCCCCATGTGTCGATGGTTTTCTCGGTCCCTCGTGGTCCGAGGTCCATCCCGCTGCACAGATTCATGCGCCAGGGCCCCCTGCAGATAATTCACTTTGATTTATTGCGCTATCTCTAATAGCACTCGAGATATCACCAGATATATATTGGATATTTCCCTGACCCTGACAGTCCGGCCCCATGAGACGGTGATTTTCTCGGCCCCCGGTGGTCCGAGGTCGATCCGGCTGCACAGATTCATGCGCCAGGGCCCCCTGCAGATAATTCACTTTGATTTATTGCGCTATCTCTAATAGCACCCGAGATATCACCAGATATATATTGGATTTTTCCCTGATCCTGACAGTCCGGCCCCATGAGACGGTGATTTTCTCGGCCCCCGGTGCTCCGAGGCCGATCGCGCGGCACAGATTCATGCGACAGGGCCTCCTAGAGACAATGCACTTTGGTTTATTGCGCTATCTGTAATAGCACCCGAGATATAACCAGATTTATATTGGATTTTTCCCTGACCCTGAGTGTCCGACCCCATGAGTCGGTGGTTTTTACGGCCCCCGGTGGTCCGAGGTCGATCCCGCTGCACAGATTCATGCGCCAGAGCCCCCTGCAGATAATTCACTTTGATTTATTGCGCTATCTCTAATAGCACCCGAGATATCACCAGATATATATTGGATTTTTCCCTGACCCTGACAGGCCAGCCCCATTAGACGGTGGTTTTCTCGGCCCCTGGTGGTCCGAGGTCGTTCCCGCTGCACAGATTCATGCACCAGGGCCTCCTGCAGACAATGCACTTTGATTTATTGCGCTAGCTCTAATAGCACCCGAGATATCACCAGATATATATTGGATATTCCCCTGACCCTGAGTGTCCGGCCCCATGAGACGGTGGTTTTCTCGGCCCCTGGTGGTCCGTGGTCGTTCCCGCTGCACAGATTCATGGGCCAGGGCCTCCTGCAGACAATGCACTTTGATTTATTGCGCTATCTCTAATAGCACCCGAGGTATCACCAGATATATATTGGATTTTTCCCTGACCCTGAGTGTCCGGCCCCATGAGACGGTAGTTTTCTCGGCCCCTGGTGGTCCGAGGTCGTTCCCGCTGCACAGATTCATGCGCCACGGCCTCCTGCAGACAATGCACTTTGATTTATTGCGCTATCTGTAATAGCACCCGAGATATCACCAGATTTATATTGGATTTTTCCCTGACCCTGAGTGTCCGACCCCATGAGACGGTAGTTTTCTCGGCCCCTGGTGGTCCGAGGTCGTTCCCGCTGCACAGATTCATGCGCCAGGGCCTCCTGCAGACAATGCACTTTGATTTATTGCGCTATCTGTAATAGCACCCGAGATATCACCAGATATATATTGGATTTTTCCCTGACCCTGAGTGTCCGGCCCCATGAGACGGTGGTTTTCTCGGCCCCTGGTGGTCCGAGGTCGATCCCGCTGCACAGATTCATGCGCCAGGGCCCCCTGCAGACAATTCACTTTGATTTTTTGCGCTATCTCTAATAGCACCCGAGATATCACCAGATAAATATTGGATTTTTTAATGACCCAGACAGTCCGACCCCATGAGACGGTGGTTTTCTCGGCCCCTGGTCGTCCGAGGTCGTTCCCGCTGCACAGATTCATGCGCCAGGGCCTCCTGCAGACAATGCACTCTGATTTAATTCGCTATCTCTAATAGCACCCGAGTTATCACCAGAAACATATTGGATTTTTGCTTGACCCTGACAGTCCGGCCCCATGTGTCGATGGTTTTCTCGGTCCCTCGTGGTCCGAGGTCCATCCCGCTGCACAGATTCATGCGCCAGGGCCCCCTGCAGATAATTCACTTTGATTTATTGCGCTATCTCTAATAGCACTCGAGATATCACCAGATATATATTGGATATTTCCCTGACCCTGACAGTCCGGCCCCATGAGACGGTGATTTTCTCGGCCCCCGGTGGTCCGAGGTCGATCCGGCTGCACAGATTCATGCGCCAGGGCCCCCTGCAGATAATTCACTTTGATTTATTGCGCTATCTCTAATAGCACCCGAGATATCACCAGATATATATTGGATTTTTCCCTGATCCTGACAGTCCGGCCCCATGAGACGGTGATTTTCTCGGCCCCCGGTGCTCCGAGGCCGATCGCGCGGCACAGATTCATGCGACAGGGCCTCCTAGAGACAATGCACTTTGGTTTATTGCGCTATCTGTAATAGCACCCGAGATATAACCAGATTTATATTGGATTTTTCCCTGACCCTGAGTGTCCGACCCCATGAGTCGGTGGTTTTTACGGCCCCCGGTGGTCCGAGGTCGATCCCGCTGCACAGATTCATGCGCCAGAGCCCCCTGCAGATAATTCACTTTGATTTATTGCGCTATCTCTAATAGCACCCGAGATATCACCAGATATATATTGGATTTTTCCCTGACCCTGACAGGCCAGCCCCATGAGACGGTGGTTTTCTCGGCCCCTGGTGGTCCGAGGTCGTTCCCGCTGCACAGATTCATGCACCAGGGCCTCTTGCAGACAATGCACTTTGATTTATTGCGCTAGCTCTAATAGCACCCGAGATATCACCAGATATATATTGGATATTCCCCTGACCCTGAGTGTCCGGCCCCATGAGACGGTGGTTTTCTCGGCCCCTGGTGGTCCGTGGTCGTTCCCGCTGCACAGATTCATGGGCCAGGGCCTCCTGCAGACAATGCACTTTGATTTATTGCGCTATCTCTAATAGCACCCGAGGTATCACCAGATATATATTGGATTTTTCCCTGACCCTGAGTGTCCGGCCCCATGAGACGGTAGTTTTCTCGGCCCCTGGTCGTCCGAGGTCGTTCCCGCTGCACAGATTCATGCGCCAGGGCCTCCTGCAGACAATGCACTCTGATTTAATTCGCTATCTCTAATAGCACCCGAGTTATCACCAGAAATATATTGGATTTTTGCTTGACCCTCACAGTCCGGCCCCATGTGTCGATGGTTTTCTCGGTCCCATTTGGTCCGAGGTCGATCCCGCTGCACAGATTCATGCGCCAAGGCCCCCTGCAGATATTTCACTTTGATTTATTGCGCTATCTCTAATAGCACCCGAGATATCACCTCATATATATTGGATTTTTCGCTGACCCTGAGTGTCCGCCCCATGAGACGGTAGTTTTCTCGGCCCCTGGTGGTCCGAGGTCGATCCCGCTGCACAGATTCATGCGCCAGGGCCCCCTGCAGACAATTCACTTTGATTTATTGCGCTATCTCTAATAGCACCCGAGATATCACCAGATATATATTGGATTTTTTAATGACCCAGACAGTCCGACCCCATGAGACGGTGGTTTTCTCGGCCCCTGGTCGTCCGAGGTGGTCCCCGCTGCACAGATTCATGCACCAGGGCCTCCTGCAGACAATCCACTTTGATTTATTGCGCTATCTGTAATAGCACCCGAGATATCACCAGATTTATATTGGATTTTTCCCTGACCCTGAGTGTCCGACCCCATGAGACGGTAGTTTTCTCGGCCCCTGGTGGTCCGAGGTCGTTCCCGCTGCACAGATTCATGCGCCACGGCCTGCTGCAGACAATGCACTTTGATTTATTGCGCTATCTGTAATAGCACCCGAGATATCACCAGATTTATATTGGATTTTTCCCTGACCCTGAGTGTCCGACCCCATGAGACGGTAGTTTTCTCGGCCCCTGGTGGTCCGAGGTCGTTCCCGCTGCACAGATTCATGCGCCACGGCCTCCTGCAGACAATGCACTTTGATTTATTGCGCTATCTGTAATAGCACCCGAGATATCACCAGATTTATATTGGATTTTTCCCTGACCCTGAGTGTCCGACCCCATGAGACGGTAGTTTTCTCGGCCCCTGGTGGTCCGAGGTCGTTCCCGCTGCACAGATTCATGCGCCACGGCCTGCTGCAGACAATGCACTTTGATTTATTGCGCTATCTGTAATAGCACCCGAGATATCACCAGATTTATATTGGATTTTTCCCTGACCCTGAGTGTCCGACCCCATGAGACGGTAGTTTTCTCGGCCCCTGGTGGTCCGAGGTCGTTCCCGCTGCACAGATTCATGCGCCACGGCCTCCTGCAGACAATGCACTTTGATTTATTGCGCTATCTGTAATAGCACCCGAGATATCACCAGATTTATATTGGATTTTTCCCTGACCCTGAGTGTCCGACCCCATGAGACGGTAGTTTTCTCGGCCCCTGGTGGTCCGAGGTCGTTCCCGCTGCACAGATTCATGCGCCAGGGCCTCCTGCAGACAATGCACTTTGATTTATTCCGCTATCTGTAATAGCACCCGAGATATCACCAGATATATATTGGATTTTTCCCTGACCCTGAGTGTCCGGCCCCATGAGACGGTGGTTTTCTCGGCCCCTGGTGGTCCGAGGTCGATCCCGCTGCACAGATTCATGCGCCAGGGCCCCCTGCAGACAATTCACTTTGATTTATTGCGCTATCTCTAATAGCACCCGAGATATCACCAGATATATATTGGATTTTTTAATGACCCAGACAGTCCGACCCCATGAGACGGTGGTTTTCTCGGCCCCTGGTCGTCCGAGGTGGTCCCCGCTGCACAGATTCATGCACCAGGGCCTCCTGCAGACAATCCGCTTTGATTTATTGCGCTATCTGTAATAGCACCCGAGATATCACCAGATTTATATTGGATTTTTCCCTGACCCTGAGTGTCCGACCCCATGAGACGGTAGTTTTCTCGGCCCCTGGTGGCCCGAGGTCGTTCCCGCTGCACAGATGCATGCGCCACGGCCTCCTGCAGACAATGCACTTTGATTTATTGCGCTATCTGTAATAGCACCCGAGATATCACCAGATATATATTGGGTTTTTCCCTGACCCTGAGTGTCCGGCCCCATGAGACGGTGGTTTTCTCGGCCCCTGGTGGTCCGAGGTCGATCCCGCTGCACAGATTCATGCGCCAGGGCCCCCTGCAGATAATTCACTTTGATTTATTGCGGTATCTCTAATAGCACCCATGATATCACCAGATATATATTAGATTTTTCCCTGACCCTGACAGTCCGGCCCCATGAGACGGTGATTTTCTCGGCCCCCGGTGGTCCGAGGTCGATCGCGCTGCACAGATTCATGCGCTAGGGCCTCCTGCAGACAATGCACTTTGATTTATTGCGCTATCTCTAATAGCACCCGAGATATCACCAGATATATATTGGATTTGTCCCTGACCCTGACACACCGACCCCATGAGACGGTGGTTTTCTCGGCCCCTGGTGGTCCGAGGTCGTTCCCGCTGCACAGATTCATGCGCTAGGGCCTCCTGCAGACAATGCACTTTGATTTACAGCGCTATCTGTAATAGCACCCAAGATATCACCAGATTTATATTGGATTTTTCCCTGACCCTGAGTGTCCGACCCCATGAGACGGTAGTTTTCTCGGCCCCTGGTGGCCCGAGGTCGTTCCCGCTGCACAGATGCATGCGCCACGGCCTCCTGCAGACAATGCACTTTGATTTATTGCGCTATCTGTAATAGCACCCGAGATATCACCAGATATATATTGGGTTTTTCCCTGACCCTGAGTGTCCGGCCCCATGAGACGGTGGTTTTCTCGGCCCCTGGTGGTCCGAGGTCGATCCCGCTGCACAGATTCATGCGCCAGGGCCCCCTGCAGATAATTCACTTTGGTTTATTGCGGTATCTCTAATAGCACCCAAGATATCACCAGATATATATTAGATTTTTCCCTGACCCTGACAGTCCGGCCCCATGAGACGGTGATTTTCTCGGCCCCCGGTGGTCCGAGGTCGATCGCGCTGCACAGATTCATGCGCTAGGGCCTCCTGCAGACAATGCACTTTGATTTATTGCGCTATCTCTAATAGCACCCGAGATATCACCAGATATATATTGGATTTGTCCCTGACCCTGACACTCCGACCCCATGAGACGGTGGTTTTCTCGGCCCCTGGTCGTCCGAGGTCGTTCCCCCTGCACAGATTCATGCACCAGGGCCTCCTGCAGACAATGCACTTTGATTTATTGCGCTATCTGTAAGAGCACCCGAGATATCACCAGATATATATTGGATTTTTCCCTGACCCTGGCAGTCCGAGCCCATGAGACGGTGGTTTTCTCGGCCCCTGGTGGTCCGAGGTCGTTCCCGCTGCACAGATTCATGCGCCAGGGCCCCCTGCAGACAATGCACATTGATTTATTGCGCTATCTGTAATAGCACCCGAGATATCACCAGATTTATATTGGATTTCTCCCTGACCCTGAGTGTCCGACCCCATGAGACGGTGGTTTTCTCGGCCCCTGGTGGTCCGAGGTCGTTCCCGCTGCACAGATTCATGCGCCAGGGCCCCCTGCCGACAATGCACATTGATTTATTGCGCTATCTGTAATAGCACCCGAGATATCACCAGATTTATATTGGATTTTTCCCTGACCATGAGTGTCCGACTCCATGAGACGGTGGTTTTCTCGGCCCCTGGTGGTGCGAGGTCGATCCCGCTGCACAGATTCATACGCCAGGGCCTCCTGCAGAGAGTGCACTTTGATTTATTGCGCTATCTGTAATAGCACCCTAGATATCACCAGATTAATATTGGATTTTTCCCTGACCCTGAGTGTCCGAACCCATGAGACGGTGGTTCTCTCGGCCCCTGGTGGTCCGAGGTCGTTCCCGCTGCACAGATTCATGCGCTAGGGCCTCCTGCAGACAATGCACTTTGATTTACAGCGCTATCTGTAATAGCACCCAAGATATCACCAGATTTATATTGGATTTTTCCCTGACCCTGAGTGTCGGACCCCATGAGACGGTAGTTTTCTCGGCCCCTGGTGGTCCGAGGTCGTTCCCGCTGCACAGATTCATGCGCCACGGCCTCCTGCAGACAATCCACTTTGATTTATTGCGCTATTTGTAATAGCACCCGAGATATCACCAGATATATATTGGATTTTTCCCTGACGGTGACAGTCCGGCCCCATGGGACGGTGATTTTCTCGGCCCCCTGTGGTCCGAGGTCGATCCCGCTGCACAGATTCATACGCCAGGGCCTCCTGCAGACAATGCACTTTGGTTTATTGCGCTATCTCTAATAGCACCCGAGATATTACCAGATATATATTGGATTTTTCCCTGACCCTGACAGTCCGACCCCATGAGACGGTGGTTTTCTCGGCAACGGGTGGTCCGAGGTCGTTCCCGCTGCACAGATTCATGCGCCAGGGCCTCCTGCAGACAATGCACTTTGATTTATTGCGCTATCTCTAATAGCACCCGAGATATCACCAGATATATATTGGATTTTTCCCTGACCCTGACAGGCCAGCCCCATGAGACGGTGGTTTTCTCGGCCCCTGGTGGTCCGAGGTCGTTCCCGCTGCACAGATTCATGCACCAGGGCCTCCTGCAGACAATGCACTTTGATTTATTGCGCTAGCTCTAATAGCACCCGAGATATCACCAGATATATATTGGATATTCCCCTGACCCTGAGTGTCCGGCCCCATGAGACGGTGGTTTTCTCGGCCCCTGGTGGTCCGTGGTCGTTCCCGCTGCACAGATTCATGGGCCAGGGCCTCCTGCAGACAATGCACTTTGATTTATTGCGCTATCTCTAATAGCACCCGAGGTATCACCAGATATATATTGGATTTTTCCCTGACCCTGAGTGTCCGGCCCCATGAGACGGTAGTTTTCTCGGCCCCTGGTCGTCCGAGGTCGTTCCCGCTGCACAGATTCATGCGCCAGGGCCTCCTGCAGACAATGCACTCTGATTTAATTCGCTATCTCTAATAGCACCCGAGTTATCACCAGAAATATATTGGATTTTTGCTTGACCCTGACAGTCCGGCCCCATGTGTCGATGGTTTTCTCGGTCCCATTTGGTCCGAGGTCGATCCCGCTGCACAGATTCATGCGCCAAGGCCCCCTGCAGATATTTCACTTTGATTTATTGCGCTATCTCTAATAGCACCCGAGATATCACCTCATATATATTGGATTTTTCGCTGACCCTGAGTGTCCGCCCCATGAGACGGTAGTTTTCTCGGCCCCTGGTGGTCCGAGGTCGATCCCGCTGCACAGATTCATGCGCCAGGGCCCCCTGCAGACAATTCACTTTGATTTATTGCGCTATCTCTAATAGCACCCGAGATATCACCAGATATATATTGGATTTTTTAATGACCCAGACAGTCCGACCCCATGAGACGGTGGTTTTCTCGGCCCCTGGTCGTCCGAGGTGGTCCCCGCTGCACAGATTCATGCGCCAGGGCCTCCTGCAGACAATCCACTTTGATTTATTGCGCTATCTGTAATAGCACCCGAGATATCACCAGATTTATATTGGATTTTTCCCTGACCCTGAGTGTCCGACCCCATGAGACGGTAGTTTTCTCGGCCCCTGGTGGTCCGAGGTCGTTCCCGCTGCACAGATTCATGCGCCACGGCCTGCTGCATACAATGCACTTTGATTTATTGCGCTATCTGTAATAGCACCCGAGATATCACCAGATTTATATTGGATTTTTCCCTGACCCTGAGTGTCCGACCCCATGAGACGGTAGTTTTCTCGGCCCCTGGTGGTCCGAGGTCGTTCCCGCTGCACAGATTCATGCGCCACGGCCTCCTGCAGACAATGCACTTTGATTTATTGCGCTATCTGTAATAGCACCCGAGATATCACCAGATTTATATTGGATTTTTCCCTGACCCTGAGTGTCCGACCCCATGAGACGGTAGTTTTCTCGGCCCCTGGTGGTCCGAGGTCGTTCCCGCTGCACAGATTCATGCGCCAGGGCCTCCTGCAGACAATGCACTTTGATTTATTCCGCTATCTGTAATAGCACCCGAGATATCACCAGATATATATTGGATTTTTCCCTGACCCTGAGTGTCCGGCCCCATGAGACGGTGGTTTTCTCGGCCCCTGGTGGTCCGAGGTCGATCCCGCTGCACAGATTCATGCGCCAGGGCCCCCTGCAGACAATTCACTTTGATTTATTGCGCTATCTCTAATAGCACCCGAGATATCACCAGATATATATTGGATTTTTTAATGACCCAGACAGTCCGACCCCATGAGACGGTGGTTTTCTCGGCCCCTGGTCGTCCGAGGTGGTCCCCGCTGCACAGATTCATGCACCAGGGCCTCCTGCAGACAATCCACTTTGATTTATTGCGCTATCTGTAATAGCACCCGAGATATCACCAGATTTATATTGGATTTTTCCCTGACCCTGAGTGTCCGACCCCATGAGACGGTAGTTTTCTCGGCCCCTGGTGGTCCGAGGTCGTTCCCGCTGCACAGATTCATGCGCCACGGCCTCCTGCAGACAATGCACTTTGATTTATTGCGCTATCTGTAATAGCACCCGAGATATCACCAGATATATATTGGGTTTTTCCCTGACCCTGAGTGTCCGGCCCCATGAGACGGTGGTTTTCTCGGCCCCTGGTGGTCCGAGGTCGATCCCGCTGCACAGATTCATGCGCCAGGGCCCCCTGCAGATAATTCACTTTGATTTATTGCGGTATCTCTAATAGCACCCAAGATATCACCAGATATATATTAGATTTTTCCCTGAACCTGACAGTCCGGCCCCATGAGACGGTGATTTTCTCGGCCCCCGGTGGTCCGAGGTCGATCGCGCTGCACAGATTCATGCGCTAGGGCCTCCTGCAGACAATGCACTTTGATTTATTGCGCTATCTCTAATAGCACCCGAGATATCACCAGATATATATTGGATTTGTCCCTGACCCTGACACTCCGACCCCATGAGACGGTGGTTTACTCGGCCCCTGGTCGTCCGAGGTCGTTCCCCCTGCACAGATTCATGCACCAGGGCCTCCTGCAGACAATGCACTTTGATTTATTGCGCTATCTGTAAGAGCACCCGAGATATCACCAGATATATATTGGATTTTTCCCTGACCCTGGCAGTCCGAGCCCATGAGACGGTGGTTTTCTCGGCCCCTGGTGGTCCGAGGAAGTTCCCGCTGCACAGATTCATGCACTAGGGCCTCCTGCAGACAATGCACTCTGATTTATAGCGCTATCTGCAATAGCACCCGAGATATCACCAGATTTATATTGGATTTCTCCCTGACCCTGAGTGTCCGACCCCATGAGACGGTGGTTTTCTCGGCCCCTGGTGGTCCGAGGTCGTTCCCGCTGCACAGATTCATGCGCCAGGGCCCCCTGCCGACAATGCACATTGATTTATTGCGCTATCTGTAATAGCACCCGAGATATCACCAGATTTATATTGGATTTTTCCCTGACCATGAGTGTCCGACTCCATGAGACGGTGGTTTTCTCGGCCCCTGGTGGTGCGAGGTCGATCCCGCTGCACAGATTCATACGCCAGGGCCTCCTGCAGAGAGTGCACTTTGATTTATTGCGCTATCTGTAATAGCACCCTAGATATCACCAGATTAATATTGGATTTTTCCCTGACCCTGAGTGTCCGAACCCATGAGACGGTGGTTCTCTCGGCCCCTGGTGGTCCGAGGTCGTTCCCGCTGCACAGATTCATGCGCTAGGGCCTCCTGCAGACAATGCACTTTGATTTACAGCGCTATCTGTAATAGCACCCGAGATATCACCAGATTTATATTGGATTTTTCCCTGACCCTGAGTGTCCGACCCCATGAGACGGTAGTTTTCTCGGCCCCTGGTGGTCCGAGGTCGTTCCCGCTGCACACATTCATGCGCCAGGGCCCCCTGCAGACAATGCACATTGATTTATTGCGCTATCTGTAATAGCACCCGAGATATCACCAGATTTATATTGGATTTCTCCCTGACCCTGAGTGTCCGACCCCATGAGACGGTGGTTTTCTCGGCCCCTGGTGGTCCGAGGTCGTTCCCGCTGCACAGATTCATGCGCCAGGGCCCCCTGCCGACAATGCACATTGATTTATTGCGCTATCTGTAATAGCACCCGAGATATCACCAGATTTATATTGGATTTTTCCCTGACCATGAGTGTCCGACTCCATGAGACGGTGGTTTTCTCGGCCCCTGGTGGTGCGAGGTCGATCCCGCTGCACAGATTCATACGCCAGGGCCTCCTGCAGAGAGTGCACTTTGATTTATTGCGCTATCTGTAATAGCACCCTAGATATCACCAGATTAATATTGGATTTTTCCCTGACCCTGAGTGTCCGAACCCATGAGACGGTGGTTCTCTCGGCCCCTGGTGGTCCGAGGTCGTTCCCGCTGCACAGATTCATGCGCTAGGGCCTCCTGCAGACAATGCACTTTGATTTACAGCGCTATCTGTAATAGCACCCAAGATATCACCAGATTTATATTGGATTTTTCCCTGACCCTGAGTGTCGGACCCCATGAGACGGTAGTTTTCTCGGCCCCTGGTGGTCCGAGGTCGTTCCCGCTGCACAGATTCATGCGCCACGGCCTCCTGCAGACAATGCACTTTGATTTATTGCGCTATTTGTAATAGCACCCGAGATATCACCAGATATATATTGGATTTTTCCCTGACGGTGACAGTCCGGCCCCATGGGACGGTGATTTTCTCGGCCCCCTGTGGTCCGAGGTCGATCCCGCTGCACAGATTCATACGCCAGGGCCTCCTGCAGACAATGCACTTTGGTTTATTGCGCTATCTCTAATAGCACCCGAGATATTACCAGATATATATTGGATTTTTCCCTGACCCTGACAGTCCGACCCCATGAGACGGTGGTTTTCTCGGCAACGGGTGGTCCGAGGTCGTTCCCGCTGCACAGATTCATGCGCCAGGGCCCCCTGCAGACAATGCACATTGATTTATTGCGCTATCTGTAATAGCACCCGAGATATCACCAGATGTATATTGGATTTTACCCTGACCCTGAGTGTCCGGCGCTATGAGACTGTGGTTTTCTCGGCCCCTGGTGGTCCGAGGTCGTTCCCGCTGCACAGATTCATGCGCCAGGGCCCCCTGCCGACAATGCACATTGATTTATTGCGCTATCTGTAATAGCACCCGAGATATCACCAGATTTATATTGGATTTTTCCCTGACCATGAGTGTCCGACTCCATGAGACGGTGGTTTTCTCGGCCCCTGGTGGTGCGAGGTCGATCCCGCTGCACAGATTCATACGCCAGGGCCTCCTGCAGAGAGTGCACTTTGATTTATTGCGCTATCTGTAATAGCACCCTAGATATCACCAGATTTATATTGGATTTTTCCCTGACCCTGAGTGTCCGACCCCATGAGACGGTGGTTTTCTCGGCCCCTGGTGGTCCGAGGTCGTTCCCGCTGCACAGATTCATGCGCTAGGGCCTCCTGCAGACAATGCACTTTGATTTACAGCGCTATCTGTAATAGCACCCGAGATATCACCAGATTTATATTGGATTTTTCCCTGACCCTGAGTGTCCGACCCCATGAGACGGTGGTTTTCTCGGCCCCTGGTGGTCCGAGGTTGTTCCCGCTGCACAGATTCATGCGCCAGGGCCTCCTGCAGACAATGCAGTTTGATTTATTGCGTTATCTGTAATAGCATCCGAGATATCACCAGATATATATTGGATTTTTCCTTGACCCTGACAGTCCGGCCCCATGTGTCGATGGTTTTCTCGGTCCCTCGTGGTCCGAGGTTGATCCCGCTGCACAGATTCATGCACCAGGGCCTCCTGCAAACAATGCACTTTGATTTATTGCGTTATCTGTAATAGCACCCGAGATATCACCAGATATATGTTGGATTTTTCCTTGACCCTGACAGTCCGGTCCCATGTGTCGATGGTTTTCTCGGTCCCTCGTGGTCCGAGGTTGATCCCGCTGCACAGATTCATGCGCCAGGGCGCCCTGCAGATAATTCACTTTGATTTATTGCGCTATCTCTAATAGCACCCGAGATATCACCAGATGTATATTGGATTTTTCCCTGACCCTGACAGTCCGGCCCCATGAGACGGTGATTTTCTCGGCCCCTGGTGGTACGAGGTCGATCCCGCTGCACAGATTCATGCGCCAGGGCCCCCTGCCGACAATGCACTTTGGTTTATTGCGCTATCTCTAATAGCACCCGAGATATCACCAGATATACATTGGATTTTTCCCTGGCCCTGAGTGTCCGGCCCAATGAGACGGTAGTTTTCTCGGCCCCTGGTGGTCCGAGGTCGTTCCCACTGCACAGATTCATGCGCTAGGGCCTCCTGCAGACAATGCACTTTGATTTATCGCGCTATCTCTAATAGCACCCGAGATATCACCAGATGTATATTGGATTTTTCCCTGACCCTGACAGTCCGACCCCATGAGACGGTGGTTTTCTCGGCCCCTGGTGGTCCGAGGTCGTTCCCGCTGCACAGATTCATGCGACAGGGCCCCCTGCAGACAATGCACATTGATTTATTGCGCTATCTGTAATAGCACCCGAGATATCACCAGATTTATATTGGATTTCTCCCTGACCCTGAGTGTCCGACCCCATGAGACGGTGGTTTTCTCGGCCCCTGGTTGTCCGAGGTCGTTCCCGCTGCACAGATTCATGCGCCAGAGCCCCCTGCCGACAATGCACATTGATTTATTGCGCTATCTGTAATAGCACCCGAGATATCACCAGATTTATATTGGATTTTTCCCTGACCATGAGTGTCCGACTCCATGAGACGGTGGTTTTCTCGGCCCCTGGTGGTGCGAGGTCGTTCCCGCTGCACAGATTCATACGCCAGGGCCTCCTGAAGAGAGTGCACTTTGATTTATTGCGCTATCTGTAATAGCACCCTAGATATCAGCAGATTTATATTGGATTTTTCCCTGACCCTGAGTGTCCGACCCCATGAGACGGTGGTTTTCTCGGCCCCTGGTGGTCCGAGGAAGTTCCCGCTGCACAGATTCATGCGCTAGGGCCTCCTGCAGACAATGCACTCTGATTTATAGCGCTATCTGTAATAGCACCCGAGATATCACCAGATTTATATTGGATTTCTCCCTGACCCTGAGTGTCCGACCCCATGAGACGGTGGTTTTCTCGGCCCCTGGTGGTCCGAGGTCGTTCCCGCTGCACAGATTCATGCGCCAGGGCCCCCTGCCGACAATGCACATTGATTTATTGCGCTATCTGTAATAGCACCCGAGATATCACCAGATTTATATTGGATTTTTCCCTGACCATGAGTGTCCGACTCCATGAGACGGTGGTTTTCTCGGCCCCTGGTGGTGCGAGGTCGATCCCGCTGCACAGATTCATACGCCAGGGCCTCCTGCAGAGAGTGCACTTTGATTTATTGCGCTATCTGTAATAGCACCCTAGATATCACCAGATTAATATTGGATTTTTCCCTGACCCTGAGTGTCCGAACCCATGAGACGGTGGTTCTCTCGGCCCCTGGTGGTCCGAGGTCGTTCCCGCTGCACAGATTCATGCGCTAGGGCCTCCTGCAGACAATGCACTTTGATTTACAGCGCTATCTGTAATAGCACCCGAGATATCACCAGATTTATATTGGGTTTTTCCCTGACCCTGAGTGTCCGACCCCATGAGACGGTAGTTTTCTCGGCCCCTGGTGGTCCGAGGTTGTTCCCGCTGCACAGATTCATGCGCCAGGGCCTCCTGCAGACAATGCAGTTTGATTTATTGCGTTATCTGTAATAGCATCCGAGATATCACCAGATATATATTGGATTTTTCCTTGACCCTGACAGTCCGGCCCCATGTGTCGATGGTTTTCTCGGTCCCTCGTGGTCCGAGGTTGATCCCGCTGCACAGATTCATGCACCAGGGCCTCCTGCAAACAATGCACTTTGATTTATTGCGTTATCTGTAATAGCACCCGAGATATCACCAGATATATGTTGGATTTTTCCTTGACCCTGACAGTCCGGTCCCATGTGTCGATGGTTTTCTCGGTCCCTCGTGGTCCGAGGTTGATCCCGCTGCACAGATTCATGCGCCAGGGCGCCCTGCAGATAATTCACTTTGATTTATTGCGCTATCTCTAATAGCACCCGAGATATCACCAGATGTATATTGGATTTTTCCCTGACCCTGACAGTCCGGCCCCATGAGACGGTGATTTTCTCGGCCCCTGGTGGTACGAGGTCGATCCCGCTGCACAGATTCATGCGCCAGGGCCCCCTGCCGACAATGCACTTTGGTTTATTGCGCTATCTCTAATAGCACCCGAGATATCACCAGATATACATTGGATTTTTCCCTGGCCCTGAGTGTCCGGCCCAATGAGACGGTAGTTTTCTCGGCCCCTGGTGGTCCGAGGTCGTTCCCACTGCACAGATTCATGCGCTAGGGCCTCCTGCAGACAATGCACTTTGATTTATCGCGCTATCTCTAATAGCACCCGAGATATCACCAGATGTATATTGGATTTTTCCCTGACCCTGACAGTCCGACCCCATGAGACGGTGGTTTTCTCGGCCCCTGGTGGTCCGAGGTCGTTCCCGCTGCACAGATTCATGCGACAGGGCCCCCTGCAGACAATGCACATTGATTTATTGCGCTATCTGTAATAGCACCCGAGATATCACCAGATTTATATTGGATTTCTCCCTGACCCTGAGTGTCCGACCCCATGAGACGGTGGTTTTCTCGGCCCCTGGTTGTCCGAGGTCGTTCCCGCTGCACAGATTCATGCGCCAGAGCCCCCTGCCGACAATGCACATTGATTTATTGCGCTATCTGTAATAGCACCCGAGATATCACCAGATTTATATTGGATTTTTCCCTGACCATGAGTGTCCGACTCCATGAGACGGTGGTTTTCTCGGCCCCTGGTGGTGCGAGGTCGTTCCCGCTGCACAGATTCATACGCCAGGGCCTCCTGAAGAGAGTGCACTTTGATTTATTGCGCTATCTGTAATAGCACCCTAGATATCAGCAGATTTATATTGGATTTTTCCCTGACCCTGAGTGTCCGACCCCATGAGACGGTGGTTTTCTCGGCCCCTGGTGGTCCGAGGAAGTTCCCGCTGCACAGATTCATGCGCTAGGGCCTCCTGCAGACAATGCACTCTGATTTATAGCGCTATCTGTAATAGCACCCGAGATATCACCAGATTTATATTGGATTTCTCCCTGACCCTGAGTGTCCGACCCCATGAGACGGTGGTTTTCTCGGCCCCTGGTGGTCCGAGGTCGTTCCCGCTGCACAGATTCATGCGCCAGGGCCCCCTGCCGACAATGCACATTGATTTATTGCGCTATCTGTAATAGCACCCGAGATATCACCAGATTTATATTGGATTTTTCCCTGACCATGAGTGTCCGACTCCATGAGACGGTGGTTTTCTCGGCCCCTGGTGGTGCGAGGTCGATCCCGCTGCACAGATTCATACGCCAGGGCCTCCTGCAGAGAGTGCACTTTGATTTATTGCGCTATCTGTAATAGCACCCTAGATATCACCAGATTAATATTGGATTTTTCCCTGACCCTGAGTGTCCGAACCCATGAGACGGTGGTTCTCTCGGCCCCTGGTGGTCCGAGGTCGTTCCCGCTGCACAGATTCATGCGCTAGGGCCTCCTGCAGACAATGCACTTTGATTTACAGCGCTATCTGTAATAGCACCCGAGATATCACCAGATTTATATTGGGTTTTTCCCTGACCCTGAGTGTCCGACCCCATGAGACGGTAGTTTTCTCGGCCCCTGGTGGTCCGAGGTCGTTCCCGCTGCACAGATTCATGCGCCACGGCCTCCTGCAGACAATGCACTTTGATTTATTGCGCTATTTGTAATAGCACCCGAGATATCACCAGATATATATTGGATTTTTCCCTGTCCCTGAGTGTCCAGCCCCATGAGATGGTGATTTTCTCGGCCCCCTGTGGTCCGAGGTCGATCCCGCTGCACAGATTCATACGCCAGGGCCTCCTGCAGACAATGCACTTTGGTTTATTGCGCTATCTCAAATAGCACCCGAGATATTACCAGATATATATTGGATTTTTCCCTGACCCTGACAGTCCGACCCCATGAGACGGTGGTTTTCTCGGCCCCGGGTGGTCCGAGGTCGTTCCCGCTGCACAGATTCATGCGCCAGGGCCCCCTGCAGACAATGCACATTGATTTATTGCGCTATCTGTAATAGCACCCGAGATATCACCAGATTTATATTGGATTTCTCCCTGACCCTGAGTGTCCGACCCCATGAGACGGTGGTTTTCTCGGCCCCTGGTGGTCCGAGGTCGTTCCCGCTGCACAGATTCATGCGCCAGGGGCCCCTGCCGACAATGCACATTGATTTATTGCGCTATCTGTAATAGCACCCGAGATATCACCAGATTTATATTGGATTTTTCCCTGACCATGAGTGTCCGACCCCATGAGACGGTGATTTTCTCGGCCCCCGGTGGTCCGAGGTCGTTCCCGCTGCACAGATTCATGCGCCAGGGCCTCCTGCAGACAATGCACTTTGGTTTATTGCGCTATCTCTAATAGCACCCGAGATAGCGACAGATATATATATAGGATTTTTCCCTGACCCTGAGTGTGCGACCCCATGAGACGGTAGTTTTCTCGGCCCCTGGTGGTCCGAGGTTGTTCCCGCTGCACAGACTCATGCGCCACGGCCTCCTGCAGACAATGCACTTTGATTTATTGCGCTATCTGTAATAGAACCCGAGATATCACCAGATATATATTGGATTTTTTAATGACCCTGACAGTCCGACCCCATGAGACGGTGGTTTTCTCGGCCACTGGTCGTCCGAGGTCGTCCCCGCTGCACAGATTCATGCACCAGGGCCTCCTGCAGACAATTCACTTTGATTTATTGCGCTATCTGTAATAGCACCCGAGATATCACCAGATATATATTGGATTTTTCCCAGACCCTGACAGTCCGGCCCCATGAGACGGTGATTTTCTCGGCCCTCGGTGGTCCCAGGTCGATCGCGCTGCACAGATACATGCGCCAGGGCCCCCTGCAGATAATTCACTTTGATTTATTGCGCTATGTCTAATAGCACCCGAGATATCACCAGATATATATTGGATTTTTCCCTGACCCTGACAGTCCGACCCCATGAGACGGTGGTTTTCTCGGCCCCTGGTCTTCCGAGGTCGTTCCCGCTGCACAGATTCATGCACCAGGGCCTCCTGCAGACAATGCACTTTGATTTATTGCGCTATCTGTAATAGCACCCGAGATATCACCAGATATATATTGGATTTTTCCCTTACCCTGAGTGTCCGACCCCATGAGACGGTAGTTTTCTCGGCCCCTGGTGGGCCGAGGTCGTTCCTGCGGCACAGATTCATGCGCCAGGGCTCCCTGCAGATAATTCACTTTGATTTATTGCGCTATCTCTAATAGCACCCGAGATATCAGCTGATATATATTGGATTTTTCCCTGACCCTGACAGTCCGGCCCCATGAGACGGTGATTTTCTCGGCCCCCGGTGGTCCGAGGTCGATCGCGTTGCACAGATTCATGCGCTAGGGCCTCGTGCAGACAATGCACTTTGATTTATTGCGCTATTTCTAATAGCACCCGAGATATCACCAGATATATAATGGATTTTTCCCTGACCCTGAGTGTCCGGCCCCATGAGACGGTGATTTTCTCGGCCCCCGGTGGTCCGAGGTCGTTCCCGCTGCACAGATTCATGCGATAGGGCCTCCTGCAGACAATGCACTTTGATTTATTGCGCTATCTCTAATAGCACCCGAGATATCACCAGATATATATTGGATTTTTCCCTGACCCTGAGTGTCCGGCCCCATGAGACGGTGGTTTTCTCGGCCCCTGGTGGTCCGAGGTCGATCCCGCTGCACAGATTCATGCGCCAGGGCCCCCTGCAGACAATTCACTTTGATTTATTGCGCTATCTCTAATAGCACCCGAGATATCACCAGATATATATTGGATTTTTTAATGACCCAGACAGTCCGACCCCATGAGACGGTGGTTTTCTCGGCCCCTGGTCGTCCGAGGTGGTGCCCGCTGCACAGATTCATGCACCGGGGCCTCCTGCAGACAATCCACTTTGATTTATTGCGCTATCTGTAATAGCACCCGAGATATCACCAGATTTATATTGGATTTTTCCCTGACCCTGAGTGTCCGGCCCAATGAGACGGTAGTTTTCTCGGCCCCTGGTGGTCCGAGGTCGCTCCCACTGCACAGATTCATGCGCTAGGGCCTGCTGCAGACAATGCACTTTGAATTATTGCGCTATCTCTAATAGCACCCGAGATATCACCAGATATATATTGGATTTTTCCCTGACCGTGACAGTCCGGCCCCATGGGACGGCGATTTTCTCGGCCCCTTGTGGGCCGAGGTCGTTCCCGCTGCACAGATTCATGCGCTAGGGCCTCCTGCAGACAATGCACTTTGATTTATTGCGCTATCTCTAATAGCACCCGAGATATCACCAGATATATATTGGATTTGTCCCTAACCCTGACACTCCGACCCCATGAGACGGTGGTTTTCTCGGCCCCTGGTCGTCCGAGGTCGTTCCCCCTGCACAGATTCATGCACCAGGGCCTCCTGCAGACAATGCACTTTGATTTATTGCGCTATCTGTAATAGCACCCGAGATATCACCAGATATATATTGGATTTTTCCCTGACCCTGACAGTCCGGCCCCATGAGACGGAGATTTTCTCGGCCCCTGGTGGTACGAGGTCTATCCCGCTGCACAGATTCATGCGCCAGGGCCTCCTGCAGACAATGCACATTGATTTATTGCACTATCTGTAATAGCACCCGAGATATCACCAGATTTATATTGGATTTCTCCCTGACCCTGAGTGTCCGACCCCATGAGACGGTGGTTTTCTCGGCCCCTGGTGGTCCGAGGTCGTTCCTGCTGCACAGATTCATGCGCCAGGGCTCCCTGCCGACAATGCACATTGATTTATTGCGCTATCTGTAATAGCACCCGAGATATCCCCAGATTTATATTGTATTTTTCCCTGACCATGAGTGTCCGACTCCATGAGACGGTGGTTTTCTCGGTCCCTGGTGGTGCGAGGTCGATCCCGCTGCACAGATTCATACGCCAGGGCCTCCTGCAGAGAGTGCACTTTGATTTATTGCGCTATCTGTAATAGCACCCTAGATATCACCAGATTTATATTGGATTTTTCCCTGACCCTGAGTGTCCGTCCCCATGAGACGGTGGTTTTCTCGGCCCCTGGTGGTCCGAGGTCGTTCCCGCTGCACAGATTCATGCGCAGGGGCCTCCTGCAGACAATGCACTTTGATTTATAGCGCTATCTGTAATAGCACCCGAGATATCACCAGATTTATATTGGATTTTTCCCTGACCGTGACAGTCCGGCCCCATGGGACGGTGATTTTCTCGGGCCCCTGTGGTCCGAGGTTGTTCCCGCTGCACAGATTCATGCGCCAGGGCCTCCTGCAGACAATGCACTTTGATTTATTTCGCTATCTCTAATAGCTCCCGAGATATCAAAAGATATATATTGGATTTTTTGCTTGACCCTGACAGTCCGGCCCCATGTGTCGATGGTTTTCTCGGTCCCTCGTGGTCCGAGGTCCATCCCGCTGCACAGATTCATGCGCCAGGGCCCCCAGCAGATAATTCAGTTTGATTTATTGCGCTTTCTCTAATAGCACCCGAGATATCACCAGATATATATTGGATTTTTCCCTGACCCTGAGTGTCAGACCCCATGAGACGGTAGTTTTCTCGGCCCCTGGTGGTCCGAGGTCGTTCCCGCTGCACAGATTCATGCGCCAGGGCCTCCTGCAGACAATGCACTTTGATTTATTGCGCTATCTGTAATAGAACCCGAGATATCACCAGATATATATTGGATTTTTTAATGACCCTGACAGTCCGACCCCATGAGACGGTGGTTTTCTCGGCCACTGGTCGTCCGAGGTCGTCCCCGCTGCACAGATTCATGCACCAGGGCCTCCTGCAGACAATTCACTTTGATTTATTGCGCTATCTGTAATAGCACCCGAGATATCACCAGATTTATATTGGATTTTTCCCTGACCCTGAGTGTCCGACCCCATGAGACGGTAGTTTTCTTGGCCCCTGGTGGTCCGAGGTCGTTCCCGCTGCACAGATTCATGCGCCACGGCCTCCTGCAGACAATGCACTTTGATTTATTGCGCTATCTGTAATAGCACCCGAGATATCACCAGATATATATTGGATTTTTCCCTGACCCTGAGTGTCCAGCCCCATGAGACGGTGGTTTTCTCGGCCCCTGGTGGTCCGAGGTCGATCCCGCCGCACAGATTCATGCGCCAGGGCCTCCTGCAGACAATTCACTTTGATTTATTGCGCTATCTGTAATAGCACCCGAGATATCACCAGATTTATATTGGATTTTTCCCTGACCCTGAGTGTCCGACCCCATGAGACGGTAGTTTTCTCGGCCCCTGGTGGTCCGAGGTCGTTCCCGCTGCACAGATTCATGCGCCACGGCCTCCTGCAGACAATGCACTTTGATTTATTGCGCTATCTGTAATAGCACCCGAGATATCACCAGATATATATTGGATTTTTCCCTGACCCTGAGTGTCCAGCCCCATGAGACGGTGGTTTTCTCGGCCCCTGGTGGTGCGAGGTCGATCCCGCTGCACAGATTCATGCGCCAGGGCCCCCTGCAGATAATTCACTTTGATTTATTGCGCTATCTCTAATAGCACCCAAGATATCACCAGATATATATTGGATTTTTCCCTGACCCTGACAGTCCGGCCCCATGAGACGGTGATTTTCTCGGCCCCCGGTGGTCCAAGGTCGATCGCGCTGCACAGATTCATGCGCCAGGGCCCCCTGCAGATAATTCACTTTGATTTATTGCGCTATCTCTAATAGCACCCGAGATATCACCAGATATATATTGGATTTTTCCCTGACCCTGACAGTCCGACCCCATGAGACGGTGGTTTTCTCGGCCCCTGGTCGTCCGAGGTTGTTCCCGCTGCACAGATTCATGCGCCACGGCCTCCTGCAGACAATGCACTTTGATTTATTGCGCTATCTGTAATAGCAGCCGAGATATCACCAGATATATATTGGATTTTTCCCTGACCCTGAGTGTCCGGCCCCATGAGACGGTGGTTTTCTCGGCCCCTGGTGGTCCGAGGTCGATCCCGCTGCACAGATTCATGCGCCAGGGCCTCCTGCAGACAATTCACTTTGATTTATTGCGCTATCTGTAATAGCACCCGAGATATCACCAGATATATATTGGATTTTTCCCAGACCCTGACAGTCCGACCCCATGAGACGGTGATTTTCTCGGCCCCCGGTGGTCCGAGGTCGTTCCCGCTGCACAGATTCATGCGCCAGGGCCTCCTGCAGACAATGCACTTTGGTTTATTGCGCTATCTCTAATAGCACCCGAGATAGCGACAGATATATATAGGATTTTCCCCTGACCCTGAGTGTCCGGTCCCGTGAGACGGTGGTTTTCTCGGCCCCTGGTTGTCCGACGTCGTTCCCGCTGCTGAGATTCATGCGCCAGGGCCTCCTATAGACAATTCACTTTGGTTTATTGCCATATCTCTAATAGCACCCGAGATATCACCAGATATATATTGGATTTTTCCCTGACCCTGACATTCCGGCCCCATGTGTCGGTGGTTTTCTCGGCCCCTGGTGGTCCGAGGTCGATCCCGCTGCACAGATTCATGCGCCAGGGCCCCCTGCAGATAATTCACTTCGATTTATTGCGCTATCTCTAATAGCACCCGAGATATCACCAGATATATATTGGATTTTCCCCTGACCCTGAGTGTCCGGCCCCATGAGACTGCGGTTTTCTCGGCCCATGGTGGTCCGAGGTCGTTCCCGCTGCTCAGATTCATGCGCCAGGGCCTCCTACAGACAATGCACTTTGATTCATTGCGCTATCGGTAATAGCACCCGAGATATCACCAGATATATATTGGATTTTTACATGACCCTGAGTGTCCGGCCCCATGAGACAGTGATTTTCTCGGCCCTTGGTGGTGCGAGGTCGATCCCGCTGCACAGATTCATGCGCCAGGGCCTCCTACAGACAATGCAATTTGATTTATTGCGCTCTCTGTAAGAGCACCCGAGATATCACCAGATATATATTGAATTTTTCCCCGACCCTGAGTGTCCGGCCCCATGTGTCGGTGGTTTTCTCGGCCCCTGGTGGTCCGAGATCGTTCCCGCTGGCCAGATTCATGCGCCAGGGCCTCCTACAGACAATGCACTTTGATTCATTGCGCTATCTGTAATAGCACCCGAGATATCACAAGATATATACTGGATTTTTCCCTGACCCTGACTGTCCGGCCCCATGAGACGGTGGTTGTCTCGGCCCCTGGTGGTCCGAGGTCGTTCCCGCTGCACAGATTCATGCGCCAGGGCCTCCTGCAGATAATTCACTTTGGTTTATTGCGCTATCTGTAATAGCACCCGAGATATCAGCAGATATATATTGGATTTTCCCCTGACCCTGAGTGTCCGGCCCCATGAGACTGTGGTTTTCTCGGCCCCTGGCGGTCCGAGGTCGTTCCCGCTGCACAGATTCATGCGCCAGGGCCTCCTACAGACAATGCACTTTGATTTATTGGGCTATCTCTAATAGCACCCGAGATATCACCAGATATATATTGGATTTTTCCCTGACCCTGAGTGTCCGGCCCCATGAGACGGTGGTTGTCTCGGCCCCTGGTGGTCGGAGGTCGTTCCCGATGCACAGATGCATGCGCCTGGGCCTCCTACAGATAATTCACTTTGGTTTATTGTGCTATCTCTAATAGCACCCGAGATATCACCAGATATGTATTGGATTTTTCCCTGACCCTGAGTGTCCGGCCCCATGAGACTGTGGTTTTCTCGGCACCTGGTGGTCCGAGGTCGTTCCCGCCGGCCAGATTCATGCGCCAGGGTCTCCTACAGACCATGCACTTTGATTTATTGCGCTATCTGTAATAGCACCCGAGATATCACCAGATATATATTGGATTTTTTCATGACCCTGAGTGTCCGGCCCCATGAGACGGTGGTTTTCTCGGCCCCTGGTGGTCCGAGGTCGTTCCCGCTTGCCAGATTCATGCGCCAGGGACTCCTACAGACAATGCACTTTGGTTTATTGCGCTATCTCTAATAGCACCCGAGATAGCGACAGATATATATAGGATTTTCCCCTGACCCTGAGTGTCCGGCCCCGTGAGACGGTGGTTTTCTCGGCCCCTGGTTGTCCGACGTCGTTCCCGCTGCTGAGATTCATGCGCCAGGGCCTCCTATAGACAATTCACTTTGGTTTATTGCCATATCTCTAATAGCACCCGAGATATCACCAGATATATATTGGATTTTTCCCTGACCCTGACATTCCGGCCCCATGTGTCGGTGGTTTTCTCGGCCCCTGGTGGTCCGAGGTCGATCCCGCTGCACAGATTCATGCGCCAGGGCCCCCTGCAGATAATTCACTTCGATTTATTGCGCTATCTCTAATAGCACCCGAGATATCACCAGATATATATTGGATTTTCCCCTGACCCTGAGTGTCCGGCCCCATGAGACTGCGGTTTTCTCGGCCCATGGTGGTCCGAGGTCGTTCCCGCTGCTCAGATTCATGCGCCAGGGCCTCCTACAGACAATGCACTTTGATTCATTG
This sequence comes from Nomia melanderi, assembly GCF_051020985.1. Lineage (NCBI taxonomy): Eukaryota > Metazoa > Arthropoda > Insecta > Hymenoptera > Halictidae > Nomia > Nomia melanderi. Next base: position 185,946 of record NW_027475150.1, on the reverse strand, counting down.
CGCTATCGGTAATAGCACCCGAGATATCACCAGATATATATTGGATTTTTACATGACCCTGAGTGTCCGGCCCCATGAGACGGTGGTTTTCTCGGCCCCTGGTGGTCCGAGGTCGTTCCCGCTGCACAGATTCATGCCCCAGGTCCTCCTGCAGATAATTCACTTTGGTTTATTGCCATATCTCTAATAGCACCCGAGATATCACCAGATATATATTGGATTTTTCCCTGACCCTGACATTCCGGCCCCATGTGTCGGTGGTTTTCTCGGCCCCTGGTTGTCGGAGGTCGATCGCGCTGCACAGATTCATGCGCCAGGGCCCCCTGCAGATAATTCACTTCGACTTATTGCGCTATCTCTAATAGCACCGGAGATATGACCAGATATATATTGGATTTTTCCCTGATCCTAACAGTCCGGCCCCATGAGACAGTGATTTTCTCGGCCCTTGGTGGTGCGAGGTCGATCCCGCTGCACAGATTCATGCGCCAGGGCCTCCTACAGACAATGCACTTTGATTTATTGCGCTCTCTGTAAGAGCACCCGAGATATCACCAGATATATATTGGATTTTTCCCTGTCCCTGAGTGTCCGGGCCCATGTGACTGTGGTTTTCTCGGCCGCTGGTGGTCCGAGGTCGTTCCCGCTGCCCAGATTCATGCATCAGGGCCTCCTACAGACAATACAATTTGATGTATTGCGCTATCTGTAATAGCACCCGAGATATCACCAGATATATATTGGGTTTTTTCCTGACCCTGAGTGTCCGGCCCCGTGAGACTGCTGTTTTCTCGGCCCCTGGTGGTCCGAGGTCGTTCCCGCTGCACAGATTCATGCGCCAGGGCCTCCTACAGACAATGGACTTTGGTTTATTGCGCTATCTGTAATAGCACCCGAGATATCACCAGATATATATTGGGTTTTTTCATGACCCTGAGTGTCCGGCCCCATGAGACGGTGGTTTTCTCGGCCCCTGGTGGTCCGAGGTCGTTCCCGCTTGCCAGATTCATGCGCCAGGGCCTCCTACAGACAATGCACTTTGGTTTATTGCGCTATCTCTAATAGCACCCGAGATAGCGACAGATATATATAGGATTTTCCCCTGACCCTGAGTGTCCGGCCCCGTGAGACGGTGGTTTTCTCGGCCCCTGGTTGTCCGACGTCGTTCCCGCTGCTGGGATTCATGCGCCAGGGCCTCCTATAGACAATTCACTTTGGTTTATTGCCATATCTCTAATAGCACCCGAGATATCACCAGATATATATTGGATTTTTCCCTGACCCTGACATTCCGGCCCCATGTGTCGGTGGTTTTCTCGGCCCCTGGTGGTCCGAGGTCGATCCCGCTGCACAGATTCATGCGCCAGGGCCCCCTGCAGATAATTCACTTCGATTTATTGCGCTATCTCTAATAGCACCCGAGATATCACCAGATATATATTGGATTTTCCCCTGACCCTGAGTGTCCGGCCCCATGAGACTGCGGTTTTCTCGGCCCATGGTGGTCCGAGATCGTTCCCGCTGCTCAGATTCATGCGCCAGGGCCTCCTACAGACAATGCACTTTGATTCATTGCGCTATCGGTAATAGCACCCGAGATATCACCAGATATATATTGGATTTTTACATGACCCTGAGTGTCCGGCCCCATGAGACGGTGGTTTTCTCGGCCCCTGGTGGTCCGAGGTCGTTCCCGCTGCACACATTCATGCCCCAGGTCCTCCTGCAGATAATTCACTTTGGTTTATTGCCATATCTCTAATAGCACCCGAGATATCACCAGATATATATTGGATTTTTCCCTGACCCTGACATTCCGGCCCCATGTGTCGGTGGTTTTCTCGGCCCCTGGTTGTCGGAGGTCGATCGCGCTGCACAGATTCATGCGCCAGGGCCCCCTGCAGATAATTCACTTCGATTTATTGCGCTATCTCTAATAGCACCGGAGATATGACCAGATATATATTGGATTTTTCCCTGATCCTAACAGTCCGGCCCCATGAGACAGTGATTTTCTCGGCCCTTGGTGGTGCGAGGTCGATCCCGCTGCACAGATTCATGCGCCAGGGCCTCCTACAGACAATGCACTTTGATTTATTGCGCTCTCTGTAAGAGCACCCGAGATATCACCAGATATATATTGGATTTTTCCCTGTCCCTGAGTGTCCGGGCCCATGTGACTGTGGTTTTCTCGGCCGCTGGTGGTCCGAGGTCGTTCCCGCTGCCCAGATTCATGCGTCAGGGCCTCCTACAGACAATACAATTTGATTTATTGCGCTATCTGTAATAGCACCCGAGATATCACCAGATATATATTGGGTTTTTTCCTGACCCTGAGTGTCCGGCCCCGTGAGACTGCTGTTTTCTCGGCCCCTGGTGGTCCGAGGTCGTTCCCGCTGCACAGATTCATGCGCCAGGGCCTCCTACAGACAATGGACTTTGGTTTATTGCGCTATCTGTAATAGCACCCGAGATATCACCAGATATATATTGGGTTTTTTCCTGACCCTGAGTGTCCGGCCCCATGAGACGGAGGTTGTCTCGGCCCCTGGTGGTCGGAGGTCGTTCCCGCTGCACAGATTCATGCCCCAGGGCCTCCTACAGACAATGCACTTTGATTTATTGCGCTATCTCTAATAGCACCCGAGATAGCGACAGATATATATAGGATTTTCCCCTGACCCTGAGTGTCCGGCCCCGTGAGACGGTGGTTTTCTCGGCCCCTGGTGGTCCGAGGTCGTTCCCGCTGCCCAGATTCATGCGCCAGGGCCTCCTACAGACATCGCACTTTGATTTATTGCGCTATCTGTAATAGCACCCGAGAAAGCTCAATATATATGCTGGATTTTTACATGACTTTGGGTGACGGATACCGAAAATCTGTAATTTTCTCGGCCCCTGGTGGTCCGATGTCGTTCCCCCTGGCCAGATTCATGCGCCAGGGCCTCCTACAGACAATGCACTTTGATGTATTGCGCTATCTGTAATAGCACCCGAGATATCACCAGATATATATTGAATTTTCCCCCGACCCTGAGTGTCCGGACCCATGAGACTGAGGTTTTCTCGGCCCCTGGTTGTCCGATGACGTTCCCGCTGCCCAGATTCATGCGCCAGGGCCTCCTACAGACAATGCACTTTGATTTGTTGCGCTATCTGTAATAGCACCATAGATATCACCAGATATATATTGGATTTTTCCCTGACCCTTAGTGTCCGGCCCCATGAGACGGTGGTTTTCTCGGCCCCTGGCGGTGCGAGGTCGTTCCCGCTGCACAGATTCATGCGCCAGGGCCTCCTACAGACAATGCACTTTGATTTGTTGCGCTATCTGTAATAGCACCCGAGATATCACCTGATATATATTGGATTTTTCCATGACCCTGAGTGTCCGGCCCCATGAGACGGTGGTTTCCTCGGCCCCTGGTGGTGCGAGGTCGTTCCCGCTGCACAGATTCATGCGCCAGGGCCTCCTACAGACAATGCACTTTGATTTATTGCGCTACCTGTAATAGCACCCAAGATATCACCAGATATGTATTGGATTTTTCCCTGACCCTGAGTGCCCGGCCCCATGAGACTGTGGTTTTCTCGGCCCCTGGTGGTCCGAGGTCGTTCCCGCCGGCCAGATTCATGCGCCAGGGTCTCCTACAGATCATGCACTTTGATTTATTGCGCTATCTGTAATAGCACCCGAGATATCACCAGATATATATTGGATTTTTTCCTGACCCTGAGTGTCCGGCCCCATGAGACGGTGGTTTTCTCGGCCCCTGGTGGTCCGAGGTCGTTCCCGCTTGCCAGATTCATGCGCCAGGGCCTCCTACAGACAATGCACTTTGGTTTATTGCGCTATCTCTAATAGCACCCGAGATATCACCAGATATATATTGGATTTCCCCTGACTCTGAGTGTCCGGCCCCATGTGACTGTGGTTTTCTCGGCCCCTGGTGGTCCGAGGTCGTTCCCGGCGGCCAGATTCATGCGCCAGGGTCTCCTACAGACCATGCACTTTGATTTATTGCGCTATCTGTAATAGCACCCGAGATATCACCAGATATATATTGGGTTTTTTCCTGACCCTGAGTGTCCGGCCCCATGAGACGGTGGTTGTCTCGGCCCCTGGCGGTCCGAGGTCGTTCCCGGCGGCCAGATTCATGCGCCAGGGTCTCCTACAGACCATGCACTTTGATTTATTGCGCTATCTCTAATATCACCCGAGATATCACCAGATATATATTGGATTTTTCCCCGACCCTGAGTGTCCGGCCGCATGAGACTGTGGTTTTCTCGGCCCCTGGTGGTCCGAGGTCGTTCCTGCTGCACAGATTCATGCGCCAGGGCCTCCTGCAGATAATTCACTTTGGTTTATTGCGCTATCTGTAATAGCACCCGAGATATCACCAGATATATATTGGATTTTTCCCTGACCCTGACAGTCCGGCCCCATGAGACGGTGGTTTTCTCGGCCCCTGGTGGTCCGAGGTCGTTCCTGCTGCACAGATTCATGCGCCAGGGCCTCCTGCAGATAATTCACATTGGTTTATTGCGCTATCTCTATTAGCACCCGAGATATCACCAGATATATATTGAATTTTCCCCTGACCCTGAGTGTCCGGCCCCGTGAGACTGCTGTTTTCTCGGCCCCTGGTGGTCCGAGGTCGTTCCCGCTGCACAGATTCATGCGCCAGGGCCTCCTACAGACAATGCAATTTGGTTTATTTCGCTATCTGTAATAGCACCCGAGATATCACCAGATATATATTGAATTTTTCCCTGACCCTGAGTGTCCGGCCCCATGAGACGGTGGTTTTCACGGCCCCTGGTGGTCCGAGGTCTTTCCCGCTGCACAGATGCATGCGCCAGGGCCTCCTTCAGATAATTCACTTTGGTTTATTGCGCTGTCTGTAATAGCACCCGAGATATCACCAGATATATATTGGATTTTCCCCTGACGCTGAGTGTCCGGCCCCATGTGACTGTGGTTTTCTCGGCCCCTGGTGGTCCGAGGTCGTTCCTGCTGGCCAGATTCATGCGCCAGGGCCCCCTACAGACAATGCACTTTGATTTATTTCGCTATCTCTAATAGCACCCGAGATAGCGCCAGATATATATAGGATTTTCCCCTGAACCTGCGTGTCCGGCCCCGTGAGACGGTGGTTTTCTCGGCCCCTGGTGGTCCGAGGTCATTCCCGCTGCCCAGATTCATGCGCCAGGGCCTCCTACAGACAATGCACTTTGATTTATTGCGCTATCTGTAATAGCACCCGAGAAAGCTCCGTATATATGCTGGATTTTGACATGACTTTGGGTGACGGATACCGAAAATCTGTAATTTTCTCGGCCCCTGGTGGTCCGATGTCGTTCCCCCTGGCCAGATTCATGCGCCAGGGCCTCCTACAGACAATGCACTTTGATGTATTGCGCTATCTGTAATCGCACCCGAGATATCACCAGATATATATTGGATTTTCCCCTGACCATGAGTGTCCGGCCCCATGAGACTGTGGTTTTCTCGGCCCCTGGTGGTCCGAGGTCGTTCCCGCTGGCCAGATACATGCGCCAGGGCCTCCTACAGACAATGCACTTAGATTTATTGCGCTATCTCTAATAGCACCCGAGATATCGCAAGATATATATTGGATTTTCCCCTGATCCTGAGTGTCCGGCCCCGTGAGACGGTGGTTTTCTCGGCCCCTGGTGGTCCGAGGTCGTTCCCGCTGGCCAGATTCATGCGCCAGGGTCTCCTACAGACAATGCACTTTGATTTATTGCGCTATCTGTAATAGCACCCGAGATATCACCAGATATATATTGAATTTTCCCCTGACCCTGAGTGTCCGGCCCCATGAGACTGTGGTTTTCTCGGCCCCTGGTTGTCTGATGACGTTCCCGCTGCCCAGATTCATGCGCCAGGGCCTCCTACAGACAATGCACTTTGATTTGTTGCGCTATCTGTAATAGCACCATAGATATCACCAGATATATATTGGATTTTTCCCTGACCCTTAGTGTCCGGCACCATGAGACGGTGGTTTTCTCGGCCCCTGGCGGTCCGAGGTCGTTCCCGCTGCACAGATTCATGCGCCAGGGCCTCCTACAGACAATGCACTTTGATTTATTGGGCTATCTCTAATAGCACCCGAGATATCACCAGATATATATTGGATTTTTCCCTGACCCTGAGTGTCCGGCCCGATGAGACGGTGGTTGTCTCGGCCCCTGGTGGTTGGAGGTCGTTCCCGATGCACAGATGCATGCGCCTGGGCCTCCTACAGATAATTCACTTTGGTTTATTGTGCTATCTCTAATATCACCCAAGATATCACCAGATATATATTGGATTTTTCCCTGTTCCTGAGTGTCCGGCCCCATGAGACGGTGGTTTTCCCGGTCCCTGGTGGACCGAGGTCGTTCCCGCTGCACAGATGCATGCGCCAGGGACTCCTCCAGATAATTCACTATGGTTTATTGCGCTATCTCTAATAGCACCCGAGATATCACCAGATATATATTGGATTTTTCCCCGACACTGAGTGTCCGGCCGCATGAGACTGTGGTTTTCTCGGCCCCTGGTGGTCCGAGGTCGTTCCTGCTGCACAGATTCATGCGCGAGGGCCTCCTGCAGATAATTCACTTTGGTTTATTGCGCTATCTGTAATAGCACCCGAGATATCACCAGATATATATTGGATTTTCCCCTGACCCTGAGTGTCCGGCCCCATGAGACGGTGGTTTTCTCGGCCCCTGGTGGTCCGAGGTCGTTCCCGCTTGCCAGATTCATGCGCCAGGGTTTCCTACAGACAATGCACTTTGATTTATTGCGCTATCTGTAATAGCACCCGAGATATCACCAGATATATATTGGATTTTTCCCTGACCCTGACTGTCCGGCCCCATGAGACGGTGGTTTTCTCGGCCCCTGGTGGTCCGAGGTCGTTCCTGCTGCACAGATTCATGCGCCAGGGCCTCCTGCAGATAATTCACTTTGGTTTATTGCGCTATCTCTAATAGCACCCGAGATATCACCAGATATATATTGGATTTTCCCCTGACCCTGAGTGTCCGGCCCCATGAGACGGTGGTTTTCTCGGCCACTGGCGGTCCGAGGTCGTTCCCGCTGCACAGATTCATGCGCCAGGGCCTCCTACAGACAATGCACTTTGATTTGTTGCGCTATCTGTAATAGCACCCGAGAAAGCGCCATATATATGCTGGATTTTTACATGACTTTGGGTGACGGATACCGAAAATCTGTAATTTTCTCGGCCCCTGGTGGTCCGAGGTCGTTCCCGCTGCACAGATTCATGCGCCAGGGCCACCTGCAGACAATGCACTTTGATTTATTGCGCTATCTGTAATAGCACCCGAGATATCACCAGATATATATTGGATTTTTCCCTGACCCTGAGTGTCCGGCCCCATGAGACGGTGGTTTTCTCGGCCCCTGGTGGTCCGAGATCATTCCCGCTGCACAGATTCATGCGCCAGGGCCTCCTGCAGATAATTCACTTTGGTTTATTGCGCTATCTCTAATAGCACCCGAGATATCACCAGATATATATCGGATTTTCCCCTGACCCTGAGTGTCCGGCCCCATGAGACGGTGGTTTTCTCGGCCCCTGGTGGTCCGAGATCATTCCCGCCGCACAGATTCATGCGCCAGGGCCTCCTGCAGATAATTCACATTGGTTTATTGCGCTATCTCTAATAGCAGCCGAGATATCACCAGATATATATTGAATTTTCCCCTGACCCTGAGTGTCCGGCCCCATGTGACTGTGGTTTTCTCGGCCCCTGGTGGTCCGAGGTCGTTCCCGCTTGCCAGATTCATGCGCCAGGGCCTCCTACTGACAATGCACTTTGATTTATTGCGCTATCTGTAATAGCACCCGAGATATCACCAGATTTATATTGGATTTTCCCCTGACTCTGAGTGTCCGGCCCCATGTGTCGATGGTTTTCTCGGTCCCTCGTGGACCGAGGTCGATCCCGCTGCACAGATTCATGCGCCAGGGCCTCCTACAGACAATGCACTTTGATTTATTGCGCTACCTGTAATAGCACCCGAGATATCACCAGATATGTATTGGATTTTTCCCTGACCCTGAGTGTCCGGCCCCATGAGACTGTGGTTTTCTCGGCCCCTGGTTGTCTGATGACGTTCCCGCTGCCCAGATTCATGCGCCAGGGCCTCCTACAGACAATGCACTTTGATTTGTTGCGCTATCTGTAATAGCACCATAGATATCACCAGATATATATTGGATTTTTCCCTGACCCTTAGTGTCCGGCACCATGAGACGGTGGTTTTCTCGGCCCCTGGCGGTCCGAGGTCGTTCCCGCTGCACAGATTCATGCGCCAGGGCCTCCTACAGACAATGCACTTTGATTTATTGGGCTATCTCTAATAGCACCCGAGATATCACCAGATATATATTGGATTTTTCCCTGACCCTGAGTGTCCGGCCCGATGAGACGGTGGTTGTCTCGGCCCCTGGTGGTCGGAGGTCGTTCCCGATGCACAGATGCATGCGCCTGGGCCTCCTACAGATAATTCACTTTGGTTTATTGTGCTATCTCTAATATCACCCAAGATATCACCAGATATATATTGGATTTTTCCCTGTTCCTGAGTGTCCGGCCCCATGAGACGGTGGTTTTCCCGGTCCCTGGTGGACCGAGGTCGTTCCCGCTGCACAGATGCATGCGCCAGGGACTCCTCCAGATAATTCACTATGGTTTATTGCGCTATCTCTAATAGCACCCGAGATATCACCAGATATATATTGGATTTTTCCCCGACCCTGAGTGTCCGGCCGCATGAGACTGTGGTTTTCTCGGCCCCTGGTGGTCCGAGGTCGTTCCTGCTGCACAGATTCATGCGCGAGGGCCTCCTGCAGATAATTCACTTTGGTTTATTGCGCTATCTGTAATAGCACCCGAGATATCACCAGATATATATTGGATTTTCCCCTGACCCTGAGTGTCCGGCCCCATGAGACGGTGGTTTTCTCGGCCCCTGGTGGTCCGAGGTCGTTCCCGCTTGCCAGATTCATGCGCCAGGGTTTCCTACAGACAATGCACTTTGATTTATTGCGCTATCTGTAATAGCACCCGAGATATCACCAGATATATATTGGATTTTCCCCTGACCCTGAGTGTCCGGCCCCATGAGACGGTGGTTTTCTCGGCCACTGGCGGTCCGAGGTCGTTCCCGCTGCACAGATTCATGCGCCAGGGCCTCCTACAGACAATGCACTTTGATTTGTTGCGCTATCTGTAATAGCACCCGAGAAAGCTCCATATATATGCTGGATTTTTACATGACTTTGGGTGACGGATACCGAAAATCTGTAATTTTCTCGGCCCCTGGTGGTCCGAGGTCGTTCCCGCTGCACAGATTCATGCGCCAGGGCCACCTGCAGACAATGCACTTTGATTTATTGCGCTATCTGTAATAGCACCCGAGATATCACCAGATATATATTGGATTTTTCCCTGACCCTGAGTGTCCGGCCCCATGAGACGGTGGTTTTCTCGGCCCCTGGTGGTCCGAGATCATTCCCGCTGCACAGATTCATGCGCCAGGGCCTCCTGCAGATAATTCACTTTGGTTTATTGCGCTATCTCTAATAGCACCCGAGATATCACCGGATATATATTGGATTTTTCCCTGTTCCTGAGTGTCCGGCCCCATGAGACGGTGGTTTTCTCGGCCCGTGGTGGTACGAGGTCGTTCCCACAGCACAGATTCATTCGCCAGGGCCTGCTGCAGATAATTCACATTGGTTTATTGCGCTATCTGTAATAGCACCCGAGAAAGCTCCGTATATATGCTGGATTTTTACATGACTTTGGGTGACGGATACCGAAAATCTGTAATTTTCTCGGCCCCTGGTGTTCCGATGTCGTTCCCCCTGGCCAGATTCATGCGCCAGGGCCTCCTACAGACAATGCACTTTGATGTATTGCGCTATCTGTAATAGCACCCGAGATATCACCAGATATATATTGGATTTTCCCCTGACCCTGAGTGTCCGGCCCCATGAGACTGTGGTTTTCTCGGCCCCTGGTGGTCCGAGGTCGTTCCCGCTCGCCAGATACATGCTCCAGGGCCTCCTACAGACAATGCACTTAGATTTATTGCGCTATCTCTAATAGCACCCGAGATATCGCAAGATATATATTGAATTTTCCCCTGACCCTGAGTGTCCGGCCCCATGAGACTGTGGTTTTCTCGGCCCCTGGTTGTCTGATGACGTTCCCGCTGCCCAGATTCATGCGCCAGGGCCTCCTACAGACAATGCACTTTGATTTGTTGCGCTATCTGTAATAGCACCATAGATAGCACCAGATATATATTGGATTTTTCCCTGACCCTCAGTGTCCGGCCCCATGAGACGGTGGTTTTCTCGGCCCCTGGCGGTCCGAGGTCGTTCCCGCTGCACAGATTCATGCGCCAGGGCCTCCTACAGACAATGCACTTTGATTTATTGGGCTATCTCTAATAGCACCCGAGATATCACCAGATATATATTGGATTTTTCCCTGACCCTGAGTGTCCGGCCCGATGAGACGGTGGTTGTCTCGGCCCCTGGTGGTCGGAGGTCGTTCCCGATGCACAGATGCATGCGCCTGGGCCTCCTAAAGATAATTCACGTTGGTTTATTGTGCTATCTCTAATATCACCCAAGATATCACCAGATATATATTGGATTTTTCCCTGTTCCTGAGTGTCCGGCCCCATGAGACGGTGGTTTTCTCGGTCCCTGGTGGACCGAGGTCGTTCCCGCTGCACAGATGCATGCGCCAGGGCCTCCTTCAGATAATTCACTTTGGTTTATTGCGCTGTCTGTAATAGCACCCGAGATATCACCAGAGATATATTGGATTTTCCCCTGACCCTGAGTGTCCGGCCCCATGTGACTGTGGTTTTCTCGGCCCCTGGTGGTCCGAGGTCGTTCCCGCTGGCCAGATTCATGCGCCAGGGACCCCTACAGACAATGCACTTTGATTTATTGCGCTATCTCTAATAGCACCCGAGATAGCGCCAGATATATATAGGATTTTCCCCTGAACCTGAGTGTCCGGCCCCGTGAGACGGTGGTTTTCTCGGCCCCTGGTGGTCCGAGGTTATTCCCGCTGCCCAGATTCATGCGCCAGGGCCTCCTACAGACAATGCACTTTGATTTATTGCGCTATCTGTAATAGCACCCGAGAAAGCTCCGTATATATGCTGGATTTTTACATGACTTTGGGTGACGGATACCGAAAATCTGTAATTTTCTCGGCCCCTGGTGGTCCGATGTCGTTCCCCCTGGCCAGATTCATGCGCCAGGGCCTCCTACAGACAATGCACTTTGATGTATTGCGCTATCTGTAATAGCACCCGAGATATCACCAGATATATATTGGATTTTCCCCTGACCCTGAGTGTCCGGCCCCATGAGACTGTGGTTTTCTCGGCCCCTGGTGGTCCGAGGTCGTTCCCGCTGGCCAGATACATGCGCCAGGGCCTCCTACAGACAATGCACTTAGATTTATTGCGCTATCTCTAATAGCACCCGAGATATCGCAAGATATATATTGGATTTTCCCCTGATCCTGAGTGTCCGGCCCCGTGAGACGGTGGTTTTCTCGGCCCCTCGTGGTCCGAGGTCGTTCCCGCTGCCCAGATTCATGCGCCAGGGCCTCCTACAGACAACGCACTTTGATTTATTGCGCTATCTGTAATAGCACCCGAGAAAGCTCCATATATATGCTGGATTTTTACATGACTTTGGGTGACGGATACCGAAAACCTGTAATTTTCTCGGCCCCTGGTGGTCCGATGTCGTTCCCGCTGGCCAGATTCATGCGCCAGGGTCTCCTACAGACAATGCACTTTGATTTATTGCGCTATCTGTAATAGCACCCGAGATATCACCAGATATATATTGAATTTTCCCCTGACCCTGAGTGTCCGGCCCCATGAGACTGTGGTTTTCTCGGCCCCTGTTTGTCTGATGTCGTTCCCGCCGCCCAGATTCATGCGCCAGGGCCTCCTACAGACAATGCACTTTGATTTGTTGCGCTATCTGTAATAGCACCATAGATATCACCAGATATATATTGGATTTTTCCCTGACCCTCAGTGTCCGGCCCCATGAGACGGTGGTTTTCTCGGCCCCTGGCGGTCCGAGGTCGTTCCCGCTGCACAGATTCATGCGCCAGGGCCTCCTACAGACAATGCACTTTGATTTATTGGGCTATCTCTAATAGCACCCGAGATATCACCAGATATATATTGGATTTTTCCCTGACCCTGAGTGTCCGGCCCGAAGAGACGGTGGTTGTCTCTGCCCCTGGTGGTCGGAGGTCGTTCCCGATGCACAGATGCATGCGCCTGGGCCTCCTAAAGATAATTCACGTTGGTTTATTGTGCTATCTCTAATATCACCCAAGATATCACCAGATATATATTGGATTTTTCCCTGTTCCTGAGTGTCCGGCCCCATGAGACGGTGGTTCTCTCGGTCCCTGGTGGACCGAGGTCGTTCCCGCTGCACAGATGCATGCGCCAGGGCCTCCTTCAGATAATTCACTTTGGTTTATTGCGCTGTCTGTAATAGCACCCGAGATATCACCAGAGATATATTGGATTTTCCCCTGACCCTGAGTGTCCGGCCCCATGTGACTGTGGTTTTCTCGGCCCCTGGTGGTCCGAGGTCGTTCCCGCTGGCCAGATTCATGCGCCAGGGACCCCTACAGACAATGCACTTTGATTTATTGCGCTATCTCTAATAGCACCCGAGATAGCGCCAGATATATATAGGATTTTCCCCTGAACCTGAGTGTCCGGCCCCGTGAGACGGTGGTTTTCTCGGCCCCTGGTGGTCCGAGGTTATTCCCGCTGCCCAGATTCATGCGCCAGGGCCTCCTACAGACAATGCACTTTGATTTATTGCGCTATCTGTAATAGCACCCGAGAAAGCTCCATATATATGCTGGATTTTTACATGACTTTGGGTGACGGATACCGAAAATCTGTAATTTTCTCGGCCCCTGGTTGTCCGATGTCGTTCCCGCTGGCCAGATACATGCGCCAGGGCCTCCTACAGACAATGCACTTAGATTTATTGCGCTATCTCTAATAGCACCCGAGATATCGCAAGATATATATTGGATTTTCCCCTGATCCTGAGTGTCCGGCCCCGTGAGACGGTGGTTTTCTCGGCCCCTGGTGGTCCGAGGTCGTTCCCGCTGGCCAGATTCATGCGCCAGGGTCTCCTACAGACAATGCACTTTGATTTATTGCGCTATCTGTAATAGCACCCGAGATATCACCAGATATATATTGAATTTTCCCCTGACCCTGAGTGTCCGGCCCCATGAGACTGTGGTTTTCTTGGCCCCTTGTTGTCTGATGACGTTCCCGCTGCCCAGATTCATGCGCCAGGGCCTCCTACAGACAATGCACTTTGATTTGTTGCCTTATCTGTAATAGCACCATAGATATCACCAGATATATATTGGATTTTTCCCTGACCCTTAGTGTCCGGCCCCATGAGACGGTGGTTTTCTCGGCCCCTGGCGGTCCGAGGTCGTTCCCGCTGCACAGATTCATGCGCCAGGGCCTCCTACAGACAATGCACTTTGATTTATTGGGCTATCTCTAATAGCACCCGAGATATCACCAGATATATATTGGATTTTTCCCTGACCCTGAGTGTCCGGCCCGATGAGACGGTGGTTGTCTCGGCCCCTGGTGGTCGGAGGTCGTTCCCGATGCACAGATGCATGCGCCTGGGCCTCCTACAGATAATTCACTTTGGTTTATTGTGCTATCTCTAATATCACCCGAGATATCACCAGATATATATTGGATTTTTCCCCGACCCTGAGTGTCCGGCCGCATGAGACTGTGGTTTTCTCGGCCCCTGGTGGTCCGAGGTCGTTCCTGCTGCACAGATTCATGCGCGAGGGCCTCCTGCAGATAATTCACTTTGGTTTATTGCGCTATCTGTAATAGCACCCGAGATATCACCAGATATATATTGGATTTTCCCCTGACCCTGAGTGTCCGGCCCCATGAGACGGTGGTTGTCTCGGCCCCTGGTGGTCGGAGGTCGTTCCCGATGCACAGATTCATGCGCCAGGGCCTCCTACAGATAATGCACTTTGATTTGTTGCGCTATCTGTAATAGCACCCGAGAAAGCGCCATATATATGCTGGATTTTTACATGACTTTGGGTGACGGATACCGAAAATCTGTAATTTTCTCGGCCCCTGGTGGTCCGAGGTCGTTCCCGCTGCACAGATTCATGCGCCAGGGCCACCTGCAGACAATGCACTTTGATTTATTGCACTATCTGTAATAGCACCCGAGATATCACCAGATATATATTGGATTTTTCCCTGACCCTGAGTGTCCGGCCCCATGAGACGGTGGTTTTCTCGGCCCCTGGTGGTCCGAGATCATTCCCGCTGCACAGATTCATGCGCCAGGGCCTCCTGCAGATAATTCACTTTGGTTTATTGCGCTATCTCTAATCGCACCCGAGATATCACCAGATATATATCGGATTTTCCCCTGACCCTGAGTGTCCGGCCCCATGAGACGGTGGTTTTCTCGGCCCCTAGTGGTCCGAGATCATTCCCGCCGCACAGATTCATGCGCCAGGGCCTCCTGCAGATAATTCACATTGGTTTATTGCGCTATCTCTAATAGCAGCCGAGATATCACCAGATATATATTGAATTTTCCCCTGACCCTGATTGTCCGGCCCCATGTGACTGTGGTTTTCTCGGCCCCTGGTGGTCCGAGGTCGTTCCCGCTTGCCAGATTCATGCGCCAGGGCCTCCTACTGACAATGCACTTTGATTTATTGCGCTATCTGTAATAGCACCCGAGATATCACCAGATTTATATTGGATTTTCCCCTGACTCTGAGTGTCCGGCCCCATGTGTCGATGGTTTTCTCGGTCCCTCGTGGACCGAGGTCGATCCCGCTGCACAGATTCATGCCCCAGGGCCTCCTACAGACAATGCACTTTGATTTGTTGCGCCATCTCTAATAGCACCCGAGATATCACCAGATATATATTGGATTTTTCCCTGACCCTGAGTGTCCGGCCCCATGAGAGGGTGGTTGTCCCGGCCCCTGGTGGTCGGAGGTCGTTCCCGCTGCACACATGCATGCGCCAGGGCCTCCTACAGATAATTCACTTTGATTTATTGCGCTATCTCTAATAGCACCCAAGATATCACCGGATATATATTGGATTTTTCCCTGTTCCTGAGTGTCCGGCCCCATGAGACGGTGGTTTTCTCGGCCCGTGGTGGTACGAGGTCGTTCCCACAGCACAGATTCATTCGCCAGGGCCTGCTGCAGATAATTCACATTTGTTTATTGCGCTATCTCTAATAGCACCCGAGATATCACCAGATATATATTGGATTTTCTCCTGACCCTGAGTGTCCGGACCCGTGAGACTGCGGTTTTCTCGGCCCCTGGTGGTCCGAGGTCGTTCCCGCTGCACAGATTCATGCGCCAGGGCCTCCTACAGACAATGGACTTTGATTTAATGCGCTATCTGTAATAGCACCCGAGATATCACCTGATATATATTGGATTTTTCCATGACCCTGAGTGTCCGGCCCCATGAGACGGTGGTTTCCTCGGCCCCTGCTGGTGCGAGGTCGTTCCCGCTGCACAGATTCATGCGCCAGGGTCTCCTACAGACCATGCACTTTGATTTGTTGCGCTATCTGTAATAGCACCCGAGAAAGCGCCATATATATGCTGGATTTTTACATGACTTTGGGTGACGGATACCGAAAATCTGTAATTTTCTCGGCCCCTGGTGGTCCGAGGTCGTTCCCGCTGCACAGATTCATGCGCCAGGGCCACCTGCAGACAATGCACTTTGGTTTATTGCGCTATCTCTAATAGCACCCGAGATATCACCAGATATATATCGGATTTTCCCCTGACCCTGAGTGTCCGGCCCCATGAGACGGTGGTTTTCTCGGCCCCTGGTGGTCCGAGATCATTCCCGCCGCACAGATTCATGCGCCAGGGCCTCCTGCAGATAATTCACATTGGTTTATTGCGCTATCTCTAATAGCACCCGAGATATCACCAGATATATATCGGATTTTCCCCTGACCCTGAGTGTCCGGCCCCATGAGACGGTGGTTTTCTCGGCCCCTGGTGGTCCGAGATCATTCCCGCCGCACAGATTCATGCGCCAGGGCCTCCTGCAGATAATTCACATTGGTTTATTGCGCTATCTCTAATAGCAGCCGAGATATCACCAGATATATATTGAATTTTCCCCTGACCCTGATTGTCCGGCCCCATGTGACTGTGGTTTTCTCGGCCCCTGGTGGTCCGAGGTCGTTCCCGCTTGCCAGATTCATGCGCCAGGGCCTCCTACTGACAATGCACTTTGATTTATTGCGCTATCTGTAATAGCACCCGAGATATCACCAGATTTATATTGGATTTTCCCCTGACTCTGAGTGTCCGGCCCCATGTGTCGATGGTTTTCTCGGTCCCTCGTGGACCGAGGTCGATCCCGCTGCACAGATTCATGCCCCAGGGCCTCCTACAGACAATGCACTTTGATTTGTTGCGCCATCTCTAATAGCACCCGAGATATCACCAGATATATATTGGATTTTTCCCTGACCCTGAGTGTCCGGCCCCATGAGAGGGTGGTTGTCCCGGCCCCTGGTGGTCGGAGGTCGTTCCCGCTGCACAGATGCATGCGCCAGGGCCTCCTACAGATAATTCACTTTGATTTATTGCGCTATCTCTAATAGCACCCAAGATATCACCGGATATATATTGGATTTTTCCCTGTTCCTGAGTGTCCGGCCCCATGAGACGGTGGTTTTCTCGGCCCGTGGTGGTACGAGGTCGTTCCCACAGCACAGATTCATTCGCCAGGGCCTGCTGCAGATAATTCACATTTGTTTATTGCGCTATCTCTAATAGCACCCGAGATATCACCAGATATATATTGGATTTTCCCCTGACCCTGAGTGTCCGGACCCGTGAGACTGCGGTTTTCTCGGCCCCTGGTGGTCCGAGGTCGTTCCCGCTGCACAGATTCATGCGCCAGGGCCTCCTACAGACAATGGACTTTGATTTAATGCGCTATCTGTAATAGCACCCGAGATATCACCTGATATATATTGGATTTTTCCATGACCCTGAGTGTCCGGCCCCATGAGACGGTGGTTTCCTCGGCCCCTGCTGGTGCGAGGTCGTTCCCGCTGCACAGATTCATGCGCCAGGGTCTCCTACAGACCATGCACTTTGATTTGTTGCGCTATCTGTAATAGCACCCGAGAAAGCGCCATATATATGCTGGATTTTTACATGACTTTGGGTGACGGATACCGAAAATCTGTAATTTTCTCGGCCCCTGGTGGTCCGAGGTCGTTCCCGCTGCACAGATTCATGCGCCAGGGCCACCTGCAGACAATGCACTTTGGTTTATTGCGCTATCTCTAATAGCACCCGAGATATCACCAGATATATATCGGATTTTCCCCTGACCCTGAGTGTCCGGCCCCATGTGTCGATGGTTTTCTCGGTCCCTCGTGGACCGAGGTCGATCCCGCTGCACAGATTCATGCGCCAGGGCCTCCTGCAGATAATGCACTTTGATTTATTGCGCTACCTGTAATAGCACCCGAGATATCACCAGATATGTATTGGATTTTTCCCTGACCCTGAGTGTCCGGCCCCATGAGACTGTGGTTTTCTCGGCCCCTGGTTGTCTGATGACGTTCCCGCTGCCCAGATTCATGCGCCAGGGCCTCCTACAGACAATGCACTTTGATTTGTTGCGCTATCTGTAATAGCACCATAGATATCACCAGATATATATTGGATTTTTCCCTGACCCTTAGTGTCCGGCACCATGAGACGGTGGTTTTCTCGGCCCCTGGCGGTCCGAGGTCGTTCCCGCTGCACAGATTCATGCGCCAGGGCCTCCTACAGACAATGCACTTTGATTTATTGGGCTATCTCTAATAGCACCCGAGATATCACCAGATATATATTGGATTTTTCCCTGACCCTGAGTGTCCGGCCCGATGAGACGGTGGTTGTCTCGGCCCCTGGTGGTCGGAGGTCGTTCCCGATGCACAGATGCATGCGCCTGGGCCTCCTACAGATAATTCACTTTGGTTTATTGCGCTATCTGTAATAGCACCCGAGATATCTCCAGATTTATATTGGATTTTCCCCTGACTCTGAGTGTCCGGCCCCATGTGTCGATGGTTTTCTCGGTCCCTCGTGGACCGAGGTCGATCCCGCTGCACAGATTCATGCCCCAGGGCCTCCTACAGACAATGCACTTTGGTTTATTGCGCTATCTGTAATAGCACCCGAGATATCACCAGATATATATTGGATTTTTGCTTGACCATGACAGTCCGGCCCCATGTGTCGATTGTTTTCTCGGTCCCATTTGGTCCGAGGTCGATCCCGCTGCACAGATTCATGCACCAGGGCCTCCTGCAGACAATGCACTTTGATTTATTGCGCTAGCTCTAATAGCACCCGAGATATCACCAGATATATATTGGATATTCCCCTGACCCTGAGTGTCCGGCCCCATGAGACGGTGGTTTTCTCGGCCCCTGGTGGTCCGTGGTCGTTCCCGCTGCACAGATTCATGGGCCAGGGCCTCCTGCAGACAATGCACTTTGATTTATTGCGCTATCTCTAATAGCACCCGAGGTATCACCAGATATATATTGGATTTTTCCCTGACCCTGAGTGTCCGGCCCCATGAGACGGTAGTTTTCTCGGCCCCTGGTCGTCCGAGGTCGTTCCCGCTGCACAGATTCATGCGCCAGGGCCTCCTGCAGACAATGCACTCTGATTTAATTCGCTATCTCTAATAGCACCCGAGTTATCACCAGAAATATATTGGATTTTTGCTTGACCCTGACAGTCCGGCCCCATGTGTCGATGGTTTTCTCGGTCCCATTTGGTCCGAGGTCGATCCCGCTGCACAGATTCATGCGCCAGGGCCCCCTGCAGATAATTCACATTGATTTATTGCGCTATCTCTAATAGCACCCGAGATATCACCTGATATATATTGGATTTTTCGCTGACCCTGAGTGTCCGCCCCATGAGACGGTAGTTTTCTCGGCCCCTGGTGGTCCGAGGTCGTTCCCGCTGCACAGATTCATGCGCTAGGGCCTCCTGCAGACAATGAACTTTGATTTATTGCGCTGTCTATAATAGCACACGAGATATCACCAGATATATATTGGATTTTTCCCTGACCCTGAGTGTCCGGCCCCATGAGACGGTGGTTTTCTCGGCCCCTGGTAGTCCGAGGTCGATCCCGCTGCACAGATTCATGCGCCAGGGCCCCCTGCAGATAATTCACTTTGATTTATTGCGCTATCACTAATAGCACCCGAGATATCACCAGATATATATTGGATATTTCCCTGACCCTGACAGTCCGGCCCCATGAGACGGTGATTTTCTCGGCCCCCGGTGGTCCGAGGTCGATCGCGCTGCACACATTAATGCGCCAGGGCCTCCTATAGATAATTCACTTTGGTTTATTGCGCTATCTCTAATAGCACCCGAGATATCACCAGATATATATTGGATTTTTCCCTGACCCTGACAGTCCGGCCCCATGGGACGGTGGTTTTCTCGGCCCCTGGTGGTCCGAGATCGTTCCCGCTAAACAGATGCATGCAACAGGGCCTCCTGCAGATAACTCACTTTGATTTATCGCGCTATCTCTAATAGCACCCGAGATATCACCAGATATATATTGGATTTTACCCTGACCCTGAGTGTCCGGCCACATGAGACGGTGGTTGTCTCGGCCCCTGGTGGTCCGAGGTCGTTCCCGCTGCCCAGATTCATGCGCCAGGGCCTCCTACAGACAAAGCACTTTGGTTTATTGCATTATCTCTAATAGCACCCGAGATATCACCAGATGTATATTGGATTTTCCCCTGACCCTGAGTGTCCGGCCCCATGAGACTGTGATTTTCTCGGACCCTGGTGGTCCGAGGTCGTTCCCGCTGCACAGATTCATGCGCCAGGGCCTCCTACAGGCAATGCACTTTGATTTATTGCGCTATCTGTAATAGCACCCGAGATATCACCAGATATATATTGGATTGTTCCCTGACACTGAGTGTCCGACCCCATGAGACTGTGGTTTTCTCTGCCGATGGTGGTCCGAGGTCGTTCCCGCTGCACAGATTCATGGAACAGGGCCTCCTGCAGATAATTCACTTTGGTTTATTGCGCAATCTCTAATAGCACCCAAGATATCACCAGATATATATTGGATTTTTCCCTGGCCCTGAGTGTCCGGCCCCATGAGACTGTGGTTTTCTCGGCCCCTGGTGGTCCGAGGTCGTACCCGTTGCACAGATTCATGCGCCAGGGCCTCCTGCAGATAATTCACTTTGGTTTATTGCGCTATCTCTAATAGCACCCGAGATATCACCAGATATATATTGGATTTTCCCTTGACCCTGAGTGTCCGGCCCATGAGACGGTGGTTTTCTCGGCCCCTGATGGTCCGAGGTCGTTCCCGCTGCACAGATTCATGCGCCAGGGCCTCCTACAGACAATGCACTTTGATTTATTGCGCTATATGTAATAGCACCCGAGATATCACCAGATATATATTGGATTTTTCACTGACCCTGAGTGTCCGGCCCCATGAGACGGTGGTTTTCTCGGCCCCTGGCGGTCCGAGGTCGTTCCCGCTGTACAGATTCATGCGCCAGGGCCTCCTGCAGATAATTCACTTTGGTTTATTGCGCTACCTCTAATAGCACCCGAGATATCACCAGATATATATTGGATTTTCCCCTGACCCTGAGTGTCCGGCCCCATGTGACTGTGGTTTCCTCGGTCCCTGGTGGTCCGAGGTCGTTCCCACTGCACAGATTTATGCGCCAGGGCCTCCTGTAGATAATTCACTTTGGTTTATTGCGCTATCTGTAATAGCACCCGAGATATCACCAGATATATATTGGATTTTCCCCTGACCCTGTGTGTCCGGCCCCATGAGACTGTGATTTTCTCGGACCCTGGTGGTCCGAGGTCGTTCCCGCTGCACAGATGCATGCGCCTGGGACTCCTGCAGATAATTCACTTTGATTTATCGTGCTATCTCTAATAGCACACGAGATATCACAAGATATATGCTGGATTATTACATGACCTTCTGTGACGGAAACCGAAAATCTGTAATTTTTTTGGCCCCTGGTGTTCCGACGTCGTTGCTGCTGCACAGATTCATGCGCCAGGGCTTCGTGCAGGCAATGCACTTTGATTTAGCGCGCTATCTGTAATAGAACCCGAGATATCACCAGATATATATTGGATTTTTCCCTGACCCCGAGTGTCTGGCCCCATGTGTCGGTGGTTTTCTCGGCACCTGGTGGTCCGAGGACGATCCCGCTGCACAGATTCATGCGCTAGGGCCTCCTGCAGACAATCCTCTTTGATTTATCGCGCTATCTCGAGTAGCACCCGTGATACCTCCAGATATATATTGGATTTTTCCCTGACCCTGAGTGTCCGGCGCCATGTGTCAGTGGTTTTCTCGGCCCCTGGTGGTCCGAGGTCGTTCCCGCTGCACAGATTCATGCGCCAGGGCCTCCTGCAGACAATGCACTTTGATTTATTTCGCTATCTCTAATAGCACCCGAGATATCACCAGATATATATTGGATTTTTGCTTGACCATGACAGTCCGGCCCCATGTGTCGATTGTTTTCTCGGTCCCATTTGGTCCGAGGTCGATCCCGCTGCACAGATTCATGCGCCATGGCCACCTGCAGATAATTCACTTTGATTTATTGCGCTATCTCTAATAGCACCCGAGATATCACCAGATATATATTGGATTTTTCCCTGATCCTGACAGTCCGGCCCCATGAGACGGTGATTTTCTCGGCCCCCGGTGCTCCGAGGTCGATCGCGCTGCACAGATTCATGCGACAGGGCCTCCTAGAGACAATGCACTTTGGTTTATTGCGCTATCTGTAATAGCACCCGAGATATAACCAGATTTATATTGGATTTTTCCCTGACCCTGAGTGTCCGACCCCATGAGTCGGTGGTTTTCACGGCCACTGGTCGTCCGAGGTCGATCCCGCTGCACAGATTCATGCGCCAGAGCCCCCTGCAGATAATTCACTTTGATTTATTGCGCTATCTCTAATAGCACCCGAGATATCACCAGATATATATTGGATTTTTCCCTGACCCTGACAGGCCAGCCCCATGAGACGGTGGTTTTCTCGGCCCCTGGTGGTCCGAGGTCGATCGCGCTGCACAGATTCATGCGACAGGGCCTCCTAGAGACAATGCACTTTGGTTTATTGCGCTATCTGTAATAGCACCCGAGATATAACCAGATTTATATTGGATTTTTCCCTGACCCTGAGTGTCCGACCCCATGAGTCGGTGGTTTTCACGGCCCCTGGTCGTCCGAGTTCGATCCCGCTGCACAGATTCATGCGCCAGGGCCACCTGCAGATAATTCACTTTGATTTATTGCGCTATCTCTAATAGCACCCGAGATATCACCAGATATATATTGGATTTTTCCCTGACCCTGACAGTCCGGCCCCATGAGACGGTGGCTTTCTCGGCCCCTGGTGGTCCGAGGTCGTTCCCGCTGCACAGATTCATGCACCTGGGCCTCCTGCAGACAATGCACTTTGATTTATTGCGCTAGCTTTAATAGCACCCGAGATGTCACCAGATATATATTGGATATTCCCCTGACCCTGAGTGTCCGTCCCCATGAGACGGTGGTTTTCTCGGCCCCTGGTGGTCCGTGGTCGTTCCCGCTGCACAGATTCATGCACCAGGGCCGCCTGCAGACAATGCACTTTGATTTATTGCGCTATCTGTAATAGCACCCGAGATATCACCAGATTTATATTGGATTTTTCCATGACCCTGAGTGTCCGAAACCATGAGACGGTGGTTTTCTCGGTCCCATTTGGTCCGAGGTCGATCCCGCTGCACAGATTCATGCGCCAGGGCCCCCTGCAGATAATTCACTTTGATTTAAGGCGCTATCTCTAATAGCACCCGAGATATCACCAGATATATATTGGATTTTCCCCTGACCCTGAGTGTCCGCCCCATGAGACGGTGGTTTTCTCGGCCCCTGGTGGTCCGAGGTCGTTCCCGCTGCACAGATTCATGCGCTAGGGCCTCCTGCAGACATTGCACTTTGATTTATTGCGCTATCTCTAATAGCACCCGAGATATCACCAGATATATATTGGATATTTCCCTGACCCTGACAGTCCGGCCCCATGAGACGGTGATTTTCTCGGCCCCTGGTGGTCCGAGGTCGTTCCCGCTGCACAGATTCATGCGCTAGGGCCTCCTGCAGACAATGCACTTTGATTTATTGCGCTATCTCTAATAGCACCCGAGATATCACCAGATATATATTGGATTTTTCCCTGACCCTGAGTGTCCGGCCCCATGAGACGGTGGTTTTCTCGGCCCCTGGTGGTCCGAGGTCGATCCCGCTGCACAGATTCATGCGCCGGGGCCCCCTGCATATAATTCACTTTGATTTATTGCGCTATCTCTAATAGCACCCGAGATATCACCAGATATATATTGGATTTTTCGCTGACCCTGAGTGTCCGCCCCATGAGACGGTAGTTTTCTCGGCCCCTGGTGGTCCGAGGTCGTTCCCGCTGCACAGATTCATGCGCTAGGGCCTCCTGCAGACAATGAACTTTGATTTATTGCGCTGTCTATAATAGCACACGAGATATCACCAGATATATATTGGATTTTTCCCTGACCCTGAGTGTCCGGCCCCATGAGACGGTGGTTTTCTCGGCCCCTGGTAGTCCGAGGTCGATCCCGCTGCACAGATTCATGCGCCAGGGCCCCCTGCAGATAATTCACTTTGATTTATTGCGCTACCACTAATAGCACCCGAGATATCACCAGATATATATTGGATATTTCCCTGACCCTGACAGTCCGGCCCCATGAGACGGTGATTTTCTCGGCCCCCGGTGGTCCGAGGTCGATCGCGCTGCACACATTCATGCGCCAGGGCCTCCTATAGATAATTCACTTTGGTTTATTGCGCTATCTCTAATAGCACCCGAGATATCACCAGATATATATTGGATTTTTCCCTGACCCTGACAGTCCGGCCCCATGGGAAGGTGGTTTTCTCGGCCCCTGGTGGTCCGAGATCGTTCCCGCTAAACAGATGCATGCAACAGGGCCTCCTGCAGATAACTCACCTTGATTTATCGCGCTATCTCTAATAGCACCCGAGATATCACCAGATATATATTGGATTTTACCCTGACCCTGAGTGTCCGGCCACATGAGACGGTGGTTGTCTCGGCCCCTGGTGGTCCGAGGTCGTTCCCGCTGCCCAGATTCATGCGCCAGGGCCTCCTACAGACAAAGCACTTTGGTTTATTGCATTATCTCTAATAGCACCCGAGATATCACCAGATGTATATTGGATTTTCCCCTGACCCTGAGTGTCCGGCCCCATGAGACTGTGATTTTCTCGGACCCTGGTGGTCCGAGGTCGTTCCCGCTGCACAGATTCATGCGCCAGGGCCTCCTACAGGCAATGCACTTTGATTTATTGCGCTATCTGTAATAGCACCCGAGATATCACCAGATATATATTGGATTGTTCCCTGACACTGAGTGTCCGACCCCATGAGACTATGGTTTTCTCTGCCGATGGTGGTCCGAGGTCGTTCCCGCTGCACAGATTCATGGAACAGGGCCTCCTGCAGATAATTCACTTTGGTTTATTGCGCAATCTCTAATAGCACCCAAGATATCACCAGATATATATTGGATTTTTCCCTGGCCCTGAGTGTCCGGCCCCATGAGACTGTGGTTTTCTCGGCCCCTGGCGGTCCGAGGTCGTTCCCGCTGTACAGATTCATGCGCCAGGGCCTCCTGCAGATAATTCACTTTGGTTTATTGCGCTACCTCTAATAGCACCCGAGATATCACCAGATATATATTGGATTTTCCCCTGACCCTGAGTGTCCGGCCCCATGTGACTGTGGTTTCCTCGGTCCCTGGTGGTCCGAGGTCGTTCCCACTGCACAGATTTATGCGCCAGGGCCTCCTGCAGATAATTCACTTTGGTTTATTGCGCTATCTGTAATAGCACCCGAGATATCACCAGATATATATTGGATTTTCCCCTGACCCTGTGTGTCCGGCCCCATGAGACTGTGATTTTCTCGGACCCTGGTGGTCCGAGGTCGTTCCCGCTGCACAGATGCATGCGCCTGGGACTCCTGCAGATAATTCACTTTGATTTATCGTGCTATCTCTAATAGCACACGAGATATCACAAGATATATGCTGGATTATTACATGACCTTCTGTGACGGAAACCGAAAATCTGTAATTTTTTTGGCCCCTGGTGTTCCGACGTCGTTGCTGCTGCACAGATTCATGCGCCAGGGCTTCGTGCAGGCAATGCACTTTGATTTAGCGCGCTATCTGTAATAGAACCCGAGATATCACCAGATATATATTGGATTTTTCCCTGACCCCGAGTGTCTGGCCCCATGTGTCGGTGGTTTTCTCGGCCCCTGGTGGTCCGAGGACGATCCCGCTGCACAGATTCATGCGCTAGGGCCTCCTGCAGACAATCCTCTTTGATTTATCGCGCTATCTCGAGTAGCACCCGTGATACCTCCAGATATATATTGGATTTTTCCCTGACCCTGAGTGTCCGGCGCCATGTGTCAGTGGTTTTCTCGGCCCCTGGTGGTCCGAGGTCGTTCCCGCTGCACAGATTCATGCGCCAGGGCCTCCTGCAGACAATGCACTTTGATTTATTTCGCTATCTCTAATAGCACCCGAGATATCACCAGATATATATTGGATTTTTGCTTGACCATGACAGTCCGGCCCCATGTGTCGATTGTTTTCTCGGTCCCATTTGGTCCGAGGTCGATCCCGCTGCACAGATTCATGCGCTAGGGCCTCCTGCAGACAATGCACTTTGATTTATCGCGCTATCTCTAATAGCACCCGAGATATCACCAGATATATATTGGATTTTTCCCTGACCCTGACAGTCCGACCCCATGAGACGGTGGTTTTCTCGGTCCCTGGTGGTCCGAGGTCGTTCCCGCTGCACAGATTCATGCGACAGGGCCCCCTGCAGACAATGCACATGGATTTATTGCGCTATCTGTAATAGCACCCGAGATATCACCAGATTTATATTGGATTTCTCCCTGACCCTGAGTGTCCGACCCCATGAGACGGTGGTTTTCTCGGCCCCTGGTTGTCCGAGGTCGTTCCCGCTGCACAGATTCATGCGCCAGAGCCCCCTGCCGACAATGCACATTGATTTATTGCGCTATCTGTAATAGCACCCGAGATATCACCAGATTTATATTGGATTTTTCCCTGACCATGAGTGTCCGACTCCATGAGACGGTGGTTTTCTCGGCCCCTGGTGGTGCGAGGACGTTCCCGCTGCACAGATTCATACGCCAGGGCCTCCTGAAGAGAGTGCACTTTGATTTATTGCGCTATCTGTAATAGCACCCTAGATATCAGCAGATTTATATTGGATTTTTCCCTGACCCTGAGTGTCCGACCCCATGAGACGGTGGTTTTCTCGGCCCCTGGTGGTCCGAGGAAGTTCCCGCTGCACAGATTCATGCACTAGGGCCTCCTGCAGACAATGCACTCTGATTTATAGCGCTATCTGTAATAGCACCCGAGATATCACCAGATTTATATTGGATTTCTCCCTGACCCTGAGTGTCCGACCCCATGAGACGGTGGTTTTCTCGGCCCCTGGTGGTCCGAGGTCGTTCCCGCTGCACAGATTCATGCGCCAGGGCCCCCTGCCGACAATGCACATTGATTTATTGCGCTATCTGTAATAGCACCCGAGATATCACCAGATTTATATTGAATTTTTCCCTGACCCTGAGTGTCCGACCCCATGAGTCGGTGGTTTTCACGGCCCCTGGTCGTCCGAGGTCGATCCCGCTGCACAGATTCATGCGCCAGGGCCACCTGCAGATAATTCACTTTGATTTATTGCGCTATCTCTAATAGCACCCGAGATATCACCAGATATATATTGGATTTTTCCCTGACCCTGACAGTCCGGCCCCATGAGACGGTGGTTTTCTCGGCCCCTGGTGGTCCGAGGTCGTTCCCGCTGCACAGATTCATGCACCAGGGCCTCCTGCAGACAATGCACTTTGATTTATTGCGCTAGCTTTAATAGCACCCGAGATGTCACCAGATATATATTGGATATTCCCCTGACCCTGAGTGTCCGTCCCCATGAGACGGTGGTTTTCTCGGCCCCTGGTGGTCCGTGGTCGTTCCCGCTGCACAGATTCATGCACCAGGGCCGCCTGCAGACAATGCACTTTGATTTATTGCGCTATCTGTAATAGCACCCGAGATATCACCAGATTTATATTGGATTTTTCCATGACCCTGAGTGTCCGAAACCATGAGACGGTGGTTTTCTCGGTCCCATTTGGTCCGAGGTCGATCCCGCTGCACAGATTCATGCGCCAGGGCCCCCTGCAGATAATTCACTTTGATTTAAGGCGCTATCTCTAATAGCACCCGAGATATCACCAGATATATATTGGATTTTTCCCTGACCCTGAGTGTCCGACCCCATGAGACGGTAGTGTTCTCGGCCCCTGGTGGGCCGAGGTCGTTGCTGCGGCACAGATTCATGCGCTAGGGCTGCCTGCAGACAATGCACTTTGATTTATTGCGCTATCTGTAATAGCACCCGAGATATCACAAGATTTATATTGGATTTTTCCCTGACCCTGAGTGTCCGAAACCATGAGACGGTGGTTTTCTCGGCCCCTGGTCGTCCGAGGTCGTTCCCGCTGCACAGATTCATGCGCCAGGGCCCCCTGCAGATAATTCACTTTGATTTATTGCGCTATCTCTAATAGCACCCGAGATATCACCAGATATATATTGGATTTTTCCCTGACCCTGAGTGTCCGCCCCATGAGACGGTAGTTTTCTCGGCCCCTGGTGGTCCGAGGTCGTTCCCGCTGCACAGATTCATGCGCTAGGGCCTCCTGCAGACAATGAACTTTGATTTATTGCGCTATCTCTAATAGCACCCGAGGTATCACCAGATATATATTGGATTTTTCCCTGACCCTGAGTGTCCGGCCCCATGAGACGGTAGTTTTCTCGGCCCCTGGTCGTCCGAGGTCGTTCCCGCTGCTCAGATTCATGCGCCAGGGCCTCCTGCAGACAATGCACTCTGATTTAATTCGCTATCTCTAATAGCACCCGAGTTATCACCAGAAATATATTGGATTTTTGCTTGACCCTGACAGTCCGGCCCCATGTGTCGATGGTTTTCTCGGTCCCTCGTGGTCCGAGGTCCATCCCGCTGCACAGATTCATGCGCCAGGGCCCCCTGCAGATAATTCACTTTGATTTATTGCGCTATCTCTAATAGCACCCGAGATATCACCTGATATATATTGGATTTTTCCCTGACCCTGAGTGTCCGCCCCATGCGACGGTAGTTTTCTCGGCCCCTGGTGGTCCGAGGTGGTTCCCGCTGCACAGATTCATGCGCTAGGGCCTCCTGCAGACAATGCACTTTGATTTATTGCGCTATCTCTAATAGCACCCGAGATATCACGAGATATATATTGGATTTTTCCCTGACCCTGAGTGTCCGGCCCCATGAGACGGTGGTTTTCTCGGCCCCTGGTGGTCCGAGGTCGATCCCGCTGCAGAGATTCATGCGCCAGGGCCCCCTGCAGATAATTCACTTTGATTTATTGCGCTATCTCTAATAGCACCCGAGATATCACCAGATATATATTGGATTTTCCCTGATCCTGACAGTCCGGCCCCATGAGACGGTGATTTTCTCGGCCCCCTATGCTCCGAGGTCGATCGCGCTGCACAGATTCATGCGACAGGGCCTCCTAGAGACAATGCACTTTGGTTTATTGCGCTATCTGTAATAACACCCGAGATATAACCAGATTTATATTGGATTTTTCCCTGACCCTGAGTGTCCGACCCCATGAGTCGGTGGTTTTCACGGCCCCTGGTCATCCGAGGTCGATCCCGCTGCACAGATTCATGCGCCAGAGCCCCCTGCAGATAATTCACTTTGATTTATTGCGCTATCTCTAATAGCACCCGAGATATCACCAGATATATATTGGATTTTTCCCTGACCCTGACAGGCCAGCCCCATCAGACGGTGGTTTTCTCGGCCCCTGGTGGTCCGAGGTCGTTCCCGCTGCACAGATTCATGCACCAGGGCCTCCTGCAGACAATGCACTTTGACTTATTGCGCTAGCTCTAATAGCACCCGAGATATCACCAGATATATATTGGATATTCCCCTGACCCTGAGTGTCCGGCCCCATGAGACGGTTATTTTCTCGGCCCCCGGTGGACCGAGGTCGATCGCGCTGCACAGATTCATGTGCTAGGGCCTCCTGCAGACAATGCACTTTGATTTATTGCGCCATCTCTAATAGCACCCGAGATATCACCAGATATATGTTGGATTTTCCCCTGACCCTGAGTGTCCGCCCCATGAGACGGTGGTTTTCTCGGCCCCTGGTGGTCCGAGGTCGTTCCCGCTGCACAGATTCATGCGCTAGGGCCTCCTGCAGACAATGAACTTTGATTTATTGCGCTGTCTATAATAGCACACGAGATATCACCAGATATATATTGGATTTTTCCCTGACCCTGAGTGTCCGGCCCCATGAGACGGTGGTTTTCTCGGCCCCTGGTAGTCCGAGGTCGATCCCGCTGCACAGATTCATGCGCCAGGGCCCCCTGCAGATAATTCACTTTGATTTATTGCGCTATCACTAATAGCACCCGAGATATCACCAGATATATATTGGATATTTCCCTGACCCTGACAGTCCGGCCCCATGAGACGGTGATTTTCTCGGCCCCCGGTGGTCCGAGGTCATTCGCGCTGCACACATTCATGCGCCAGGGCCTCCTATAGATAATTCACTTTGGTTTATTGCGCTATCTCTAATAGCACCCGAGATATCACCAGATATATATTGGATTTTTCCCTGACCCTGACAGTCCGGCCCCATGGGACGGTGGTTTTCTCGGCCCCTGGTGGTCCGAGATCGTTCCCGCTAAACAGATGCATGCAACAGGGCCTCCTGCAGATAACTCACTTTGATTTATCGCGCTATCTCTAATAGCACCCGAGATATCACCAGATATATATTGGATTTTACCCTGACCCTGAGTGTCCGGCCACATGAGACGGTGGTTGTCTCGGCCCCTGGTGGTCCGAGGTCGTTCCCGCTGCCCAGATTCATGCGCCAGGGCCTCCTACAGACAAAGCACTTTGGTTTATTGCATTATCTCTAATAGCACCCGAGATATCACCAGATGTATATTGGATTTTCCCCTGACCCTGAGTGTCCGGCCCCATGAGACTGTGATTTTCTCGGACCCTGGTGGTCCGAGGTCGTTCCCGCTGCACAGATTCATGCGCCAGGGCCTCCTACAGGCAATGCACTTTGATTTATTGCGCTAGCTGTAATAGCACCCGAGATATCACCAGATATATATTGGATTGTTCCCTGACACTGAGTGTCCGACCCCATGAGACTGTGGTTTTCTCTGCCGATGGTGGTCCGAGGTCGTTCCCGCTGCACAGATTCATGGACCAGGGCCTCCTGCAGATAATTCACTTTGGTTTATTGCGCAATCTCTAATAGCACCCAAGATATCACCAGATATATATTGGATTTTTCCCTGGCCCTGAGTGTCCGGCCCCATGAGACTGTGGTTTTCTCGGCCCCTGGTGGTCCGAGGTCGTACCCGTTGCACAGATTCATGCGCCAGGGCCTCCTGCAGATAATTCACTTTGGTTTATTGCGCTATCTCTAATAGCACCCGAGATATCACCAGATATATATTGGATTTTCCCCTGACCCTGAGTGTCCGGCCCCATGAGACGGTGGTTTTCTCGGCCCCTGATGGTCCGAGGTCGTTCCCGCTGCGCAGATTCATGCGCCAGGGCCTCCTACAGACAATGCACTTTGATTTATTGCGCTACCTCTAATAGCACCCGAGATATCACCAGATATATATTGGATTTTCCCCTGACCCTGAGTGTCCGGCCCCATGTGACTGTGGTTTCCTCGGTCCCTGGTGGTCCGAGGTCGTTCCCACTGCACAGATTTATGCGCCAGGGCCTCCTACAGACAATGCACTTTGATTTATTGCGCTATCTGTAATAGCACCAGAGATATAACCAGATATATATTGGATTTTCCCCTGACCCTGAGTGTCCGGCCCCATGAGACGGTGGTTTTCTCGGCCCCTGGTGGTCCGAGGTCGTTCCCTCTGCCCAGATTCATGCGCCAGGGCCTCCTACAGACAAAGCACTTTGGTTTATTGCATTATCTCTAATAGCACCCGAGATATCACCAGATGTATATTGGATTTTCCCCTGACCCTGAGTGTCCGGCCCCAGGAGACTGTGATTTTCTCGGACCGTGGTGGTCCGAGGTCGTTCCCGCTGCACAGATTCATGCGCCAGGGCCTCCTACAGGCAATGCACTTTGATTTATTGCGCTATCTGTAATAGCACCCGAGATATCACCAGATATATATTGGATATTTCCCTGACCCTGACAGTCCGGCCCCATGAGACGGTGATTTTCTCGGCCCCTGGTGGTCCGAGGTCGTTCCCGCTGCACAGATTCATGCGCTAGGGCCTCCTGCAGACATTGCACTTTGATTTATTGCGCTATCTCTAATAGCACCCGAGATATCACCAGATATATATTGGATATTTCCCTGACCCTGAGATTCCGGCCCCATGAGACGGTGATTTTCTCGGCCCCTGGTGGTCCGAGGTCGTTCCCGCTGCACAGATTCATGCGCTAGGGCCTCCTGCAGACAATGCACTTTGATTTATTGCGCTATCTCTAATAGCACCCGAGATATCACCAGATATATATTGGATTTTTCCCTGACCCTGAGTGTCCGGCCCCATGAGACGGTGGTTTTCTCGGCCCCTGGTGGTCCGAGGTCGATCCCGCTGCACAGATTCATGCGCCAGGGCCCCCTGCATATAATTAACTTTGATTTATTGCGCTATCTCTAATAGCACCCGAGATATCACCAGATATATATTGGATTTTTCCCTGACCCTGAGTGTCCGCCCCATGAGACGGTAGTTTTCTCGGCCCCTGGTGGTCCGAGGTCGTTCCCGCTGCACAGATTCATGCGCTAGGGCCTCCTGCAGACAATGCACTTTGATTTATTGCGCTGTCTATAATAGCACACGAGATATCACCAGATATATATTGGATTTTTCCCTGACCCTGAGTGTCCGGCCCCATGAGACGGTGGTTTTCTCGGCCCCTGGTAGTCCGAGGTCGATCCCGCTGCACAGATTCATGCGCCAGGGCCCCCTGCAGATAATTCACTTTGATTTATTGAGCTATCACTAATAGCACCCGAGATATCACCAGATATATATTGGATATTTCCCTGACCCTGACAGTCCGGCCCCATGAGACGGTGATTTTCTCGGCCCCCGGTGGTCCGAGGTCGATCGCGCTGCACACATTCATGCGCCAGGGCCTCCTATAGATAATTCACTTTGGTTTATTGCGCTATCTCTAATAGCACCCGAGATATCACCAGATATATATTGGATTTTTCCCTGACCCTGACAGTCCGGCCCCATGGGACGGTGGTTTTCTCGGCCCCTGGTGGTCCGAGATCGTTCCCGCTAAACAGATGCATGCGCCAGGGCCTCCTGCAGATAACTCACTTTGATTTATCGCGCTATCTCTAATAGCACCCGAGATATCACCAGATATATATTGGATTTTACCCTGACCCTCAGTGTCCGGCCACATGAGACGGTGGTTGTCTCGGCCCCTGGTGGTCCGAGGTCGTTCCCGCTGCACAGATTCATGCGCCAGGGCCTCCTACAGGCAATGCACTTTGATTTATTGCGCTATCTGTAATAGCACCCGAGATATCACCAGATATATATTGGATTGTTCCCTGACACTGAGTGTCCGGCCCCATGAGACTGTGGTTTTCTCTGCCGATGGTGGTCCGAGGTCGTTCCCGCTGCACAGATTCATGGACCAGGGCCTCCTGCAGATAATTCACTTTGGTTTATTGCGCAATCTCTAATAGCACCCAAGATATCACCAGATATATATTGGATTTTTCCCTGGCCCTGAGTGTCCGGCCCCATGAGACTGTGGTTTTCTCGGCCCCTGGTGGTCCGAGGTCGTACCCGTTGCACAGATTCATGCGCCAGGGCCTCCTGCAGATAATTCACTTTGGTTTATTGCGCTATCTCTAATAGCACCCGAGATATCACCAGATATGTATTGGATTTTCCCCTGACCCTGAGTGTCCGGCCCCATGAGACGGTGGTTTTCTCGGCCCCTGATGGTCCGAGGTCGTTCCCGCTGCGCAAATTCATGCGCCAGGGCCTCCTACAGACAATGCACTTTGATTTATTGCGCTATATGTAATAGCACCCGAGATATCACCAGATATATATTGGATTTTTCACTGACCCTGAGTGTCCGGCCCCATGAGACGGTGGTTTTCTCGGCCCCTGGCGGTCCGAGGTCGTTCCCGCTGTACAGATTCATGCGCCAGGGCCTCCTGCAGATAATTCACTTTGGTTTATTGCGCTACCTCTAATAGCGCCCGAGATATCACCAGATATATATTGGATTTTCCCCTGACCCTGAGTGTCCGGCCCCATGTGACTGTGGTTTCCTCGGTCCCTGGTGGTCCGAGGTCGTTCCCACTGCACAGATTTATGCGCCAGGGCCTCCTACAGACAATGCACTTTGATTTATTGCGCTATCTGTAATAGCACCAGAGATATAACCAGATATATATTGGATTTTCCCCTGACCCTGAGTGTCCGGCCCCATGAGACGGTGGTTTTCTCGGCCCCTGGTGGTCCGAGGTCGTTCCCGCTGCACAGATGCATGCGCCAGGGCCTCCTGCAGACAATGCACTTTGATTTATCCCGCTATCTGTAATAGAACCCGAGATATCACCAGATATATATTGGATTTTTCCCTGACCCTGAGTGTCTGGCCCCATGAGACGGTGGTTTTCTCGGCCCCTGGTGGTCCGAGATCGTTCCCGCTAAACAGATGCATGCAACAGTGCCTCCTGCAGATAACTCACTTTGATTTATCGCGCTATCTCTAATAGCACCCGAGATATCACCAGATATATATTGGATTTTACTCTGACCCTGAGTGTCCGGCCACATGAGACGGTGGTTTTCTCTGCCGATGGTGGTCCGAGGTCGTTCCCGCTGCACAGATTCATGCGCCAGGGCCTCCTACAGACAATGCACTTTGATTTATTGCGCTATCTCTAATAGCACCCGAGATATCACCAGAGATATATTGGATTTTCCCCTGACCCTGAGTGTCCGGCCCCATGAGACTGTGGTTTTCTCGGCCCCTGGTGGTCCGAGGTCGTTCCCGCTGCACAGATTCATGGGCCAGGGCCTCCTGCAGATAATTCACTTTGGTTTATTGCGCTATCTCTAATAGCACCCAAGATATCACCAGATATATATTGGATTTTTTCCTGGCCCTGAGTGTCCGGCCCCATGAGACTGTGGTTTTCTCGGCCCATGGTGGTCCGAGGTCGTACCCGTTGCACAGATTCATGCGCCAGGGCCTCCTGCAGATAATTCACTTTGGTTTATTGCGCTATCTCTAATAGCACCCGAGATATCACCAGATATATATTGGATTTTTCACTGACACTGAGTGTCCGGCCCCATGAGACGGTGGTTTTCCCGGCCCCTGGTGGTCCGAGGTCGTTCCCGCTGCACAGATTCATGCGCCAGGGCCTCCTACAGACAATGCACTTTGATTTATTGCGCTATCTGTAATAGCACCCGAGAAATCACCAGATATATATTGGATTTTTCACTGACCCTGAGTGTCCGGCCCCATGAGACGGTGGTTTTCTCGGCCCCTGGCGGTCCGAGGTCGTTCCCGCTGCACAGATTCATGCGCCAGGGCCTCCTGCAGATAATTCACTTTGATTTATTGCGCTATCTGTAATAGCACCCGAGATATCACCAGATATATATTGGATTTTCCCCTGACCCTGTGTGTCCGGCCCCATGAGACGGTGGTTTTCCCGGCCCCTGGTGGTCCGAGGTCGTTCCCGCTGCACAGATTCATGCGCCAGGGCCTCCTACAGACAATGCACTTTGATTTATTGCGCTATCTGTAATAGCACCCGAGAAATCACCAGATATATATTGGATTTTTCCCTGACCCTGAGTGTCTGGCCCCATGAGACGGTGGTTTTCTCGGCCCCTGGTGGTCCGAGATCGTTCCCGCTAAACAGATGCATGCAACAGTGCCTCCTGCAGATAACTCACTTTGATTTATCGCGCTATCTCTAATAGCACCCGAGATATCACCAGATATATATTGGATTTTACTCTGACCCTGAGTGTCCGGCCACATGAGACGGTGGTTTTCTCTGCCGATGGTGGTCCGAGGTCGTTCCCGCTGCACAGATTCATGCGCCAGGGCCTCCTACAGACAATGCACTTTGATTTATTGCGCTATCTCTAATAGCACCCGAGATATCACCAGAGATATATTGGATTTTCCCCTGACCCTGAGTGTCCGGCCCCATGAGACTGTGGTTTTCTCGGCCCCTGGTGGTCCGAGGTCGTTCCCGCTGCACAGATTCATGGGCCAGGGCCTCCTGCAGATAATTCACTTTGGTTTATTGCGCTATCTCTAATAGCACCCAAGATATCACCAGATATATATTGGATTTTTTCCTGGCCCTGAGTGTCCGGCCCCATGAGACTGTGGTTTTCTCGGCCCATGGTGGTCCGAGGTCGTACCCGTTGCACAGATTCATGCGCCAGGGCCTCCTGCAGATAATTCACTTTGGTTTATTGCGCTATCTCTAATAGCACCCGAGATATCACCAGATATATATTGGATTTTTCACTGACACTGAGTGTCCGGCCCCATGAGACGGTGGTTTTCCCGGCCCCTGGTGGTCCGAGGTCGTTCCCGCTGCACAGATTCATGCGCCAGGGCCTCCTACAGACAATGCACTTTGATTTATTGCGCTATCTGTAATAGCACCCGAGAAATCACCAGATATATATTGGATTTTTCACTGACCCTGAGTGTCCGGCCCCATGAGACGGTGGTTTTCTCGGCCCCTGGCGGTCCGAGGTCGTTCCCGCTGCACAGATTCATGCGCCAGGGCCTCCTGCAGATAATTCACTTTGATTTATTGCGCTATCTGTAATAGCACCCGAGATATCACCAGATATATATTGGATTTTCCCCTGACCCTGTGTGTCCGGCCCCATGAGACTGTGATTTTCTCGGACCCTGGTGGTCCGAGGTCGTTCCCGCTGCACAGATGCATGCGCCTGGGACTCCTGCAGATAATTCACTTTGATTTATCGTGCTATCTCTAATAGCACACGAGATATCACAAGATATATGCTGGATTATTACATGACCTTCTGTGACGGAAACCGAAAATCTGTAATTTTTTTGGCCCCTGGTGTTCCGACGTCGTTGCTGCTGCACAGATTCATGCGCCAGGGCTTCGTGCAGGCAATGCACTTTGATTTAGCGCGCTATCTGTAATAGAACCCGAGATATCACCAGATATATATTGGATTTTTCCCTGACCCCGAGTGTCTGGCCCCATGTGTCGGTGGTTTTCTCGGCCCCTGGTGGTCCGAGGACGATCCCGCTGCACAGATTCATGCGCTAGGGCCTCCTGCAGACAATCCACTTTGATTTATCGCGCCTTCTCTAGTAGCACCCGTGATACCTCCAGATATATATTGGATTTTTCCCTGACCCTGAGTGTCCGGCGCCATGTGTCAGTGGTTTTCTCGGCCCCTGGTGGTCCGAGGTCGTTCCCGCTGCACAGATTCATGCGCCAGGGCCTCCTGCAGACAATGCACTTTGATTTATTTCGCTATCTCTAATAGCACCCGAGATATCACCAGATATATATTGGATTTTTGCTTGACCATGACAGTCCGGCCCCATGTGTCGATTGTTTTCGCGGTCCCATTTGGTCCGAGGTCGATCCCGCTGCACAGATTCATGCGCCAGGGCCACCTGCAGATAATTCACTTTGATTTATTGCGCTATCTCTAATAGCACCCGAGATATCACCAGATATATATTGGATTTTTCCCTGATCCTGACAGTCCGGCCCCATGAGACGGTGATTTTCTCGGCCCCCGGTGCTCCGAGGTCGATCGCGCTGCACAGATTCATGCGACAGGGCCTCCTAGAGACAATGCACTTTGGTTTATTGCGCTATCTGTAATAGCACCCGAGATATAACCAGATTTATATTGGATTTTTCCCTGACCCTGAGTGTCCGACCCCATGAGTCGGTGGTTTTCACGGCCCCTGGTCGTCCGAGGTCGATCCCGCTGCACAGATTCATGCGCCAGAGCCCCCTGCAGATAATTCACTTTGATTTATTGCACTATCTCTAATAGCACCCGAGATATCACCAGATATATATTGGATTTTTCCCTGACCCTGACAGGCCAGCCCCATGAGACGGTGGTTTTCTCGGCCCCTGGTGGTCCGAGGTCGATCGCGCTGCACAGATTCATGCGACAGGGCCTCCTAGAGACAATGCACTTTGGTTTATTGCGCTATCTGTAATAGCACCCGAGATATAACCAGATTTATATTGGATTTTTCCCTGACCCTGAGTGTCCGACCCCATGAGTCGGTGGTTTTCACGGCCCCTGGTCGTCCGAGGTCGATCCCGCTGCACAGATTCATGCGCCAGGGCCACCTGCAGATAATTCACTTTGATTTATTGCGCTATCTCTAATAGCACCCGAGATATAACCAGATTTATATTGGATTTTTCCCTGACCCTGAGTGTCCGACCCCATGAGTCGGTGGTTTTCACGGCCCCTGGTCGTCCGAGGTCGATCCCGCTGCACAGATTCATGCGCCAGAGCCCCCTGCAGATAATTCACTTTGATTTATTGCGCTATCTCTAATAGCACCCGAGATATCACCAGATATATATTGGATTTTTCCCTGACCCTGACAGGCCAGCCCCATGAGACGGTGGTTTTCTCGGCCCCTGGTGGTCCGAGGTCGTTCCCGCTGCACAGATTCATGCACCAGGGCCTCCTGCAGACAATGCACTTTGATTTATTGCGCTAGCTTTAATAGCACCCGAGATATCACCAGATATATATTGGATATTCCCCTGACCCTGAGTGTCCGTCCCCATGAGACGGTGGTTTTCTCGGCCCCTGGTGGTCCGTGGTCGTTCCCGCTGCACAGATTCATGCGCTAGGGCCGCCTGCAGACAATGCACTTTGATTTATTGCGCTATCTGTAATAGCACCCGAGATATCACCAGATTTATATTGGATTTTTCCATGACCCTGAGTGTCCGAAACCATGAGACGGTGGTTTTCTCGGTCCCCTTTGGTCCGAGGTCGATCCCGCAGCACAGATTCATGCGCCAGGGCCCCCTGCAGATAATTCACTTTGATTTATTGCGCTATCTCTAATAGCACCCGAGATATCACCAGATATATATTGGATTTTTCCCTGACCCTGAGTGTCCGACCCCATGAGACGGTAGTGTTCTCGGCCCCTGGTGGGCCGAGGTCGTTGCTGCGGCACAGATTCATGCGCTAGGGCTGCCTGCAGACAATGCACTTTGATTTATTGCGCTATCTGTAATAGCACCCGAGATATCACAAGATTTATATTGGATTTTTCCCTGACCCTGAGTGTCCGAAACCATGAAACGGTGGTTTTCTCGGCCCCTGGTCGTCCGAGGTCGTTCCCGCTGCACAGATTCATGCGCCAGGGCCCCCTGCAGATAATTAACTTTGATTTATTGCGCTATCTCTAATAGCACCCGAGATATCACCAGATATATATTGGATTTTTCCCTGACCCTGAGTGTCCGCCCCATGAGACGGTAGTTTTCTCGGCCCCTGGTGGTCCGAGGTCGTTTCCGCTGCACAGATTCATGCGCTAGGGCCTCCTGCAGACAATGAACTATGATTTATTGCGCTATCTCTAATAGCACCCGAGGTATCACCAGATATATATTGGATTTTTCCCTGACCCTGAGTGTCCGGCCCCATGAGACGGTAGTTTTCTCGGCCCCTGGTCGTCCGAGGTCGTTCCTGCTGCACAGATTCATGCGCCAGGGCCTCCTGCAGACAATGCACTCTGATTTAATTCGCTATCTCTAATAGCACCCGAGTTATCACCAGAAATATATTGGATTTTTGCTTAACCCTGACAGTCCGGCCCCATGTGTCGATGGTTTTCTCGGTCCCTCGTGGTCCGAGGTCCATCCCGCTGCACAGATTCATGCGCCAGGGCCCCCTGCAGATAATTCACTTTGATTTATTGCGCTATCTCTAATAGCACCCGAGATATCACCAGAAATATATTGGATATTTCCCTGACCCTGACAGTCCGGCCCCATGAGACGGTGATTTTCTCGGCCCCCGGTGGTCCGAGGTCGATCCCGCTGCACAGATTCATGCGCCAGGGCCCCCTGCAGATAATTCACTTTGATTTATTGCGCTATCTCTAATAGCACCCGAGATATCACCTGATATATATTGGATTTTTCCCTGACCCTGAGTGTCCGCCCCATGCGACGGTAGTTTTCTCGGCCCCTGGTGGTCCGAGGTGGTTCCCGCTGCACAGATTCATGCGCTAGGGCCTCCTGCAGACAATGCACTTTGATTTATTGCGCTATCTCTAATAGCACCCGAGATATCACCAGATATATATTGGATTTTTCCCTGACCCTGAGTGTCCGGCCCCATGAGACGTTGGTTTTCTCGGCCCCTGGCGGTCCGAGGT
This sequence comes from Nomia melanderi, assembly GCF_051020985.1. Taxonomy (NCBI): domain Eukaryota; kingdom Metazoa; phylum Arthropoda; class Insecta; order Hymenoptera; family Halictidae; genus Nomia; species Nomia melanderi. The sequence goes on along the minus strand of NW_027475150.1, from coordinate 145,945 downwards.
CGATCCCTCTGCACAGATTCATGCACCAGGGCCCCCTGCAGATAATTCACTTTGATTTATTGCGCTATCTCTAATAGCACCCGAGATATCACCAGATATATATTGGATATTTCCCTGACCCTGACAGTCCGGCCCCATGAGACGGTGATTTTCTCGGCCCCCGGTGGTCCGAGGTCGATCCCGCTGCACAGATTCATGCGCCAGGGCCCCCTGCAGATAATTCACTTTGATTTATTGCGCTATCTCTAATAGCACCCGAGATATCACCAGATATATATTGGATTTTTCCCTGATCCTGACAGTCCGGCCCCATGAGACGGTGGTTTTCTCGGCCCCTGGTGGTCCGAGGTCGTTCCCGCTGCACAGATTCATGCACCAGGGCCTCCTGCAGACAATGCACTTTGATTTATTGCGCTAGCTCTAATAGCACCCGAGATATCACCAGATATATATTGGATATTCCCCTGACCCTGAGTGTCCGGCCCCATGAGACGGTGGTTTTCTCGGCCCCTGGTGGTCCGTGGTCGTTCCCGCTGCACAGATTCATGGGCCAGGGCCTCCTGCAGACAATGCACTTTGATTTATTGCGCTATCTCTAATAGCACCCGAGGTATCACCAGATATATATTGGATTTTTCCCTGACCCTGAGTGTCCGGCCCCATGAGACGGTAGTTTTCTCGGCCCCTGGTCGTCCGAGGTCGTTCCCGCTGCACAGATTCATGCGCCAGGGCCTCCTGCAGACAACGCACTCTGATTTAATTCGCTATCTCTAATAGCACCCGAGTTATCACCAGAAATATATTGGATTTTTGCTTGACCCTGACAGTCCGGCCCCATGTGTCGATGGTTTTCTCGGTCCCATTTGGTCCGAGGTCGATCCCGCTGCACAGATTCATGCGCTAGGGCCTCCTATAGATAATTCACTTTGGTTTATTGCGCTATCTCTAATAGCACCCGAGATATCACCAGATATATATTGGATTTGTCCCTGACCCTGACAGTCCGGCCCCATGAGACGGTGATTTTCTCGGCCCCCGGTGGACCGAGGTCGATCGCGCTGCACAGATTCATGTGCTAGGGCCTCCTGCAGACAATGCACTTTGATTTATTGCGCCATCTCTAATAGCACCCGAGATATCACCAGATATATATTGGATTTTCCCCTGACCCTGAGTGTCCGGCCCCATGAGACGGTGGTTTTCTCGGCCCCTGGTGGTCCGAGGTCGATCCCGCTGCACAGATTCATGCGCCAGGGCCCCCTGCATATAATTCACTTTGATTTATTGCGCTATCTCTAATAGCACCCGAGATATCACCAGATATATATTGGATTTTTCCCTGACCCTGAGTGTCCGGCCCCATGAGACGGTAGTTTTCTCGGCCCCTGGTGGTCCGAGGTCGTTCCCGCTGCACAGATTCATGCGCCAGGGCCTCCTGCAGACAATGCACTCTGATTTAATTCGCTATCTCTAATAGCACCCGAGTTATCACCAGATATATATTGGATTTTTTAATGACCCTGACAGTCCGACCCCATGAGACGGTGGTTTTCTCGGCCACTGGTCGTCCGAGGTCGTCCCCGCTGCACAGATTCATGCACCAGGGCCTCCTGCAGACAATTCACTTTGATTTATTGCGCTATCTGTAATTGCACCCGAGATATCACCAGATTTATATTGGATTTTTCCCTGACCCTGAGTGTCCGACCCCATGAGACGGTAGTTTTCTCGGCCCCTGGTGGTCCGAGGTCGTTCCCGCTGCACAGATTCATGCGCCACGGCCTTCTGCAGACAATGCACTTTGATTTATTGCGCTATCTGTAATAGCACCCGAGATATCACCAGATATATATTGGATTTTTCCCTGACCCTGAGTGTCCGGCCCCATGAGACGGTGGTTTTCTCGGCCCCTGGTAGTCCGAGGTCGTTCCCGCTGCACAGATTCATGCGCCAGGGCCTCCTGCAGACAATGCACTCTGATTTAATTCGCTATCTCTAATAGCACCCGAGTTATCACCAGATATATATTGGATTTTTTAATGACCCTGACAGTCCGACCCCATGAGACGGTGGTTTTCTCGGCCACTGGTCGTCCGAGGTCGTCCCCGCTGCACAGATTCATGCACCAGGGCCTCCTGCAGACAATTCACTTTGATTTATTGCGCTATCTGTAATTGCACCCGAGATATCACCAGATTTATATTGGATTTTTCCCTGACCCTGAGTGTCCGACCCCATGAGACGGTAGTTTTCTCGGCCCCTGGTGGTCCGAGGTCGTTCCCGCTGCACAGATTCATGCGCCACGGCCTTCTGCAGACAATGCACTTTGATTTATTGCGCTATCTGTAATAGCACCCGAGATATCACCAGATATATATTGGATTTTTCCCTGACCCTGAGTGTCCGGCCCCATGAGACGGTGGTTTTCTCGGCCCCTGGTGGTCCGAGGTCGATCCCGCTACACAGATTCATGCGCCAGGGCCCCCTGCAGATAATTCACTTTGATTTATTGCGCTATCTCTAATAGCACCAGAGATATCACCAGATATATATTGGATTTTTTAATGACCCTGACAGTCCGACCCGATGAGACGGTGGTTTTCTCGGCCCCTGGTCGTCCGAGGTCGTCCCCGCTGCACAGATTCATGCACCAGGGCCTCCTGCAGACAATGCACTTTGATTTATTGCGCTATCTGTAATAGCACCCGAGATATCACCAGATTTATATTGGATTTTTCCCTGACCCTGAGTGTCCGACCCCATGAGACGGCAGTTTTCTCGGCCCCTGGTGGTCCGAGGTCGTTCCCGCTGCACAGATTCATGCGCCACGGCCTCCTGCAGACAATGCACTTTGATTTATTGCGCTATCTGTAATAGCACCCGAGATATCACCAGATATATATTGGATTTTTCCCTGACCCTGAGTGTCCAGCCCCATGAGACGGTGGTTTTCTCGGCCCCTGGTGGTGCGAGGTCGATCCCGCTGCACAGATTCATGCGCCAGGGCCCCCTGCAGATAATTCACTTTGATTTATTGCGCTATCTCTAATAGCACCCGAGATATCACCAGATATATATTGGATTTTTCCCTGACCCTGAGTGTCCGACCCCATGAGACGGTAGTGTTCTCGGCCCCTGGTGGGCCGAGGTCGTTGCTGCGGCGCAGATTCATGCGCTAGGGCTGCCTGCAGACAATGCACTTTGATTTATTGCGCTATCTGTAATAGCACCCGAGATATCACAAGATTTATATTGGATTTTTCCCTGACCCTGAGTGTCCGAAACCATGAGACGGTGGTTTTCTCGGCCCCTGGTCGTCCGAGGTCGTTCCCGCTGCACAGATTCATGCGCCAGGGCCCCCTGCAGATAATTCACTTTGATTTATTGCGCTATCTCTAATAGCACCCGAGATATCACCAGATATATATTGGATTTTTCCCTGACCCTGAGTGTCCGCCCCATGAGACGGTAGTTTTCTCGGCCCCTGGTGGTCCGAGGTCGTTCCCGCTGCACAGATTCATGCGCTAGGGCCTCCTGCAGACAATGAACTTTGATTTATTGCGCTATCTCTAATAGCACCCGAGGTATCACCAGATATATATTGGATTTTTCCCTGACCCTGAGTGTCCGGCCCCATGAGACGGTAGTTTTCTCGGCTCCTGGTCGTCCGAGGTCGTTCCCGCTGCACAGATTCATGCGCCAGGGCCTCCTGCAGACAAAGCACTCTGATTTAATTCGCTATCTCTAATAGCACCCGAGTTATCACCAGAAATATATTGGATTTTTGCTTGACCCTGACAGTCCGGCCCCATGTGTCGATGGTTTTCTCGGTCCCTCGCGGTCCGAGGTCCATCCCGCTGCACAGATTCATGCGCCAGGGCCTCCTGCAGATAATTCACTTTGATTTATTGCGCTATCTCTAATAGCACCCGAGATATCACCTGATATATATTGGATTTTTCCCTGACCCTGAGTGTCCGCCCCATGAGACGGTAGTTTTCTCGGCCCCTGGTGGTCCGAGGTCGTTCCCGCTGCACAGATTCATGCGCTAGGGCCTCCTATAGATAATTCACTTTTATTTATTGCGCTATCTCTAATAGCACCCGAGGTATCACCAGATATATATTGGATTTTTCCCTGACCCTGAGTGTCCGGCCCCATGAGACGGTAGTTTTCTCGGCTCCTGGTCGCCCGAGGTCGTTCCCGCTGCACAGATTCATGCGCCAGGGCCTCCTGCAGACAATGCACTCTGATTTAATTCGCTATCTCTAATAGCACCCGAGTTATCACCAGATATATATTGGATTTTTTAACGACCCTGACAGTCCGACCCCATGAGACGGTGGTTTTCTCGGCCACTGGTCGTCCGAGGTCGTCCCCGCTGCACAGATTCATGCACCAGGGCCTCCTGCAGACAATTCACTTTGATTTATTGCGCTATCTGTAATTGCACCCGAGATATCACCAGATTTATATTGGATTTTTCCCTGACCCTGAGTGTCCGACCCCATGAGACGGTAGTTTTCTCGGCCCCTGGTGGTCCGAGGTCGTTCCCGCTGCACAGATTCATGCGCCACGGCCTCCTGCAGACAATGCACTTTGATTTATTGCGCTATCTGTAATAGCACCCGAGATATCACCAGATATATATTGGATTTTTCCCTGATCCTGACAGTCCGGCCCCATGAGACGGTGATTTTCTCGGCCCCCGGTGCTCCGAGGCCGATCGCGCTGCACAGATTCGTGCGACAGGGCCCCCAGCAGACAATTCACTTTGATTTATTGCGCTATCTCTAATAGCACCCGAGATATCACCAGATATATATTGGATTTTTTAATGACCCAGACAGTCCGACCCCATGAGACGGTGGTTTTCTCGGCCCCTGGTCGTCCGAGGTGGTCCCCGCTGCACAGATTCATGCACCAGGGCCTCCTGCAGACAATCCACTTTGATTTATTGCGCTATCTGTAATAGCACCCGAGATATCACCAGATTTATATTGGATTTTTCCCTGACCCTGAGTGTCCGACCCCATGAGACGGTAGTTTTCTCGGCCCCTGGTGGTCCGAGGTCGTTCCCGCTGCACAGATTCATGCGCCACGGCCTGCTGGAGACAATGCACTTTGATTTATTGCGCTATCTGTAATAGCACCCGAGATATCACCAGATTTATATTGGATTTTTCCCTGACCCTGAGTGTCCGACCCCATGAGACGGTAGTTTTCTCGGCCCCTGGTGGTCCGAGGTCGTTCCCGCTGCACAGATTCATGCGCCACGGCCTCCTGCAGACAATGCACTTTGATTTATTGCGCTATCTGTAATAGCACCCGAGATATCACCAGATTTATATTGGATTTTTCCCTGACCCTGAGTGTCCGACCCCATGAGACGGTAGTTTTCTCGGCCCCTGGTGGTCCGAGGTCGTTCCCGCTGCACAGATTCATGCGCCAGGGCCTCCTGCAGACAATGCACTTTGATTTATTGCGCTATCTGTAATAGCACCCGAGATATCACCAGATATATATTGGATTTTTCCCTGACCCTGAGTGTCCGGCCCCATGAGACGGTGGTTTTCTCGGCCCCTGGTGGTCCGAGGTCGATCCCGCTGCACAGATTCATGCGCCAGGGCCCCCTGCAGACAATTCACTTTGATTTTTTGCGCTATCTCTAATAGCACCCGAGATATCACCAGATATATATTGGATTTTTTAATGACCCAGACAGTCCGACCCCATGAGACGGTGGTTTTCTCGGCCCCTGGTCGTCCGAGGTCGTTCCCGCTGCACAGATTCATGCGCCAGGGCCTCCTGCAGACAATGCACTCTGATTTAATTCGCTATCTCTAATAGCACCCGAGTTATCACCAGAAATATATTGGATTTTTGCTTGACCCTGACAGTCCGGCCCCATGTGTCGATGGTTTTCTCGGTCCCTCGTGGTCCGAGGTCCATCCCGCTGCACAGATTCATGCGCCACGGCCTCCTGCAGACAATGCACTTTGATTTATTGCGCTATCTGTAATAGCACCCGAGATATCACCAGATATATATTGGATTTTTCCCTGATCCTGACAGTCCGGCCCCATGAGACGGTGATTTTCTCGGCCCCCGGTGCTCCGAGGCCGATCGCGCGGCACAGATTCATGCGACAGGGCCTACTAGAGACAATGCACTTTGGTTTATTGCGCTATCTGTAATAGCACCCGAGATATAACCAGATTTATATTGGATTTTTCCCTGACCCTGAGTGTCCGACCCCATGAGTCGGTGGTTTTTACGGCCCCCGGTGGTCCGAGGTCGATCCCGCTGCACAGATTCATGCGCCAGAGCCCCCTGCAGATAATTCACTTTGATTTATTGCGCTATCTCTAATAGCACCCGAGATATCACCAGATATATATTGGATTTTTCCCTGACCCTGACAGGCCAGCCCCATGAGACGGTGGTTTTCTCGGCCCCTGGTGGTCCGAGGTCGTTCCCGCTGCACAGATTCATGCACCAGGGCCTCCTGCAGACAATGCACTTTGATTTATTGCGCTAGCTCTAATAGCACCCGAGATATCACCAGATATATATTGGATATTCCCCTGACCCTGAGTGTCCGGCCCCATGAGACGGTAGTTTTCTCGGCCCCTGATCGTCCGAGGTCGTTCCCGCTGCACAGATTCATGCGCCAGGGCCTCCTGCAGACAATGCACTCTGATTTAATTCGCTATCTCTAATAGCACCCGAGTTATCACCAGAAATATATTGGATTTTTGCTTGACCCTGACAGTCCGGCCCCATGTGTCGATGGTTTTCTCGGTCCCATTTGGTCCGAGGTCGATCCCGCTGCACAGATTCATGCGCCAAGGCCCCCTGCAGATATTTCACTTTGATTTATTGCGCTATCTCTAATAGCACCCGAGATATCACCTCATATATATTGGATTTTTCGCTGACCCTGAGTGTCCGCCCCATGAGACGGTAGTTTTCTCGGCCCCTGGTGGTCCGAGGTCGTTCCCGCTGCACAGATTCATGCGCTAGGGCCTCCTATAGATAATTCACTTTGGTTTATTGCGCTATCTCTAATAGCACCCGAGATATCACCAGATATATATTGGATTTTTCCCTGACCCTGACAGTCCGGCCCCATGGGACGGTGGTTTTCTCGGCCACTGGTCGTCCGAGGTCGTCCCCGCTGCACAGATTCATGCACCAGGGCCTCCTGCAGACAATTCACTTTGATTTATTGCGCTATCTGTAATTGCACCCGAGATATCACCAGATTTATATTGGATTTTTCCCTGACCCTGAGTGTCCGACCCCATGAGACGGTAGTTTTCTCGGCCCCTGGTGGTCCGAGGTCGTTCCCGCTGCACAGATTCATGCGCCACGGCCTCCTGCAGACAATGCACTTTGATTTATTGCGCTATCTGTAATAGCACCCGAGATATCACCAGATATATATTGGATTTTTCCCTGACCCTGAGTGTCCGGCCCCATGAGACGGTGGTTTTCTCGGCCCCTGGTGGTCCGAGGTCGATCCCGCTGCACAGATTCATGCGCCAGGGCCCCCTGCAGACAATTCACTTTGATTTATTGCGCTATCTCTAATAGCACCCGAGATATCACCAGATATATATTGGATTTTTTAATGACCCAGACAGTCCGACCCCATGAGACGGTGGTTTTCTCGGCCCCTGGTCGTCCGAGGTGGTCCCCGCTGCACAGATTCATGCACCAGGGCCTCCTGCAGACAATCCACTTTGATTTATTGCGCTATCTGTAATAGCACCCGAGATATCACCAGATTTATATTGGATTTTTCCCTGACCCTGAGTGTCCGACCCCATGAGACGGTAGTTTTCTCGGCCCCTGGTGGTCCGAGGTCGTTCCCGCTGCACAGATTCATGCGCCACGGCCTCCTGCAGACAATGCACTTTGATTTATTGCGCTATCTGTAATAGCACCCGAGATATCACCAGATATATATTGGGTTTTTCCCTGACCCTGAGTGTCCGGCCCCATGAGACGGTGGTTTTCTCGGCCCCTGGTGGTCCGAGGTCGATCCCGCTGCACAGATTCATGCGCCAGGGCCCCCTGCAGATAATTCACTTTGATTTATTGCGGTATCTCTAATAGCACCCAAGATATCACCAGATATATATTAGATTTTTCCCTGACCCTGACAGTCCGGCCCCATGAGACGGTGATTTTCTCGGCCCCCGGTGGTCCGAGGTCGATCGCGCTGCACAGATTCATGCGCTAGGGCCTCCTGCAGACAATGCACTTTGATTTATTGCGCTATCTCTAATAGCACCCGAGATATCACCAGATATATATTGGATTTGTCCCTGACCCTGACACTCGGACCCCATGAGACGGTGGTTTTCTCGGCCCCTGGTCGTCCGAGGTCGTTCCCCCTGCACAGATTCATGCACCAGGGCCTCCTGCAGACAATGCACTTTGATTTATTGCGCTATCTGTAATAGCACCCGAGATATCACCAGATTTATATTGGATTTCTCCCTGACCCTGAGTGTCCGACCCCATGAGACGGTGATTTTCTCGGCCCCCGGTGGTCCGAGGTCGATCGCGCTGCACAGATTCATGCGCTAGGGCCTCCTGCAGACAATGCACTTTGATTTATTGCGCTATCTCTAATAGCACCCGAGATATCACCAGATATATATTGGATTTGTCCCTGACCCTGACACTCCGACCCCATGAGACGGTGGTTTTCTCGGCCCCTGGTCGTCCGAGGTCGTTCCCCCTGCACAGATTCATGCACCAGGGCCTCCTGCAGACAATGCACTTTGATTTATTGCGCTATCTGTAATAGCACCCGAGATATCACCAGATTTATATTGGATTTCTCCCTGACCCTGAGTGTCCGACCCCATGAGACGGTGGTTTTCTCGGCCCCTGGTGGTCCGAGGTCGTTCCCGCTGCACAGATTCATGCGCCAGGGCCCCCTGCCGACAATGCACATTGATTTATTGCGCTATCTGTAATAGCACCCGAGATATCACCAGATTTATATTGGATTTTTCCCTGACCATGAGTGTCCGACTCCATGAGACGGTGGTTTTCTCGGCCCCTGGTGGTGCGAGGTCGATCCCGCTGCACAGATTCATACGCCAGGGCCTCCTGCAGAGAGTGCACTTTGATTTATTGCGCTATCTGTAATAGCACCCTAGATATCACCAGATTAATATTGGATTCTTCCCTGACCCTGAGTGTCCGAACCCATGAGACGGTGGTTCTCTCGGCCCCTGGTGGTCCGAGGTCGTTCCCGCTGCACAGATTCATGCGCTAGGGCCTCCTGCAGACAATGCACTTTGATTTACAGCGCTATCTGTAATAGCACCCAAGATATCACCAGATTTATATTGGATTTTTCCCTGACCCTGAGTGTCGGACCCCATGAGACGGTAGTTTTCTCGGCCCCTGGTGGTCCGAGGTCGTTCCCGCTGCACAGATTCATGCGCCACGGCCTCCTGCAGACAATGCACTTTGATTTATTGCGCTATTTGTAATAGCACCCGAGATATCACCAGATATATATTGGATTTTTCCCTGACGGTGACAGTCCGGCCCCATGGGACGGTGATTTTCTCGGCCCCCTGTGGTCCGAGGTCGATCCCGCTGCACAGATTCATACGCCAGGGCCTCCTGCAGACAATGCACTTTGGTTTATTGCGCTATCTCTAATAGCACCCGAGATATTACCAGATATATATTGGATTTTTCCCTGACCCTGACAGTCCGACCCCATGAGACGGTGGTTTTCTCGGCAACGGGTGGTCCGAGGTCGTTCCCGCTGCACAGATTCATGCGCCAGGGCCCCCTGCAGACAATGCACATTGATTTATGGCGCTATCTGTAATAGCACCCGAGATATCACCAGATTTATATTGGATTTCTCCCTGACCCTGAGTGTCCGACCCCATGAGACGGTGGTTTTCTCGGCCCCTGGTGGTCCGAGGTCGTTCCCGCTGCACAGATTCATGCGCCAGGGCCCCCTGCCGACAATGCACATTGATTTATTGCGCTATCTGTAATAGCACCCGAGATATCACCAGATTTATATTGGATTTTTCCCTGACCATGAGTGTCCGACTCCATGAGACGGTGGTTTTCTCGGCCCCTGGTGGTGCGAGGTCGATCCCGCTGCACAGATTCATACGCCAGGGCCTCCTGCAGAGAGTGCACTTTGATTTATTGCGCTATCTGTAATAGCACCCTAGATATCACCAGATTTATATTGGATTTTTCCCTGACCCTGAGTGTCCGACCCCATGAGACGGTGGTTTTCTAGGCCCCTGGTGGTCCGAGGTCGTTCCCGCAGCACAGATTCATGCGCTAGGGCCTCCTGCAGACAATGCACTTTGATTTACAGCGCTATCTGTAATAGCACCCGAGATATCACCAGATTTATATTGGATTTTTCCCTGACCCTGAGTGTCCGACCCCATGAGACGGTGGTTTTCTCGGCCCCTGGTGGTCCGAGGTTGTTCCCGCTGCACAGATTCATGCGCCAGGGCCTCCTGCAGACAATGCAGTTTGATTTATTGCGTTATCTGTAATAGCATCCGAGATATCACCAGATATATATTGGATTTTTCCTTGACCCTGACAGTCCGGCCCCATGTGTCGATGGTTTTCTCGGTCCCTCGTGGTCCGAGGTTGATCCCGCTGCACAGATTCATGCGCCAGGGCGCCCTGCAGATAATTCACTTTGATTTATTGCGCTATCTGTAATAGCACCCGAGATATAACCAGATATATATTGGATTTTTCCCTGACCCTGACAGTCCGGCCCCATGAGACGGTGATTTTCTCGGCCCCTGGTGGTCCGAGGTCGTTCCCACTGCACAGATTCATGCGCTAGGGCCTCCTGCAGACAATGCACTTTGTTTTATCGCGCTATCTCTAATAGCACCCGAGATATCACCAGATATATATTGGATTTTTCCCTGACCCTGACAGTCCGACCCCATGAGACGGTGGTTTTCTCGGCCCCTGGTGGTCCGAGGTCGTTCCCGCTGCACAGATTCATGCGACAGGGCCCCCTGCAGACAATGCACATTGATTTATTGCGCTATCTGTAATAGCACCCGAGATATCACCAGATTTATATTGGATTTCTCCCTGACCCTGAGTGTCCGACCCCATGAGACGGTGGTTTTCTCGGCCCCTGGTTGTCCGAGGTCGTTCCCGCTGCACAGATTCATGCGCCAGAGCCCCCTGCCGACAATGCACATTGATTTATTGCGCTATCTGTAATAGCACCCGAGATATCACCAGATTTATATTGGATTTTTCCCTGACCATGAGTGTCCGACTCCATGAGACGGTGGTTTTCTCGGCCCCTGGTGGTGCGAGGTCGTTCCCGCTGCACAGATTCATACGCCAGGGCCTCCTGAAGAGAGTGCACTTTGATTTATTGCGCTATCTGTAATAGCACCCTAGATATCAGCAGATTTATATTGGATTTTTCCCTGACCCTGAGTGTCCGACCCCATGAGACGGTGGTTTTCTCGGCCCCTGGTGGTCCGAGGAAGTTCCCGCTGCACAGATTCATGCGCTAGGGCCTCCTGCAGACAATGCACTCTGATTTATAGCGCTATCTGTAATAGCACCCGAGATATCACCAGATTTATATTGGATTTCTCCCTGACCCTGAGTGTCCGACCCCATGAGACGGTGGTTTTCTCGGCCCCTGGTGGTCCGAGGTCGTTCCCGCTGCACAGATTCATGCGCCAGGGCCCCCTGCCGACAATGCACATTGATTTATTGCGCTATCTGTAATAGCACCCGAGATATCACCAGATTTATATTGGATTTTTCCCTGACCATGAGTGTCCGACTCCATGAGACGGTGGTTTTCTCGGCCCCTGGTGGTGCGAGGTCGATCCCGCTGCACAGATTCATACGCCAGGGCCTCCTGCAGAGAGTGCACTTTGATTTATTGCGCTATCTGTAATAGCACCCTAGATATCACCAGATTAATATTGGATTTTTCCCTGACCCTGAGTGTCCGAACCCATGAGACGGTGGTTCTCTCGGCCCCTGGTGGTCCGAGGTCGTTCCCGCTGCACAGATTCATGCGCTAGGGCCTCCTGCATACAATGCACTTTGATTTACAGCGCTATCTGTAATAGCACCCGAGATATCACCAGATTTATATTGGGTTTTTCCCTGACCCTGAGTGTCCGACCCCATGAGACGGTAGTTTTCTCGGCCCCTGGTGGTCCGAGGTCGTTCCCGCTGCACAGATTCATGCGCCACGGCCTCCTGCAGACAATGCACTTTGATTTATTGCGCTATTTGTAATAGCACCCGAGATATCACCAGATATATATTGGATTTTTCCCTGTCCCTGAGTGTCCAGCCCCATGAGACGGTGATTTTCTCGGCCCGCTGTGGTCCGAGGTCGATCCCGCTGCACAGATTCATACGCCAGGGCCTCCTGCAGACAATGCACTTTGGTTTATTGCGCTATCTCTAATAGCACCCGAGATATTACCAGATATATATTGGATTTTTCCCTGACCCTGACAGTCCGACCCCATGAGACGGCGGTTTTCTCGGCCCCGGGTGGTCCGAGCTCCTTCCCGCTGCACAGATTCATGCGCCAGGGCCTCCTGCGGATAATTCACTTTGATTTATTGCGCTATCTCTAATAGCACCCGAGATATCACCAGATATATATTGGATTTTTCCCTGACCCTGACAGTCCGGCCCCATGAGACGGTGATTTTCTCGGCCCCCGGTGGTCCGAGGTCGTTCCCGCTGCACAGATTCATGCGCCAGGGCCTCCTACAGACAATGCACTTTGATTTATTGCGTTATGTGTAATAGTACCCGAGATATCACCAGATTTATATTGGATTTTCCCCTGACCCTGACAGTCGGACTTCATGAGACGGTGGTTTTCTCGGCCCCTGGTGGTGCGAGGTCGTTCCCGCTGCACAGATTCATACGCCAGGGCCTCCTGCAGAGAGTGCACTTTGATTTATTGCGCTATCTGTAATAGCACCCTAGATATCAGCAGATTTATATTGGATTTTTCCCTGACCCTGAGTGTCCGACCCCATGAGACGGTGGTTTTCTCGGCCCCTGGTGGTCCGAGGAAGTTCCCGCTGCACAGATTCATGCGCTAGGGCCTCCTGCAGACAATGCACTCTGATTTATAGCGCTGTCTGTAATAGCACCCGAGATATCACCAGATTTATATTGGATTTTTCCCTGACCCTGAGTGTGCGACCCCATGAGACGGTGGTTTTCTCGTCCCCTGGTGGTCCGAGGTCGTTCCCGCTGCACAGATACATGCGCCAGGGCCTCCTGCAGACAATGCACTTTGATTTATTTCGCTATCTCTAATAGCTCCCGAGATATCAAAAGATATATATTGGATTTTTTGCTTGACCCAGACAGTCCGGCCCCATGTGTCGATGTTTTTCTCGGTCCCTCGTGGTCCGAGGTCCATCCCGCTGCACAGATTCATGCGCCAGGGCCCCCAGCAGATAATTCACTTTGATTTATTGCGCTTTCTCTAATAGCACCCGAGATATCACCAGATATATATTGGATTTTTCCCTGACCCTGAGTGTCAGACCCCATGAGACGGTAGTTTTCTCGGCCCCTGGTGGTCCGAGGTCGTTCCCGCTGCACAGATTCATGCGCCACGGCCTCCTGCAGACAATGCACTTTGATTTATTGCGCTATCTGTAGTAGCACCCGAGATATCACCAGATATATATTGGATTTTTCCCTGACCCTGAGTGTCCAGCCCCATGAGACGGTGGTTTTCTCGGCCCCTGGTGGTCCGAGGTCGATCCCGCTGCACAGATTCATGCGCCAGGGCCTCCTGCAGACAATTCACTTTGATTTATTGCGCTATCTGTAATAGCACCCGAGATATCACCAGATTTATATTGGATTTTTCCCTGACCCTGAGTGTCCGACCCCATGACACGGTAGTTTTCTCGGCCCCTGGTTTGTCCGAGGTCGTTCCCGCTGCACAGATTCATGCGCCACGGCCTCCTGCAGACAATGCACTTTGATTTATTGCGCTATCTGTAATAGCACCCGAGATATCACCAGATATATATTGGATTTTTCCCTGACCCTGACAGTCCGACCCCATGAGACGGTGGTTTTCTCGGCCCCTGGTCGTCCGAGGTCGTTCCCGCTGCACAGATTCATGCACCAGGGACTCCTGCAGACAATGCACTTTGATTTATTGCGCTATCTGTAATAGCACCCGAGATATCGCCAGATTTATATTGGATTTTTCCCTGACCCTGAGTGTCCGACCCCATGAGACGGTAGTTTTCTCGGCCCCTGGTGGTCCGTGGTCGTTCCCGCTGCACAGATTCATGCGCCAGGGCCTCCTGCAGACAATGCACTTTGATTTATTTCGCTATCTCTAATAGCACCCGAGATATCGAAAGATATATATTGGATTTTTCGTTGACCCTGACGGTGCTGCACCATTTGTCGATGGTTTTCTCGGTCCCTCGTGGTCCGAGGTCGATCCCGCTGCACAGATTCATGCGCCAGGGCCGCCTGCAGACAATGCACTTTGATTTATTGCGCTATCTGTAATAGCACCGGAGATATCACCAGATTTATATTGGATTTTTCCCTGACCCTGAATGTCCGAACCCATGTGACGGTGGTTTTCTCGGCCCCTGGTGGTCCGAGGTCGTTCCCGCTGCACAGATTCATGCGCCACGGCCTCCTGCAGACAATGCACTTTGATTTATAGCGCTATCTGTAATAGCACCCGAGATATCACCAGATTTATATTGGATTTTTCCCTGACCCTGAGTGTCCGACCCCATGAGACGGTAGTTTTCTCGGCCCCTGGTGGTCCGAGGTCGTTCCCGCTGCACAGATTCATGCGCCACGGCCTCCTGCAGACAATGCACTTTGATTTATTGCGCTATTTGTAATAGCACCCGAGATATCACCAGATATATATTGGATTTTTCCCTGACCGTGAGTGTCCAGCCCCATGAGACGGTGGTTTTCTCGGCCCCTGGTGGTGCGAGGTCGATCCCGCTGCACCGATTCATGCGCCAGGGCCCCCTGCAGATAATTCACTTTGATTTATTGCGCTATCTCTAATAGCACCCAAGATATCACCAGATATATATTGGATTTTTCCCTGACCCTGAGTGTCCGACTCCATGAGACGGTGGTTTTCTCGGCCCCCTGTGGTCCGAGGTCGATCCCGCTGCACAGATTCATGCGCCAGGGCCTCCTGCAGACAATGCACTTTGGTTTATTGCGATATCTCTAATAGCACCCGAGATATTACCAGATATATATTGGATTTTTCCCTGACCCTGACAGTCCGACCCCATGAGACGGTGGTTTTCTCGGCCCCTGGTCGTCCGAGGTCGTTCCCGCTGCACAGATTCATGCACCAGGAACTCCTGCAGACAATGCACTTTGATTTATTGCGCTATCTGTAATAGCACCCGAGATATCGCCAGATTTATATTGGATTTTTCCCTGACCCTGAGTGTCCGACCCCATGAGACGGTAGTTTTCTCGGCCCCTGGTGGTCCGTGGTCGTTCCCGCTGCACAGATTCATGCGCCAGGGCCTCCTGCAGACAATGCACTTTGATTTATTTCGCTATCTCTAATAGCACCCGAGATATCGAAAGATATATATTGGATTTTTCGTTGACCCTGACGGTGCTGCACCATTTGTCGATGGTTTTCTCGGTCCCTCGTGGTCCGAGGTCGATCCCGCTGCACAGATTCATGCGCCAGGGCCTCCTGCAGACAATGCACTTTGGTTTATTGCGCTATCTCTAATAGCACCCGAGATATTACCAGATATATATTGGATTTCTCCCTGACCCTGAGTGTCCGACCCCATGAGACGGTGGTTTTCTCGGCCCCTGGTGGTCCGAGGTCGTTCCCGCTGCACAGATTCATGCGCCAGGGCCCCCTGCCGACAATGCACATTGATTTATTATGCTATCTGTAATAGCACCCGAGATATCACCAGATTTATATTGGATTTTTCCCTGACCATGAGTGTCCGACTCCATGAGACGGTGGTTTTCTCGGCCCCTGGTGGTGCGAGGTCGATCCCGCTGCACAGATTCATACGCCAGGTCCTCCTGCAGAGAGTGCACTTTGATTTATTGCGCTATCTGTAATAGCACCCGAGATATCACCAGATTTATATTGGATTTTTCCCTGACCCTGAGTGTCCGACCCCATGAGACGGTGGTTTTCTCGGCCCCTGGTGGTCCGAGGTTGTTCCCGCTGCACAGATTCATGCGCCAGGGCCTCCTGCAGACAATGCACTTTGATTTATTGCGCTATCTGTAATAGCACCCGAGATATCACCAGATTTATATTGGATTTTTCCCTGACCCTGAATGTCCGAACCCATGTGACGGTGGTTTTCTCGGCCCCTGGTGGTCCGAGGTCGTTCCCGCTGCACAGATTCATGCGCCACGGCCTCCTGCAGACAATGCACTTTGATTTATAGCGCTATCTGTAATAGCACCCGAGATATCACCAGATTTATATTGGATTTTTCCCTGACCCTGAGTGTCCGACCCCATGAGACGGTAGTTTTCTCGGCCCCTGGTGGTCCGAGGTCGTTCCCGCTGCACAGATTCATGCGCCACGGCCTCCTGCAGACAATGCACTTTGATTTATTGCGCTATTTGTAATAGCACCCGAGATATCACCAGATATATATTGGATTTTTCCCTGACCGTGACAGTCCGGCCCCATGGGACGGTGATTTTCTCGGCCCCCTGTGGTCCGAGGTCGATCCCGCTGCACAGATTCATGCGCCAGGGCCTCCTGCAGACAATGCACTTTGGTTTATTGCGCTATCTCTAATAGCACCCGAGATATTACCAGATATATATTGGATTTTTCCCTGACCCTGACAGTCCGACCCCATGAGACGGTGGTTTTCTCGGCCCCGGGTGGTCCGAGGTCGTTCCCGCTGCACAGATTCATGCGCCAGGGCCCCGTGCAGACAATGCACATTGATTTATTGCGCTATCTGTAATAGCACCCGAGATATCACCAGATTTATATTGGATTTCTCCCTGACCCTGAGTGTCCGACCCCATGAGACGGTGGTTTTCTCGGCCCCTGGTGGTCCGAGGTCGTTCCCGCTGCACAGATTCATGCGCCAGGGCCCCCTGCCGACAATGCACATTGATTTATTATGCTATCTGTAATAGCACCCGAGATATCACCAGATTTATATTGGATTTTTCCCTGACCATGAGTGTCCGACTCCATGAGACGGTGGTTTTCTCGGCCCCTGGTGGTGCGAGGTCGATCCCGCTGCACAGATTCATACGCCAGGTCCTCCTGCAGAGAGTGCACTTTGATTTATTGCGCTATCTGTAATAGCACCCGAGATATCACCAGATTTATATTGGATTTTTCCCTGACCCTGAGTGTCCGACCCCATGAGACGGTGGTTTTCTCGGCCCCTGGTGGTCCGAGGTTGTTCCCGCTGCACAGATTCATGCGCCAGGGCCTCCTGCAGACAATGCACTTTGATTTATTGCGCTATCTGTAATAGCACCCGAGATATCACCAGATTTATATTGGATTTTTCCCTGACCCTGAATGTACGAACCCATGTGACGGTGGTTTTCTCGGCCCCTGGTGGTCCGAGGTCGTTCCCGCTGCACAGATTCATGCGCCACGGCCTCCTGCAGACAATGCACTTTGATTTATAGCGCTATCTGTAATAGAACCCGAGATATCACCAGATTTATATTGGATTTTTCCCTGACCCTGAGTGTCCGACCCCATGAGACGGTAGTTTTCTCGGCCCCTGGTGGTCCGAGGTCGTTCCCGCTGCACAGATTCATGCGCCACGGCCTCCTGCAGACAATGCACTTTGATTTATTGCGCTATTTGTAATAGCACCCGAGATATCACCAGATATATATTGGATTTCTCCCTGACCGTGACAGTCCGGCCCCATGGGACGGTGATTTTCTCGGCCCCCTGTGGTCCGAGGTCGATCCCGCTGCACAGATTCATGCGCCAGGGCCTCCTGCAGACAATGCACTTTGGTTTATTGCGCTATCTCTAATAGCACCCGAGATATTACCAGATATATATTGGATTTTTCCCTGACCCTGACAGTCCGACCCCATGAGACGGTGGTTTTCTCGGCCCCTGGTGGTCCGAGGTTGTTCCCGCTGCACAGATTCATGCGCCAGGGCCTCCTGCAGACAATGCACTTTGATTTATTGCGCTATCTGTAATAGCACCCGAGATATCACCAGATATATATTGGATTTTTCCCTGACCGTGACAGTCCGGCCCCATGGGACGGTGATTTTCTCGGCCCCCTGTGGTCCGAGGTCGATACCGCTGCACAGATTCATGCGCCAGGGCCTCCTGCAGACAATGCACTTTGGTTTATTGCGCTATCTCTAATAGCACCCGAGATATTACCAGATATATATTGGATTTTTCCCTGACCCTGACAGTCCGACCCCATGAGACGGTGGTTTTCTCGGCCCCGGGTGGTCCGAGGTCGTTCCCGCTGCACAGATTCATGCGCCAGGGCCCCCTGCAGACAATGCACATTGATTTATTGCGATATCTGTAATAGCACCCGAGATATCACCAGATTTATATTGGATTTTTCCCTGACCATGAGTGTCCGACTCCATGAGACGGTGGTTTTCTCGGCCCCTGGTGGTGCGAGGTCGATCTCGCTGCACAGATTCATACGCCAGGGCCTCCTGCAGAGAGTGCACTTTGATTTATTGCGCTATCTGTAATAGCACCCTAGATATCACCAGATTTATATTGGATTTTTCCCTGACCCTGAGTGTCCGACCCCATGAGACGGTGGTTTTCTCGGCCCCTGGTGGTCCGAGGTCGTTCCCGCTGCACAGATTCATGCGCTAGGGCCTCCTGCAGACAATGCACTTTGATTTATAGCGCTATCTGTAATAGCACCCGAGATATCACCAGATTTATATTGGATTTTTCCCTGACCCTGAGTGTCCGACCCCATGAGACGGTGGTTTTCTCGGCCCCTGGTGGTCCGAGGTTGTTCCCGCTGCACAGATTCATGCGCCAGGGCCTCCTGCAGACAATGCACTTTGATTTATTGCGTTATCTGTAATAGCATCCGAGATATCACCAGATATATATTGGATTTTTCCTTGACCCTGAGTGTCCGACCCCATGAGACGGTGGTTTTCTCGGCCCCTGGTGGTCCGAGGTTGTTCCCGCTGCACAGATTCATGCGCCAGGGCCTCCTACAGACAATGCACTTTGATTTATTTCGCTATCTCTAATAGCACCCGAGATATCGAAAGATATATATTGGATTTTTCCTTGACCCTGACGGTGCGGCACCATTTGTCGATGGTTTTCTCGGTCCCTCGTGGTCCGAGGTCGATCCCGCTGCACAGATTCATGCGCCAGGGCCGCCTGCAGACAATGCACTTTGATTTATTGCGCTATCTGTAATAGCACCCCAGATATCACCAGATTTACATTGGATTTTTCCCTGACCCTGAATGTCCGAAACCATTTGACGGTGGTTTTCTCGGCCCCTGGTCGTCCGAGGTCGTCCCCGCTGCACAGATTCATGCACCAGGGCCTCCTGCAGACAATTCACTTTGATTTATTGCGCTATCCGTAATAGCACCAGAGATATCACCAGATATATATTGGATTTTTCCCTGACCCTGACAGTCCGGCCCCATGAGACGGTGGTTTTCTCGGCCCCTGGTGGTGCGAGGTCGATCCCGCTGCACAGATTCATGCGCCACGGCCTCCTGCAGACAATGCACTTTGGTTTATTGCGCTATCTCTAATAGCACCCAAGATATCACCAGATATATATTGGATTTTTCCCTGACCCTGACAGTCCGGCCCCATGAGACGGTGATTTTCTCGGCCCCCGGTGGTCCAAGGTCGTTCGCGCTGCACAGATTCATGCGCCAGGGCCCCCTGCAGATAATTCACTTTGATTTATTGCGCTATGTCTAATAGCACCCGAGATATCACCAGATATATATTGGATTTTTCCCTGACCCTGACAGTCCGACCCCATGAGACGGTGGTTTTCTCGGCCCCTGGTGGTCCGAGGTCGTTCCCGCTGCACAGATTCATACGCCAGGGCCTCCTGCAGAGAGTGCACTTTGATTTATTGCGCTATCTGTAATAGCACCCTAGATATCAGCAGATTTATATTGGATTTTTCCCTGACCCTGAGTGTCCGACCCCATGAGACGGTGGCTTTCTCGGCCCCTGGTGGTCCGAGGTCGTTCCCGCTGCACAGATTCATGCGCTAGGGCCTCCTGCAGACAATGCACTCTGATTTATAGCGCTATCTGTAATAGCACCCGAGATATCACCAGATTTATATTGGATTTTTCCCTGACCCTGAGTGTGCGACCCCATGACACGGTGGTTTTCTCGGCCCCTGGTGGTCCGAGGTCGTTCCCGCTGCACAAATACATGCGCCAGGGCCTCCTGCAGACAATGCACTTTGATTTATTTCGCTATCTCTAATAGCTCCCGAGATATCAAAAGATATATATTGGATTTTTTGCTTGACCCTGACAGTCCGGCCCCATGTGTCGATGGTTTTCTCGGTCCCTCGTGGTCCGAGGTCCATCCCGCTGCACAGATTCATGCGCCAGGGCCTCCTGCAGACAATTCACTTTGACTTATTGCGCTATCTGTAATAGCACCCGAGATATCACCAGATATATATTGGATTTTTCCCAGACCCTGACAGTCCGACCCCATGAGACGGTGATTTTCTCGGCCCCCGGTGGTCCGAGGTCGTTCCCGCTGCACAGATTCATGCGCCAGCGCCTCCTGCAGACAATGCACTTTGGTTTATTGCGCTATCTCTAATAGCACCCGAGATATCACCAGATATATATTGGATTTTTCCCTGACCCTGACAGTCCGACCCGATGAGACGGTGGTTTTCTCGGCCCCTGGTCGTCCGAGGTCGTTCCCGCTGCACAGATTCATGCACGAGGGCCTCCTGCAGACAATGCACTTTGATTTATTGCGCTTTCTCTAATAGCACCCGAGATATCACCAGATATATATTGGATTTTTCCCTGACCCTGACAGTCCGACCCCATGAGACGGTGGTTTTCTCGGCCCCTGGTCGTCCGAGGTCGTTCCCGCTGCACAGATTCATGCACCAGGGCCTCCTGCAGACAATGCACTTTGATTTATTGCTCTATCTGTAATAGCACCCGAGATATCACCAGATATATATTGGATTTTTCCCTTACCCTGAGTGTCCGACCCCATGAGACGGTAGTTTTCTCGGCCCCCGGTGGGCCGAGGTCGTTCCTGCGGCACAGATTCATGCGCCAGGGCTCCCCGCAGATAATTCACTTTGATTTATTGCGCTATCTCTAATAGCACCCGAGATATCAACAGATATATATTGGATTTTTCCCTGACCCTGACAGTCCGGCCCCATGAGACGGTGGTTTTCTCGGCCCCTGGTGGTCCGAGGTCGATCGCGTTGCACAGATTCATGCGCAAGGGCCTCCTGCAGACAATGCACTTTGATTTATTGCGCTATCTCTAATAGGACCCGAGATATCACCAGATATATATTGGATTTTTCCCTGACCCTGACAGTCCGGCCCCATGAGACGGTGATTTTCTCGGCCCCCGGTGGTCCAAGGTCGTTCGCGCTGCACAGATTCATGCGATAGGGCCTCCTGCAGACAATGCACTTTGATTTATTGCGCTATCTCTAATAGCACCCGAGATATCACCAGATATATATTGGATTTTTCCCTGACCCTGAGTGTCCGGCCCAATGAGACGGTGGTTTTCTCGGCCCCTGGTGGTCCGAGCTCCTTCCCGCTGCACAGATTCATGCGCCAGGGCCTCCTGCGGATAATTCACTTTGATTTATTGCGCTATCTCTAATAGCACCCGAGATATCACCAGATATATATTGGATTTTTCCCTGACCCTGACAGTCCGGCCCCATGAGACGGTGATTTTCTCGGCCCCCGGTGGTCCGAGGTCGTTCCCGCAGCACAGATTCATGCGATAGGGCCTCCTGCAGACAATGCACTTTGATTTATTGCGCTATCTCTAATAGCACCCGAGATATCACCAGATATATATTGGAATTTTCCCTGACCCTGAGTGTCCGGCCCCATGAGACGGTGGTTTTCTCGGCCCCTGGTGGTCCGAGGTCCTTCCCGCTGCACAGATTCATGCGCCAGGGCCTCCTGCGGATAATTCACTTTGATTTATTGCGCTATCTCTAATAGCACCCGAGATATCACCAGATATACATTGGATTTTTCCCGGGCCCTGAGTGTCCGGCCCAATGAGACGGTAGTTTTCTCGGCCCCTGATGGTCCGAGGTCGTTCCCACTGCACAGATTCATGCGCTAGGGCCTCCTGCAGACATTGCACTTTGATTTATTGCGCTATCTCTAATAGCACCCGAGATATCACCAGATATATATTGGATTTTTCCCCGACCCTGACAGTCCGACCCCATGAGACGGTGGTTTTCTCGGCCCCTGGTGGTCCGAGGTCGTCCCCGCTGCACAGATTCATGCGCCAGGGCCCCCTGCAGACAATGCACATTGATTTATTGCGCTATCTGTAATAGCACCCGAGATATCACCAGATTTATATTGGATTTCTCCCTGACCCTGAGTGTCCGACCCCATGAGACGGTGGTTTTCTCGGCCACTGGTGGTCCGAGGTCGTTCCCGCTGCACAGATTCATGCGCTAGGGCCTCCTGCAGACAATGCACTCTGATTTATGCGGCGTACTGTAATAGCACCCGAGATATCACCAGATTTATATTGGATTTTTCCCTGACCCTGAGTGTGCGACCTCATGAGACGGTAGTTTTCTCGGCCCCTGGTGGTCCGAGGTCGTTCCCGCTGCACAGACTCATGCGCCACGGCCTCCTGCAGACAATGCACTTTGATTTATTGCGCTATCTGTAATAGAACCCGAGATATCACCAGATATATATTGGATTTTTTAATGACCCTGACAGTCCGACCCCATGAGACGGTGGTTTTCTCGGCCACTGGTCGTCCGAGGTCGTCCCCGCTGCACAGATTCATGCACCAGGGCCTCCTGCAGACAATTCACTTTGATTTATTGCGCTATCTGTAATAGCACCCGAGATATCACCAGATTTATATTGGATTTTTCCCTGACCCTGAGTGTCCGACCCCATGAGACGGTAGTTTTCTCGGCCCCTGGTGGTCCGAGGTCGTTCCCGCTGCACAGATTCATGCGCCACGGCCTCCTGCAGACAATGCACTTTGATTTATTGCGCTATCTGTAATAGCACCCGAGATATCACCAGATATATATTGGATTTTTCCCAGACCCTGACAGTCCGGCCCCATGTGACGGTGGTTTTCTCGACCCCTGGTGGTCCGAGGTCGATCCCGCTGCACAGATACATGCGCCAGGGCCCGCTGCAGACAATTCACTTTGATTTATTGCGCTATCTCTAATAGCACCCAAGATATCACCAGATATATATTGGATTTTTCCCTGACCCTGACAGTCCGGCCCCATGAGACGGTGATTTTCTCGGCCCCCGGTGGTCCCAGGTCGATCGCGCTGCACAGATACATGCGCCAGGGCCCCCTGCAGATAATTCACTTTGATTTATTGCGCTATGTCTAATAGCACCCGAGATATCACCAGATATATATTGGATTTTTCCCTGACCCTGACAGTCCGACCCCATGAGACGGTGGTTTTCTCGGCCCCTGGTCGTCCGAGGTCGTTCCCGCTGCACAGATTCATGCACCAGGGCCTCCTGCAGACAATGCACTTTGACTTATTGCGCTATCTGTAATAGCACCCGAGATATCACCAGATATATATTGGATTTTTCCCTTACCCTGAGTGTCCGACCCCATGAGACGGTAGTTTTCTCGGCCCCTGGTGGGCCGAGGTCGTTCCTGCGGCACAGATTCATGCGATAGGGCCTCCTGCAGACAATGCACTTTGATTTATTGCGCTATCTCTAATAGCACCCGAGATATCACCAGATATATATTGGAATTTTCCCTGACCCTGAGTGTCCGGCCCCATGAGACGGTGGTTTTCTCGGCCCCTGGTGGTCCGAGGTCCTTCCCGCTGCACAGATTCATGCGCCAGGGCCTCCTGCGGATAATTCACTTTGATTTATTGCGCTATCTCTAATAGCACCCGAGATATCACCAGATATACATTGGATTTTTCCCGGGCCCTGAGTGTCCGGCCCAATGAGACGGTAGTTTTCTCGGCCCCTGATGGTCCGAGGTCGTTCCCACTGCACAGATTCATGCGCTAGGGCCTCCTGCAGACATTGCACTTTGATTTATTGCGCTATCTCTAATAGCACCCGAGATATCACCAGATATATATTGGATTTTTCCCCGACCCTGACAGTCCGACCCCATGAGACGGTGGTTTTCTCGGCCCCTGGTGGTCCGAGGTCGTCCCCGCTGCACAGATTCATGCGCCAGGGCCCCCTGCAGACAATGCACATTGATTTATTGCGCTATCTGTAATAGCACCCGAGATATCACCAGATTTATATTGGATTTCTCCCTGACCCTGAGTGTCCGACCCCATGAGACGGTGGTTTTCTCGGCCCCTGGTGGTCCGAGGTCGTTCCCGCTGCACAGATTCATGCGCTAGGGCCTCCTGCAGACAATGCACTCTGATTTATAGCGCTATCTGTAATAGCACCCGAGATATCACCAGATTTATATTGGATTTTTCCCTGACCCTGAGTGTGCGACCCCATGAGACGGTAGTTTTCTCGGCCCCTGGTGGTCCGAGGTCGTTCCCGCTGCACAGACTCATGCGCCACGGCCTCCTGCAGACAATGCACTTTGATTTATTGCGCTATCTGTAATAGAACCCGAGATATCACCAGATATATATTGGATTTTTTAATGACCCTGACAGTCCGACCCCATGAGACGGTGGTTTTCTCGGCCACTGGTCGTCCGAGGTCGTCCCCGCTGCACAGATTCATGCACCAGGGCCTCCTGCAGACAATTCACTTTGATTTATTGCGCTATCTGTAATAGCACCCGAGATATCACCAGATTTATATTGGATTTTTCCCTGACCCTGAGTGTCCGACCCCATGAGACGGTAGTTTTCTCGGCCCCTGGTGGTCCGAGGTCGTTCCCGCTGCACAGATTCATGCGCCACGGCCTCCTGCAGACAATGCACTTTGATTTATTGCGCTATCTGTAATAGCACCCGAGATATCACCAGATATATATTGGATTTTTCCCAGACCCTGACAGTCCGGCCCCATGTGACGGTGGTTTTCTCGACCCCTGGTGGTCCGAGGTCGATCCCGCTGCACAGATACATGCGCCAGGGCCCGCTGCAGACAATTCACTTTGATTTATTGCGCTATCTCTAATAGCACCCAAGATATCACCAGATATATATTGGATTTTTCCCTGACCCTGACAGTCCGGCCCCATGAGACGGTGATTTTCTCGGCCCCCGGTGGTCCCAGGTCGATCGCGCTGCACAGATACATGCGCCAGGGCCTCCTGCAGACAATGCACTTTGATTTATTGCGCTATCTGTAATAGCACCCGAGATATCACCAGATATATATTGGATTTTTCCCTTACCCTGAGTGTCCGACCCCATGAGACGGTAGTTTTCTCGGCCCCTGGTGGGCCGAGGTCGTTCCTGCGGCACAGATTCATGCGCCAGGGCTCCCTGCAGATAATTCACTTTGATTTATTGCGCTATCTCTAATAGCACCCGAGATATCAGCTGATATATATTGGATTTTTCCCTGACCCTGACAGTCCGGCCCCATGAGACGGTGATTTTCTCGGCCCCCGGTGGTCCGAGGTCGATCGCGTTGCACAGATTCATGCGCTAGGGCCTCGTGCAGACAATGCACTTTGATTTATTGCGCTATCTCTAATAGCACCCGAGATATCACCAGATATATATTGGATTTTTCCCTGACCCTGAGTGTCCGGCCCCATGAGACGGTGGTTTTCTCGGCCCCTGGTGGTCCGTGGTCGATCCCGCTGCACAGATTCATGCGCCAGGGCCGCCTGCAGACAATGCACTTTGATTTATTGCGCTATTTCTAATAGCACCCGAGATATCACCAGATATATATTGGATTTTTCCCTGACCCTGAGTGTCCGGCCCCATGAGACGGTGATTTTCTCGGCCCCCGGTGGTCCGAGGTCGTTCCCGCTGCACAGATTCATGCGCCAGGGCCCCCTGCAGACAATTCACTTTGATTTATTGCGCTATCTCTAATAGCACCCGAGATATCACCAGATATATATTGGATTTTTTAATGACCCAGACAGTCCGACCCCATGAGACGGTGGTTTTCTCGGCCCCTGGTCGTCCGAGGTGGTGCCCGCTGCACAGATTCATGCACCGGGGCCTCCTGCAGACAATCCACTTTGATTTATTGCGCTATCTGTAATAGCACCCGAGATATCACCAGATTTATATTGGATTTTTCCCTGACCCTGAGTGTCCGGCCCAATGAGACGGTAGTTTTCTCGTCCCCTGGTGGTCCGAGGTCGCTCCCACTGCACAGATTCATGCGCTAGGGCCTGCTGCAGACAATGCACTTTGAATTATTGCGCTATCTCTAATAGCACCCGAGATATCACCAGATATATATTGGATTTTTCCCTGACCGTGACAGTCCGGCCCCATGGGACGGCGATTTTCTCGGCCCCTTGTGGGCCGAGGTCGTTCCCGCTGCACAGATTCATGCGCTAGGGCCTCCTGCAGACAATGCACTTTGATTTATTGCGCTATCTCTAATAGCACCCGAGATATCACCAGATATATATTGGATTTGTACCTAACCCTGACACTCCGACCCCATGAGACGGTGGTTTTCTCGTCCCCTGGTCGTCCGAGGTCGTTCCCCCTGCACAGATTCATGCACCAGGGCCTCCTGCAGACAATGCACTTTGATTTATTGCGCTATCTGTAATAGCACCCGAGATATCACCAGATATATATTGGATTTTTCCTTGACCCTGACAGTCCGGCCCCATGTGTCGATGGTTTTCTCGGTCCCTCGTGGTCCGAGGATGATCCCGCTGCACAGATTCATGCGCCAGGGCGCCCTGCAGATAATTCACTTTGATTTATTGCGCTATCTCTAATAGCACCCGAGATATCACCAGATGTATATTGGATTTTTCCCTGACCCTGACAGTCCGGCCCCATGAGACGGAGATTTTCTCGGCCCCTGGTGGTACGAGGTCTATCCCGCTGCACAGATTCATGCGCCAGGGCCTCCTGCAGACAATGCACATTGATTTATTGCACTATCTGTAATAGCACCCGAGATATCACCAGATTTATATTGGATTTCTCCCTGACCCTGAGTGTCCGACCCCATGAGACGGTGGTTTTCTCGGCCCCTGGTGGTCCGAGGTCGTTCCTGCTGCACAGATTCATGCGCCAGGGCTCCCTGCCGACAATGCACATTGATTTATTGCGCTATCTGTAATAGCACCCGAGATATCCCCAGATTTATATTGGATTTTTCCCTGACCATGAGTGTCCGACTCCATGAGACGGTGGTTTTCTCGGTCCCTGGTGGTGCGAGGTCGATCCCGCTGCACAGATTCATACGCCAGGGCCTCCTGCAGAGAGTGCACTTTGATTTATTGCGCTATCTGTAATAGCACCCTAGATATCACCAGATTTATATTGGATTTTTCCCTGACCCTGAGTGTCCGTCCCCATGAGACGGTGGTTTTCTCGGCCCCTGGTGGTCCGAGGTCGTTCCCGCTGCACAGATTCATGCGCAGGGGCCTCCTGCAGACAATGCACTTTGATTTATAGCGCTATCTGTAATAGCACCCGAGATATCACCAGATTTATATTGGATTTTTCCCTGACCGTGACAGTCCGGCCCCATGGGACGGTGATTTTCTCGGGCCCCTGTGGTCCGAGGTTGTTCCCGCTGCACAGATTCATGCGCCAGGGCCTCCTGCAGACAATGCACTTTGATTTATTTCGCTATCTCTAATAGCTCCCGAGATATCAAAAGATATATATTGGATTTTTTGCTTGACCCTGACAGTCCGGCCCCATGTGTCGATGGTTTTCTCGGTCCCTCGTGGTCCGAGGTCCATCCCGCTGCACAGATTCATGCGCCAGGGCCCCCAGCAGATAATTCACTTTGATTTATTGCGCTTTCTCTAATAGCACCCGAGATATCACCAGATATATATTGGATTTTTCCCTGACCCTGAGTGTCAGACCCCATGAGACGGTAGTTTTCTCGGCCCCTGGTGGTCCGAGGTCGTTCCCGCTGCACAGACTCATGCGCCACGGCCTCCTGCAGACAATGCACTTTGATTTATTGCGCTATCTGTAATAGAACCCGAGATATCACCAGATATATATTGTATTTTTTAATGACCCTGACAGTCCGACCCCATGAGACGGTGGTTTTCTCGGCCACTGGTCGTCCGACGTCGTCCCCGCTGCACAGATTCATGCACCAGGGCCTCCTGCAGACAATTCACTTTGATTTATTGCGCTATCTGTAATAGCACCCGAGATATCACCAGATTTATATTGGATTTTTCCCTGACCCTGAGTGTCCGACCCCATGAGACGGTAGTTTTCTTGGCCCCTGGTGGTCCGAGGT
This sequence comes from Nomia melanderi, assembly GCF_051020985.1. Taxonomy (NCBI): domain Eukaryota; kingdom Metazoa; phylum Arthropoda; class Insecta; order Hymenoptera; family Halictidae; genus Nomia; species Nomia melanderi. Next base: position 117,244 of record NW_027475150.1, on the reverse strand, counting down.
CGTTCCCGCTGCACAGATTCATGCGCCACTTCCTCCTGCAGACAATGCACTTTGATTTATTGCGCTATCTGTAATAGCACCCGAGATATCACCAGATATATATTGGATTTTTCCCTGACCCTGAGTGTCCAGCCCCATGAGACGGTGGTTTTCTCGGCCCCTGGTGGTCCGAGGTCGATCCCGCCGCACAGATTCATGCGCCAGGGCCTCCTGCAGACAATTCACTTTGATTTATTGCGCTATCTGTAATAGCACCCGAGATATCACCAGATATATATTGGATTTTTCCCAGACCCTGACAGTCCGCCCCCATGAGACGGTGATTTTCTCGGCCCCCGGTGGTCCGAGGTCGTTCCCGCTGCACAGATTCATGCGCCAGGGCCTCCTGCAGACAATGCACTTTGGTTTATTGCGCTATCTCTAATAGCACCCGAGATATCACCAGATATATATTGGATTTTTCCCTGACCCTGACAGTCCGACCCCATGAGACGGTGGTTTTCTCGGCCCCTGGTCGTCCGAGGTCGTTCCTGCGGCACAGATTCATGCGCCAGGGCTCCCTGCAGATAATTCACTTTGATTTATTGCGCTATCTCTAATAGCACCCGAGATATCACCAGATATATATTGGATTTTTCCCTGACCCTGACAGTCCGGCCCCATGAGACGGTGGTTTTCTCGGCCCCTGGTGGTCCGAGGTCGATCGCGTTGCACAGATTCATGCGCAAGGGCCTCCTGCAGACAATGCACTTTGATTTATTGCGCTATCTCTAATAGGACCCGAGATATCACCAGATATATATTGGATTTTTCCCTGACCCTGACAGTCCGGCCCCATGAGACGGTGATTTTCTCGGCCCCCGGTGGTCCGAGGTCGTTCCCGCTGCACAGATTCATGCGATAGGGCCTCCTGCAGACAATGCACTTTGATTTATTGCGCTATCTCTAATAGCACCCGAGATATCACCAGATATATATTGGATTTTTCCCTGACCCTGAGTGTCCGGCCCAATGAGACGGTGGTTTTCTCGGCCCCTGGTGGTCCGAGCTCCTTCCCGCTGCACAGATTCATGCGCCAGGGCCTCCTGCGGATAATTCACTTTGATTTATTGCGCTATCTCTAATAGCACCCGAGATATCACCAGATATATATTGGATTTTTCCCTGACCCTGACAGTCCGGCCCCATGAGACGGTGATTTTCTCGGCCCCCGGTGGTCCGAGGTCGTTCCCGCTGCACAGATTCATGCGCCAGGGCCTCCTACAGACAATGCACTTTGATTTATTGCGTTATGTGTAATAGTACCCGAGATATCACCAGATTTATATTGGATTTTCCCCTGACCCTGACAGTCGGACTTCATGAGACGGTGGTTTTCTCGGCCCCTGGTCGTCCGAGGTTGTTCCCGCTGCACAAATACATGCGCCAGGGCCTCCTGCAGACAATGCACTTTGATTTATTTCGCTATCTCTAATAGCTCCCGAGATATCAAAAGATATATATTGGATTTTTTGCTTGACCCTGACAGTCCGGCCCCATGTGTCGATGGTTTTCTCGGTCCCTCGTGGTCCGAGGTCCATCCCGCTGCACAGATTCATGCGCCAGGGCCTCCTGCAGACAATTCACTTTGACTTATTGCGCTATCTGTAATAGCACCCGAGATATCACCAGATATATATTGGATTTTTCCCAGACCCTGACAGTCCGACCCCATGAGACGGTGATTTTCTCGGCCCCCGGTGGTCCGAGGTCGTTCCCGCTGCACAGATTCATGCGCCAGCGCCTCCTGCAGACAATGCACTTTGGTTTATTGCGCTATCTCTAATAGCACCCGAGATATCACCAGATATATATTGGATTTTTCCCTGACCCTGACAGTCCGACCCCATGAGACGGTGGTTTTCTCGGCCCCTGGTCGTCCGAGGTCGTTCCCGCTGCACAGATTCATGCACGAGGGCCTCCTGCAGACAATGCACTTTGATTTATTGCGCTATCTCTAATAGCACCCGAGATATCACCAGATATATATTGGATTTTTCCCTGACCCTGACAGTCCGACCCCATGAGACGGTGGTTTTCTCGGCCCCTGGTCGTCCGAGGTCGTTCCCGCTGCACAGATTCATGCACCAGGGCCTCCTGCAGACAATGCACTTTGATTTATTGCTCTATCTGTAATAGCACCCGAGATATCACCAGATATATATTGGATTTTTCCCTTACCCTGAGTGTCCGACCCCATGAGACGGTAGTTTTCTCGGCCCCCGGTGGGCCGAGGTCGTTCCTGCGGCACAGATTCATGCGCCAGGGCCTCCTGCGGATAATTCACTTTGATTTATTGCGCTATCTCTAATAGGACCCGAGATATCACCAGATATATATTGGATTTTTCCCTGACCCTGACAGTCCGGCCCCATGAGACGGTGGTTTTCTCGGCCCCTGGTGGTCCGAGGTCGATCGCGTTGCACAGATTCATGCGCAAGGGCCTCCTGCAGACAATGCACTTTGATTTATTGCGCTATCTCTAATAGGACCCGAGATATCACCAGATATATATTGGATTTTTCCCTGACCCTGACAGTCCGGCCCCATGAGACGGTGATTTTCTCGGCCCCCGGTGGTCCAAGGTCGTTCGCGCTGCACAGATTCATGCGATAGGGCCTCCTGCAGACAATGCACTTTGATTTATTGCGCTATCTCTAATAGCACCCGAGATATCACCAGATATATATTGGATTTTTCCCTGACCCTGAGTGTCCGGCCCAATGAGACGGTGGTTTTCTCGGCCCCTGGTGGTCCGAGCTCCTTCCCGCTGCACAGATTCATGCGCCAGGGCCTCCTGCGGATAATTCACTTTGATTTATTGCGCTATCTCTAATAGCACCCGAGATATCACCAGATATATATTGGATTTTTCCCTGACCCTGACAGTCCGGCCCCATGAGACGGTGATTTTCTCGGCCCCCGGTGGTCCGAGGTCGTTCCCGCAGCACAGATTCATGCGATAGGGCCTCCTGCAGACAATGCACTTTGATTTATTGCGCTATCTCTAATAGCACCCGAGATATCACCAGATATATATTGGAATTTTCCCTGACCCTGAGTGTCCGGCCCCATGAGACGGTGGTTTTCTCGGCCCCTGGTGGTCCGAGGTCCTTCCCGCTGCACAGATTCATGCGCCAGGGCCTCCTGCGGATAATTCACTTTGATTTATTGCGCTATCTCTAATAGCACCCGAGATATCACCAGATATACATTGGATTCTTCCCGGGCCCTGAGTGTCCGGCCCAATGAGACGGTAGTTTTCTCGGCCCCTGGTGGTCCGAGGTCGTTCCCACTGCACAGATTCATGCGCTAGGGCCTCCTGCAGACAATGCACTTTGATTTATTGCGCTATCTCTAATAGCACCCGAGATATCACCAGATATATATTGGATTTTTCCCCGACCCTGACAGTCCGACCCCATGAGACGGTGGTTTTCTCGGCCCCTGGTGGTCCGAGGTCGTCCCCGCTGCACAGATTCATGCGCCAGGGCCCCCTGCAGACAATGCACATTGATTTATTGCGCTATCTGTAATAGCACCCGAGATATCACCAGATTTATATTGGATTTCTCCCTGACCCTGAGTGTCCGACCCCATGAGACGGTGGTTTTCTCGGCCCCTGGTGGTCCGAGGTCGTTCCCGCTGCACAGATTCATGCGCTAGGGCCTCCTGCAGACAATGCACTCTGATTTATAGCGCTATCTGTAATAGCACCCGAGATATCACCAGATTTATATTGGATTTTTCCCTGACCCTGAGTGTGCGACCCCATGAGACGGTAGTTTTCTCGGCCCCTGGTGGTCCGAGGTCGTTCCCGCTGCACAGACTCATGCGCCACGGCCTCCTGCAGACAATGCACTTTGATTTATTGCGCTATCTGTAATAGAACCCGAGATATCACCAGATATATATTGGATTTTTTAATGACCCTGACAGTCCGACCCCATGAGACGGTGGTTTTCTCGGCCACTGGTCGTCCGAGGTCGTCCCCGCTGCACAGATTCATGCACCAGGGCCTCCTGCAGACAATTCACTTTGATTTATTGCGCTATCTGTAATAGCACCCGAGATATCACCAGATTTATATTGGATTTTTCCCTGACCCTGAGTGTCCGACCCCATGAGACGGTAGTTTTCTCGGCCCCTGGTGGTCCGAGGTCGTTCCCGCTGCACAGATTCATGCGCCACGGCCTCCTGCAGACAATGCACTTTGATTTATTGCGCTATCTGTAATAGCACCCGAGATATCACCAGATATATATTGGATTTTTCCCAGACCCTGACAGTCCGGCCCCATGTGACGGTGGTTTTCTCGGCCCCTGGTGGTCCGAGGTCGATCCCGCTGCACAGATACATGCGCCAGGGCCCGCTGCAGACAATTCACTTTGATTTATTGCGCTATCTCTAATAGCACCCAAGATATCACCAGATATATATTGGATTTTTCCCTGACCCTGACAGTCCGGCCCCATGAGACGGTGATTTTCTCGGCCCCCGGTGGTCCCAGGTCGATCGCGCTGCACAGATACATGCGCCAGGGCCCCCTGCAGATAATTCACTTTGATTTATTGCGCTATGTCTAATAGCACCCGAGATATCACCAGATATATATTGGATTTTTCCCTGACCCTGACAGTCCGACCCCATGAGACGGTGGTTTTCTCGGCCCCTGGTCGTCCGAGGTCGTTCCCGCTGCACAGATTCATGCACCAGGGCCTCCTGCAGACAATGCACTTTGATTTATTGCGCTATCTGTAATAGCACCCGAGATATCACCAGATATATATTGGATTTTTCCCTTACCCTGAGTGTCCGACCCCATGAGACGGTAGTTTTCTCGGCCCCTGGTGGGCCGAGGTCGTTCCTGCGGCACAGATTCATGCGCCAGGGCTCCCTGCAGATAATTCACTTTGATTTATTGCGCTATCTCTAATAGCACCCGAGATATCAGCTGATATATATTGGATTTTTCCCTGACCCTGACAGTCCGGCCCCATGAGACGGTGATTTTCTCGGCCCCCGGTGGTCCGAGGTCGATCGCGTTGCACAGATTCATGCGCTAGGGCCTCGTGCAGACAATGCACTTTGATTTATTGCGCTATTTCTAATAGCACCCGAGATATCACCAGATATATATTGGATTTTTCCCTGACCCTGAGTGTCCGGCCCCATGAGACGGTGATTTTCTCGGCCCCCGGTGGTCCGAGGTCGTTCCCGCTGCACAGATTCATGCGATAGGGCCTCCTGCAGACAATGCACTTTGATTTATTGCGCTATCTCTAATAGCACCCGAGATATCACCAGATATATATTGGATTTTTCCCTGACCCTGACAGTCCGACCCCATGAGACGGTGGTTTTCTCGGCCCCTGGTCGTCCGAGGTCGTTCCCGCTGCACAGATTCATGCACGAGGGCCTCCTGCAGACAATGCACTTTGATTTATTGCGCTATCTCTAATAGCACCCGAGATATCACCAGATATATATTGGATTTTTCCCTGACCCTGACAGTCCGACCCCATGAGACGGTGGTTTTCTCGGCCCCTGGTCGTCCGAGGTCGTTCCCGCTGCACAGATTCATGCACCAGGGCCTCCTGCAGACAATGCACTTTGATTTATTGCTCTATCTGTAATAGCACCCGAGATATCACCAGATATATATTGGATTTTTCCCTTACCCTGAGTGTCCGACCCCATGAGACGGTAGTTTTCTCGGCCCCCGGTGGGCCGAGGTCGTTCCTGCGGCACAGATTCATGCGCCAGGGCTCCCCGCAGATAATTCACTTTGATTTATTGCGCTATCTCTAATAGCACCCGAGATATCACCAGATATATATTGGATTTTTCCCTGACCCTGACAGTCCGGCCCCATGAGACGGTGGTTTTCTCGGCCCCTGGTGGTCCGAGGTCGATCGCGTTGCACAGATTCATGCGCAAGGGCCTCCTGCAGACAATGCACTTTGATTTATTGCGCTATCTCTAATAGGACCCGAGATATCACCAGATATATATTGGATTTTTCCCTGACCCTGACAGTCCGGCCCCATGAGACGGTGATTTTCTCGGCCCCCGGTGGTCCAAGGTCGTTCGCGCTGCACAGATTCATGCGATAGGGCCTCCTGCAGACAATGCACTTTGATTTATTGCGCTATCTCTAATAGCACCCGAGATATCACCAGATATATATTGGATTTTTCCCTGACCCTGAGTGTCCGGCCCAATGAGACGGTGGTTTTCTCGGCCCCTGGTGGTCCGAGCTCCTTCCCGCTGCACAGATTCATGCGCCAGGGCCTCCTGCGGATAATTCACTTTGATTTATTGCGCTATCTCTAATAGCACCCGAGATATCACCAGATATATATTGGATTTTTCCCTGACCCTGACAGTCCGGCCCCATGAGACGGTGATTTTCTCGGCCCCCGGTGGTCCGAGGTCGTTCCCGCAGCACAGATTCATGCGATAGGGCCTCCTGCAGACAATGCACTTTGATTTATTGCGCTATCTCTAATAGCACCCGAGATATCACCAGATATATATTGGAATTTTCCCTGACCCTGAGTGTCCGGCCCCATGAGACGGTGGTTTTCTCGGCCCCTGGTGGTCCGAGGTCCTTCCCGCTGCACAGATTCATGCGCCAGGGCCTCCTGCGGATAATTCACTTTGATTTATTGCGCTATCTCTAATAGCACCCGAGATATCACCAGATATACATTGGATTCTTCCCGGGCCCTGAGTGTCCGGCCCAATGAGACGGTAGTTTTCTCGGCCCCTGGTGGTCCGAGGTCGTTCCCACTGCACAGATTCATGCGCTAGGGCCTCCTGCAGACAATGCACTTTGATTTATTGCGCTATCTCTAATAGCACCCGAGATATCACCAGATATATATTGGATTTTTCCCCGACCCTGACAGTCCGACCCCATGAGACGGTGGTTTTCTCGGCCCCTGGTGGTCCGAGGTCGTCCCCGCTGCACAGATTCATGCGCCAGGGCCCCCTGCAGACAATGCACATTGATTTATTGCGCTATCTGTAATAGCACCCGAGATATCACCAGATTTATATTGGATTTCTCCCTGACCCTGAGTGTCCGACCCCATGAGACGGTGGTTTTCTCGGCCCCTGGTGGTCCGAGGTCGTTCCCGCTGCACAGATTCATGCGCTAGGGCCTCCTGCAGACAATGCACTCGGATTTATAGCGCTATCTGTAATAGCACCCGAGATATCACCAGATTTATATTGGATTTTTCCCTGACCCTGAGTGTGCGACCCCATGAGACGGTAGTTTTCTCGGCCCCTGGTGGTCCGAGGTCGTTCCCGCTGCACAGACTCATGCGCCACGGCCTCCTGCAGACAATGCACTTTTATTTATTGCGCTATCTGTAATAGAACCCGAGATATCACCAGATATATATTGGATTTTTTAATGTCCCTGACAGTCCGACCCCATGAGACGGTGGTTTTCTCGGCCACTGGTCGTCCGAGGTCGTCCCCGCTGCACAGATTCATGCACCAGGGCCTCCTGCAGACAATTCACTTTGATTTATTGCGCTATCTGTAATAGCACCCGAGATATCACCAGATTTATATTGGATTTTTCCCTGACCCTGAGTGTCCGACCCCATGAGACGGTAGTTTTCTCGGCCCCTGGTGGTCCGAGGTCGTTCCCGCTGCACAGATTCATGCGCCACGGCCTCCTGCAGACAATGCACTTTGATTTATTGCGCTATCTGTAATAGCACCCGAGATATCACCAGATATATATTGGATTTTTCCCAGACCCTGACAGTCCGGCCCCATGTGACGGTGGTTTTCTCGGCCCCTGGTGGTCCGAGGTCGATCCCGCTGCACAGATACATGCGCCAGGGCCCGCTGCAGACAATTCACTTTGATTTATTGCGCTATCTCTAATAGCACCCAAGATATCACCAGATATATATTGGATTTTTCCCTGACCCTGACAGTCCGGCCCCATGAGACGGTGATTTTCTCGGCCCCCGGTGGTCCCAGGTCGATCGCGCTGCACAGATACATGCGCCAGGGCCCCCTGCAGATAATTCACTTTGATTTATTGCGCTATGTCTAATAGCACCCGAGATATCACCAGATATATATTGGATTTTTCCCTGACCCTGACAGTCCGACCCCATGAGACGGTGGTTTTCTCGGCCCCTGGTCGTCCGAGGTCGTTCCCGCTGCACAGATTCATGCACCAGGGCCTCCTGCAGACAATGCACTTTGATTTATTGCGCTATCTGTAATAGCACCCGAGATATCACCAGATATATATTGGATTTTTCCCTTACCCTGAGTGTCCGACCCCATGAGACGGTAGTTTTCTCGGCCCCTGGTGGGCCGAGGTCGTTCCTGCGGCACAGATTCATGCGCCAGGGCTCCCTGCAGATAATTCACTTTGATTTATTGCGCTATCTCTAATAGCACCCGAGATATCAGCTGATATATATTGGATTTTTCCCTGACCCTGACAGTCCGGCCCCATGAGACGGTGATTTTCTCGGCCCCCGGTGGTCCGAGGTCGATCGCGTTGCACAGATTCATGCGCTAGGGCCTCGTGCAGACAATGCACTTTGATTTATTGCGCTATTTCTAATAGCACCCGAGATATCACCAGATATATATTGGATTTTTCCCTGACCCTGAGTGTCCGGCCCCATGAGACGGTGATTTTCTCGGCCCCCGGTGGTCCGAGGTCGTTCCCGCTGCACAGATTCATGCGATAGGGCCTCCTGCAGACAATGCACTTTGATTTATTGCGCTATCTCTAATAGCACCCGAGATATCACCAGATATATATTGGATTTTTCCCTGACCCTGAGTGTCCGGCCCCATGAGACGGTGGTTTTCTCGGCCCCTGGTGGTCCGTGGTCGATCCGGCTGCACAGATTCATGCGCCAGGGCCCCCTGCAGACAATGCACTTTGATTTATTGCTCTATCTGTAATAGCACCCGAGATATCACCAGATATATATTGGATTTTTTAATGACCCAGACAGTCCGACCCCATGAGACGGTGGTTTTCTCGGCCCCTGGTCGTCCGAGGTGGTGCCCGCTGCACAGATTCATGCACCGGGGCCTCCTGCAGACAATCCACTTTGATTTATTGCGCTATCTGTAATAGCACCCGAGATATCAGCTGATATATATTGGATTTTTCCCTGACCCTGACAGTCCGGCCCCATGAGACGGTGATTTTCTCGGCCCCCGGTGGTCCGAGGTCGATCGCGTTGCACAGATTCATGCGCTAGGGCCTCGTGCAGACAATGCACTTTGATTTATTGCGCTATCTCTAATAGCACCCGAGATATCACCAGATATATATTGGATTTTTTAATGACCCAGACAGTCCGACCCCATGAGACGGTGGTTTTCTCGGCCCCTGGTCGTCCGAGGTGGTGCCCGCTGCACAGATTCATGCACCGGGGCCTCCTGCAGACAATCCACTTTGATTTATTGCGCTATCTGTAATAGCACCCGAGATATCACCAGATTTATATTGGATTTTTCCCTGACCCTGAGTGTCCGGCCCAATGAGACGGTAGTTTTCTCGGCCCCTGGTGGTCCGAGGTCGCTCCCACTGCACAGATTCATGCGCTAGGGCCTGCTGCAGACAATGCACTTTGAATTATTGCGCTATCTCTAATAGCACCCGAGATATCAGCAGATATATATTGGATTTTTCCCTGACCGTGACAGTCCGGCCCCATGGGACGGCGATTTTCTCGGCCCCTTGTGGGCCGAGGTCGTTCCCGCTGCACAGATTCATGCGCTAGGGCCTCCTGCAGACAATGCACTTTGATTTATTGCGCTATCTCTAATAGCACCCGAGATATCACCAGATATATATTGGATTTGTCCCTAACCCTGACACTCCGACCCCATGAGACGGTGGTTTTCTCGGCCCCTGGTCGTCCGAGGTCGTTCCCCCTGCACAGATTCATGCACCAGGGCCTCCTGCAGACAATGCACTTTGATTTATTGCGCTATCTGTAATAGCACCCGAGATATCACCAGATATATATTGGATTTTTCCTTGACCCTGACAGTCCGGCCCCATGTGTCGATGGTTTTCTCGGTCCCTCGTGGTCCGAGGATGATCCCGCTGCACAGATTCATGCGCCAGGGCGCCCTGCAGATAATTCACTTTGATTTATTGCGCTATCTCTAATAGCACCCGAGATATCACCAGATGTATATTGGATTTTTCCCTGACCCTGACAGTCCGGCCCCATGAGACGGAGATTTTCTCGGCCCCTGGTGGTACGAGGTCTATCCCGCTGCACAGATTCATGCGCCAGGGCCTCCTGCAGACAATGCACATTGATTTATTGCACTATCTGTAATAGCACCCGAGATATCACCAGATTTATATTGGATTTCTCCCTGACCCTGAGTGTCCGACCCCATGAGACGGTGGTTTTCTCGGCCCCTGGTGGTCCGAGGTCGTTCCTGCTGCACAGATTCATGCGCCAGGGCCTCCTGCAGACAATGCACTTTGGTTTATTGCGCTATCTCTAATAGCACCCGAGATATCACCAGATATATATTGGATTTTTCCCTGACCCTGACAGTCCGACCCCATGAGACGGTGGTTTTCTCGGCCCCTGGTCGTCCGAGGTCGTTCCCGCTGCACAGATTCATGCACCAGGGCCTCCTGCAGACAATGCACTTTGATTTATTGCTCTATCTCTAATAGCACCCGAGATATCACCAGATATATATTGGATTTTTCCCCGACCCTGACAGTCCGACCCCATGAGACGGTGGTTTTCTCGGCCCCTGGTGGTCCGAGGTCGTCCCCGCTGCACAGATTCATGCGCCAGGGCCCCCTGCAGACAATGCACATTGATTTATTGCGCTATCTGTAATAGCACCCGAGATATCACCAGATTTATATTGGATTTTTCCCTGACCCTGAGTGTGCGACCCCATGAGACGGTAGTTTTCTCGGCCCCTGGTGGTCCGAGGTCGTTCCCGCTGCACAGACTCATGCGCCACGGCCTCCTGCAGACAATGCACTTTGATTTATTGCGCTATCTGTAATAGAACCCGAGATATCACCAGATATATATTGGATTTTTTAATGACCCTGACAGTCCGACCCCATGAGACGGTGGTTTTCTCGGCCACTGGTCGTCCGAGGTCGTCCCCGCTGCACAGATTCATGCACCAGGGCCTCCTGCAGACAATTCACTTTGATTTATTGCGCTATCTGTAATAGAACCCGAGATATCACCAGATATATATTGGATTTTTTAATGACCCTGACAGTCCGACCCCATGAGACGGTGGTTTTCTCGGCCACTGGTCGTCCGAGGTCGTCCCCGCTGCACAGATTCATGCACCAGGGCCTCCTGCAGACAATTCACTTTGATTTATTGCGCTATCTGTAATAGCACCCGAGATATCACCAGATTTATATTGGATTTTTCCCTGACCCTGAGTGTCCGACCCCATGAGACGGTAGTTTTCTCGGCCCCTGGTGGTCCGAGGTCGTTCCCGCTGCACAGATTCATGCGCCACGGCCTCCTGCAGACAATGCACTTTGATTTATTGCGCTATCTGTAATAGCACCCGAGATATCACCAGATATATATTGGATTTTTCCCAGACCCTCACAGTCCGGCCCCATGTGACGGTGGTTTTCTCGGCCCCTGGTGGTCCGAGGTCGATCCCGCTGCACAGATACATGCGCCAGGGCCCGCTGCAGACAATTCACTTTGATCTATTGCGCTATCTCTAATAGCACCCAAGATATCACCAGATATATATTGGATTTTTCCCTGACCCTGACAGTCCGGCCCCATGAGACGGTGATTTTCACGGCCCCCGGTGGTCCCAGGTCGATCGCGCTGCACAGATACATGCGCCAGGGCCCCCTGCAGATAATTCACTTTGATTTATTGCGCTATGTCTAATAGCACCCGAGATATCACCAGATATATATTGGATTTTTCCCTGACCCTGACAGTCCGACCCCATGAGACGGTGGTTTTCTCGGCCCCTGGTCGTCCGAGGTCGTTCCCGCTGCACAGATTCATGCACCAGGGCCTCCTGCAGACAATGCACTTTGATTTATTGCGCTATCTGTAATAGCACCCGAGATATCACCAGATATATATTGGATTTTTCCCTTACCCTGAGTGTCCGACCCCATGAGACGGTAGTTTTCTCGGCCCCTGGTGGGCCGAGGTCGTTCCTGCGGCACAGATTCATGCGCCAGGGCTCCCTGCAGATAATTCACTTTGATTTATTGCGCTATCTCTAATAGCACCCGAGATATCAGCTGATATATATTGGATTTTTCCCTGACCCTGACAGTCCGGCCCCATGAGACGGTGATTTTCTCGGCCCCCGGTGGTCCGAGGTCGATCCCGCTGCACAGACTCATGCGCCACGGCCTCCTGCAGACAATGCACTTTGATTTATTGCTCTATCTCTAATAGCACCCGAGATATCACCAGATATATATTGGATTTTTCCCCGACCCTGACAGTCCGACCCCATGAGACGGTGGTTTTCTCGGCCCCTGGTGGTCCGAGGTCGTCCCCGCTGCACAGATTCATGCGCCAGGGCCCCCTGCAGACAATGCACATTGATTTATTGCGCTATCTGTAATAGCACCCGAGATATCACCAGATTTATATTGGATTTCTCCCTGACCCTGAGTGTCCGACCCCATGAGACGGTGGTTTTCTCGGCCCCTGGTGGTCCGAGGTCGTTCCCGCTGCACAGATTCATGCGCTAGGGCCTCCTGCAGACAATGCACTCTGATTTATAGCGCTATATGTAATAGCACCCGAGATATCACCAGATTTATATTGGATTTTTCCCTGACCCTGAGTGTGCGACCCCATGAGACGGTAGTTTTCTCGGCCCCTGGTGGTCCGAGGTCGTTCCCGCTGCACAGACTCATGCGCCACGGCCTCCTGCAGACAATGCACTTTGATTTATTGCGCTATCTGTAATAGAACCCGAGATATCACCAGATATATATTGGATTTTTTAATGACCCTGACAGTCCGACCCCATGAGACGGTGGTTTTCTCGGCCACTGGTCGTCCGAGGTCGTCCCCGCTGCACAGATTCATGCACCAGGGCCTCCTGCAGACAATTCACTTTGATTTATTGCGCTATCTGTAATAGCACCCGAGATATCACCAGATTTATATTGGATTTTTCCCTGACCCTGAGTGTCCGACCCCATGAGACGGTAGTTTTCTCGGCCCCTGGTGGTCCGAGGTCGTTCCCGCTGCACAGATTCATGCGCCACGGCCTCCTGCAGACAATGCACTTTGATTTATTGCGCTATCTGTAATAGCACCCGAGATATCACCAGATATATATTGGATTTTTCCCAGACCCTCACAGTCCGGCCCCATGTGACGGTGGTTTTCTCGGCCCCTGGTGGTCCGAGGTCGATCCCGCTGCACAGATACATGCGCCAGGGCCCGCTGCAGACAATTCACTTTGATTTATTGCGCTATCTCTAATAGCACCCAAGATATCACCAGATATATATTGGATTTTTCCCTGACCCTGACAGTCCGGCCCCATGAGACGGTGATTTTCTCGGCCCCCGGTGGTCCCAGGTCGATCGCGCTGCACAGATACATGCGCCAGGGCCCCCTGCAGATAATTCACTTTGATTTATTGCGCTATGTCTAATAGCACCCGAGATATCACCAGATATATATTGGATTTTTCCCTGACCCTGACAGTCCGACCCCATGAGACGGTGGTTTTCTCGGCCCCTGGTCGTCCGAGGTCGTTCCCGCTGCACAGATTCATGCACCAGGGCCTCCTGCAGACAATGCACTTTGATTTATTGCGCTATCTGTAATAGCACCCGAGATATCACCAGATATATATTGGATTTTTCCCTTACCCTGAGTGTCCGACCCCATGAGACGGTAGTTTTCTCGGCCCCTGGTGGGCCGAGGTCGTTCCTGCGGCACAGATTCATGCGCCAGGGCTCCCTGCAGATAATTCACTTTGATTTATTGCGCTATCTCTAATAGCACCCGAGATATCAGCTGATATATATTGGATTTTTCCCTGACCCTGACAGTCCGGCCCCATGAGACGGTGATTTTCTCGGCCCCCGGTGGTCCGAGGTCGATCGCGTTGCACAGATTCATGCGCTAGGGCCTCGTGCAGACAATGCACTTTGATTTATTGCGCTATTTCTAATAGCACCCGAGATATCACCAGATATATATTGGATTTTTCCCTGACCCTGAGTGTCCGGCCCCATGAGACGGTGATTTTCTCGGCCCCCGGTGGTCCGAGGTCGTTCCCGCTGCACAGATTCATGCGATAGGGCCTCCTGCAGACAATGCACTTTGATTTATTGCGCTATCTCTAATAGCACCCGAGATATCACCAGATATATATTGGATTTTTCCCTGACCCTGAGTGTCCGGCCCCATGAGACGGTGGTTTTCTCGGCCCCTGGTGGTCCGTGGTCGATCCCGCTGCACAGATTCATGCGCCAGGGCCCCCTGCAGACAATGCACTTTGATTTATTGCTCTATCTGTAATAGCACCCGAGATATCACCAGATATATATTGGATTTTTTAATGACCCAGACAGTCCGACCCCATGAGACGGTGGTTTTCTCGGCCCCTGGTCGTCCGAGGTGGTGCCCGCTGCACAGATTCATGCACCGGGGCCTCCTGCAGACAATCCACTTTGATTTATTGCGCTATCTGTAATAGCACCCGAGATATCACCAGATTTATATTGGATTTTTCCCTGACCCTGAGTTTCCGGCCCAATGAGACGGTAGTTTTCTCGGCCCCTGGTGGTCCGAGGTCGCTCCCACTGCACAGATTCATGCGCTAGGGCCTGCTGCAGACAATGCACTTTGAATTATTGCGCTATCTCTAATAGCACCCGAGATATCACCAGATATATATTGGATTTTTCCCTGACCGTGACAGTCCGGCCCCATGGGACGGCGATTTTCTCGGCCCCTTGTGGGCCGAGGTCGTTCCCGCTGCACAGATTCATGCGCTAGGGCCTCCTGCAGACAATGCACTTTGATTTATTGCGCTATCTCTAATAGCACCCGAGATATCACCAGATATATATTGGATTTGTCCCTAACCCTGACACTCCGACCCCATGAGACGGTGGTTTTCTCGGCCCCTGGTCGTCCGAGGTCGTTCCCCCTGCACAGATTCATGCACCAGGGCCTCCTGCAGACAATGCACTTTGATTTATTGCGCTATCTGTAATAGCACCCGAGATATCACCAGATATATATTGGATTTTTCCTTGACCCTGACAGTCCGGCCCCATGTGTCGATGGTTTTCTCGGTCCCTCGTGGTCCGAGGATGATCCCGCTGCACAGATTCATGCGCCAGGGCGCCCTGCAGATAATTCACTTTGATTTATTGCGCTATCTCTAATAGCACCCGAGATATCACCAGATGTATATTGGATTTTTCCCTGACCCTGACAGTCCGGCCCCATGAGACGGAGATTTTCTCGGCCCCTGGTGGTACGAGGTCTATCCCGCTGCACAGATTCATGCGCCAGGGCCTCCTGCAGACAATGCACATTGATTTATTGCACTATCTGTAATAGCACCCGAGATATCACCAGATTTATATTGGATTTCTCCCTGACCCTGAGTGTCCGACCCCATGAGACGGTGGTTTTCTCGGCCCCTGGTGCTCCGAGGTCGTTCCTGCTGCACAGATTCATGCGCCAGGGCCTCCTGCAGACAATGCACTTTGGTTTATTGCGCTATCTCTAATAGCACCCGAGATATCACCAGATATATATTGGATTTTTCCCTGACCCTGACAGTCCGACCCCATCAGACGGTGGTTTTCTCGGCCCCTGGTCGTCCGAGGTCGTTCCCGCTGCACAGATTCATGCACCAGGGCCTCCTGCAGACAATGCACTTTGATTTATTGCTCTATCTGTAATAGCACCCGAGATATCACCAGATATATATTGGATTTTTCCCTTACCCTGAGTGTCCGACCCCATGAGACGGTAGTTTTCTCGGCCCCCGGTGGGCCGAGGTCGTTCCTGCGGCACAGATTCATGCGCCAGGGCTCCCCGCAGATAATTCACTTTGATTTATTGCGCTATCTCTAATAGCACCCGAGATATCACCAGATATATTTTGGATTTTTCCCTGACCCTGACAGTCCGGCCCCATGAGACGGTGGTTTTCTCGGCCCCTGGTGGTCCGAGGTCGATCGCGTTGCACAGATTCATGCGCAAGGGCCTCCTGCAGACAATGCACTTTGATTTATTGCGCTATCTCTAATAGGACCCGAGATATCACCAGATATATATTGGATTTTTCCCTGACCCTGACAGTCCGGCCCCATGAGACGGTGATTTTCTCGGCCCCCGGTGGTCCAAGGTCGTTCGCGCTGCACAGATTCATGCGATAGGGCCTCCTGCAGACAATGCACTTTGATTTATTGCGCTATCTCTAATAGCACCCGAGATATCACCAGATATATATTGGATTTTTCCCTGACCCTGAGTGTCCGGCCCCATGAGACGGTGGTTTTCTCGGCCCCTGGTGGTCCGAGCTCCTTCCCGCTGCACAGATTCATGCGCCAGGGCCTCCTGCGGATAATTCACTTTGATTTATTGCGCTATCTCTAATAGCACCCGAGATATCACCAGATATACATTGGATTTTTCCCGGGCCCTGAGTGTCCGGCCCAATGAGACGGTAGTTTTCTCGGCCCCTGGTGGTCCGAGGTCGTTCCCACTGCACAGATTCATGCGCTAGGGCCTCCTGCAGACAATGCACTTTGATTTATTGCGCTATCTCTAATAGCACCCGAGATATCACCAGATATATATTGGATTTTTCCCCGACCCTGACAGTCCGACCACATGAGACGGTGGTTTTCTCGGCCCCTGGTGGTCCGAGGTCGTCCCCGCTGCACAGATTCATGCGCCAGGGCCCCCTGCAGACAATGCACATTGATTTATTGCGCTATCTGTAATAGCACCCGAGATATCACCAGATTTATATTGGATTTCTCCCTGACCCTGAGTGTCCGACCCCATGAGACGGTGGTTTTCTCGGCCCCTGGTGGTCCGAGGTCGTTCCCGCTGCACAGATTCATGCGCTAGGGCCTCCTGCAGACAATCCACTCTGATTTATAGCGCTATCTGTAATAGCACCCGAGATATCACCAGATTTATATTGGATTTTTCCCTGACCCTGAGTGTGCGACCCCATGAGACGGTAGTTTTCTCGGCCCCTGGTGGTCCGAGGTCGTTCCCGCTGCACAGACTCATGCGCCACGGCCTCCTGCAGACAATGCACTTTGATTTATTGCGCTATCTGTAATAGAACCCGAGATATCACCAGATATATATTGGATTTTTTAATGACCCTGACAGTCCGACCCCATGAGACGGTGGTTTTCTCGGCCACTGGTCGTCCGAGGTCGTCCCCGCTGCACAGATTCATGCACCAGGGCCTCCTGCAGACAATTCACTTTGATTTATTGCGCTATCTGTAATAGCACCCGAGATATCACCAGATTTATATTGGATTTTTCCCTGACCCTGAGTGTCCGACCCCATGAGACGGTAGTTTTCTCGGCCCCTGGTGGTCCGAGGTCGTTCCCGCTGCACAGATTCATGCGCCACGGCCTCCTGCAGACAATGCACTTTGATTTATTGCGCTATCTGTAATAGCACCCGAGATATCACCAGATATATATTGGATTTTTCCCAGACCCTGACAGTCCGGCCCCATGTGACGGTGGTTTTCTCGGCCCCTGGTGGTCCGAGGTCGATCCCGCTGCACAGATACATGCGCCAGGGCCCGCTGCAGACAATTCACTTTGATTTATTGCGCTATCTCTAATAGCACCCAAGATATCACCAGATATATATTGGATTTTTCCCTGACCCTGACAGTCCGGCCCCATGAGACGGTGATTTTCTCGGCCCCCGGTGGTCCCAGGTCGATCGCGCTGCACAGATACATGCGCCAGGGCCCCCTGCAGATAATTCACTTTGATTTATTGCGCTATGTCTAATAGCACCCGAGATATCACCAGATATATATTGGATTTTTCCCTGACCCTGACAGTCCGACCCCATGAGACGGTGGTTTTCTCGGCCCCTGGTCGTCCGAGGTCGTTCCCGCTGCACAGATTCATGCACCAGGGCCTCCTGCAGACAATGCACTTTGATTTATTGCGCTATCTGTAATAGCACCCGAGATATCACCAGATATATATTGGATTTTTCCCTTACCCTGAGTGTCCGACCCCATGAGACGGTAGTTTTCTCGGCCCCTGGTGGGCCGAGGTCGTTCCTGCGGCACAGATTCATGCGCCAGGGCTTCCTGCAGATAATTCACTTTGATTTATTGCGCTATCTCTAATAGCACCCGAGATATCAGCTGATATATATTGGATTTTTCCCTGACCCTGACAGTCCGGCCCCATGAGACGGTGATTTTCTCGGCCCCCGGTGGTCCGAGGTCGATCGCGTTGCACAGATTCATGCGCTAGGGCCTCGTGCAGACAATGCACTTTGATTTATTGCGCTATTTCTAATAGCACCCGAGATATCACCAGATATATATTGGATTTTTCCCTGACCCTGAGTGTCCGGCCCCATGAGACGGTGGTTTTCTCGGCCCCTGGTGGTCCGTGGTCGATCCCGCTGCACAGATTCATGCGCCAGGGCCCCCTGCAGACAATTCACTTTGATTTATTGCGCTATCTCTAATAGCACCCGAGATATCACCAGATATATATTGGATTTTTTAATGACCCAGACAGTCCGACCCCATGAGACGGTGGTTTTCTCGGCCCCTGGTCGTCCGAGGTGGTGCCCGCTGCACAGATTCATGCACCGGGGCCTCCTGCAGACAATCCACTTTGATTTATTGCGCTATCTGTAATAGCACCCGAGATATCACCAGATTTATATTGGATTTTTCCCTGACCCTGAGTGTCCGGCCCAATGAGACGGTAGTTTTCTCGGCCCCTGGTGGTCCGAGGTCGCTCCCACTGCACAGATTCATGCGCTAGGGCCTGCTGCAGACAATGCACTTTGAATTATTGCGCTATCTCTAATAGCACCCGAGATATCACCAGATATATATTGGATTTTTCCCTGACCGTGACAGTCCGGCCCCATGGGACGGCGATTTTCTCGGCCCCTTGTGGGCCGAGGTCGTTCCCGCTGCACAGATTCATGCGCTAGGGCCTCCTGCAGACAATGCACTTTGATTTATTGCGCTATCTCTAATAGCACCCGAGATATCACCAGATATATATTGGATTTTTCCTTGACCCTGACAGTCCGGCCCCATGTGTCGATGGTTTTCTCGGTCCCTCGTGGTCCGAGGATGATCCCGCTGCACAGATTCATGCGCCAGGGCGCCCTGCAGATAATTCACTTTGATTTATTGCGCTATCTCTAATAGCACCCGAGATATCACCAGATGTATATTGGATTTTTCCCTGACCCTGACAGTCCGGCTCCATGAGACGGAGATTTTCTCGGCCCCTGGTGGTACCAGGTCTATCCCGCTGCACAGATTCATGCGCCAGGGCCTCCTGCAGACAATGCACATTGATTTATTGCACTATCTGTAATAGCACCCGAGATATCACCAGATTTATATTGGATTTCTCCCTGACCCTGAGTGTCCGACCCCATGAGACGGTGGTTTTCTCGGCCCCTGGTGGTCCGAGGTCGTTCCTGCTGCACAGATTCATGCGCCAGGGCTCCCTGCCGACAATGCACATTGATTTATTGCGCTATCTGTAATAGCACCCGAGATATCCCCAGATTTATATTGGATTTTTCCCTGACCATGAGTGTCCGACTCCATGAGACGGTGGTTTTCTCGGTCCCTGGTGGTGCGAGGTCGATCCCGCTGCACAGATTCATACGCCAGGGCCTCCTGCAGAGAGTGCACTTTGATTTATTGCGCTATCTGTAATAGCACCCTAGATATCACCAGATTTATATTGGATTTTTCCCTGACCCTGAGTGTCCGTCCCCATGAGACGGTGGTTTTCTCGGCCCCTGGTGGTCCGAGGTCGTTCCCGCTGCACAGATTCATGCGCAGGGGCCTCCTGCAGACAATGCACTTTGATTTATAGCGCTATCTGTAATAGCACCCGAGATATCACCAGATTTATATTGGATTTTTCCCTGACCGTGACAGTCCGGCCCCATGGGACGGTGATTTTCTCGGGCCCCTGTGGTCCGAGGTTGTTCCCGCTGCACAGATTCATGCGCCAGGGCCTCCTGCAGACAATGCACTTTGATTTATTTCGCTATCTCTAATAGCTCCCGAGATATCAAAAGATATATATTGGATTTTTTGCTTGACCCTGACAGTCCGGCCCCATGTGTCGATGGTTTTCTCGGTCCCTCGTGGTCCGAGGTCCATCCCGCTGCACAGCTTCATGCGCCAGGGCCCCCAGCAGATAATTCACTTTGATTTATTGCGCTTTCTCTAATAGCACCCGAGATATCACCAGATATATATTGGATTTTTCCCTGACCCTGAGTGTCAGACCCCATGAGACGGTAGTTTTCTCGGCCCCTGGTGGTCCGAGGTCGTTCCCGCTGCACAGACTCATGCGCCACGGCCTCCTGCAGACAATGCACTTTGATTTATTGCGCTATCTGTAATAGAACCCGAGATATCACCAGATATATATTGTATTTTTTAATGACCCTGACAGTCCGACCCCATGAGACGGTGGTTTTCTCGGCCACTGGTCGTCCGAGGTCGTCCCCGCTGCACAGATTCATGCACCAGGGCCTCCTGCAGACAATTCACTTTGATTTATTGCGCTATCTGTAATAGCACCCGAGATATCACCAGATTTATATTGGATTTTTCCCTGACCCTGAGTGTCCGACCCCATGAGACGGTAGTTTTCTTGGCCCCTGGTGGTCCGAGGTCGTTCCCGCTGCACAGATTCATGCGCCACTTCCTCCTGCAGACAATGCACTTTGATTTATTGCGCTATCTGTAATAGCACCCGAGATATCACCAGATATATATTGGATTTTTCCCTGACCCTGAGTGTCCAGCCCCATGAGACGGTGGTTTTCTCGGCCCCTGGTGGTCCGAGGTCGATCCCGCCGCACAGATTCATGCGCCAGGGCCTCCTGCAGACAATTCACTTTGATTTATTGCGCTATCTGTAATAGCACCCGAGATATCACCAGATATATATTGGATTTTTCCCAGACCCTGACAGTCCGCCCCCATGAGACGGTGATTTTCTCGGCCCCCGGTGGTCCGAGGTCGTTCCCGCTGCACAGATTCATGCGCCAGGGCCTCCTGCAGACAATGCACTTTGGTTTATTGCGCTATCTCTAATAGCACCCGAGATATCACCAGATATATATTGGATTTTTCCCTGACCCTGACAGTCCGACCCCATGAGACGGTGGTTTTCTCGGCCCCTGGTCGTCCGAGGTCGTTCCCGCTGCACAGATTCATGCACGAGGGCCTCCTGCAGACAATGCACTTTGATTTATTGCGCTATCTCTAATAGCACCCGAGATATCACCAGATATATATTGGATTTTTCCCTGACCCTGACAGTCCGACCCCATGAGACGGTGGTTTTCTCGGCCCCTGTTCGTCTGAGGTCGTTCCCGCTGCACAGATTCATGCACCAGGGCCTCCTGCAGACAATGCACTTTGATTTATTGCTCTATCTGTAATAGCACCCGAGATATCACCAGATATATATTGGATTTTTCCCTTACCCTGAGTGTCCGACCCCATGAGACGGTAGTTTTCTCGGCCCCCGGTGGGCCGAGGTCGTTCCTGCGGCACAGATTCATGCGCCAGGGCTCCCTGCAGATAATTCACTTTGATTTATTGCGCTATCTCTAATAGCACCCGAGATATCACCAGATATATATTGGATTTTTCCCTGACCCTGACAGTCCGGCCCCATGAGACGGTGGTTTTCTCGGCCCCTGGTGGTCCGAGGTCGATCGCGTTGCACAGATTCATGCGCAAGGGCCTCCTGCAGACAATGCACTTTGATTTATTGCGCTATCTCTAATAGGACCCGAGATATCACCAGATATATATTGGATTTTTCCCTGACCCTGACAGTCCGGCCCCATGAGACGGTGATTTTCTCGGCCCCCGGTGGTCCGAGGTCGTTCCCGCTGCACAGATTCATGCGATAGGGCCTCCTGCAGACAATGCACTTTGATTTATTGCGCTATCTCTAATAGCACCCGAGATATCACCAGATATATATTGGATTTTTCCCTGACCCTGAGTGTCCGGCCCAATGAGACGGTGGTTTTCTCGGCCCCTGGTGGTCCGAGCTCCTTCCCGCTGCACAGATTCATGCGCCAGGGCCTCCTGCGGATAATTCACTTTGATTTATTGCGCTATCTCTAATAGCACCCGAGATATCACCAGATATATATTGGATTTTTCCCTGACCCTGACAGTCCGGCCCCATGAGACGGTGATTTTCTCGGCCCCCGGTGGTCCGAGGTCGTTCCCGCTGCACAGATTCATGCGCCAGGGCCTCCTACAGACAATGCACTTTGATTTATTGCGTTATGTGTAATAGTACCCGAGATATCACCAGATTTATATTGGATTTTCCCCTGACCCTGACAGTCGGACTTCATGAGACGGTGGTTTTCTCGGCCCCTGGTCGTCCGAGGTTGTTCCCGCTGCACAGATTCATGCGCCACGGCCTCCTGCAGACAATGCACTTTGATTTATTGCGCTATCTGTAATAGCAGCCGAGATATCACCAGATATATATTGGATTTTTCCCTGACCCTGAGTGTCCGGCCCCATGAGACGGTGGTTTTCTCGGCCCCTGGTGGTCCGAGGTCGATCCCGCTGAACAGATTCATGCGCCAGGGCCTCCTGCAGACAATTCACATTGGTTTATTGCGCTATCTCTAATAGCAGCCGAGATATCACCAGATATATATTGAATTTTCCCCTGACCCTGAGTGTCCGGCCCCATGTGACTGTGGTTTTCTCGGCCCCTGGTGGTCCGAGGTCGTTCCCGCTTGCCAGATTCATGCGCCAGGGCCTCCTACAGACAATGCACTTTGATTTATTGCGCTATCTCTAATAGCACCCGAGATAGCGCCAGATATATATAGGATTTTCCCCTGACCCTGAATGTCCGGCCCCGTGAGACGGTGGTTTTCTCGGACCCTGGTGGTCCGAGGTCGTTCCCGCTTCCCAGATTCATGCGCCAGGGCCTCCTACAGACAATGCACTTTGATTTATTGCGCTATCTGTAATAGCACCCGAGATATCACCAGATTTATATTGGATTTTCCCCTGACTCTGAGTGTGCGGCCCCATGTGTCGATGGTTTTCTCGGTCCCTCGTGGACCGAGGTCGTTCCCGCTTGCCAGATTCATGCGCCAGGGCCTCCTACAGACAATGCACTTTGATTTGTTGCGCCATCTGTAATAGCACCCGAGATATCACCAGATATATATTGGATTTTTCCCTGACCCTGAGTGTCCGGCCCCATGAGACGGTGGTTTTCTCGGCCCCTGGTGGTCCGAGATCGTTCCCGCTGCACAGATTCATGCGCCAGTGCCTCCTACAGACAATGCAGTTTGATTTATTGCGCTATCTCTAATAGCACCGGAGATATGACCAGATATATATTGGATTTTCCCCTGATCCTAACAGTCCGGCCCCATGAGACAGTGATTTTCTCGGCCCTTGGTGGACCGCGGTCGATCCCGCTGCACAGGTTCATGCCCCAGGGCCTCCTACAGACAATGCACTTTGATTTATTGCGCTATCTCTAATAGCACCCGAGATATCACCAGGTATATATTGTATTTTCCCCTGACCCTGAGAGTCCGGCCCCATGAGACGGTGGTTTTCTCGGCCCCTGGTGGTCCGAGGTCGATCCCGCTGCACAGATTCATGCGCCAGGGCCTCCTGCAGACAATTCACTTTGATTTATTGCGCTATCTGTAATAGCACCCGAGATATCACCAGATTTATATTGGATTTTTCCCTGACCCTGAGTGTCCGACCCCATGAGACGGTGGTTTTCTCGGCCCCTGGCGGTCCGAGGTCGTTCCCGCTGCACAGATTCATGCGCCAGGGCCTCCTACAGACAATGCACTTTGATTTATTGGGCTATCTCTAATAGCACCCGAGATATCACCAGATATATATTGGATTTTTCCCTGACCCTGAGTGTCCGGCCCCATGAGACGGTGGTTGTCTCGGCCCCTGGTGGTCGGAGGTCGTTCCCGATGCACAGATGCATGCGCCTGGGCCTCCTACAGATAATTCACTTTGGTTTATTGTGCTATCTCTAATAGCACCCGAGATATCACCAGATATGTATTGGATTTTTCCCTGACCCTGAGTGTCCGGCCCCATGAGACTGTGGTTTTCTCGGCACCTGGTGGTCCGAGGTCGTTCCCGCCGGCCAGATTCATGCGCCAGGGTCTCCTACAGACCATGCACTTTGATTTATTGCGCTATCTGTAATAGCACCCGAGATATCACCAGATATATATTGGATTTTTTCATGACCCTGAGTGTCCGGCCCCATGAGACGGTGGTTTTCTAGGCCCCTGGTGGTCCGAGGTCGTTCCCGCTTGTCAGATTCATGCGCCAGGGCCTTCTACAGACAATGTACTTTGGTTTATTGCGCTATCTCTAATAGCACCCGAGATAGCGACAGATATATATAGGATTTTCCCCTGACCCTGAGTGTCCGGCCCCGTGAGACGGTGGTTTTCTCGGCCCCTGGTTGTCCGACGTCGTTCCCGCTGCTGAGATTCATGCGCCAGGGCCTCCTATAGACAATTCACTTTGGTTTATTGCCATATCTCTAATAGCACCCGAGATATCACCAGATATATATTGGATTTTTCCCTGACCCTGACATTCCGGCCCCATGTGTCGGTGGTTTTCTCGGCCCCTGGTGGTCCGAGGTCGATCCCGCTGCACAGATTCATGCGCCAGGGCCCCCTGCAGATAATTCACTTCGATTTATTGCGCTATCTCTAATAGCACCCGAGATATCACCAGATATATATTGGATTTTCCCCTGACCCTGAGTGTCCAGCCCCATGAGACGGTGGTTTTCTCGGCCCCTGGTGGTCCGAGGTCGATCCCGCCGCACAGATTCATGCGCCAGGGCCTCCTGCAGACAATTCACTTTGATTTATTGCGCTATCTGTAATAGCACCCGAGATATCACCAGATATATATTGGATTTTTCCCAGACCCTGACAGTCCGCCCCCATGAGACGGTGATTTTCTCGGCCCCCGGTGGTCCGAGGTCGTTCCCGCTGCACAGATTCATGCGCCAGGGCCTCCTGCAGACAATGCACTTTGGTTTATTGCGCTATCTCTAATAGCACCCGAGATATCACCAGATATATATTGGATTTTTCCCTGACCCTGACAGTCCGACCCCATGAGACGGTGGTTTTCTCGGCCCCTGGTCGTCCGGGGTCGTTCCCGCTGCACAGATTCATGCACCAGGGCCTCCTGCAGACAATGCACTTTGATTTATTGCTCTATCTGTAATAGCACCCGAGATATCACCAGATATATATTGGATTTTTCCCTTACCCTGAGTGTCCGACCCCATGAGACGGTAGTTTTCTCGGCCCCCGGTGGGCCGAGGTCGTTCCTGCGGCACAGATTCATGCGCCAGGGCTCCCTGCAGATAATTCACTTTGATTTATTGCGCTATCTCTAATAGCACCCGAGATATCACCAGATATATATTGGATTTTTCCCTGACCCTGACAGTCCGGCCCCATGAGACGGTGGTTTTCTCGGCCCCTGGTGGTCCGAGGTCGATCGCGTTGCACAGATTCATGCGCAAGGGCCTCCTGCAGACAATGCACTTTGATTTATTGCGCTATCTCTAATAGGACCCGAGATATCACCAGATATATATTGGATTTTTCCCTGACCCTGACAGTCCGGCCCCATGAGACGGTGATTTTCTCGGCCCCCGGTGGTCCGAGGTCGTTCCCGCTGCACAGATTCATGCGATAGGGCCTCCTGCAGACAATGCACTTTGATTTATTGCGCTATCTCTAATAGCACCCGAGATATCACCAGATATATATTGGATTTTTCCCTGACCCTGAGTGTCCGGCCCAATGAGACGGTGGTTTTCTCGGCCCCTGGTGGTCCGAGCTCCTTCCCGCTGCACAGATTCATGCGCCAGGGCCTCCTGCGGATAATTCACTTTGATTTATTGCGCTATCTCTAATAGCACCCGAGATATCACCAGATATATATTGGATTTTTCCCTGACCCTGACAGTCCGGCCCCATGAGACGGTGATTTTCTCGGCCCCCGGTGGTCCGAGGTCGTTCCCGCTGCACAGATTCATGCGCCAGGGCCTCCTACAGACAATGCACTTTGATTTATTGCGTTATGTGTAATAGTACCCGAGATATCACCAGATTTATATTGGATTTTCCCCTGACCCTGACAGTCGGACTTCATGAGACGGTGGTTTTCTCGGCCCCTGGTCGTCCGAGGTTGTTCCCGCTGCACAGATTCATGCGCCACGGCCTCCTGCAGACAATGCACTTTGATTTATTGCGCTATCTGTAATAGCAGCCGAGATATCACCAGATATATATCGGATTTTTCCCTGACCCTGAGTGTCCGGCCCCATGAGACGGTGGTTTTCTCGGCCCCTGGTGGTCCGAGGTCGATCCCGCTGCACAGATTCATGCGCCAGGGCCTCCTGCAGACAATTCACTTTGATTTATTGCGCTATCTGTAATAGCACCCGAGATATCACCAGATTTATATTGGATTTTTCCCTGACCCTGAGTGTCCGACCCCATGAGACGGTGATTTTCTCGGCCCCCGGTGGTCCGAGGTCGTTCCCGCTGCACAGATTCATGCGCCACGGCCTCCTGCAGACAATGCACTTTGATTTATTGCGCTATCTGTAATAGCACCCGAGATATCACCAGATATATATCGGATTTTCCCCTGACCCTGAGTGTCCGGCCCCATGAGACGGTGGTTTTCTCGGCCCCTGGTGGTGCGAGGACGTTTCCGCTGCACAGATTCATGCGCCAGGGCCTCCTGCAGATAATTCACATTGGTTTATTGCGCTATCTCTAATAGCAGCCGAGATATCACCAGATATATATTGAATTTTCCCCTGACCCTGAGTGTCCGGCCCCATGTGACTGTGGTTTTCTCGGCCCCTGGTGGTCCGAGGTCGTTCCCGCTTGCCAGATTCATGCGCCAGGGCCTCCTACAGACAATGCACTTTGATTTATTGCGCTATCTCTAATAGCACCCGAGATAGCGCCAGATATATATAGGATTTTCCCCTGACCCTGAATGTCCGGCCCCGTGAGACGGTGGTTTTCTCGGACCCTGGTGGTCCGAGGTCGTTCCCGCTTCCCAGATTCATGCGCCAGGGCCTCCTACAGACAATGCACTTTGATTTATTGCGCTATCTGTAATAGCACCCGAGATATCACCAGATTTATATTGGATTTTCCCCTGACTCTGAGTGTGCGGCCCCATGTGTCGATGGTTTTCTCGGTCCCTCGTGGACCGAGGTCGTTCCCGCTTGCCAGATTCATGCGCCAGGGCCTCCTACAGACAATGCACTTTGATTTGTTGCGCCATCTGTAATAGCACCCGAGATATCACCAGATATATATTGGATTTTTCCCTGACCCTGAGTGTCCGGCCCCATGAGACGGTGGTTTTCTCGGCCCCTGGTGGTCCGAGATCGTTCCCGCTGCACAGATTCATGCGCCAGTGCCTCCTACAGACAATGCAGTTTGATTTATTGCGCTATCTCTAATAGCACCGGAGATATGACCAGATATATATTGGATTTTCCCCTGATCCTAACAGTCCGGCCCCATGAGACAGTGATTTTCTCGGCCCTTGGTGGACCGCGGTCGATCCCGCTGCACAGGTTCATGCCCCAGGGCCTCCTACAGACAATGCACTTTGATTTATTGCGCTATCTCTAATAGCACCCGAGATATCACCAGGTATATATTGTATTTTCCCCTGACCCTGAGTGTCCGGCGCCATGAGACGGTGGTTTTCTCGGCCCATGGTTGTCCGACGTCGTTCCCGCTGCTGAGATTCATGCGCCAGGGCCTCCTATAGATAATTCACTTTGGTTTATTGCCATATCTCTAATAGCACCCGAGATATCACCAGATATATATAGGATTTTTCCCTGACCCTTAGTGTCCGGCCCCATGAGACGGTGGTTTTCTCGGCCCCTGGCGGTCCGAGGTCGTTCCCGCTGCACAGATTCATGCGCCAGGGCCTCCTACAGACAATGCACTATGATTTATTGCGTTATGTGTAATAGTACCCGAGATATCACCAGATTTATATTGGATTTTCCCCTGACCCTGACAGTCGGACTTCATGAGACGGTGATTTTCTCGGCCCCTGGTGGTCGGAGGTCGTTCCCGATGCACAGATGCATGCGCCTGGGCCTCCTACAGATAATTCACTTTGGTTTATTGTGCTATCTCTAATATCACCCAAGATATCACCAGATATATATTGGATTTTCCCCTGACCCTGAGTGTCCGGCCCCATGAGACGGTGGTTTTCTCGGCCACTGGCGGTCCGAGGTCGTCGCCGCTGCACAGATTCATGCGCCAGGGCCTCCTGCAGACAATGCACTTTGATTTATTGCGCTCTCTGTAATAGCACCCGAGATATCACCAGATATATATCGGATTTTCCCCTGACCCTGAGTGTCCGGCCCCTTGAGACGGTGGTTTTCTCGGCCCCTGGTGGTCCGAGCTCCTTCCCGCTGCACAGATTCATGCGACAGGGCCTCCTGCGGATAATTCACTTTGATTTATTGCGCTATCTCTAATAGCACCCGAGATATCACCAGATATATATTGGATTTTTCCCTGACCCTGACAGTCCGGCCCCATGAGACGGTGATTTTCTCGGCCCCCGGTGGTCCGAGGTCGTTCCCGCTGCACAGATTCATGCGCCAGGGCCTCCTACAGACAATGCACTTTGATTTATTGCGTTATGTGCAATAGTACCCGAGATATCACCAGATTTATATTGGATTTTCCCCTGACCCTGACAGTCGGACTTCATGAGACGGTGGTTTTCTCGGCCCCTGGTCCTCCGAGGTTGTTCCCGCTGCACAGATTCATGCGCCACGGCCTCCTGCAGACAATGCACTTTGATTTATTGCGCTATCTGTAATAGCAGCCGAGATATCACCAGATATATATTGGATTTTTCCCTGACCCTGAGTGTCCGGCCCCATGAGACGGTGGTTGTCTCGGCCCCTGGTGGTCGGAGGTCGTTCCCGATGCACAGATGCATGCGCCTGGGCCTCCTACAGATAATTCACTTTGGTTTATTGTGCTATCTCTAATAGCACCCGAGATATCACCAGATATGTATTGGATTTTTCCCTGACCCTGAGTGTCCGGCCCCATGAGACTGTGGTTTTCTCGGCACCTGGTGGTCCGAGGTCGTTCCCGCCGGCCAGATTCATGCGCCAGGGTCTCCTACAGACCATGCACTTTGATTTATTGCGCTATCTGTAATAGCACCCGAGATATCACCAGATATATATTGGATTTTTTCATGACCCTGAGTGTCCGGCCCCATGAGACGGTGGTTTTCTAGGCCCCTGGTGGTCCGAGGTCGTTCCCGCTTGTCAGATTCATGCGCCAGGGCCTTCTACAGACAATGCACTTTGGTTTATTGCGCTATCTCTAATAGCACCCGAGATAGCGACAGATATATATAGGATTTTCCCCTGACCCTGAGTGTCCGGCCCCGTGAGACGGTGGTTTTCTCGGCCCCTGGTTGTCCGACGTCGTTCCCGCTGCTGAGATTCATGCGCCAGGGCCTCCTATAGACAATTCACTTTGGTTTATTGCCATATCTCTAATAGCACCCGAGATATCACCAGATATATATTGGATTTTTCCCTGACCCTGACATT
Organism: Nomia melanderi; assembly: GCF_051020985.1. NCBI lineage: Eukaryota > Metazoa > Arthropoda > Insecta > Hymenoptera > Halictidae > Nomia > Nomia melanderi. The sequence continues at coordinate 87,189 of NW_027475150.1, read as the reverse complement.
CCGGCCCCATTTGTCGGTGGTTTTCTCGGCCCCTGGTGGTCCGAGGTCGATCCCGCTGCACAGATTCATGCCCCAGGGCCTCCTGCAGATAATTCACATTGGTTTATTGCGCTATATCTAATAGCACCCGAGATATCACCAGATATATATTGGATTTTTTCCTGACCCTGAGTGTCCGGCCCCATGAGACGGTGGTTTTCTCGGCCCCTGGTGGTCCGAGGTCGTTCCCGCTGCACAGATTCATGCCCCAGGTCCTCCTGCAGATAATTCACTTTGGTTTATTGCCATATCTCTAATAGCACCCGAGATATCACCATATATATATTGGATTTTTCCCTGACCCTGACATTCCGGCCCCATGTGTCGGTGGTTTTCTCGGCCCCTGGTTGTCGGAGGTCGATCGCGCTGCACAGATTCATGCATCAGGGCCCCCTGCAGATAATTCACTTCGATTTATTGCGCTATCTCTAATAGCACCGGAGATATGACCAGATATATATTGGATTTTTCCCTGATCCTAACAGTCCGGCCCCATGAGACAGTGATTTTCTCGGCCCTTGGTGGTGCGAGGTCGATCCCGCTGCACAGATTCATGCGCCAGGGCCTCCTACAGACAATGCACTTTGATTTATTGCGCTCTCTGTAAGAGCACCCGAGATATCACCAGATATATATTGGATTTTTCCCTGTCCCTGAGTGTCCGGCCCCATGAGACGGTGGTTTTCTCGGCACCTGTTGGTCCGAGGTCGTTCCCGCCGGCCAGATTCATGCGCCAGGGTCTCCTACAGACCATGCACTTTGATTTATTGCGCTATCTGTAATAGCACCCGAGATATCACCAGATATATATTGGATTTTTTCCTGACCCTGAGTGTCCGGCCCCATGAGACGGTGGTTTTCTCGGCCCCTGGTGGTCCGAGGTCGTTCCCGCTTGCCAGATTCATGCGCCAGGGCCTCCTACAGACAATGCACTTTGGTTTATTGCGCTATCTCTAATAGCACCCGAGATATCACCAGATATATATTGGGTTTTTTCCTCACCCTGAGTGTCCGGCCCCATGAGACGGTGGTTTTCTCGGCCCCGGGTGGTCCGAGGTCGTTCCCGCTTGCCAGATTCATGCGCCAGGGCCTCCTACAGACAATGCACTTTGATTTATTGCGCTATCTCTAATAGCACCCGAGATAGCGACAGATATATATAGGATTTTCCCCTGACCCTGAGTGTCCGGCCCCGTGAGACGGTGGTTTTCTCGGCCCCTGGTGGTCCGAGGTCGTTCCCGCTGCCCAGATGGATGCGCCAGGGCCTCCTACAGACAATTCACTTTGGTTTATTGCGCTGTCTCTAATAGCACCCGAGATATCACCAGATATATATTGGATTTTCCCCTGACCCTGAGTGTCCGGCCCCATGAGACGGTGGTTTTCTCGGCCCCTGGCTGTCCGAGGTCGTTCCCGCTGCACAGATTCATGCGCCAGGGCCTCCTACAGACAATGCACTTTGATTTGTTGCGCTATCTGTAATAGCACCCGAGATATCACCAGATATATATTGGATTTTTTCCTGGCCCTGAGTGTCCGGCCCCATGAGACGGTGGATTTCTCGGCCCCTGGTGGTCCGTGGTCGTTCCCGCTGCGCAGATTCATGACCCAGGGCCTCCTGCAGATAATTCACATTGGTTTATTGCGCTATCTCTAATAGCACCCGAGATATCACCAGATATATATTGGATTTTCCCCTGACCCTGAGTGACGGCCCCGTGAGACTGCTGTTCTCTCGGCCCCTGGTGGTCCGAGGTCGTTCCCGCTGCACAAATTCATGCACCAGGGCCTCCTACAGAAAATGCACATTGATTTATTGGGCTATCTGTAATAGCACCCGAGATATCACCAGATATATATTGAATTTTTCCCTGACCCTGAGTGTCCGGCCCCATGAGACGGAGGTTGTCTCGGCCCCTGGTGGTCGGAGGTCGTTCCCGCTGCACAGATTCATGCCCCAGGGCCTCCTACAGACAATGCACTTTGATTTATTGCGCTATCTGTAATAGCACCCGAGATATCACCAGATATATATTGGATTTTTCCCTGAACCTGAATGTCCGGCCCCATGAGACGGTGGTTTTCTCGGCCCCTGGTGGTCCGAGGTCGTTCCCGCTGCCCAGATTCATGCGCCAGGGCCTCCTACAGACATCGCACTTTGATTTATTGCGCTATCTGTAATAGCACCCGAGAAAGCTCAATATATATGCTGGATTTTTACATGACTTTGGGTGACGGATACCGAAAATCTGTAATTTTCTCGGCCCCTGGTGGTCCGATGTCGTTCCCCCTGGCCAGATTCATGCGCCAGGGCCTCCTACAGACAATGCACTTTGATGTATTGCGCTATCTGTAATAGCACCCGAGATATCACCAGATATATATTGAATTTTCCCCTGACCCTGAGTGTCCGGCCCCATGAGACTGTGCTTTTCTCGGCCCCTGGTGGTCCGAGGTCGTTCCCGCTGGCCAGATACATGCGCCAGGGCCTCCTACAGACAATGCACTTAGATTTATTGCGCTATCTCTAATAGCACCCGAGATATCGCAAGATATATATTGGATTTTCCCCTGATCCTGAGTGTCCGGCCCCGTGAGACGGTGGTTTTCTCGGCCCCTGGTGGTCCGAGGTCGTTCCCGCTGCCCAGATTAATGCGCCAGGGCCTCCTACAGACAACGCACTTTGATTTATTGCGCTATCTGTAATAGCACCCGAGAAAGCTCCATATATATGCTGGATTTTTACATGACTTTGGGTGACGGATACCGAAAACCTGTAATTTTCTCGGCCCCTGGTGGTCCGAGGTCGTTCCCGCTGCACAGATTCATGCGCCAGGGTCTCCTACAGACAATGCACTTTGATTTATTGCGCTATCTGTAATAGCACCCGAGATATCACCAGATATATATTGAATTTTCCCCCGACCCTGAGTGTCCGGACCCATGAGACTGAGGTTTTCTCGGCCCCTGGTTGTCCGATGACGTTCCCGCTGCCCAGATTCATGCGCCAGGGCCTCCTACAGACAATGCACTTTGATTTGTTGCGCTATCTGTAATAGCACCATAGATATCACCAGATATATATTGGATTTTTCCCTGACCCTTAGTGTCCGGCCCCATGAGACGGTGGTTTTCTCGGCCCCTGGCGGTGCGAGGTCGTTCCCGCTGCACAGATTCATGCGCCAGGGCCTCCTACAGACAATGCACTTTGATTTGTTGCGCTATCTGTAATAGCACCCGAGATATCACCTGATATATATTGGATTTTTCCATGACCCTGAGTGTCCGGCCCCATGAGACGGTGGTTTCCTCGGCCCCTGGTGGTGCGAGGTCGTTCCCGCTGCACAGATTCATGCGCCAGGGCCTCCTACAGACAATGCACTTTGATTTATTGCGCTACCTGTAATAGCACCCGAGATATCACCAGATATGTATTGGATTTTTCCCTGACCCTGAGTGTCCGGCCCCATGAGACTGTGGTTTTCTCGGCCCCTGGTGGTCCGAGGTCGTTCCCGCCGGCCAGATTCATGCGCCAGGGTCTCCTACAGATCATGCACTTTGATTTATTGCGCTATCTGTAATAGCACCCGAGATATCACCAGATATATATTGGATTTTTTCCTGACCCTGAGTGTCCGGCCCCATGAGACGGTGGTTTTCTCGGCCCCTGGTGGTCCGAGGTCGTTCCCGCTTGCCAGATTCATGCGCCAGGGCCTCCTACAGACAATGCACTTTGGTTTATTGCGCTATCTCTAATAGCACCCGAGATATCACCAGATATATATTGGATTTCCCCTGACTCTGAGTGTCCGGCCCCATGTGACTGTGGTTTTCTCGGCCCCTGGTGGTCCGAGGTCGTTCCCGGCGGCCAGATTCATGCGCCAGGGTCTCCTACAGACCATGCACTTTGATTTATTGCGCTATCTGTAATAGCACCCGAGATATCACCAGATATATATTGGGTTTTTTCCTGACCCTGAGTGTCCGGCCCCATGAGACGGTGGTTGTCTCGGCCCCTGGCGGTCCGAGGTCGTTCCCGGCGGCCAGATTCATGCGCCAGGGTCTCCTACAGACCATGCACTTTGATTTATTGCGCTATCTCTAATATCACCCGAGATATCACCAGATATATATTGGATTTTTCCCCGACCCTGAGTGTCCGGCCGCATGAGACTGTGGTTTTCTCGGCCCCTGGTGGTCCGAGGTCGTTCCCGCTGCACAGATTCATGCGCTAGGGCCTCCTGCAGATAATTCACTTTGGTTTATTGCGCTATCTGTAATAGCACCCGAGATATCACCAGATATATATTGGATTTTTCCCTGACCCTGACAGTGCGGCCCCATGAGACGGTGGTTTTCTCGGCCCCTGGTGTTCCGAGGTCGTTCCTGCTGCACAGATTCATGCGCCAGGGCCTCCTGCAGATAATTCACATTGGTTTATTGCGCTATCTCTATTAGCACCCGAGATATCACCAGATATATATTGAATTTTCCCCTGACCCTGAGCGTCCGGCCCCGTGAGACTGCTGTTTTCTCGGCCCCTGGTGGTCCGAGGTCGTTCCCGCTGCACAGATTCATGCGCCAGGGCCTCCTACAGACAATGCAATTTGGTTTATTTCGCTATCTGTAATAGCACCCGAGATATCACCAGATATATATTGAATTTTTCCCTGACCCTGAGTGTCCGGCCCCATGAGACGGTGGTTTTCTCGGCCCCTGGTGGTCCGAGGTCTTTCCCGCTGCACAGATGCATGCGCCAGGGCCTCCTTCAGATAATTCACTTTGGTTTATTGCGCTGTCTGTAATAGCACCCGAGATATCACCAGATATATATTGGATTTTCCCCTGACGCTGAGTGTCCGGCCCCATGTGACTGTGGTTTTCTCGGCCCCTGGTGGTCCGAGGTCGTTCCTGCTGGCCAGATTCATGCGCCAGGGCCCCCTACAGACAATGCACTTTGATTTATTGCGCTATCTCTAATAGCACCCGAGATAGCGCCAGATATATATAGGATTTTCCCCTGAACCTGCGTGTCCGGCCCCGTGAGACGGTGGTTTTCTCGGCCCCTGGTGGTCCGAGGTCATTCCCGCTGCCCAGATTCATGCGCCAGGGCCTCCTACAGACAATGCACTTTGATTTATTGCGCTATCTGTAATAGCACCCGAGAAAGCTCCGTATATATGCTGGATTTTTACATGACTTTGGGTGACGGATACCGAAAATCTGTAATTTTCTCGGCCCCTGGTGGTCCGATGTCGTTCCCCCTGGCCAGATTCATGCGCCAGGGCCTCCTACAGACAATGCACTTTGATGTATTGCGCTATCTGTAATAGCACCCGAGATATCACCAGATATATATTGGATTTTCCCCTGACCCTGAGTGTCCGGCCCCAAGTGACTGTGGTTTTCTCGGCCCCTGGTGGTCCGAGGTCGTTCCTGCTGGCCAGATTCATGCGCCAGGGCCTCCTACAGACAATGCACTTTGATTTATTGGGCTATCTCTAATAGCACCCGAGATATCACCAGATATATATTGGATTTTTCCCTGACCCTGAGTGTCCGGCCCGATGAGACGGTGGTTGTCTCGGCCCCTGGTGGTCGGAGGTCGTTCCCGATGCACAGATGCATGCGCCTGGGCCTCCTAAAGATAATTCACGTTGGTTTATTGTGCTATCTCTAATATCACCCAAGATATCACCAGATATATATTGGATTTTTCCCTGTTCCTGAGTGTCCGGCCCCATGAGACGGTGGTTTTCTCGGTCCCTGGTGGACCGAGGTCGTTCCCGCTGCACAGATGCATGCGCCAGGGCCTCCTTCAGATAATTCACTTTGGTTTATTGCGCTGTCTGTAATAGCACCCGAGATATCACCAGAGATATATTGGATTTTCCCCTGACCCTGAGTGTCCGGCCCCATGTGACTGTGGTTTTCTCGGCCCCTGGTGGTCCGAGGTTATTCCCGCTGCCCAGATTCATGCGCCAGGGCCTCCTACAGACAATGCACTTTGATTTATTGCGCTATCTGTAATAGCACCCGAGAAAGCTCCATATATATGCTGGATTTTTACATGACTTTGGGTGACGGATACCGAAAATCTGTAATTTTATCGGCCCCTGGTGGTCCGATGTCGTTCCCCCTGGCCAGATTCATGCGCCAGGGCCTCCTACAGACAATGCACTTTGATGTATTGCGCTATCTGTAATCGCACCCGAGATATCACCAGATATATATTGGATTTTCCCCTGACCATGAGTGTCCGGCCCCATGAGACTGTGGTTTTCTCGTCCCCTGGTGGTCCGAGGTCGTTCCCGCTGGCCAGATACATGCGCCAGGGCCTCCTACAGACAATGCACTTAGATTTATTGCGCTATCTCTAATAGCACCCGAGATATCGCAAGATATATATTGGATTTTCCCCTGATCCTGAGTGTCCGGCCCCGTGAGACGGTGGTTTTCTCGGCCCCTGGTGGTCCGAGGTCGTTCCCGCTGGCCAGATTCATGCGCCAGGGTCTCCTACAGACAATGCACTTTGATTTATTGCGCTATCTGTAATAGCACCCGAGATATCACCAGATATATATTGAATTTTCCCCTGACCCTGAGTGTCCGGCCCCATGAGACTGTAGTTTTCTCGGCCCCTGGTTGTCTGATGACGTTCCCGCTGCCCAGATTCATGCGCCAGGGCCTCCTACAGACAATGCACTTTGATTTGTTGCGCTATCTGTAATAGCACCATAGATATCACCAGATATATATTGGATTTTTCCCTGACCCTTAGTGTCCGGCACCATGAGACCGTGGTTTTCTCGGCCCCTGGCGGTCCGAGGTCGTTCCCGCTGCACAGATTCATGCGCCAGGGCCTCCTACAGACAATGCACTTTGATTTATTGGGCTATCTCTAATAGCACCCGAGATATCACCAGATATATATTGGATTTTTCCCTGACCCTGAGTGTCCGGCCCGATGAGACGGTGGTTGTCTCGGCCCCTGGTGGTTGGAGGTCGTTCCCGATGCACAGATGCATGCGCCTGGGCCTCCTACAGATAATTCACTTTGGTTTATTGTGCTATCTCTAATATCACCCAAGATATCACCAGATATATATTGGATTTTTCCCTGTTCCTGAGTGTCCGGCCCCATGAGACGGTGGTTTTCCCGGTCCCTGGTGGACCGAGGTCGTTCCCGCTGCACAGATGCATGCGCCAGGGACTCCTCCAGATAATTCACTATGGTTTATTGCGCTATCTCTAATAGCACCCGAGATATCACCAGATATATATTGGATTTTTCCCCGACCCTGAGTGTCCGGCCGCATGAGACTGTGGTTTTCTCGGCCCCTGGTGGTCCGAGGTCGTTCCTGCTGCACAGATTCATGCGCGAGGGCCTCCTGCAGATAATTCACTTTGGTTTATTGCGCTATCTGTAATAGCACCCGAGATATCACCAGATATATATTGGATTTTCCCCTGACCCTGAGTGTCCGGCCCCATGAGACGGTGGTTTTCTCGGCCCCTGGTGGTCCGAGGTCGTTCCCGCTTGCCAGATTCATGCGCCAGGGTTTCCTACAGACAATGCACTTTGATTTATTGCGCTATCTGTAATAGCACCCGAGATATCACCAGATATATATTGGATTTTTCCCTGACCCTGACTGTCCGGCCCCATGAGACGGTGGTTTTCTCGGCCCCTGGTGGTCCGAGGTCGTTCCTGCTGCACAGATTCATGCGCCAGGGCCTCCTGCAGATAATTCACTTTGGTTTATTGCGCTATCTCTAATAGCACCCGAGATATCACCAGATATATATTGGATTTTCCCCTGACCCTGAGTGTCCGGCCCCATGAGACGGTGGTTTTCTCGGCCACTGGCGGTCCGAGGTCGTTCCCGCTGCACAGATTCATGCGCCAGGGCCTCCTACAGACAATGCACTTTGATTTGTTGCGCTATCTGTAATAGCACCCGAGAAAGCGCCATATATATGCTGGATTTTTACATGACTTTGGGTGACGGATACCGAAAATCTGTAATTTTCTCGGCCCCTGGTGGTCCGAGGTCGTTCCCGCTGCACAGATTCATGCGCCAGGGCCACCTGCAGACAATGCACTTTGATTTATTGCGCTATCTGTAATAGCACCCGAGATATCACCAGATATATATTGGATTTTTCCCTGACCCTGAGTGTCCGGCCCCATGAGACGGTGGTTTTCTCGGCCCCTGGTGGTCCGAGATCATTCCCGCTGCACAGATTCATGCGCCAGGGCCTCCTGCAGATAATTCACTTTGGTTTATTGCGCTATCTCTAATAGCACCCGAGATATCACCAGATATATATCGGATTTTCCCCTGACCCTGAGTGTCCGGCCCCATGAGACGGTGGTTTTCTCGGCCCCTGGTGGTCCGAGATCATTCCCGCCGCACAGATTCATGCGCCAGGGCCTCCTGCAGATAATTCACATTGGTTTATTGCGCTATCTCTAATAGCAGCCGAGATATCACCAGATATATATTGAATTTTCCCCTGACCCTGAGTGTCCGGCCCCATGTGACTGTGGTTTTCTCGGCCCCTGGTGGTCCGAGGTCGTTCCCGCTTGCCAGATTCATGCGCCAGGGCCTCCTACTGACAATGCACTTTGATTTATTGCGCTATCTGTAATAGCACCCGAGATATCACCAGATTTATATTGGATTTTCCCCTGACTCTGAGTGTCCGGCCCCATGTGTCGATGGTTTTCTCGGTCCCTCGTGGACCGAGGTCGATCCCGCTGCACAGATTCATGCCCCAGGGCCTCCTACAGACAATGCACTTTGATTTGTTGCGCCATCTCTAATAGCACCCGAGATATCACCAGATATATATTGGATTTTTCCCTGACCCTTAGTGTCCGGCCCCATGAGACGGTGGTTTTCTCGGCCCCTGGCGGTGCGAGGTCGTTCCCGCTGCACAGATTCATGCGCCAGGGCCTCCTACAGACAATGCACTTTGATTTGTTGCGCTATCTGTAATAGCACCCGAGATATCACCTGATATATATTGGATTTTTTCATGACCCTGAGTGTCCGGCCCCATGAGACGGTGGTTTCCTCGGCCCCTGGTGGTGCGAGGTCGTTCCCGCTGCACAGATTCATGCGCCAGGGCCTCCTACAGACAATGCACTTTGGTTTATTGCGCTATCTCTAATAGCACCCGAGATATCACCAGATATATATTGGATTTCCCCTGACTCTGAGTGTCCGGCCCCATGTGACTGTGGTTTTCTCGGCCCCTGGTGGTCCGAGGTCGTTCCCGGCGGCCAGATTCATGCGCCAGGGTCTCCTACAGACCATGCACTTTGATTTATTGCGCTATCTGTAATAGCACCCGAGATATCACCAGATATATATTGGGTTTTTTCCTGACCCTGAGTGTCCGGCCCCATGAGACGGTGGTTGTCTCGGCCCCTGGCGGTCCGAGGTCGTTCCCGGCGGCCAGATTCATGCGCCAGGGTCTCCTACAGACCATACACTTTGATTTATTGCGCTATCTCTAATATCACCCGAGATATCACCAGATATATATTGGATTTTTCCCCGACCCTGAGTGTGCGGCCGCATGAGACTGTGGTTTTCTCGGCCCCTGGTGGTCCGAGGTCGTTCCTGCTGCACAGATTCATGCGCCAGGGCCTCCTGCAGATAATTCACTTTGGTTTATTGCGCTATCTGTAATAGCACCCGAGATATCACCAGATATATATTGGATTTTTCCCTGACCCTGACAGTCCGGCCCCATGAGACGGTGGTTTTCTCGGCCCCTGGTGGTCCGAGGTCGTTCCTGCTGCACAGATTCATGCGCCAGGGCCTCCTGCAGATAATTCACATTGGTTTATTGCGCTATCTCTATTAGCACCCGAGATATCACCAGATATATATTGAATTTTCCCCTGACCCTGAGTGTCCGGCCCCGTGAGACTGCTGTTTTCTCGGCCCCTGGTGGTCCGAGGTCGTTCCCGCTGCACAGATTCATGCGCCAGGGCCTCCTACAGACAATGCAATTTGGTTTATTTCGCTATCTGTAATAGCACCCGAGATATCACCAGATATATATTGAATTTTTCCCTGACCCTGAGTGTCCGGCCCCATGAGACGGTGGTTTTCTCGGCCCCTGGTGGTCCGAGGTCGTTCCCGCTGGCCAGATTCATGCGCCAGGGACCCCTACAGACAATGCACTTTGATTTATTGCGCTATCTCTAATAGCACCCGAGATAGCGCCAGATATATATAGGATTTTCCCCTGAACCTGAGTGTCCGGCCCCGTGAGACGGTGGTTTTCTCGGCCCCTGGTGGTCCGAGGTCATTCCCGCTGCCCAGATTCATGCGCCAGGGCCTCCTACAGACAATGCACTTTGATTTATTGCGCTATCTGTAATAGCACCCGAGAAAGCTCCATATATATGCTGGATTTTTACATGACTTTGGGTGACGGATACCGAAAATCTGTAATTTTCTCGGCCCCTGGTGGTCCGATGTCGTTCCCCCTGGCCAGATTCATGCGCCAGGGCCTCCTACAGACAATGCACTTTGATGTATTGCGCTATCTGTAATAGCACCCGAGATATCACCAGATATATATTGGATTTTCCCCTGACCATGAGTGTCCGGCCCCATGAGACTGTGGTTTTCTCGGCCCCTGGTGGTCCGAGGTCGTTCCCGCTGGCCAGATACATGCGCCAGGGCCTCCTACAGACAATGCACTTAGATTTATTGGGCTATCTCTAATAGCACCCGAGATATCACCAGATATATATTGGATTTTTCCCTGACCCTGAGTGTCCGGCCCGATGAGACGGTGGTTTTCTCGGCCCCTCGTGGTCCGAGGTCGTTCCCGATGCACAGATGCATGCGCCTGGGCCTCCTAAAGATAATTCACGTTGGTTTATTGTGCTATCTCTAATATCACCCAAGATATCACCAGATATATATTGGATTTTTCCCTGTTCCTGAGTGTCCGGCCCCATGAGACGGTGGTTTTCTCGGTCCCTGGTGGACCGAGGTCGTTCCCGCTGCACAGATGCATGCGCCAGGGCCTCCTTCAGATAATTCACTTTGGTTTATTGCGCTGTCTGTAATAGCACCCGAGATATCACCAGACATATATTGGATTTTCCCCTGACCCTGAGTGTCCGGCCCCATGTGACTGTGGTTTTCTCGGCCCCTGGTGGTCCGAGGTTATTCCCGCTGCCCAGATTCATGCGCCAAGGCCTCCTACAGACAATGCACTTTGATTTATTGCGCTATCTGTAATAGCACCCGAGAAAGCTCCATATATATGCTGGATTTTTACATGACTTTGGGTGACGGATACCGAAAATCTGTAATTTTATCGGCCCCTGGTGGTCCGATGTCGTTCCCCCTGGCCAGATTCATGCGCCAGGGCCTCCTACAGACAATGCACTTTGATGTATTGCGCTATCTGTAATCGCACCCGAGATATCACCAGATATATATTGGATTTTCCCCTGACCATGAGTGTCCGGCCCCATGAGACTGTGGTTTTCTCGGCCCCTGGTGGTCCGAGGTCGTTCCCGCTGGACAGATACATGCGCCAGGGCCTCCTACAGACAATGCACTTAGATTTATTGCGCTATCTCTAATAGCACCCGAGATATCGCAAGATATATATTGGATTTTCCCCTGATCCTGAGTGTCCGGCCCCATGAGACTGTGGTTTTCTCGGCCCCTGGTGGTCCGAGGTCGTTCCCGCCGGCCAGATTCATGCGCCAGGGTCTCCTACAGATCATGCACTTTGATTTATTGCGCTATCTGTAATAGCACCCGAGATATCACCAGATATATATTGGATTTTTTCCTGACCCTGAGTGTCCGGCCCCATGAGACGGTGGTTTTCTCGGCCCCTGGTGGTCCGAGGTCGTTCCCGCTTGCCAGATTCATGCGCCAGGGCCTCCTACAGACAATGCACTTTGGTTTATTGCGCTATCTCTAATAGCACCCGAGATATCACCAGATATATATTGGATTTCCCCTGACTCTGAGTGTCCGGCCCCATGTGACTGTGGTTTTCTCGGCCCCCGGTGGTCCGAGGTCGTTCCCGGCGGCCAGATTCATGCGCCAGGGTCTCCTACAGACCATGCACTTTGATTTATTGCGCTATCTGTAATAGCACCCGAGATATCACCAGATATATATTGGGTTTTTTCCTGACCCTGAGTGTCCGGCCCCATGAGACGGTGGTTGTCTCGGCCCCTGGCGGTCCGAGGTCGTTCCCGGCGGCCAGATTCATGCGCCAGGGTCTCCTACAGACCATGCACTTTGATTTATTGCGCTATCTCTAATATCACCCGAGATATCACCAGATATATATTGGATTTTTCCCCGACCCTGAGTGTCCGGCCGCATGAGACTGTGGTTTTCTCGGCCCCTGGTGGTCCGAGGTCGTTCCTGCTGCACAGATTCATGCGCCAGGGCCTCCGGCAGATAATTCACTTTGGTTTATTGCGCTGTCTGTAATAGCACCCGAGATATCACCAGAGATATATTGGATTTTCCCCTGACCCTGAGTGTCCGGCCCCATGTGACTGTGGTTTTCTCGGCCCCTGGTGGTCCGAGGTTATTCCCGCTGCCCAGATTCATGCGCCAGGGCCTCCTACAGACAATGCACTTTGATTTATTGCGCTATCTGTAATAGCACCCGAGAAAGCTCCATATATATGCTGGATTTTTACATGACTTTGGGTGACGGATACCGAAAATCTGTAATTTTATCGGCCCCTGGTGGTCCGATGTCGTTCCCCCTGGCCAGATTCATGCGCCAGGGCCTCCTACAGACAATGCACTTTGATGTATTGCGCTATCTGTAATCGCACCCGAGATATCACCAGATATATATTGGATTTTCCCCTGACCATGAGTGTCCGGCCCCATGAGACTGTGGTTTTCTCGGCCCCTGGTGGTCCGAGGTCGTTCCCGCTGGACAGATACATGCGCCAGGGCCTCCTACAGACAATGCACTTAGATTTATTGCGCTATCTCTAATAGCACCCGAGATATCGCAAGATATATATTGGATTTTCCCCTGATCCTGAGTGTCCGGCCCCATGAGACTGTGGTTTTCTCGGCCCCTGGTGGTCCGAGGTCGTTCCCGCCGGCCAGATTCATGCGCCAGGGTCCCCTACAGATCATGCACTTTGATTTATTGCGCTATCTGTAATAGCACCCGAGATATCACCAGATATATATTGGATTTTTCCCCGACCCTGAGTGTCCGGCCGCATGAGACTGTGGTTTTCTCGGCCCCTGGTGGTCCGAGGTCGTTCCTGCTGCACAGATTCATGCGCCAGGGCCTCCTGCAGATAATTCACTTTGGTTTATTGCGCTATCTGTAATAGCACCCGAGATATCACCAGATATATATTGGATTTTTCCCTGACCCTGACAGTCCGGCCCCATGAGACGGTGGTTTTCTCGGCCCCTGGTGGTCCGAGGTCGTTCCTGCTGCACAGATTCATGCGCCAGGGCCTCCTGCAGATAATTCACATTGGTTTATTGCGCTATCTCTATTAGCACCCGAGATATCACCAGATATATATTGAATTTTCCCCTGACCCTGAGTGTCCGGCCCCGTGAGACTGCTGTTTTCTCGGCCCCTGGTGGTCCGAGGTCGTTCCCGCTGCACAGATTCATGCGCCAGGGCCTCCTACAGACAATGCAATTTGGATTATTTCGCTATCTGTAATAGCACCCGAGATATCACCAGATATATATTGAATTTTTCCCTGACCCTGAGTGTCCGGCCCCATGAGACGGTGGTTTTCTCGGCCCCTGGTGGTCCGAGGTCTTTCCCGCTGCACAGATGCATGCGACAGGGCCTCCTTCAGATAATTCACTTTGGTTTATTGCGCTGTCTGTAATAGCACCCGAGATATCACCAGATATATATTGGATTTTTCCCTGACCCTGACAGTCCGGCCCCATGAGACGGTGGTTTTCTCGGCCCCTGGTGGTCCGAGGTCGTTCCTGCTGCACAGATTCATGCGCCAGGGCCTCCTGCAGATAATTCACATTGGTTTATTGCGCTATCTCTATTAGCACCCGAGATATCACCAGATATATATTGAATTTTCCCCTGACCCTGAGTGTCCGGCCCCGTGAGACTGCTGTTTTCTCGGCCCCTGGTGGTCCGAGGTCGTTCCCGCTGCACAGATTCATGCGCCAGGGCCTCCTACAGACAATGCAATTTGGTTTATTTCGCTATCTGTAATAGCACCCGAGATATCACCAGATATATATTGAATTTTTCCCTGACCCTGAGTGTCCGGCCCCATGAGACGGTGGTTTTCTCGGCCCCTGGTGGTCCGAGGTCTTTCCCGCTGCACAGATGCATGCGACAGGGCCTCCTTCAGATAATTCACTTTGGTTTATTGCGCTGTCTGTAATAGCACCCGAGATATCACCAGATATATATTGGATTTTTCCCTGACCCTGACAGTCCGGCCCCATGAGACGGTGGTTTTCTCGGCCCCTGGTGGTCCGAGGTCGTTCCTGCTGCACAGATTCATGCGCCAGGGCCTCCTGCAGATAATTCACATTGGTTTATTGCGCTATCTCTATTAGCACCCGAGATATCACCAGATATATATTGAATTTTCCCCTGACCCTGAGTGTCCGGCCCCGTGAGACTGCTGTTTTCTCGGCCCCTGGTGGTCCGAGGTCGTTCCCGCTGCCCAGATTCATGCGCCAGGGCCTCCTACAGACAATGCACTTTGATTTATTGCGCTATCTGTAATAGCACCCGAGAAAGCTCCGTATATATGCTGGATTTTTACATGACTTTGGGTGACGGATACCGAAAATCTGTAATTTTCTAGGCCCCTGGTGGTCCGAGGTCGTTCCCGCTGGCCAGATACATGCGCCAGGGCCTCCCACAGACAATGCACTTAGATTTATTGCGCTATCTCTAATAGCACCCGAGATATCACCAGATATATATTGAATTTTCCCCTGACCCTGAGTGTCCGGCCCCATGAGACTGTGGTTTTCTCGGCCCCTGGTTGTCTGATGACGTTCCCGCTGCCCAGATTCATGCGCCAGGGCCTCCTACAGACAATGCACTTTGATTTGTTGCGCTATCTGTAATAGCACCATAGATATCACCAGATATATATTGGATTTTTCCCTGACCCTCAGTGTCCGGCCCCATGAGACGGTCGTTTTCTCGGCCCCTGGCGGTCCGAGGTCGTTCCCGCTGCACAGATTCATGCCCCAGGGCCTCCTACAGACAATGCACTTTGATTTATTGGGCTATCTCTAATAGCACCCGAGATATCACCAGATATATATTGGATTTTTCCCTGACCCTGAGTGTCCGGCCCGATGAGACGGTGGTTGTCTCGGCCCCTGGTGGTCGGAGGTCGTTCCCGATGCACAGATGCATGCGCCTGGGCCTCCTAAAGATAATTCACGTTGGTTTATTGTGCTATCTCTAATATCACCCAAGATATCACCAGATATATATTGGATTTTTCCCTGTTCCTGAGTGTCCGGCCCCATGAGACGGTGGTTTTCTCGGTCCCTGGTGGACCGAGGTCGTTCCCGCTGCACAGATGCATGCGCCAGGGCCTCCTTCAGATAATTCACTTTGGTTTATTGCGCTGTCTGTAATAGCACCCGAGATATCACCAGAGATATATTGGATTTTCCCCTGACCCTGAGTGTCCGGCCCCATGTGACTGTGGTTTTCTCGGCCCCTGGTGGTCCGAGGTCGTTCCCGCTGGCCAGATTCATGCGCCAGGGACCCCTACAGACAATGCACTTTGATTTATTGCGCTATCTCTAATAGCACCCGAGATAGCGCCAGATATATATAGGATTTTCCCCTGAACCTGAGTGTCCGGCCCCGTGAGACGGTGGTTTTCTCGGCCCCTGGTGGTCCGAGGTCATTCCCGCTGCCCAGATTCATGCGCCAGGGCCTCCTACAGACAATGCACTTTGATTTATTGCGCTATCTGTAATAGCACCCGAGAAAGCTCCATATATATGCTGGATTTTTACATGACTTTGGGTGACGGATACCGAAAATCTGTAATTTTATCGGCCCCTGGTGGTCCGATGTCGTTCCCCCTGGCCAGATTCATGCGCCAGGGCCTCCTACAGACAATGCACTTTGATGTATTGCGCTATCTGTAATCGCACCCGAGATATCACCAGATATATATTGGATTTTCCCCTGACCATGAGTGTCCGGCCCCATGAGACTGTGGTTTTCTCGGCCCCTGGTTGTCTGATGACGTTCCCGCTGCCCAGATTCATGCGCCAGGGCCTCCTACAGACAATGCACTTTGATTTGTTGCGCTATCTGTAATAGCACCATAGATATCACCAGATATATATTGGATTTTTCCCTGACCCTGAGTGTCCGGCCCCATGAGACTGTGGTTTTCTCGGCCCCTGGTTGTCTGATGACGTTCCCGCTGCCCAGATTCATGCGCCAGGGCCTCCTACAGACAATGCACTTTGATTTGTTGCGCTATCTGTAATAGCACCATAGATATCACCAGATATATATTGGATTTTTCCCTGACCCTCAGTGTCCGGCCCCATGAGACGGTGGTTTTCTCGGCCCCTGGCGGTCCGAGGTCGTTCCCGCT
Organism: Nomia melanderi; assembly: GCF_051020985.1. NCBI lineage: Eukaryota > Metazoa > Arthropoda > Insecta > Hymenoptera > Halictidae > Nomia > Nomia melanderi. The sequence continues at coordinate 70,511 of NW_027475150.1, read as the reverse complement.
GCACAGATTCATGCGCCAGGGCCTCCTACAGACAATGCACTTTGATTTATTGGGCTATCTCTAATAGCACCCGAGATATCACCAGATATATATTGGATTTTTCCCTGACCCTGAGTGTCCGGCCCGATGAGACGGTGGTTGTCTCGGCCCCTGGTGGTCGGAGGTCGTTCCCGATGCACAGATGCATGCGCCTGGGCCTCCTAAAGATAATTCACGTTGGTTTATTGTGCTATCTCTAATATCACCCAAGATATCACCAGATACATATTGGATTTTTCCCTGTTCCTGAGTGTCCGGCCCCATGAGACGGTGGTTTTCTCGGTCCCTGGTGGACCGAGGTCGTTCCCGCTGCACAGATGCATGCGCCAGGGCCTCCTTCAGATAATTCACTTTGGTTTATTGCGCTGTCTGTAATAGCACCCGAGATATCACCAGAGATATATTGGATTTTCCCCTGACCCTGAGTGTCCGGCCCCATGTGACTGTGGTTTTCTCGGCCCCTGGTGGTCCGAGGTCGTTCCCGCTGGCCAGATTCATGCGCCAGGGACCCCTACAGACAATGCACTTTGATTTATTGCGCTATCTCTAATAGCACCCGAGATAGCGCCAGATATATATAGGATTTTCCCCTGAACCTGAGTGTCCGGCCCCGTGAGACGGTGGTTTTCTCGGCCCCTGGTGGTCCGAGGTTATTCCCGCTGCCCAGATTCATGCGCCAGGGCCTCCTACAGACAATGCACTTTGATTTATTGCGCTATCTGTAATAGCACCCGAGAAAGCTCCGTATATATGCTGGATTTTTACATGACTTTGGGTGACGGATACCGAAAATCTGTAATTTTCTCGGCCCCTGGTGGTCCGATGTCGTTCCCCCTGGCCAGATTCATGCGCCAGGGCCTCCTACAGACAATGCACTTTGATGTATTGCGCTATCTGTAATAGCACCCGAGATATCACCAGATATATATTGGATTTTCCCCTGACCCTGAGTGTCCGGCCCCATGAGACTGTGGTTTTCTCGGCCCCTGGTGGTCCGAGGTCGTTCCCGCTGGCCAGATACATGCGCCAGGGCCTCCTACAGACAATGCACTTAGATTTATTGCGCTATCTCTAATAGCACCCGAGATATCGCAAGATATATATTGGATTTTCCCCTGATCCTGAGTGTCCGGCCCCGTGAGACGGTGGTTTTCTCGGCCCCTCGTGGTCCGAGGTCGTTCCCGCTGCCCAGATTCATGCGCCAGGGCCTCCTACAGACAACGCACTCTGATTTATTGCGCTATCTGTAATAGCACCCGAGAAAGCTCCATATATATGCTGGATTTTTACATGACTTTGGGTGACGGATACCGAAAACCTGTAATTTTCTCGGCCCCTGGTGGTCCGATGTCGTTCCCGCTGGCCAGATTCATGCGCCAGGGTCTCCTACAGACAATGCACTTTGATTTATTGCGCTATCTGTAATAGCACCCGAGATATCACCAGATATATATTGAATTTTCCCCTGACCCTGAGTGTCCGGCCCCATGTGACTGTGGTTTTCTCGGCCCCTGTTTGTCTGATGTCGTTCCCGCTGCCCAGATTCATGCGCCAGGGCCTCCTACAGACAATGCACTTTGATTTGTTGCGCTATCTGTAATAGCACCATAGATATCACCAGATATATATTGGATTTTTCCCTGACCCTCAGTGTCCGGCCCCATGAGACGGTGGTTTTCTCGGCCCCTGGCGGTCCGAGGTCGTTCCCGCTGCACAGATTCATGCGCCAGGGCCTCCTACAGACAATGCACTTTGATTTATTGGGCTATCTCTAATAGCACCCGAGATATCACCAGATATATATTGGATTTTTCCCTGACCCTGAGTGTCCGGCCCGAAGAGACGGTGGTTGTCTCTGCCCCTGGTGGTCGGAGGTCGTTCCCGATGCACAGATGCATGCGCCTGGGCCTCCTAAAGATAATTCACGTTGGTTTATTGTGCTATCTCTAATATCACCCAAGATATCACCAGATATATATTGGATTTTTCCCTGTTCCTGAGTGTCCGGCCCCATGAGACGGTGGTTCTCTCGGTCCCTGGTGGACCGAGGTCGTTCCCGCTGCACAGATGCATGCGCCAGGGCCTCCTTCAGATAATTCACTTTGGTTTATTGCGCTGTCTGTAATAGCACCCGAGATATCACCAGAGATATATTGGATTTTCCCCTGACCCTGAGTGTCCGGCCCCATGTGACTGTGGTTTTCTCGGCCCCTGGTGGTCCGAGGTCGTTCCCGCTGGCCAGATTCATGCGCCAGGGACCCCTACAGACAATGCACTTTGATTTATTGCGCTATCTCTAATAGCACCCGAGATAGCGCCAGATATATATAGGATTTTCCCCTGAACCTGAGTGTCCGGCCCCGTGAGACGGTGGTTTTCTCGGCCCCTGGTGGTCCGAGGTCGTTCCCGCTGCCCAGATTCATGCGTCAGGGCCTCCTACAGACAATACAATTTGATTTATTGCGCTATCTGTAATAGCACCCGAGATATCACCAGATATATATTGAATTTCCCCTGACCCTGAGTGTCCGGCCCCATGTGACTGCGGTTTTCTCGGCCCCTGGTGGTCCGAGGTCGTTCCCGCTGCCCAGATTCATGCGTCAGGGCCTCCTACAGACAATACAATTTGATTTATTGCGCTATCTGTAATAGCACCCGAGATATCACCAGATATATATTGGGTTTTTTCCTGACCCTGAGTGTCCGGCCCCATGGGACGGTGGTTTTCTCGGCCCCTAGTGGTCCGAGGTCGTTCCCGCTGCACAGATTCATGCGCCAGAGCCTCCTGCAGATAATTCACTGTGGTATATTGCGCTATCTCTAATAGCACCCGAGATATCACCAGATAAATATTGAATTTTCCCCAGACCCTGAGTGTCCGGCCCCATGAGACTGTGGTTTTCTCGGCCCCTGGTGGTCCGAGGTCGTTCCCGCTGCACAAATTCATGCGCCAGGGCCTCCTACAGAAAATGCACATTGATTTATTCGGCTATCTGTAATAGCACCCGAGATATCACCAGATATATATTGAATTTTTCCCTGCCACTGAGTGTCCGGCCCCACGAGACGGTGGTTGTCTCGGCCCCTGGTGGTCGGAGGTCGTTCCCGCTGCACAGATTCATGCCCCAGGGCCTGCTACAGACAATGCACTTTGATTTATTGCGCTATCTGTAATAGCACCCGAGATATCACCAGATATATATTGGATTTTTCCCTGAACCTGAATGTCCGGCCCCATGAGACTGTGGTTTTCTCGGCCCCTGGTGGTCCGAGGTCGTTCCCGCTGCACAAATTCATGCGCCAGGGCCTCCTACAGAAAATGCACATTGATTTATTCGGCTATCTGTAATAGCACCCGAGATATCACCAGATATATATTGAATTTTTCCCTGACCCTGAGTGCCCGGCCCCATGAGACTGCGGTTTTCTCGGCCCATGGTGGTCCGAGGTCGTTCCCGCTGCACAGATTCATGCTCCAGGGCATCCTACAGACAATGCACTTTGATTCATTGCGCTATCGGTAATAGCACCCGAGATATCACCAGATATATATTGGATTTTTACATGACCCTGAGTGTCAGGCCCCATGAGACGGTGGTTTTCTCGGCCCCTGGTGGTCCGAGGTCGTTCCCGCTGCACAGATTCATGCGCCAGGGCCTCCTGCAGATAATTCAGTTTGGTATATTGCGCTATCTCTAATAGCACCCGAGATATCACCAGATATATATTGGATTTTCCCCTGACCCTGAGTGTCCGGCCCCATGAGACGGTGGTTTTCTCGGCCACTGGCGGTCCGAGGTCGTTCCCGCTGCACAGATTCATGCGCCAGGGCCTCCTACAGACAATGCACTTTGATTTGTTGCGCTATCTGTAATAGCACCCGAGAAAGCTCCGTATATATGCTGGATTTTTACATGACTTTGGGTGACGGATACCGAAAATCTGTAATTTTCTCGGCCCCTGGTGGTCCGAGATCATTCCCGCTGCACAGATTCATGCGCCAGGGCCTCCTGCAGATAATTCACATTGGTTTATTGCGCTATCTCTAATAGCAGCCGAGATATCACCAGATATATATTGAATTTTCCCCTGACCCTGAGTGTCCGGCGCCATGTGACTGTGGTTTTCTCGGCCCCTGGTGGTCCGAGGTCGTTCCCGCTTGTCAGATTCATGCGCCAGGGCCTCCTACTGACAATGCACTTTGATTTATTGCGCTATCTCTAATAGCACCCGAGATAGCGCCAGATATATATAGGATTTTGCCCTGACCCTGAATGTCCGGCCCCGTGAGACGGTGGTTTTCTCGGACCCTGGTGGTCCGAGGCCGTTCCCGCTTCCCAGATTCATGCGCCAGGGCCTCCTACAGACAATGCACTTTGATTTATTGCGCTATCTGTAATAGCACCCGAGATATCACCAGATTTATATTGGATTTTCCCCTGACTCTGAGTGTCCGGCCCCATGTGTCGATGGTTTTCTCGGTTCCTCGTGGACCGAGGTCGATCCCGCTGCACAGATTCATGCGCCAGGGCCTCCTACAGACAATGCACTTTGATTTATTGCGCTATCTCTAATAGCACCCGAGATATCTCCAGATATATATTGGACTTTTCCATGACCCTGAGTGTCCGGCCCCATGAGACGGTGGTTTCCTCGGCCCCTGCTGGTGCGAGGTCGTTCCCGCTGCACAGATTCATGCGCCAGGGCCTCCTACAGACAATGCACTTTGATTTATTGCGCTACCTGTAATAGCACCCATGATATCACCAGATATATATTGGATTTTTCCCTGTCCCTGAGTGTCCGGCCCCATGAGACGGTGGTTTTCTCGGTCCCTGGTGGTCCGAGGTCGTTCCCGCTGCACAGATGCATGCGCCAGGGCCTCCTTCAGATAATTCACTCTGGTTTATTGCGCTATCTCTAATAGCACCCAAGATATCACCAGATATATATTGAATTTCCCCTGACCCTGAGTGTCCGGCCCCATGTGACTGTGGTTTTCTCGGCCCCTGGTGGTCCGAGGTCGTTCCCGCTGCCCAGATTCATGCGTCAGGGCCTCCTACAGACAATGCACTTTGATTTATTGCGCTATCTCTAATAGCACCCGAGATATCTCCAGATATATATTGGACTTTCCCCTGACCCTGAGTGTCCGGACCCGTGAGACTGCGGTTTTCTCGGCCCCTGGTGGTCCGAGGTCGTTCCCGCTGCACAGATTCATGCGCCAGGGCCTCCTACAGACAATGGACTTTGATTTATTGCGCTATCTGTAATAGCACCCCAGATATCACCTGATATATATTGGATTTTTCCATGACCCTGAGTGTCCGGCCCCATGAGACGGTGGTTTCCTCGGCCCCTGCTGGTGCGAGGTCGTTCCCGCTGCACAGATTCATGCGCCAGGGCCTCCTACAGACAATGCACTTTGATTTATTGCGCTACCTGTAATAGCACCCATGATATCACCAGATATATATTGGATTTTTCCCTGTCCCTGAGTGTCCGGCCCCATGAGACGGTGGTTTTCTCGGTCCCTGGTGGTCCGAGGTCGTTCCCGCTGCACAGATGCATGCGCCAGGGCCTCCTTCAGATAATTCACTGTGGTATATTGCGCTATCTCTAATAGCACCCGAGATATCACCAGATAAATATTGAATTTTCCCCAGACCCTGAGTGTCCGGCCCCATGAGACTGTGGTTTTCTCGGCCCCTGGTGGTCCGAGGTCGTTCCCGCTGCACAAATTCATGCGCCAGGGCCTCCTACAGAAAATGCACATTGATTTATTCGGCTATCTGTAATAGCACCCGAGATATCACCAGATATATATTGAATTTTTCCCTGCCACTGAGTGTCCGGCCCCACGAGACGGTGGTTGTCTCGGCCCCTGGTGGTCGGAGGTCGTTCCCGCTGCACAGATTCATGCCCCAGGGCCTCCTACAGACAATGCACTTTGATTTATTGCGCTATCTGTAATAGCACCCGAGATATCACCAGATATATATTGGATTTTTACATGACCCTGAGTGTCAGGCCCCATGAGACGGTGGTTTTCTCGGCCCCTGGTGGTCCGAGGTCGTTCCCGCTGCACAGATTCATGCGCCAGGGCCTCCTGCAGATAATTCAGTTTGGTATATTGCGCTATCTCTAATAGCACCCGAGATATCACCAGATATATATTGGATTTTCCCCTGACCCTGAGTGTCCGGCCCCATGAGACGGTGGTTTTCTCGGCCACTGGCGGTCCGAGGTCGTTCCCGCTGCACAGATTCATGCGCCAGGGCCTCCTACAGACAATGCACTTTGATTTGTTGCGCTATCTGTAATAGCACCCGAGAAAGCTCCGTATATATGCTGGATTTTTACATGACTTTGGGTGACGGATACCGAAAATCTGTAATTTTCTCGGCCCCTGGTGGTCCGAGATCATTCCCGCTGCACAGATTCATGCGCCAGGGCCTCCTGCAGATAATTCACATTGGTTTATTGCGCTATCTCTAATAGCAGCCGAGATATCACCAGATATATATTGAATTTTCCCCTGACCCTGAGTGTCCGGCGCCATGTGACTGTGGTTTTCTCGGCCCCTGGTGGTCCGAGGTCGTTCCCGCTTGTCAGATTCATGCGCCAGGGCCTCCTACTGACAATGCACTTTGATTTATTGCGCTATCTCTAATAGCACCCGAGATAGCGCCAGATATATATAGGATTTTGCCCTGACCCTGAATGTCCGGCCCCGTGAGACGGTGGTTTTCTCGGACCCTGGTGGTCCGAGGCCGTTCCCGCTTCCCAGATTCATGCGCCAGGGCCTCCTACAGACAATGCACTTTGATTTATTGCGCTATCTGTAATAGCACCCGAGATATCACCAGATTTATATTGGATTTTCCCCTGACTCTGAGTGTCCGGCCCCATGTGTCGATGGTTTTCTCGGTTCCTCGTGGACCGAGGTCGATCCCGCTGCACAGATTCATGCGCCAGGGCCTCCTACAGACAATGCACTTTGATTTATTGCGCTATCTCTAATAGCACCCGAGATATCTCCAGATATATATTGGACTTTTCCATGACCCTGAGTGTCCGGCCCCATGAGACGGTGGTTTCCTCGGCCCCTGCTGGTGCGAGGTCGTTCCCGCTGCACAGATTCATGCGCCAGGGCCTCCTACAGACAATGCACTTTGATTTATTGCGCTACCTGTAATAGCACCCATGATATCACCAGATATATATTGGATTTTTCCCTGTCCCTGAGTGTCCGGCCCCATGAGACGGTGGTTTTCTCGGTCCCTGGTGGTCCGAGGTCGTTCCCGCTGCACAGATGCATGCGCCAGGGCCTCCTTCAGATAATTCACTCTGGTTTATTGCGCTATCTCTAATAGCACCCAAGATATCACCAGATATATATTGAATTTCCCCTGACCCTGAGTGTCCGGCCCCATGTGACTGTGGTTTTCTCGGCCCCTGGTGGTCCGAGGTCGTTCCCGCTGCCCAGATTCATGCGTCAGGGCCTCCTACAGGCAATGCACTTTGATTTATTGCGCTATCTCTAATAGCACCCGAGATATCTCCAGATATATATTGGACTTTCCCCTGACCCTGAGTGTCCGGACCCGTGAGACTGCGGTTTTCTCGGCCCCTGGTGGTCCGAGGTCGTTCCCGCTGCACAGATTCATGCGCCAGGGCCTCCTACAGACAGTGGACTTTGATTTATTGCGCTATCTGTAATAGCACCCCAGATATCACCTGATATATATTGGATTTTTCCATGACCCTGAGTGTCCGGCCCCATGAGACGGTGGTTTCCTCGGCCCCTGCTGGTGCGAGGTCGTTCCCGCTGCACAGATTCATGCGCCAGGGCCTCCTACAGACAATGCACTTTGATTTATTGCGCTACCTGTAATAGCACCCATGATATCACCAGATATATATTGGATTTTTCCCTGTCCCTGAGTGTCCGGCCCCATGAGACGGTGGTTTTCTCGGTCCCTGGTGGTCCGAGGTCGTTCCCGCTGCACAGATGCATGCGCCAGGGCCTCCTTCAGATAATTCACTCTGGTTTATTGCGCTATCTCTAATAGCACCCGAGATATCACCAGATATGTATTGGATTTTTCCCTGACCCTGAGTGTCCGGCCCCATGAGACTGTGGTTTTCTCGGCCCCTGGTGGTCCGAGGTCGTTTCCGCCGGCCAGATTCATGCGTCAGGGCCTCCTACAGACAATACAATTTGATTTATTGCGCTATCTGTAATAGCACCCGAGATATCACCAGATATATACTGGGTTTTTTCCTGACCCTGAGTGTCCGGCCCCATGAGACGGTGATTTTCTCGGCCCCTGATGGTCCGAGATCATTCCCGCTGCACAGATTCATGCGCCAGGGCGTCCTGCAGATAATTCACATTGGTTTATTGCGCTATCTCTAATAGCAGCCGAGATATCACCAGATATATATTGAATTTTCCCCTGACCCTGAGTGTCCGGCCCCATGTGACTGTGGTTTTCTCGGCCCCTGGTGGTCCGAGGTCGTTCCCGCTTGCCAGATTCATGCCCCAGGGCCTCCTGTTGACAATGCACTTTGATTTATTGCGCTATCTCTAATAGCACCCGAGATAGCGCCAGATATATATAGGATTTTCCCCTGACCCTGAATGTCCGGCCCCGTGAGACGGTGGTTTTCTCGGACCCTGGTGGTCCGAGGTCGTTCCCGCTTCCCAGATTCATGCGCCAGGGCCTCCTACAGACAATGCACTTTGATTTATTGCGCTATCTGTAATAGCACCCGAGATATCACCAGATTTATATTGGATTTTCCCCTGACTCTGAGTGTCCGGCGCCATGTGTCGATGGTTTTCTCGGTCCCTCGTGGACCGAGGTCGTTCCCGCTGCACAGATTCATGCACCAGGGCCTCCTACAGACAATGCACTTTGATTTGTTGCGCCATCTCTAATAGCACCCGAGATATCACCAGATATATATTGGATTTTTCCCTGACCCTGAGTGTCCGGCCCCATGAGAGGGTGGTTGTCCCGGCCCCTGGTGGTCGGAGGTCGTTCCCGCTGCACAGATGCATGCGCCAGGGCCTCCTACAGATAATTCACTTTGATTTATTGCGCTATCTCTAATAGCACCCAAGATATCACCAGATATATATTGGATTTTTCCCTGTTCCTGAGTGTCCGGCCCCATGAGACGGTGGTTTTCTCGGCCCGTGGTGGTACGAGGTCGTTCCCACAGCACAGATTCATTCGCCAGGGCCTCCTGCAGATAATTCACATTGGCTTATTGCGCTATCTCTAATAGCACCCGAGATATCACCAGATATATATTGGATTTTCCCCTGACCCTGAGTGTCCGGACCCGTGAGACTGCGGTTTTCTCGGCCCCTGGTAGTCCGAGGTCGTTCCCGCTGCACAGATTCATGCGCCAGGGACTCCTACAGACAATGGACTTTGATTTATTGCGCTATCTGTAATAGCACCCGAGATATCACCTGATATATATTGGATTTTTCCATGACCCTGAGTGTCCGGCCCCATGAGACGGTGGTTTCCTCGGCCCCTGCTGGTGCGAGGTCGTTCCCGCTGCACAGATTCATGCGCCAGGGCCTCCTACAGACAATGCACTCTGATTTATTGCGCTACCTGTAATAGCACCCATGATATCACCAGATATATATTGGATTTTTCCCTGTCCCTGAGTGCCCGGCCCCATGAGACTGTGGTTTTCTCGGTCCCTGGTGGTCCGAGGTCATTCCCGCTGCACAGATGCATGCGCCAGGGCCTCCTTCAGATAATTCACTTTGGTTTATTGCGCTATCTCTAATAGCACCCGAGATATCACCAGATATGTATTGTATTTTTCCCTGACCCTGAGTGTCCGGCCCCATGAGACTGTGGTTTTCTCGGCCCCTGGTGGTCCGAGGTCGTTCCCGCCGGCCAGATTCATGCGTCAGGGCCTCCTACAGACAATACAATTTGATTTATTGCGCTATCTGTAATAGCACCCGAGATATCACCAGATATATATTGGGTTTTTTCCTGACCCTGAGTGTCCGGCCCCATGAGACGGTGGTTTTCTCGGCCCCTGGTGGTCCGAGGTCGTTCCCGCTTGCCAGATTCATGCGCCAGGTCCTTCTACAGACAATGCAGTTTGATTTATTGCGCTATCTCTAATAGCACCCGAGATAGCGACAGATATATATAGGATTTTCCCCTGACCCTGAGTGTCCGGCCCCGTGAGACGATGGTTTTCTCGGCCCCTGGTGGTCCGAGGTCGTTCCCGCTGCCCAGATGCATGCGCCAGGGCCACCTACAGACAATTCACTTTGGTTTATTGCGCTGTCTCTAATAGCACCCGAGATATCACCAGATATATATTGGATTTTCCCCTGACCCTGAGTGTCCGGCCCCATGTGACTGTGGTTTTCTCGGCCCCTGGTGGTCCGAGGTCGTTCCCGCTTGCCGGATTCATGCGCCAGCGCCTCCTACAGACAATGCACTTTGATTTATTGCGCTATCTCGAATAGCACCCGAGATAGCGCCAGATATATATAGGATTTTCCCCTGACCCTGAATGTCCGGCCCCGTGAGACGGTGGTTTTCTCGGCCCCTGGCGGTCCGAGGTCGTTCCCGCTGCACAGATTCATGCGCCAGGGCCTCCTACAGACAATGCACTTTGATTTGTTGCCCAATCTGTAATAGCACCCGAGATATCACCAGATATATATTGGATTTTTCCCTGAACCTGAATGTCCGGCCCCATGAGACGGTGGTTTTCTCGGCCCCTGGTGGTCCGAGGTCGTTCCCGCTGTACAGATTCATGCGCCAGGGCCTCCTGCAGATAATTCACTTTGGTTTATTGCGCTATCTCTAATAGCACCCGAGATATCACCAGATATATATTGGATTTTCCCTTGACCCTGATTGCCCGGCCCCATGAGACTGCGGTTTTCTCGGCCCATGGTGGTCCGAGGTCGTTCCCGCTGCACAGATTCATGCGCCAGTACCTCCTACAGACAATGCACTTTGATTCATTGCGCTATCGGTAATAGCACCCGAGATATCACCAGATATATATTGGATTTATACATGACCCTGAGTGTCAGGCCCCATGAGACGGTGGTTTTCTCGGCCCCTGGTGGTCCGAGGTCGTTCCCGCTGCACAGATTCATGTCCCAGGGCCTCCTGCAGATAATTCACATTGGTTTATTGCGCTATCTCTATTAGCACCCGAGATATCTCCAGATATGTATTGGATTTTCCCCTGACCCTGAGTGTCCGGCCCCATGAGACTGCTGTTTTCTCGGCCCCTGGTGGTCCGAGGTCGTTCCCGCTGCACAGATTCATGCGCCAGGGCCTCCTACAGACAATGGACTTTGGTTTATTGCGCTATCTGTAATAGCACCCGAGATATCACCAGATATATATTGAATTTTTCCCTGACCCTGAGTGTCCGGCCCCATGAGACGGTGGTTTTCTCGGCCCCTGGTGGTCCCAGGTCGTTCCCGCTGCACAGATGCATGCGCCAGGGCCTCCTTCAGATAATTCACTTTGGTTTATTGCGCTATCTGTAATAGCACCCGGGATATCACCAGATATATATTGGATTTTCCCCTGACCCTGAGTGTCCGGCCCCGTGAGACTGCTGTTTTCTCGGCCCCTGGTGGTCCGAGGTCGTTCCCGCTGGCCGGATTCATGCGCCAGGGCCTCCTACAGACAATGAACTTTGATTTATTGAGCTATCTGTAATAGCACCCGAGATATCACCAGATATATATTTGATTTTCCCCTGACCCTGAGTGTCCGGCCCCATGAGACGGTGGTTTTCTCGGCCCCTGGTGTTCCGAGGCTGTTCGAGCTGCACAGATTCATGCGCCAGGGCCTACTACGGAGAATGCACTTTGATTTATTGCGCTATCTGTAATAGCACCCGAGATATCACCAGATATATATAGGATTTTTCCCTGACCCTGAGTGTCCGGCCCCATGAGACGGGAGTTTTCTCGGCCCCTGGTGGTCCGAGGTTGTTCCCGCTGCACAGATTCATGCGCCAGGGCCTCCTACAGACAATGCACTTTGATTTATTGAGCTATCTGTAATAGCACCCGAGATATCACCAGATATATATTGAATTTTTCCCTGACCCTGAGTGTCCGGCGCCATGAGACGGTGGTTTTCTCGACCCCTGGTGGTGCGAGGTCGTTCCCGCTGCCCAGATTCATGCGCCAGTGCCTCCTACAGACAATGCACTTTGATTTATTGCGCTATCTGTAATAGCACCCGAGATATCACCAGATATATATTGGATTTTTCCCTGACCCTGAGTGTCCGGCCCCATGAGACGGTGGTTTTCTCGGCCCCTGGCGGTCCGAGGTCGTTCCCGCTGCACAGTTTCATGCGCCACGGCCTCCTACAGACAATGCACTTTGATTGATTGGGCTATCTGTAATAGCACCCGACATATCACCAGATATATATTGGATTTTTACATGACCCTGAATGTCCGGCCCCGTGAGACGGTGGTTTTCTCGGCCCCTGGTGGTTCGAGGTCGTTCCCAATGCACAGATTCATGCCCCAGGGCCTCCTGCAGATAATTCACATTGGTTTATTGCGCTATCTCTAATAGCACCCGAGATATCACCAGATATATATTGGATTTTTTCCTGACCCTGAGTGTCCGGCCCCATGAGACGGTGGTTTTCTCGGCCCCTGGTGGTCCGAGGTCGTACCCGCTTGCCAGATTCATGCGCCAGGGCATCCTACAGACAATGCACTTTGATTTATTGCGCTATCTCTAATAGCACCCGAGATAGCGACAGATATATATAGGATTTTCCCCTGACCCTGAGTGTCCGGCCCCATGAGACTGTGGTTTTCTCGGCCCCTGGTTGTCCGAGGTCGTTCCCGCCGGCCAGATTCATGCGCCAGGGTCTCCTACAGACAATTCACTTTGGTTTATTGCGCTATCTCTAATAGCACCCGAGATATCACCAGATATATATTGGATTTTCCCCTGACCCTGAGTGTCCGGCCCCATGAGACTGTGGTTTTCTCGGCCCCTGGTGGTCTGAGGTCGTTCCCGCTGCACAAATTCATGCGCCAGGGCCTCCTACAGACAATGCACTTTGATTTGTTGCGCTATCTGTAATAGCACCCGAGAAAGCTCCATATATATGCTGGATTTTTACATGACTTTGGGTGACGGATACCGAAAATCTGTAATTTTCTCGGCCCATGGTGGTCCGAGGTCGTTCCCGCTGCACAGATTCATGCGCCAGGGCCTCCTACAGACAATGCACTCTGATTTATTGGGCTATCTCTAATAGCACCGGAGATATCATCAGATACATCCTGGGTATTTACATGACCTTGGGTGACCGGCGCCATGTGTCGGTGGTTTTCTCGGCCCGTGGTGGTCCGAGGACGTTCCCGCTGCCCAGATTCATGCGCCAGGGCCTCCTACAGACAATGAACTTTGATTTGTTGCGCTACCTGTAATAGCACCCGAGATATCACCAGATATATATTGGATTTTCCCCAGACCATGAGTGTCCGGCCCCATGAGACTGTGGTTTTCTCGGCCCCTGGTGGTCTGAGGTCGTTCCCGCTGCACAAATTCATGCGCCAGGGCCTCCTGCAGACAATGCACATTGATTTATTGGGCTATCTGTAATAGCACCCGAGATATCACCAGATATATATTGGATTTTTCCCTGACCCTGAGTGTCCGGCCCCATGAGACGGGAGTTTTCTCGGCCCCTGGTGGTCCGAGGTTGTTCCCGCTGCACAGATTCATGCGCCAGGGCCTCCTGCAGATAATTCACTTTGGTTTATTGCGCTATCTCTAATAGCACCCGAGATATCACCAGATATATATTGAATTTTTCCCTGACCCTGAGTGTCCGGCCCCATGAGACGGTGGTTTTCTCGGCCCCTGGTGGTCCCAGGTCGTTCCCGCTGCACAGATGCATGCGCCAGGGCCTCCTTCAGATAATTCACTTTGGTTTATTGCGCTATCTGTAATAGCACCCGGGATATCACCAGATATATATTGGATTTTCCCCTGACCCTGAGTGTCCGGCCCCGTGAGACTGCTGTTTTCTCGGCCCCTGGTGGTCTGAGGTCGTTCCCGCTGGCCGGATTCATGCGCCAGGGCCTCCTACAGACAATGCACTTTGATTTATTGAGCTATCTGTAATAGCACCCGAGATATCACCAGATATATATTTGATTTTCCCCTGACCCTGAGTGTCCGGCCCCATGAGACGGTGGTTTTCTCGGCCCCTGGTGTTCCGAGGCCGTTCGAGCTGCACAGATTCATGCGCCAGGGCCTCCTACGGAGAATGCACTTTGATTTATTGCGCTATCTGTAATAGCACCCGAGATATCACCAGATATATATAGGATTTTTCCCTGACCCTGAGTGTCCGGCCCCATGAGACGGCAGTTTTCTCGGCCCCTGGTGGTCCGAGGTTGTTCCCGCTGCACAGATTCATGCGCCAGGGCCTCCTACAGACAATGCACTTTGATTTATTGAGCTATCTGTAATAGCACCCGAGATATCACCAGATATATATTGAATTTTTCCCTGACACTGAGTGTCCGGCGCCATGAGACGGTGGTTTTCTCGACCCCTGGTGGTGCGAGGTCGTTCCCGCTGCCCAGATTCATGCGCCAGTGCCTCCTACAGACAATGCACTTTGATTTATTGCGCTATCTGTAATAGCACCCGAGATATCACCAGATATATATTGGATTTTTCCCTGACCCTGAGTGTCCGGCCCCATGAGACGGTGGTTTTCTCGGCCCCTGGCGGTCCGAGGTCGTTCCCGCTGCCCAGATTCATGCGCCAGTGCCTCCTACAGACAATGCACTTTGATTTATTGCGCTATCTGTAATAGCACCCGAGATATCACCAGATATATATTGGATTTTTCCCTGACCCTGAGTGTCCGGCCCCTTGAGACGGTGGTTTTCTCGGCCCCTGGCGGTCCGAGGTCGTTCCCGCTGCACAGTTTCATGCGCCACGGCCTCCTACAGACAATGCACTTTGATTGATTGGGCTATCTCTAATAGCACCCGAGATATCACCAGATATATATTGGATTTTTTCCTGACCCTGAGTGTCCGGCCCCATGAGACGGTGGTTTTCTCGGCCCCTGGTGGTCCGAGGTCGTACCCGCTTGCCAGATTCATGCGCCAGGGCATCCTACAGACAATGCACTTTGATTTATTGCGCTATCTCTAATAGCACCCGAGATAGCGACAGATATATATAGGATTTTCCCCTGACCCTGAGTGTCCGGCCCCATGAGACTGTGGTTTTCTCGGCCCCTGGTTGTCCGAGGTCGTTCCCGCCGGCCAGATTCATGCGCCAGGGTCTCCTACAGACAATTCACTTTGGTTTATTGCGCTATCTCTAATAGCACCCGAGATATCACCAGATATATATTGGATTTTCCCCTGACCCTGAGTGTCCGGCCCCATGAGACGGTGTTTTTCTCGGCCCCTGGCGGTCCGAGGTCGTTCCCGCTGCACAGATTCATGCGCCAGGGCCTCCTACAGACAATGCACTTTGATTTGTGGCGCTATCTGTAATAGCACCCGAGACATCACCAGATATATATTGGATTTTTCCCTGAACCTGAGTGTCCGGCCCCATGAGACGGTGGTTTTCCCGGCCCCTGGCGGTCCGAGGTCGTTCCCGCTGCACAGATTCATGCGCCAGAGCCTCCTGCAGATAATTCACTCTGGTTTATTGCGCTATCTGTAATAGCACCCGAGATATCACCAGATATATATTGAATGTTCCCCAGACCATGAGTGTCCGGCCCCATGAGACTGTGGTTTTCTCGGCCCCTGGTGGTCTGAGGTCGTTCCCGCTGCACAAATTCATGCGCCAGGGCCTCCTGCAGACAATGCACATTGATTTATTGGGCTATCTGTAATAGCACCCGAGATATCACCAGATATATATTGAATTTTTCCCTGACCCTGAGTGTCCGGCCCCATGAGACGGTGGTTGTCTCGGCCCCTGGTGGTCGGCGGTCGTTCCCGCTGAACAGATGCATGCGCCAGGGCCTCCTACAGACATGGCACTTTGATTCATTGCGCTATTGGTAATAGCACCCGAGATATCACCAGATATATATTGGATTTTTACATGACCCTGAATGTCCGGCCCCGTGAGACGGTGGTTTTCTCGGCCCCTGGTGGTTCGAGGTCGTTCCCAATGCACAGATTCATGCCCCAGGGCCTCCTGCAGATAATTCACATTGGTTTATTGCGCTATCTCTAATAGCACCCGAGATATCACCAGATATATATTGGATTTTTTCCTGACCCTGAGTGTCCGGCCCCATGAGACGGTGGTTTTCTCGGCCACTGGCGGTCCGAGGTCGTTCCCGCTGCACAGATTCATGCGCCAGGGCCTCCTACAGACAATGCACTTTGATTTGTTGCGCTATCTGTAATAGCACCCGAGAAAGCTCCATATATATGCTGGATTTTTACATGACTTTGGGTGACGGATACCGAAAATCTGTAATTTTCTCGGCCCCTGGTGGTCCGAGGTCGTTCCCGCTGCACAGATTCATGCGCCAGGGCCTCCTACAGACAATGCACTCTGATTTATTGGGCTATCTCTAATAGCACCGGAGATATCATCAGATACATCCTGGGTATTTACATGACCTTGGGTGACCGGCGCCATGTGTCGGTGGTTTTCTCGGCCCCTGGTGGTCGGGGGTCGTTCCCGCTGCCCAGATTCATGCGCCAGGGCCTCCTACAGACAATGAACTTTGATTTGTTGCGCTATCTGTAATAGCACCCGAGATATCACCAGAGATATATTGGATTTTTCCCTGATCCTGAGTGTCCGGCCCCATGAGACTGCGGTTTTCTCGGCCAATGGTGGTCCGAGGTCGTTCCCGCTGCACAGGTCCTTGCGCCAGGGCCTCCTACAGACATGGCACTTTGATTCATTGCGCTATTGGTAATAGCACCCGAGATATCACCAGATATATATTGGATTTTTACATGACCCTGAATGTCCGGCCCCGTGAGACGGTGGTCTTCTCGGCCCCTGGTGGTTCGAGGTCGTTCCCAATGCACAGATTCATGCCCCAGGGCCTCCTGCAGATAATTCACATTGGTTTATTGCGCTATATCTAATAGCACCCGAGATATCACCAGATATATATTGGATTTTTTCCTGACCCTGAGTGTCCGGCCCCATGAGACGGTGGTTTTCTCGGCCCCTGGTGGTCCGAGGTCGTACCCGCTTGCCAGATTCATGCGCCAGGGCATCCTACAGACAATGCACTTTGATTTATTGCGCTATCTCTAATAGCACCCGAGATAGCGACAGATATATATATAGGATTTTCCCCTGACCCTGAGTGTCCGGCCCCATGAGACTGTGGTTTTCTCGGCCCCTGGTGGTCCGAGGTCGATCCCGCCGGCCAGATTCATGCGCCAGGGTCTCCTACAGACAATTCACTTTGGTTTATTGCGCTATCTCTAATAGCACCCGAGATATCACCAGATATATATTGGATTTTCCCCTGACCCTGAGTGTCCGGCCCCATGAGACGGTGTTTTTCTCGGCCCCTGGCGGTCCGAGGTCGTTCCCGCTGCACAGATTCATGCGCCAGAGCCTCCTGCAGATAATTCACTCTGGTTTATTGCGCTATCTGTAATAGCACCCGAGATATCACCAGATATATATTGGATTTTCCCCTGACTCTGAGTGTCCGGCCCCATGAGACGGTGGTTTTCTCGGCCCCTGGTGGTCCGAGGTCGTTCCCGCTTGCCAGATTCATGCGCCAGGGTCTCCTACAGACAATGCACTTTGATTTATTGCGCTATCTGTAATAGCACCCGAGATATCATCAGATATATATTGGATTTTTCCCTGACCCTGACTGTCCGGCCCCATGAGACGGTGGTTTTCTCGGCCCCTGGTGGTCCGAGGTCCTTCCTGCTGCACAGATTCATGCGCCAGGGCCTCCTGCAGATAATTCACTTTGGTTTATTGCGCTATCTCTAATAGCACCCGAGATATCACCATATATATATTGGATTTTCCCCTGACCCTGAGTGTCCGGCCCCATGAGACGGTGGTTTTCTCGGCCACTGGCGGTGCGAGGTCGTTCCCGCTGCACAGATTCATGCGCCAGGGCCTCCTACAGACAATGCACTTTGATTTGTTGCGCTATCTGTAATAGCACCCGAGAAAGCTCCATATATATGCTGGATTTTTACATGACTTTGGGTGACGGATACCGAAAATCTGTAATTTTCTCGGCCCCTGGTGGTCCGAGGTCGTTCCCGCTGCACAGATTCATGCGCCAGGGCCTGCTTCAGACAATGCACTTTGATTTATTGCGCTATCTGTAATAGCACCCGAGATATCACCAGATATATATTGGATTTT
The DNA here is from genome assembly GCF_051020985.1 of Nomia melanderi. Lineage (NCBI taxonomy): Eukaryota > Metazoa > Arthropoda > Insecta > Hymenoptera > Halictidae > Nomia > Nomia melanderi. Next base: position 52,036 of record NW_027475150.1, on the reverse strand, counting down.
TCCCTGACCCTGAGTGTCCGGCCCCATGAGACGGTGGTTTTCTCGGCCCCTGGTGGTCCGAGATCATTCCCGCTGCACAGATTCATGCGCCAGGGCCTCCTGCAGATAATTCACTTTGGTTTATTGCGCTATCTCTAATAGCACCCGAGATATCACCAGATATATATCGGATTTTCCCCTGACCCTGAGTGTCCGGCCCCATGAGACGGTGGTTTTCTCGGCCCCTGGTGGTGCGAGGACGTTTCCGCCGCACAGATTCATGCGCCAGGGACTACTGCAGATAATTCACATTGGTTTATTGCGCTATCTCTAATAGCAGCCGAGATATCACCAGATATATATTGAATTTTCCCCTGACCCTGAGTGTCCGGCCCCATGTGACTGCGGTTTTCTCGGCCCATGGTGGTCCGAGGTCGTTCCCGCTGCACAGATTCATGCGCCAGTGCCTCCTACAGACAATGCACTTTGATTTATTGCGCTATCTGTAATAGCACCCGAGATATCACCAGATATATATTGGATTTTTCCCTGACCCTGAGTGTCCGGCCCCATGAGACGGGAGTTTTCTCGGCCCCTGGTGGTCCGAAGTTGTTCCCGCTGCACAGATTCATGCGCCAGGGCCTCCTACAGACAATGCACTCTGATTTATTGGGCTATCTCTAATAGCACCGGAGATATCATCAGATACATCCTGGGTATTTACATGACCTTGGGTGACCGGCGCCATGTGTCGGTGGTTTTCTCGGCCCCTGGCGGTCCGAGGTCGTTCCCGCTACACAGTTTCATGCGCCACGCCCTCCTACAGACAATGCACTTTGATTTATTGCGCTATCTGTAATAGCACCCGAGATATCACCAGATATATATTGGATTTTCCCCTGACCCTGTGTGTCCGGACCCATGAGACTGTGGTTTTATCGGCCCCTGGTGGTCCGAGGTCGTTCCCGCTGCACAAATTCATGCGCCAGTGCCTCCTAGAGAAAATGCACATTGATTTATTGGGCTATCTGTAATAGCACCCGAGATATCACCAGATATATATTGAATTTTTCCCTGACCCTGAGTGTCCGGCCCCATGAGACGGTGGTTGTCTCGGCCCCTGGTGGTCGGAGGTCGTTCCCGCTGAACAGATGCATGCGCCAGGGCCCCCTGCAGTTAATTCACTTTGGTTTATTGCGCTATCTGTAATAGCACCCAAGATATCACCAGATATATATTGGATTTTTCCCAGACCCTGAGTGTCCGGCCCCATGAGACGGTTGTTTTCACGGCCCCTGGTGGTCCGAGGTTGTTCCCGCTGCACAGATTCATGCGCCAGGGCCTCCTACAGACAATGCACTCTGATTTATTGGGCTATCTCTAATAGCACCGGAGATATCATCAGATACATCCTGGGTATTTACATGACCTTGGGTGACCGGCGCCATGTGTCGGTGGTTTTCTCGGCCCGTGGTGGTCCGAGGACGTTCCCGCTGCCCAGATTCATGCGCCAGGGCCTCCTACAGACAATGAACTTTGATTTGTTGCGCTATCTGTAATAGCACCCGAGATATCACCAGATATATATTGGATTTTTCCCTGACCCTGAGTGTCCGGCCCCATGAGACGGTGGTTTTCTCGGCCCCTGGCGGTCCGAGGTCGTTCCCGCTGCACAGTTTCATGCGCCACGCCCTCCTACAGACAATGCACTTTGATTTATTGGGCTATCTGTAATAGCACCCGAGATATCACCAGATATATATTGGATTTTTACCTGACCCTGAGTGTCCGGCCCCATGAGACGGTGGTTTTCTCGGCCCCTGGGGGTCCGAGGTCGTTCCCGCTGCACAGATTCATGCGCCAGAGCCTCCTGCAGATAATTCACTCTGGTTTATTCCGCTATCTCTAATAGCACCCGAGATATCACCAGATATATATTGAATTTTCCCCAGACCCTGAGTGTCCGGCCCAATGAGACTGTGGTTTTCTCGGCCCCTGGTGGTCCGAGGTCGTTCCCGCTGCACAAATTCATGCGCCAGGGCCTCCTACAGAAAATGCACATTGATTTGTTGGGCTATCTGTAATAGCACCCGAGATATCACCAGATATATATTGGATTTTTCCCTGACCCTGAGTGTCCGGCCCCATGAGACGGTGGTTGTCTCGGCCCCTGGTGGTCGGGGGTCGTTCCCGCTGCACAGATGCATGCGCCAGGGCCTCCTGCAGACAATGCACTTTGATTTGTTGCGCTATCGGTAATAGCACCCGAGATATCACCAGAGATATATTGGATTTTTCCCTGATCCTGAGTGTCCGGCCCCATGAGACTGCTGTTTTCTCGGCCCCTGGTGGTCCGAGGTCGTTCCCGCTGCACAGATTCATGCGCCAGGGCCTCCTGCAGATAATTCACTTTGGTTTATTGCGCTATCTCTGATAGCACCCGAGATATCACCAGATATATATCGGATTTTCCCCTGACCCTGAGTGTCCGGCCCCATGAGACGGTGGTTTTCTCGGCCCCTGGTGGTGCGAGGACGTTTCCGCCGCACAGATTCATGCGCCAGGGCATACTGCAGATAATTCACATTGATTTATTGCGCTATCTCTAATAGCAGCCGAGATATCACCAGATATATATTGAATTTTCCCCTGACCCTGAGTGTCCGGCCCCATGTGACTGTGGTTTTTTCGGCCCCTGGTGGTCCGAGGTCGTTCCCGCTTGCCAGATTCATGCGCCAGGGCCTCCTACAGACAATGCACCTTGATTTATTGCGCTATCTCTAATAGCACCCGAGATAGCGCCAGATATATATAGGATTTTCCCCTGACCCTGAATGTCCGGCCCCGTGAGACGGTGGATTTCTCGGACCCTGGTGGTCCGAGGTCGTTCCCGCTTCCCAGATTCATGCGCCAGGGCCTCCTACAGACAATGCACTTTGATTTATTGCGCTATCTGTAATAGCACCCGAGATATCACCAGATTTATATTGGATTTTCCCCTGACTCTGAGTGTCCGGCCCGATGTGTCGATGGTTTTCTCGGTCCCTCGTGGACCGAGGTCGATCCCGCTGCACAGATTCATGCGCCAGGGCCTCCTACAGACAATGCACTTTGATTTGTTGCGCCATCTGTAATAGCACCCGAGATATCACCAGATATATATTGGATTTTTCCCTGACCCTGATTGTCCGGCCCCATGAGAGGGTGGTTGTCCCGGCCCATGGTGGTCGGAGGTCGTTCCCGCTGCACAGATGCATGCGCCAGGGCCTCCTACAGATAATTCACTTTGATTTATTGCGCTATCTCTAATAGCACCCGAGATAGCGCCAGATATATATAGGATTTTCCCCTGACCCTGAATGTCCGGCCCCGTGAGACGGTGGTTTTCTCGGACCCTGGTGGTCCGAGGTCGTTCCCGCTTCCCAGATTCATGCGCCAGGGCCTCCTACAGACAATGCACTTTGATTTATTGCGCAATCTGTAATAGCACCCGAGATATCACCAGATTTATATTGGATTTTCTCCTGACTCTGAGTGTCCGGCCCCATGTGTCGATGGTTTTCTCGGTCCCTCGTGGACCGAGGTCGATCCCGCTGCACAGATTCATGCGCCAGGGCCTCCTACAGACAATGCACTTTGATTTGTTGCGCCATCTGTAATAGCACCCGAGATATCACCAGATATATATTGGATTTTTCCCTGACCCTGATTGTCCGGCCCCATGAGAGGGTGGTTGTCCCGGCCCCTGGTGGTCGGAGGTCGTTCCCGCTGCACAGATGCATGCGCCAGGGCCTCCTACAGATAATTCACTTTGATTTATTGCGCTATCTCTAATAGCACCCAAGATATCACCAGATATATATTGGATTTTTCCCTGTTCCTGAGTGTCCGGCCCCATGAGACGGTGGTTTTCTCGGCCCGTGGTGGTACGAGGTCGTTCCCACAGCACAGATTCATTCGCCAGGGCCTCCAACGGACAATGCACTTTGATTTATTGCGCTATCTGTAATAGCACCCGAGATATCACCAGATATATATTGGATTTTTCCCTGACCCTGAGTGCCCGGCCCCATGAGACGGTTTTTTACTCGGCCCCTGGTGGTCGGAGGTCTTTCCCGCTGGCCAGATTCATTCGCCTGGGCCTCCTACAGACAATGCACTTTGATTTATTGCGCTATCTGTAATAGCACCCGAGATATCACCAGATATATATTGGATTTTCCCCTGACCCTGTGTGTCCGGACCCATGAGACTGTGGTTTTATCGGCCCCTGGTGGTCCGAGGTCGTTCCCGCTGCACAAATTCATGCGCCAGTGCCTCCTAGAGAAAATGCACATTGATTTATTGGGCTATCTGTAATAGCACCCGAGATATCACCAGATATATATTGAATTTTTCCCTGACCCTGAGTGTCCGGCCCCATGAGACGGTGGTTGTCTCGGCCCCTGGTGGTCGGAGGTCGTTCCCGCTGAACAGATGCATGCGCCAGGGCCCCCTGCAGTTAATTCACTTTGGTTTATTGCGCTATCTGTAATAGCACCCAAGATATCACCAGATATATATTGGATTTTTCCCAGACCCTGAGTGTCCGGCCCCATGAGACGGTTGTTTTCACGGCCCCTGGTGGTCCGAGGTTGTTCCCGCTGCACAGATTCATGCGCCAGGGCCTCCTACAGACAATGCACTCTGATTTATTGGGCTATCTCTAATAGCACCGGAGATATCATCAGATACATCCTGGGTATTTACATGACCTTGGGTGACCGGCGCCATGTGTCGGTGGTTTTCTCGGCCCGTGGTGGTCCGAGGACGTTCCCGCTGCCCAGATTCATGCGCCAGGGCCTCCTACAGACAATGAACTTTGATTTGTTGCGCTATCTGTAATAGCACCCGAGATATCACCAGATATATATTGGATTTTTCCCTGACCCTGAGTGTCCGGCCCCATGAGACGGTGGTTTTCTCGGCCCCTGGCGGTCCGAGGTCGTTCCCGCTGCACAGTTTCATGCGCCACGCCCTCCTACAGACAATGCACTTTGATTTATTGGGCTATCTGTAATAGCACCCGAGATATCACCAGATATATATTGGATTTTTACCTGACCCTGAGTGTCCGGCCCCATGAGACGGTGGTTTTCTCGGCCCCTGGGGGTCCGAGGTCGTTCCCGCTGCACACATTCATGCGCCAGAGCCTCCTGCAGATAATTCACTCTGGTTTATTCCGCTATCTCTAATAGCACCCGAGATATCACCAGATATATATTGAATTTTCCCCAGACCCTGAGTGTCCGGCCCAATGAGACTGTGGTTTTCTCGGCCCCTGGTGGTCCGAGGTCGTTCCCGCTGCACAAATTCATGCGCCAGGGCCTCCTACAGAAAATGCACATTGATTTGTTGGGCTATCTGTAATAGCACCCGAGATATCACCAGATATATATTGGATTTTTCCCTGACCCTGAGTGTCCGGCCCCATGAGACGGTGGTTGTCTCGGCCCCTGGTGGTCGGGGGTCGTTCCCGCTGCTCAGATGCATGCGCCAGGGCCTCCTGCAGACAATGCACTTTGATTTGTTGCGCTATCTGTAATAGCACCCGAGATATCACCAGAGATATATTGGATTTTTCCCTGATCCTGAGTGTCCGGCCCCATGAGACTGCTGTTTTCTCGGCCCCTGGTGGTCCGAGGTCGTTCCCGCTGCACAGATTCATGCGCCAGGGCCTCCTGCAGATAATTCACTTTGGTTTATTGCGCTATCTCTGATAGCACCCGAGATATCACCAGATATATATCGGATTTTCCCCTGACCCTGAGTGTCCGGCCCCATGAGACGGTGGTTTTCTCGGCCCCTGGTGGTGCGAGGACGTTTCCGCCGCACAGATTCATGCGCCAGGGCATACTGCAGATAATTCACATTGATTTATTGCGCTATCTCTAATAGCAGCCGAGATATCACCAGATATATATTGAATTTTCCCCTGACCCTGAGTGTCCGGCCCCATGTGACTGTGGTTTTTTCGGCCCCTGGTGGTCCGAGGTCGTTCCCGCTTGCCAGATTCATGCGCCAGGGCCTCCTACAGACAATGCACCTTGATTTATTGCGCTATCTCTAATAGCACCCGAGATAGCGCCAGATATATATAGGATTTTCCCCTGACCCTGAATGTCCGGCCCCGTGAGACGGTGGTTTTCTCGGACCCTGGTGGTCCGAGGTCGTTCCCGCTTCCCAGATTCATGCGCCAGGGCCTCCTACAGACAATGCACTTTGATTTATTGCGCTATCTGTAATAGCACCCGAGATATCACCAGATTTATATTGGATTTTCCCCTGACTCTGAGTGTCCGGCCCGATGTGTCGATGGTTTTCTCGGTCCCTCGTGGACCGAGGTCGATCCCGCTGCACAGATTCATGCGCCAGGGCCTCCTACAGACAATGCACTTTGATTTGTTGCGCCATCTGTAATAGCACCCGAGATATCACCAGATATATATTGGATTTTTCCCTGACCCTGATTGTCCGGCCCCATGAGAGGGTGGTTGTCCCGGCCCCTGGTGGTCGGAGGTCGTTCCCGCTGCACAGATGCATGCGCCAGGGCCTCCTACAGATAATTCACTTTGATTTATTGCGCTATCTCTAATAGCACCCGAGATAGCGCCAGATATATATAGAATTTTCCCCTGACCCTGAATGTCCGGCCCCGTGAGACGGTGGTTTTCTCGGACCCTGGTGGTCCGAGGTCGTTCCCGCTTCCCAGATTCATGCGCCAGGGCCTCCTACAGACAATGCACTTTGATTTATTGCGCAATCTGTAATAGCACCCGAGATATCACCAGATTTATATTGGATTTTCTCCTGACTCTGAGTGTCCGGCCCCATGTGTCGATGGTTTTCTCGGTCCCTCGTGGACCGAGGTCGATCCCGCTGCACAGATTCATGCGCCAGGGCCTCCTACAGACAATGCACTTTGATTTGTTGCGCCATCTGTAATAGCACCCGAGATATCACCAGATATATATTGGATTTTTCCCTGACCCTGATTGTCCGGCCCCATGAGAGGGTGGTTGTCCCGGCCCCTGGTGGTCGGAGGTCGTTCCCGCTGCACAGATGCATGCGCCAGGGCCTCCTACAGATAATTCACTTTGATTTATTGCGCTATCTCTAATAGCACCCAAGATATCACCAGATATATATTGGATTTTTCCCTGTTCCTGAGTGTCCGGCCCCATGAGACGGTGGTTTTCTCGGCCCGTGGTGGTACGAGGTCGTTCCCACAGCACAGATTCATTCGCCAGGGCCTCCAACGGACAATGCACTTTGATTTATTGCGCTATCTGTAATAGCACCCGAGATATCACCAGATATATATTGGATTTTTCCCTGACCCTGAGTGCCCGGCCCCATGAGACGGTTTTTTACTCGGCCCCTGGTGGTCGGAGGTCTTTCCCGCTGGCCAGATTCATTCGCCTGGGCCTCCTACAGACAATGCACTTTGATTTATTGCGCTATCTGTAATAGCACCCGAGATATCACCAGATATATATTGGATTTTCCCCTGACCCTGTGTGTCCGGACCCATGAGACTGTGGTTTTATCGGCCCCTGGTGGTCCGAGGTCGTTCCCGCTGCACAAATTCATGCGCCAGTGCCTCCTAGAGAAAATGCACATTGATTTATTGGGCTATCTGTAATAGCACCCGAGATATCACCAGATATATATTGAATTTTTCCCTGACCCTGAGTGTCCGGCCCCATGAGACGGTGGTTGTCTCGGCCCCTGGTGGTCGGAGGTCGTTCCCGCTGAACAGATGCATGCGCCAGGGCCCCCTGCAGTTAATTCACTTTGGTTTATTGCGCTATCTGTAATAGCACCCAAGATATCACCAGATATATATTGGATTTTTCCCAGACCCTGAGTGTCCGGCCCCATGAGAAGGTTGTTTTCACGGCCCCTGGTGGTCCGAGGTTGTTCCCGCTGCACAGATTCATGCGCCAGGGCCTCCTACAGACAATGCACTCTGATTTATTGGGCTATCTCTAATAGCACCGGAGATATCATCAGATACATCCTGGGTATTTACATGACCTTGGGTGACCGGCGCCATGTGTCGGTGGTTTTCTCGGCCCGTGGTGGTCCGAGGACGTTCCCGCTGCCCAGATTCATGCGCCAGGGCCTCCTACAGACAATGAACTTTGATTTGTTGCGCTATCTGTAATAGCACCCGAGATATCACCAGATATATATTGGATTTTTCCCTGACCCTGAGTGTCCGGCCCCATGAGACGGTGGTTTTCTCGGCCCCTGGGGGTCCGAGGTCGTTCCCGCTGCACAGATTCATGCGCCAGAGCCTCCTGCAGATAATTCACTCTGGTTTATTCCGCTATCTCTAATAGCACCCGAGATATCACCAGATATATATTGAATTTTCCCCAGACCCTGAGTGTCCGGCCCAATGAGACTGTGGTTTTCTCGGCCCCTGGTGGTCCGAGGTCGTTCCCGCTGCACAAATTCATGCGCCAGGGCCTCCTACAGAAAATGCACATTGATTTGTTGGGCTATCTGTAATAGCACCCGAGATATCACCAGATATATATTGGATTTTTCCCTGACCCTGAGTGTCCGGCCCCATGAGACGGTGGTTGTCTCGGCCCCTGGTGGTCGGGGGTCGTTCCCGCTGCACAGATGCATGCGCCAGGGCCTCCTGCAGACAATGCACTTTGATTTGTTGCGCTATCTGTAATAGCACCCGAGATATCACCAGAGATATATTGGATTTTTCCCTGATCCTGAGTGTCCGGCCCCATGAGACTGCGGTTTTCTCGGCCAATGGTGGTCCGAGGTCGTTCCCGCTGCACAGGTCCTTGCGCCAGGGCCTCCTACAGACATGGCACTTTGATTCATTGCGCTATTGGTAATAGCACCCGAGATATCACCAGATATATATTGGATTTTTACATGACCCTGAATGTCCGGCCCCGTGAGACGGTGGTCTTCTCGGCCCCTGGTGGTTCGAGGTCGTTCCCAATGCACAGATTCATGCCCCAGGGCCTCCTGCAGATAATTCACATTGGTTTATTGCGCTATCTCTAATAGCACCCGAGATATCACCAGATATATATTGGATTTTCCCCTGACCCTGAGTGTCCGGCCCCATGAGACGGTGTTTTTCTCGGCCCCTGGCGGTCCGAGGTCGTTCCCGCTGCACAGATTCATGCGCCAGGGCCTCCTACAGACAATGCACTTTGATTTGTTGCGCTATCTGTAATAGCACCCGAGACATCACCAGATATATATTTGATTTTTCCCTGAACCTGAGTGTCCGGCCTCATGAGACGGTGGTTTTCCCGGCCCCTGGCGGTCCGAGGTCGTTCCCGCTGCACAGATTCATGCGCCAGAGCCTCCTGCAGATAATTCACTCTGGTTTATTGCGCTATCTGTAATAGCACCCGAGATATCACCAGATATATATTGGATTTTCCCCTGACTCTGAGTGTCCGGCCCCCCGAGACGGTGGTTTTCTCGGCCCCTGGTGGTCCGAGGTCGTTCCCGCTTGCCAGATTCATGCGCCAGGGTCTCCTACAGACAATGCACTTTGGTTTATTGCGCTATCTCTAATAGCACCCGAGATATCACCAGATATTTGCTGGATTTTTACATGACCTTGGGTGACGGATTCCGAATATCTGTAATTTTCTCGGCCACTGGTGGTCCGAGGTCGTTCCTGCGGCACAGATTCATTCGCAAGGGCCTCCTGCAGACAATGCACTTTGATTTATTGCGCTATCTGTAATAGCACCCGAGATATCACCAGATATATATCGGATTTTCCCCTGACCCTGAGTGTCCGGCCCCATGAGACGGTGGTTTTCTCGGCCCCTGGTGGTGCGAGGACGTTTCCGCCGCACAGATTCATGCGCCAGGGACTACTGCAGATAATTCACATTGGTTTATTGCGCTATCTCTAATAGCAGCCGAGATATCACCAGATATATATTGAATTTTCCCCTGACCCTGAGTGTCCGGCCCCATGTGACTGCGGTTTTCTCGGCCCATGGTGGTCCGAGGTCGTTCCCGCTGCACAGATTCATGCGCCAGTGCCTCCTACAGACAATGCACTTTGATTTATTGCGCTATCTGTAATAGCACCCGAGATATCACCAGATATATATTGGATTTTTCCCTGACCCTGAGTGTCCGGCCCCATGAGACGGGAGTTTTCTCGGCCCCTGGTGGTCCGAGGTTGTTCCCGCTGCACAGATTCATGCGCCAGGGCCTCCTACAGACAATGCACTCTGATTTATTGGGCTATCTCTAATAGCACCGGAGATATCATCAGATACATCCTGGGTATTTACATGACCTTGGGTGACCGGCGCCATGTGTCGGTGGTTTTCTCGGCCCGTGGTGGTCCGAGGACGTTCCCGCTGCCCAGATTCATGCGCCAGGGCCTCCTACAGACAATGAACTTTGATTTGTTGCGCTATCTGTAATAGCACCCGAGATATCACCAGATATATATTGGATTTTTCCCTGACCCTGAGTGTCCGGCCCCATGAGACGGTGGTTTTCTCGGCCCCTGGCGGTCCGAGGTCGTTCCCGCTGCACAGTTTCATGCGCCACGCCCTCCTACAGACAATGCACTTTGATTTATTGGGCTATCTGTAATAGCACCCGAGATATCACCAGATATATATTGGATTTTTACCTGACCCTGAGTGTCCGGCCCCATGAGACGGTGGTTTTCTCGGCCACTTGCGGTCCGAGGTCGTTCCCGCTGCACAGATTCATGCGCCAGGGCCTCCTACAGACAATGCACTTTGATTTGTTGCGCTATCTGTAATAGCACCCGAGAAAGCTCCATATATATGCTGGATTTTTACATGACTTTGGGTGACGGATACCGAAGATCTGTAATTTGCTCGGCCCCTGGTGGTCCGAGGTCGTTCCCGCTGCACAGATTCATGCGCCAGGGCCTCCTGCAGATAATTCACTTTGGTTTATTGCGCTATCTCTGATAGCACCCGAGATATCACCAGATATATATCGGATTTTCCCCTGACCCTGAGTGTCCGGCCCCATGAGACGGTGGTTTTCTCGGCCCCTGGTGGTGCGAGGACGTTTCCGCCGCACAGATTCATGCGCCAGGGCATACTGCAGATAATTCACATTGATTTATTGCGCTATCTCTAATAGCAGCCGAGATATCACCAGATATATATTGAATTTTCCCCTGACCCTGAGTGTCCGGCCCCATGTGACTGTGGTTTTCTCGGCCCCTGGTGGTCCGAGGTCGTTCCCGCTTGCCAGATTCATGCGCCAGGGCCTCCTACAGACAATGCACCTTGATTTATTGCGCTATCTCTAATAGCACCCGAGATAGCGCCAGATATATATAGGATTTTCCCCTGACCCTGAATGTCCGGCCCCGTGAGACGGTGGTTTTCTCGGACCCTGGTGGTCCGAGGTCGTTCCCGCTTCCCAGATTCATGCGCCAGGGCCTCCTACAGACAATGCACTTTGATTTATTGCGCTATCTGTAATAGCACCCGAGATATCACCAGATTTATATTGGATTTTCCCCTGACTCTGAGTGTCCGGCCCGATGTGTCGATGGTTTTCTCGGTCCCTCGTGGACCGAGGTCGATCCCGCTGCACAGATTCATGCGCCAGGGCCTCCTACAGACAATGCACTTTGATTTGTTGCGCCATCTGTAATAGCACCCGAGATATCACCAGATATATATTGGATTTTTCCCTGACCCTGATTGTCCGGCCCCATGAGAGGGTGGTTGTCCCGGCCCCTGGTGGTCGGAGGTCGTTCCCGCTGCACAGATGCATGCGCCAGGGCCTCCTACAGATAATTCACTTTGATTTATTGCGCTATCTCTAATAGCACCCAAGATATCACCAGATATATATTGGATTTTTCCCTGTTCCTGAGTGTCCGGCCCCATGAGACGGTGGTTTTCTCGGCCCGTGGTGGTACGAGGTCGTTCCCACAGCACAGATTCATTCGCCAGGGCCTCCAACGGACAATGCACTTTGATTTATTGCGCTATCTGTAATAGCACCCGAGATATCACCAGATATATATTGGATTTTTCCCTGACCCTGAGTGCCCGGCCCCATGAGACGGTTTTTTACTCGGCCCCTGGTGGTCGGAGGTCTTTCCCGCTGGCCAGATTCATTCGCCTGGGCCTCCTACAGACAATGCACTTTGATTTATTGCGCTATCTGTAATAGCACCCGAGATATCACCAGATATATATTGGATTTTCCCCTGACCCTGTGTGTCCGGACCCATGAGACTGTGGTTTTATCGGCCCCTGGTGGTCCGAGGTCGTTCCCGCTGCACAAATTCATGCGCCAGTGCCTCCTAGAGAAAATGCACATTGATTTATTGGGCTATCTGTAATAGCACCCGAGATATCACCAGATATATATTGAATTTTTCCCTGACCCTGAGTGTCCGGCCCCATGAGACGGTGCTTGTCTCGGCCCCTGGTGGTCGGAGGTCGTTCCCGCTGAACAGATGCATGCGCCAGGGCCCCCTGCAGTTAATTCACTTTGGTTTATTGCGCTATCTGTAATAGCACCCAAGATATCACCAGATATATATTGGATTTTTCCCAGACCCTGAGTGTCCGGCCCCATGAGACGGTTGTTTTCACGGCCCCTGGTGGTCCGACGTCGTTCCCGCTGCAGAGATGCATGCGCCAGGGCCTCCTGCAGATAATTCACTTTGGTTTACTGCGCTATCTCTAATAGCACCCGAGATATCACCAGATATATATTGGCTTTTCCCCTGACCCTGAGTTTCCGGCCCCCTGAAACGGTGGTTTTCTCGGCCCCTGGTGGTCCGAGGTCGTTCCTGCGGAACACATTCATTCGCTAGGGACTCCTGCAGACAATTCACTTTGATTTATTGCGCTATCTGTAATAGCACCCGAGATATCACCAGATATATATTGGATTTTTCCCTGAACCTGAATGTCCGGCCCCATGAGACGGTGGTTTTCTCGGCCCCTGGCGGTCCGAGGTCGTTCCCGCTGTACAGATTCATGCGCCAGGGCCTCCTGCAGATAATTCACTTTGGCTTATTGCGCTATCTCTAATAGCACCCGAGATATCACCAGATATATATTGGATTTTCCCCTGACCCTGAGTGTCCGGCCCCATGAGACTGCGGTTTTTTCGGCCCATGGTGGTCCGAGGTCGTTCCCGCTGCACAGATTCATGCGCCAGGGCCTCCTACAGACAATGCACTTTGACTCATTGCGCTATCGGTAATAGCACCCGAGATATCACCAGATATATATTGGATTTTTACATGACCCTGAGTGTCCGGCCCCATGAGACGGTGGTTTTCTCGGCCCCTGGTGGTCCGAGGTCGTTCCCGCTGCACTGATTCATGCGCCAGGGCCTCCTACAGACAATGCACTTTGATTTATGGCGCTATCTGTAATAGCACCCGAGATATCACCAGATATATATTGGATTTTTCCCTGACCCTGAGTGTCGGGCTCCATGAGACGGTGATTTTCTCGGCCCCTGGTAGTCCGAGGTCGTTCCCGCTGCCCAGATTCATGCGCCAGGGCCTCCTACAGACCATGCAATCTGGTTTATTGCGCTGTATCTAATAGCACCCGAGATATCACCAGATATTTGCTGGATTTTTACATGACCTTGGGTGACGGATTCCGAGTATCTGTAATTTTCTCGGCCCCTGCTGGTCCGAGGTCGTTCCCGCTGCACAGATTCATGCGCTAGGGCCTCCTGCAGACAATGCACTTTGATTTATTGCGCTATCTCTAATAGCACCCGAGATATCACCAGATATATATTGGCTTTTCCCCTGACCCTGAGTTTCCGGCCCCATGAGACGGTGGTTTTCTCGGCCCCTGGTGGTCCGAGGTCGTTCCCGCTGCAGAGATGCATGCGCCAGGGCCTTCTGCAGATACTTCACTTTGGTTTATTGCGCTATCTGTAATAGCACCCGAGATATCACCATATATATATTGGATTTTTACATGACCCTGAGTGTCCGGCCCCATCAGACGTTGGTTTTCTCGGCCCCTGGTGGTCCGAGGTCGTTCCCGCTGCACAGATTCATGCGCCAGGGCCTCCTACAGACAATGGACTTTGGTTTATTGCGCTATCTGTAATAGCACCCGAGATATCACCAGATATATATTGGATTTTTCCCTGACCCTGAGTGTCCGGCCCCATGAGACGGTGGTTTTCTCGGCCCCTGGTGGTCCGAGGTCGTTCCCGCTGCACAGATTCATGCGCCAGAGCCTCCTGCAGATAATTCACTCTGGTTTATTGCGCTATCTCTAATAGCACCCGAGATTTCACCAGATATATATTGGATTTTCCCCTGACCCTGAGTGCCCGGCACCATGAGACTGCGGTTTTCTCGGCCCCTGGTGGTCCGAGGTCGTTCCCGCTGCACAGATTCATGCGCCAGGGCCTCCTACAGACAATGGACTTTGGTTTATTGCGCTATCTGTAATAGCACCCGAGATATCACCAGATATATATTGAATTTTTCCCTGACCCTGAGTGTCCGGCCCCATGAGACGGTGGTTTTCTCGGCCCCTGGTGGTCCGAGGTCGTTCCCGCTGCACAGATGCATGCGCCAGGGCCTCCTTCAGATAATTCACTTTGGTTTATTGCGCTATCTGTTATAGCACCCGAGATATCACCAGATATATATTGGATTTTCCCCTGACCCTGAGTGTCCGGCCCCGTCAGACTGCTGTTTTCTCGGCCCCTGGTGGTCCGAGGTCGTTCCCGCTGCACAGATTCATGCGCCAGGGCCTCCTACAGACAATGGACTTTGATTTATTGCGCTATCTCTAATAGCACCCGAGATATCACCAGATATATATTGGATTTTTCCCTGAACCTGAATGTCCGGCCCCATGAGACGGTGGTTTTCTCGGCCCCTGGCGGTCCGAGGTCGTTCCCGCTGTACAGATTCATGCGCCAGGGCCTCCTGCAGATAATTCACTTTGGCTTATTGCGCTATCTCTAATAGCACCCGAGATATCACCAGATATATATTGGATTTTCCCCTGACCCTGAGTGTCCGGCCCCATGAGACTGCGGTTTTCTCGGCCCATGGTGGTCCGAGGTCGTTCCCGCTGCACAGATTCATGCGCCAGGGCCTCCTACAGACAATGCACTTTGGTTTATTGCGCTATCTCTAATAGCACCCGAGATATCACCAGATATTTGCTGGATTTTTACATGACCTTGGGTGACGGATT
The DNA here is from genome assembly GCF_051020985.1 of Nomia melanderi. NCBI lineage: Eukaryota > Metazoa > Arthropoda > Insecta > Hymenoptera > Halictidae > Nomia > Nomia melanderi. Next base: position 36,788 of record NW_027475150.1, on the reverse strand, counting down.
CCGAATATCTGTAATTTTCTCGGCCACTGGTGGTCCGAGGTCGTTCCTGCGGCACAGATTCATTCGCAAGGGCCTCCTGCAGACAATGCACTTTGATTTATTGCGCTATCTGTAATAGCACCCGAGATATCACCGGTTATATATTTGATTTTTCCCTGACCCTGAGTGTCCGGCCCCATGAGACGGTGGTTTTCTCGGCCCCTGGTGGTCCGAGGTCGTTCCCGCTGGCCAGATTCATGCGCCAGGGCCTCCTACAGACAATGCACTTTGATTTATGGCGCTATCTGTAATAGCACCCGAGATATCACCAGATATATATTGGATTTTTCCCTGACCCTGAGTGTCCGGCTCCATGAGACGGTGATTTTCTCGGCCCCTGGTAGTCCGAGGTCGTTCCCGCTGCCCAGATTCATGCGCCAGGGCCTCCTACAGACAATGTAATTTGGTTTATTGCGCTATCTGTAATAGCACCCGAGATATCACCAGATATATGCTGGATTTTTACATGACCTTTGGTGACGGATTCCGAGTATCTGTAATTTTCTCGGCCACTGGTGGTCCGAGGTCGTTCCCGCTGGCCAGATTCATGCGCCAGGGCCTCCTACAGACAATGCACTTTGATTTATTGCGCTATCTGTAATAGCACCCGAGATATCACCAGATATATATTTGATTTTTCCCTGACCCTTAGTGTCCGGCCCCATGAGACGGTGGTTTTCTCGGCCCCTGGTGGTCCGAGGTCGTTCCCGCTGCACAGATTCATGCGCCAGGGCCTCCAACGGACAATGCACTTTGATTTATTGCGCTATCTGTAATAGCACCCGAGAGATCACCAGATATATATTGGATTTTTCCCTGACCCTGAGTGTCCGGCCCCATGAGACTGTGGTTTTCTCGGCCCCTTGTGGTCCGAGGTCGTTCCCGCTGGCCAGATTCATGCGCCAGGGCCTCCTACAGACAATGCACTTTGATTTATTGCGCTATCTCTAATAGCACCCGAGATATCACCAGATATATATTGGATTTTTCCCTGACCCTGAGTGTCCGGCCCCATGAGACGGTGGTTTTCTTGGCCCCTGGTGGTCCGAGGTCGTTCCCGCTGGCCAGGTTCATGCCCCAGGGCCTCCTACAGACAATGCACTTTGATTTATTGCGCTATCTGTAATACTACCCGAGATATCACCAGATATATATTTGATTTTTCCCTGACCCTTAGTGTCCGGCCCCATGAGACGGTGGTTTTCTCGGCCCCTGGTGGTCCGAGGTCGTTCCCGCTGCCCAGATTCATGCGCCAGGGCCTCCTACAGACAATGCACTTTGATTTATTGCGCTATCTGTAATAGCACCCGAGAGATCAGCAGATATATATTGGATTTTTCCCTGACCCTGAGTGTCCGGCCCCATGAGACTGTGGTTTTCTCGGCCCCTTGTGGTCCGAGGTCGTTCCCACTGGCCAGATTCATTCGCCTGGGCCTCCTACAGACAATGCACTTTTTTTTATTGCGCTATCTGTAATAGCAACCGAGATATCACCAGATATATATTGGATTTTTCCCTGACCCTGAGTGTCCGGCCCCATGAGACGGTGGTTTACTCGGCTCCTGGTGGTCGGAGGTCGTTCCCTCTGGCCAGATTCATACGCCTGGGCCTCCTACAGACAATGCACTTTGATTTATTGCGCTATCTGTAATAGCACCCGAGATATCACCATATATATATTGGATTTTCCCCTGACTCTGAGTGTCCGGCCCCATGAGACGGTGGTTTTCTCGGCCCCTGGTGGTCCGAGGTCGTTCCCGCTGCCCAGATTCATGCGCCAGGGCCTCCTGCAGATAATTCACTTTGGTTTATTGCGCTGTATCTAATAGCACCCGAGATATCACCAGATATTTGCTGGATTTTTACATGACCTTGGGTGACGGATTCCGAATATCTGTAATTTTCTCGGCCACTGGTGGTCCGAGGTCGTTCCTGCGGCACACATTCATTCGCTAGGGCCTCCTGCAGACAATGCACTTTGATTTATTGCGCTATCTGTAATAGCACCCGAGATATCACCGGTTATATATTTGATTTTTCCCTGACCCTGAGTGTCCGGCCCCATGAGACGGTGGTTTTCTCGGCCCCTGGTGGTCCGAGGTCGTTCCCGCTGGCCAGATTCATGCGCCAGGGCCTCCTACAGACAATGCACTTTGATTTATTGCGCTATCTCTAATAGCACCCGAGATATCACCAGATATATATTGGATTTTTCCCTGACGCTGAGTGTCCGGCCCCATGAGACGGTGGTTTTCTTGGCCCCTGGTGGTCCGAGGTCGTTCCCGCTGGCCAGGTTCATGCCCCAGGGCCTCCTACAGACAATGCACTTTGATTTATTGCGCTATCTGTAATACTACCCGAGATATCACCAGATATATATTTGATTTTTCTCTGACCCTTAGTGTCCGGCCCCATGAGACGGTGGTTTTCTCGGCCCCTGGTGGTCCGAGGTCGTTCCCGCTGCCCAGATTCATGCGCCAGGGCCTCCTACAGACAATGCACTTTGATTTATTGCGCAATCTGTAATAGCACCCGAGATATCACCAGATATATATTGGATTTTTCCCTGACCCTGAGTGTCCGGCTCCATGAGACGGTGATTTTCTCGGCCCCTGGTAGTCCGAGGTCGTTCCCGCTGCCCAGATTCATGCGCCAGGGCCTCCTACAGACAATGCACTTTGGTTTATTGCGCTATCTGTAATAGCACCCGAGATATCACCAGATATATGCTGGATTTTTACATGACCTTGGGTGACGGATTCCGAGTATCTGTAATTTTCTCGGCCACGGGTGGTCCGAGGTCGTTCCTGCGGCACAGATTCATTCGCCAGTGCCTCCTACAGACAATGCACTTTGATTTATTGCGCTATCTGTAATAGCACCCGAGATATCACCAGATATATTTGGATTTTTCCCTGACCCTGAGTGCCCGGACCCATGAGAACGGTGGTTTACTCGGCCCCTGGTGGTCGGAGGTCGTTCCTGCTGGCCAGATTCATTCGCCTGGGCCTCCTACAGACAATGCACTTTGACTTATTGGGCTATCTGTAATAGCACCCGAGATATCACCAGATATATATTGGATTTTTCCCTGACCCTGAGTGTCCGGCCCCATGAGACGGTGGTTTTCTCGGCCCCTGGTGGTCCGAGGTCGTTCCCGCTGCACAAATTCATGCGCCAGGGCCTCCTACAGAAAATGCACATTGATTTATTGTGCTATCTGTAATAGCACCCGAGATATCACCAGATATATATTGAATTTTTCCCTGACCCTGAGTGTCCGGCCCCATGAGACGGTGGTTGTCTCGGCCCCTGCTGGTCGGAGGTCGTTCCCGCTGCACAGATTCATGCGCCAGGGCCTCCTGCAGATAATTCACTTTGGTTTATTGCGCTATCTGTAATAGAACCCGAGATATCACCAGATATATATTGGATTTTCCCCTGACCCTGTGTGTCCAGCCCCATGAGACGGTGGTTTTCTCGGCCCCTGGTGGACCGAGGTCGTTCCCGCTGCACAGATTCATGCGCCAGGGCCTCCTGCAGATAATTCACTTTGGTTTATTGCGCAATCTCTAATAGCACCCGAGATATCACCAGATATATATTGGATTTTCCCCTGACTCTGAGTGTCCGGCCCCATGAGACGGTGGTTTTCTCGGCCCCTGGTGGTCCGAGGTCGTTCCCGCTGCCCAGATTCATGCGCCAGGGCATCCTACAGACAATGCACTTTGATTTATTGCGCTATCTGTAATAGCACCCGAGATATCACCAGATATATATTGGATTTTCCCCTGACCCTGAGTGACCGGCTCCATGAGACTGTGGTTTTCTCGGCCCCTGGTGGTCCGAGGTCGTTCCCGCTGCACAGACTCATGCGCCAGGGCCTCCTACAGACAATGCACTTTGATTTATTGCGCTATCTGTAATAGCACCCGAGATATCACCAGATATATATTTGATTTTTCCCTGACCCTTAGTGTCCGGCCCCATGAGACGGTGATTTTCTCGGCCCCTGGTGGTCCAAGGTCGATCCCGCTGCCCAGATTCATGCGCCAGGGCCTCCTACAGACAATGCACTTTGGTTTATTGCGCTATCTGTAATAGCACCCGAGATATCACCAGATATATGCTGGATTTTTACATGACATTGGGTGACGGATTCCGAATATCTGTAATTTTCTCGGCCACTGGTGGTCCGAGGTCGTTCCTGCGGCACAGAATCATTCGCCTGGGCCTCCTACAGACAATGCACTTTGATTTATTGCGCTATCTGTAATAGCACCCGAGATATCACCAGATATATATTGGATTTTCCCCTGACCCTGAGTGTCCGGACCCATGAGACCGTGGTTTTCTCTGCCCCTGGTGGTCGGAGGTCGTTCCCGCTGCTCAGATGCATGCGCCAGGGCCTCCTGCAGATAATTCACTTTGGTTTATTGCGCTATCTCTAATAGCACCCGAGATATCACCAGATATATATTGGATTTTCCCCTGACCCTGAGTGTCCGGCCCCATAAGACGGTAGTTTTCTCGGCCCCTGGTGGTCCGAGGTCGTTCCCGCTGGCCAGATTCATGCGCCAGGGCCTCCTACAGAAAATGCACTTTGGTTTATTGCGCTATCTGTAATAGCACCCGAGATATCACCAGATATATGCTGGATTTTTACATGACCTTGGGTGACGGATTCCGAATATCTGTAATTTTCTCGGCCACTGGTGGTCCGAGGTCGTTCCCGCTGGCCAGATTCATGCGCCAGGGCCTCCTACAGACAATGCACTTTGATTTATTGCGCTATCTGTAATAGCACCCGAGATATCACCAGATATATATTGGATTTTCCCCTGACCCTGAGTGTCCGGCCCCATGAGACGGTGGTTTTCTCGGCCCCTGGTGGTCCGAGGTCGTTCCCGCTGGCCAGATTCATGCGCCAGGGCCTCCTACAGACAATGCACTTTGGTTTATTGCGCTATCTGTAATAGCACCCGAGATATCACCAGATATATGCTGGATTTTTACATGACCTTGGGTGACGGATTCCGAATATCTGTAATTTTCTCGGCCACTGGTGGTCCGAGGTCGTTCCTGCGGCACAGATTCATTCGCCAGTGCCTCCTACAGACAATGCACTTTGATTTATAGAGCTATCTGTAATAGCACCCGAGATATCACCAGATATATATTGGATTTTCCCCTGACCCTGAGTGTCCGGCCCCATGAGACGGTGGTTTTCTCGGCCCCTGGTGGTCCGAGGTCGTTCCCGCTGGCCAGATTCTTGCGCCAGGGCCTCCTACAGACAATGCACTTTGATTTATTGCGCTATCTGTAATAGCACCCGAGATATCACTAGATATATATTGGATTTTTCCCTGACCCTGAGTGCCCGGCCCCATGAGACGGTGGTTTACTCGGCCCCTGGTGGTCGGAGGTCTTTCCCGCTGGCCAGATTCATTCGCCTGGGCCTCCTACAGACAATGCACTTTGATTTAGTGCGCTATCTGTAATAGCACCCGAGATATCACCAGATATATATTATATTTTGCCCTGACCCTGAGTGTCCGGACCCATGAGACCGTTGTTTTCTCGGACCCTGGTGGTCCGAGGTCGTTCCCGCTGCACAGATCATTCGACTGGGCCTCCTACAGACAATGCACTTTGATTTATAGAGCTATCTGTAATAGCACCCGAGATATCTCCAGATATATATTGGTTTTTCCCCTGACCCTGAGTTTCCGGCCCCATGTGACGGTGGTTTTCTCGGCCCCTGGTGGTCCGAGGTCGTTCGAGCTGCACAGATTCATGCGCCAGGTCCTCCAACAGACAATGCACTTTGATTTATTGCGCTATCTCTAATAGCACCCGTGATATCACCAGATATATATTGGATTTTTCCCTGACCATGTGTGTCCGGCCCCATGTGACTGTGGTTTTCTCGGCCCCTGGTGTTCCGAGGTCGTTCCCGCTGGCCAGATTCATGCGCCAGGGCCTCCTACAGACAATGCACTTTGATTAATTGCGCTATCTGTAATAGCACCCGAGACATCACCAGATATATATTGGATTTTTCCCTGACCCTGAGTGTCCGGCGCCATGAGACGGTGATTTTCTCGGCCCCTGGTGGTCCGAGGTCGTTCCCGTTGCCCAGATTCATGCGCCAGGGCCTCCTACAGACAATGCACTTTGATTTATTGCGCTATCTGTAATAGCACCCGAGATATCACCAGACATATGCTGGATTTTTACATGACCTTGGGTGACGTATTCCGAATATCTGTAATTTTCTCGGCCACTGGTGGTCCGAGATCGTTCCTGCGGCACAGATTCATTCGCCAGTGCCTCCTACAGACAATGCACTTTGATTTATTGCGCTATCTGTAATAGCGCCCGAGATATCACCAGATATATTTGGATTTTTCCCTGACCCTGAGTGTCCGGCCCCATGAGACGTTGGTTTACTAGGCCCCTGGTGGTCGGAGGTCGTTCCCGCTGCACAGATGCATGCGCCAGGACCTCCTGCAGATAATGAACTTTGATTTATTGCGCTATCTGTAATAGCACCCGAGATATCACCAGATATATATTGGATTTTTCCCTGACCCTGAGTGCCCGGCCCCATGAGACGGTGGTTTACTCGGCCCCTGGTGGTCGGATGTCGTTCCCGCTGGCCAGATTCATTCGCCTGGGCCTCCTACAGACAATGCACTTTGATTTATTGCGCTATCTGTAATAGCACCGAGATATCACCAGATATATATTGGATTTTCCCCTGACCCTGTGTGTCCAGCCCCATGAGACGGTGGTTTTCTCGGCCCCTGGTGGACCGAGGTCGTTCCCGCTGCACAGATTCATGCGCCAGGGCCTCCTGCAGATAATTCACTTTGGTTTATTGCGCAATCTCTAATAGCACCCGAGATATCACCAGATATATATTGGATTTTCCCCTGACTCTGAGTGTCCGGCCCCATGAGACGGTGGTTTTCTCGGCCCCTGGTGGTCCGAGGTCGTTCCCGCTGCCCAGATTCATGCGCCGGGGCCTCCTGCAGATAATTCACTTTGGTTTATTGCGCTGTATCTAATAGCACCCGAGATATCACCAGATATTTGCTGGATTTTTACATGACCTTGGGTGACGGATTCCGAATATCTGTAATTTTCTCGGCCACTCGTGGTCCGAGGTCGTTCCTGCGGCACACATTCATTCGCTAGGGCCTCCTGCAGACAATGCACTTTGATTTATTGCGCTATCTGTAATAGCACCCGAGATATCACCAGATATATATTTGATTTTTCCCTGACCCTTAGTGTCCGGCCCCATGAGACGGTGGTTTTCTCGGCCCCTGGTGGTCCGAGGTCGTTCCCGATGCACAGATTCATGCGGCAGGGCCTCCAACGGACAATGCACTTTGATTTATTGCGCTATCTGTAATAGCACCCGAGATATCACCAGATATATATTGGATTTTTACATGACCCTGAGTGTCCGGCCCCATGTGACGGTGGTTTTCTCGGCCCCTGGTGGTCCGAGGTCGTTCCCGCTTCACAGATTCATGCCCCAGGGCGTCCTGCAGGTAATTCACATTGGCTTATTGCGCTATCTCTAATAGCACCCGAGATATCACCACATATATATTGGATTTTCCCCTGACCCTGAGTGTCCGGCCCCGTGAGACTGCTGTTTTCTCGGCTCCTGGTTGTCCGAGGTCGTTCCCGCTGCACAGATTCATGCGCCAGGGCCTCCTACAGACAATGGACTTTGGTTTATTACGCTATCTGTAATAGCACCCGAGATATCACCAGATATATATTGAATTTTCCCCTGACCCTGAGTGTCCGGCCGCATGAGACGGTGGTTTTCTCGGCCCCTGGTGGTCCGAGGTCGTTCCCGATGTACAGATTCATGCGCCAGGGCCTCCTGCAGATAATTCACTTTGGTTTATTGCGCTATCTCTAATAGCACCCGAGATATCACCAGATATATATTGGATTTTCCCCTGACCCTGAGTGTCCGGACCCATGAGACCGTGGTTTTCTCGGACCCTGGTGGTCCGAGGTCGTTCCCGCTGCACAGATTCATTCGACTGGGCCTCCTACAGACAATGCACTTTGATTCATTGCGCTATCGGTAATAGCACCCGAGATATCACCAGATATATATTGGATTTTTACATGACCCTGAGTGTCCGGCCCCATGAGACGGTGGTTTTCTCGGCCCCTGGTGGTCCGAGGTCGTTCCCGCTGCACAGATTCATGCCCCAGGGCCTCCTGCAGATAATTCACATTGGTTTATTGCGCTATCTCTAATAGCACCCGAGATATCACCAGATATATATTGGATTTTCCCCTGACCCTGAGTGTCCGGCCCCGTGAGACTGCTGTTTTCTCGGCCCCTGGTGGTCCGAGGTCGTTCCCGCTGCACAGATTCATGCGCCAGGGCCTCCTACAGACAATGGACTTTTTTTTATTGCGCTATCTGTAATAGCACCCGAGATATCACCAGATATATATTGGATTTTCCCCTGTCCCTGAGTGTCCGGCCCCATGAGACTGCGGTTTTCTCGGCCCATGGTGGTCCGAGGTCGTTCCCGCTGCACAGATTCATGCGCCAGGGCCTCCTACAGACAATGCACTTTGATTCATTGCGCTATCGGTAATAGCACCCGAGATATCACCAGATATATATTGGATTTTTACATGACCCTGAGTGTCCGGCCCCATGAGACGGTGGTTTTCTCGGCCCCTGGTGGTCCGAGGTCGTTCCCGCTTCACAGATTCATGCCCCAGGGCGTCCTGCAGATAATTCACATTGGCTTATTGCGCTATCTCTAATAGCACCCGAGATATCACCACATATATATTGGATTTTCCCCTGACCCTGAGTGTCCGGCCCCGGGAGACTGCTGTTTTCTCGGCCCCTTGTGGTCCGAGGTCGTTCCCGCTGCACAGATTCATGCGCCAGGGCCTCCTACAGACAATGCACTTTGATTCATTGCGCTATCGGTAATAGCACCCGAGATATCACCAGATATATATTGGATTTTCCCCTGACCCTGAGTGTCCGGACCCATGAGACGGTGGTTTTCTCGGCCCCTGGTGGTCCGAGGTCGTTCCCGCTGCCCAGATTCATGCGCCAGGGCCTCCTACAGACAATGCACTTTGGTTTATTGCGCTATCTGTAATAGCACCCGAGATATCACCTGATATTTGCTGGATTTTTACATGACCTTGGGTGACGGATTCCGAATATCTGTAATTTTCTCAGCCACTGGTGGTCCGAGGTCGTTCCCGCTGCACAGATTCATGAGCCAGGGCCTCCTACAGACAATGCACTTTGATTCCTTGCGCTATCGGTAATAGCACCCGAGATATCACCAGATATATATTGGATTTTTACATGACCCTGAGTGTCCGGCCCCATGAGACCGTGGTTTTCTCGGCCCCTGGTGGTCCGAGGTCGTTCCCGCTGCACAGATTCATGCGCCAGGGCCTCCTGCAGATAATTCACTTTGGTTTATTGCGCTATCTCTAATAGCACCCGAGATATCACCACATATATATTGGATTTTCCCCTGACCCTGAGTGTCCGGCCCCGTGAGACTGCTGTTTTCTCGGCCCCTGGTGGTCCGAGGTCGTTCCCGCTGCACAGATTCATGCGCCAGGGCCTCCTACAGACAATGGACTTTGGTTTATTGCGCTATCTGTAATAGCACCCGAGATATCACCAGATATATATTGGATTTTTCCCTGACCCTGAGAGTCCGGCCCAATGAGACGGTGGGTTTCTCGGCCCCTGGTGGTCCGCGGTTGTTCCCGCTGCACAGATGCATGCGCCAGGGCCTCCTGCAGATTACTCACTTTGGTTTATTGCGCTATCTCTAATAGCACCCGAGATATCACCAGATACATATTGGATTTTCCCCTGACCCTGAGTGTCCGGCCCCATGAGACTGCGGTTTTCACGGCCCATGGTGGTCCGAGGTCGTTCCCGCTGCACAGATTCATGCGCCAGGGCCTCCTACAGACAATGCACTTTGATTCATTGCGCTATCGGTAATAGCACCCGAGATATCACCAGATATATATTGGATTTTCCCCTGACCCTGAGTGTCCGGACCCATGAGACGGTGGTTTTCTCGGCCCCTGGTGGTCCGAGGTCGTTCCCGCTGCCCAGATTCATGCGCCAGGGCCTCCTACAGACAATGCACTTTGGTTTATTGCGCTATCTGTAATAGCACCCGAGATATCACCTGATATTTGCTGGATTTTTACATGACCTTGGGTGACGGATTCCGAATATCTGTAATTTTCTCAGCCACTGGTGGTCCGAGGTCGTTCCCGCTGCACAGATTCATGCGCCAGGGCCTCCTACAGACAATGCACTTTGATTCATTGCGCTATCGGTAATAGCACCCGAGATATCACCAGATATATATTGGATTTTTACATGACCCTGAGTGTCCGGCCCCATGAGACCGTGGTTTTCTCGGACCCTGGTGGTCCGAGGTCGTTCCCGCTGCACAGATTCATTCGACTGGGCCTCCTACAGACAATGCACTTTGATTTATTGCGCTATCTGTAATAGCACCCGAGAAAGCTCCATATATATGCTGGATTTTTACATTACTTTGGGTGACGGATACCGAAAATCTGTAATTTTCTCGGCCCCTGGTGGTCCGATGTCGTTCCCCCTGGCCAGATTCATGCGCCAGGGACTCCTACATACAATGCACTTTGATTTATTGCGCTATCTGTAATAGCACCCTAGATATCCCCAGATATATATTGGATTTTTCTCTGACCCTGAGTGTCCGGCCCCATGAGACGGTGGTTTTCTCGGCCCCTGGTGGTCCGAGGTCGTTCCCGCTACACAGATGCATGCACCAGGGCCTCCTGCAGATAATTCTCTTTGGTTTATTGCGCTATATCTAATAGCACCCGAGATATCACTAGATATATATTGGATTTTCCCCTGAACCTGACAGTCCGGCCCCATGAGACGGTGGTTTTCTCGGCCCCTGATGGTCCGAGGTCGTTCCCGCTGGACAGATTCATGCGCCAGGGCCTCCTACAGACAATGCACTTTGATTTATTGCGCTATCTGTAATAGCACCCGAGATATCATCAGATATATATTGGATTTTCCCCTGACCCTGAGTGTCCGCCCCCATGAGACGGTGGTTTTCCCGGCCGCTGGTGGTCTGAGGTCGTTCCCCCTGTCCAGAATCATGCCCCAGGGCGTCCTACAGACAATGCACTTTGGTTTATCGCGCTATCTGTAATAGCACCCGAGATATCACCAGATATATATTTGATTTTTCCCTGACCCTGAGTGTCCGGCCCCATGAGACGGTGGTTTTCTCGGCCCCTGGTGGTCCGAGGTCGTTCCCGCTGCACAGATTCATGCGCCAGGGCCTCCTGCAGATAATTCACTTTGGCTTATTGCGCTATCTCTAATAGCACCCGAGATATCACCAGATATATATTGGATTTTCCCCTGACCCTGAGTGTCCGGCCCCATGAGACGGTGGTTTTCTCGGCGCCTGGTGGTCCGAGGTCGTTCCCGCTGCACAGATGCATGCGCCAGGGCCTCCTGCAGATAATTCACTTTGGCTTATTGCGCTATCTCTAATAGCATCCGAGATATCGCCAGATATATATTTGATTTTTCCCTGACCCTGAGTTTCTGGCCCCATGAGACTGTGGTTTTCCCGGCCCCTGGTGGTCCGAGGTCGTTCCCGCTGCCCAGATTCATGCGCCGGGGCCTCCTACAGACAACGCACTTTGATTTATTGCGCTATCTGTAATAGCAACCGAGATATCACCAGATATACATTGGATTATTCCCTGACCCTGAGAGTCCGGACCCATGAGACGGTGGTTTTCTCGGCCCCTGGTGCTCCGTGGTCGTTCCCGCTGCCCAGATTCATGCGCCAGGGCCTAATACAGACAATGCACTTTGATTTATTGCGCTATCTGTAATAGCAACCGAGATATCACCAGATATATATTGGATTTTTCTCTGACCCTGAGTGTCCGGCCCCATGAGACGGTGGTTTTCTCGGCCCCTGGTGGCCCGAGGTCGTTCCCGCTACACAGCTGCATGCGCCAGGGCCTCCTATAGTTAATTCACTTTGGTTTATTGCGCTGTATCTAATAGCACCCGAGATATCACTAGATATATATTGGATTTTCCCCTGACCCTGAAGGTCCGGCCCCATGAGACGGTGGTTTTCTCGGCCCCTGGTGGTCCGAGGTCTTTCCCGCTGCACAGATTCATGCGCCATGGCCTCCTGCAGATAATTCACTTTGGTTTATTGCGCTATCTCTAATAGCACCCGAGATATCACCAGATATATATTGGATTTTTCCCTGACCCTGAAGGTCCGGCCCCATGAGACGGTGGTTTTCTCGGCCCCTGGTGGTCCGAGGTCTTTCCCGCTGCACAGATTCATGCGCCATGGCCTCCTACAGACATTGCACTTTGATTTATTGCGCTATTTGTAATAGCACCCGAGATATCACTACATATATATTGGATTTTCCCCCGACCCGGAGTGTCCGGCCCCATGAGACGGTGGTTTTCTCGGCTCCTGGTGGTCCGAGGTCGTTCCCGCTGGCCAGATTCATGCGCCAGGGCCTCCTACAGACAATGCACTTTGGTTTATTGCGCTATCTCTAATAGCACCCGCGACATCACCAGATATATATTGGATTTTTCCCTGACCGTGAGTGTCCGGCCCCATGAGACTGTGGTTGTCTCGGCCCCTGGTGGTCCGAGGTCGTTCCCGCTGAACAGACTCATGCGCCAGGGCCTCCTACAAACAATGCACTTTGATTTATTGCGCTATCTGTAATAGCACCCGAGATATCACCAGATATGTATTGGATTTTTCCTGTCCCTGAGTGTCCGGCCCCATGAGACGGTGGTTTTCTCGGCCCCTGGTGGTCCGAGGTCGTTCCCGCTGAACAGACTCATGCGCCAGGGCCTCCTACAAACAATGCACTTTAATTTATTGCACTATTTGTAATAGCACCAGATATATCACCAGACATATATTCGATATTTCCCTGACACTGAGTGTCCGGCCCCGTGAGACGGTGGTTTTCTCGGCCCCTGGTGGTCCGAGGTCGTTCCCGCTGCACAGATTCATGCTCCAGGGCCTCCTGCAGACAATGCACTTTGATTTATCGCTCTATCTGTAATAGAACCCGAGATATCACCAAATATATGCTGGATTTTTACATGACATTGGGTGACGGATACCGAAAATCTGTAATTTTCTCGGCCCCTGGTGGTCCGAGGTCGTTGCCGCTGGCCAGATTCATGCGCCAGGGCCTCCTACAGACAATGCACTTTGGTTTATTGCGCTATCTCTAATAGCACCCGAGACATCACCAGATATATATTGGATTTTTCCCTGACCCTGAGTGTCCGGCCCCATGAGACTGTGGTTTTCTCGGCCCCTGGTGGCCCGAGGTCGTTCTCGCTGAACAGACTCATGCGCCAGGGCCTCCTACAAACAATGCACTTTGATTTATTGCGCTATCTGTAATAGCACCCGAGATATCACCAGATATATATTGGATATTTCCCTGACCCTGAGTGTTCGGCCCCATGAGACGGTGGTTTTCTCGGCCCCTGGTGGTCCGAGGTCGTTCCCGCTGCACAGATTCATGCGCCATGGCCTCCAGCAGATATTTCACTTTGGTTTATTGCGCTATCTCTAATAGCACCCGAGATATAACCAGATATATATTGGATTTTCCCCTGACCCTGAGTGTCCGGCCCCATGATACGGTGTTTTTCTCGGCCCCTGGTGGTCCGAGGTCTTTCCCGCTGCACAGATTCATGCGCCATGGCCACCTGCAGATAATTCACTTTGGTTTATTGCGTTATCTCTAATAGCACCCGAGATATCACCAGATATATATTGGATTTTCCGCTGACCCTGAGTGTCCGGCCCCATGAGACGGTGGTTTTCTCGGCCCCTGGCGGTCCGAGGTCGTTCCCGCTGCACAGATTCATGCGCCAGGGCCTCCTGCAGATAATTCTCTTTGGTTTATTGCGCTATCTCTAATAGCACCCGAGATATCACCAGATATATATTTGATTTTTCCATGACACTGAGTGTCCGGCCCCATGAGATGGTGGTTTTCTCGGCCGCTGGTGGTCCGAGGACGTTCCCGCTGCAGAGATTTATGCGCCAGGGCCTTCTGCAAACAATGCACTTTGATTTATTGCGCTATCTGTAATAGCACCCGCGATATCACCAGATATATATTGGATTTTTCCCTGACCCTGAGTGTCCGGCCCCATGAGACGGTGGTTTTCTCGGCCCCTGGTGGTCCGAGGTGGTTCCCGCTGCACAGATGCATGCGCCAGGGCCTCCTGCAGATAATTCACTTTGGTTTACTGCGCTATCTCTAATAGCACCCGAGATATCACTAGATGTATATTGGATTTACGCCTGACCCTGAGTGTCCGGCCCCATGAGACGGTGGTTTTCTCGGCCCCTGGTCGTTCGAGGTCGTTCCCGCTGCCCAGATTCATGCGCCCGGGACTCCTGCATATAATTCACTTTGGATTATTGCGCTCTCTCTAATAGCACCCGAGATATCACCAGATATATATTGGATTTTTCCCTGACCCTGAGTGTCCGGCACCATAAGACGGTGGTTTTCTCGGCCCCTGGTGGTCCGAGGTCGTTCCCGCTGCACAGATGCATGCGCCAGGGCCTCCTGCAGATAATTCACTTTGGTTTATTGCGCTATATCTAATAGCACCCGAGATATCACCAGATTTATATTGGATTTTTCCCTGACCCTGAGTGTCCGGCCCCATGTGTCGGTGGTTTTCTCGGCCCCTGGTTGTCCGAGGTCTTTTCCGCTGCACAGATTCATGCGCCAGGGCATCCCGCAGACAAAGCACTTTGGTTTATTGCGCTATCTGTAATAGCACCCGAGACCATCACCAGATATATATTGGATTTTTGCCTGACCCTGAGTTCTCTGCCCCATGCGACTGTGGTTTTCGCGGCCCCTGGTGGTCCGAGGTCGTTCCCGCTGCACAGATTCATGCGTCAGGGCTTCCTGCAGACAATGCACTTTGATTTATTGCGCTATCTCTAATAGCACCCGAGATATCACCAGATATATATTGGATTTTCCCCTGACCCTGAGTGTCCGGCCCCATGAGTCGGTGGTTTTCTCGGCCCCTGGTGGTCCGAGGTCGTTCCCGCTGCACAGATTCATGCGCCGGGGCCTCCTGCAGATAATTCAATTTGGTTTATTGCGCTATCTCTAATAGCACCCGAGATATCACCAGATATATGCTGGATTTTTACATGACCCTGAGTGTCCGGCCCCATGTGTCGGTGGTTTTCTCGGCCCCTGGTGGTCCGAGGTCGTTGCCGCTGCAGAGATTCATGCGCCAGGTCCTCCCGCAGACAAAGCACTTTGATTTATCGCGCCATCTCTAATAGCACCCGAGATATCACCAGATATATATTGGATTTTCCCCCGACCCTGAGTGTCCGGCCCCACGAGACGGTGGTTGTCTCGGCCCCTGGTGGTCCGAGGTCGTTCCCGCTGCACAGATTCATGCGTCAGGGCCTCCTACAGACAATGCACTTTGGTTTATTGCGCTATCTCTAATAGCACCCGAGATATAACCAGATATATGCTGGATTTTGAATTGACCTTGGGTGTCCGGCGCCATGTGTCGGTGGTTTTCTCGGCCCCTGGTTGTCCGAGGTCGTTCCCGCTGCACAGATTCATGCGCCAGGGCCTCCTGCAGATAATCCACTTTGGTTTATTGCCCTATCTCTAATAGCACCCGAGATATCACCAGATATATATTGGATTTTTCCCTGACCCTGAGTTTCCGGCCCCATGAGACGGTGGTTTTCTCGGCCCCTGGTGGTCCGAGGTCGTTCCCGCTGGCCAGATTCATGCGCCTGGGCCTCCTACAGACAATGCACTTTGATTTATTGCGCTATCTCTAATAGCACCCGAGATACCACCAGATATATATTGGATTCTTCCCTGACCCTGAGTGTCCGGCCCCATGAGACGGTGGTTTTCTCGGCACCTGGTGGTCCTAGATCGTTCCCGCTGCACAGATTCATGCGCCAGGGCATCCTGCAGATAATTCACTACGGTTTATTGCGCTATCTCTAATAACACCCGAGATATCACCAGATATATATTGGATTTTTCCCTGACCCTGAGTGTCCGGCCCCATGAGACGGTGGTTTTCTCGGCCCCTGGTGGCCCGAGATCGTTCCCGCTGCACAGATTCATGCGCCAGAGCCTCCTGCAGATAATTCACTCTGGTTTATTGCGCTATCTCTAATAGCACCCGAGATATCACCAGATAGATATAGAATTTTCCGCAGACCCTGAGTGTCCGGCCCCATGAGACTGTGGTTTTCTCGGCACCTGGTGGTCCTAGGTCGTTCCCGCTGCACAGATTCATGCGCCAGCGCCTCCTGCAGGTAATTCACTTTGGTTTATTGCGCTATCTCTAATAGCACCCGAGATATCACCAGATATATATTGGATTTTCCCCTGAGCAAGAGTGTCCGGCCCCATGAGACTGTGGTTTTCTCGGCCTCTGGTGGTCCGAGATCGTTCCCGCTGCACAGATTCATCCGCCGGGAACTCCTACAGACAATGCACATTGATTTATTGCGCTATCTGTAATAGCACTCGAGATATCACCAGATATATATTGGATTTTTCCCTGACCCTGAGTGTCCGGCCCCATGAAACAGTGGTTTTCTCGGCCCCTGGTGGTCGCAGGTCGTTCCCGCTGCAAAGAATCATGCGCCAGGGCTCCCTGCAGACAATGCACTTTGATTTATTGCGCTATCTCTAATAGCACCCGAGATATCATCAGATACATCCTGGGTATTTACATGACCTTGTGTGTCCGGCGCCATGTGTCGTTGGTTTTCTCGGCCCTTGGTGGCCCGAGGTCGTTCCCGCTGCACAGATTCATGCGCCAGAGCCTCCTGCAGATAATTCAGTCTGGTTTATTGCGCTATCTCTAATAGCACCCGAGATATCACCAGATATATATTGGATTTTCCCCTGAGCAAGAGTGTCCGGCCCCATGAGACGATGGTTTTCTCGGCCCCTGGTGGCCCGAGGTCGTTCCCGCTGCACAGATTCATGCGCCAGAGCCTCCTGCAGATAATTCACTTTGGTTTATTGCGCTATCTCTAATAGCACCCGAGATATCACCAGATATATATTGGATTTTCCCCTGAGCAAGAGTGTCCGACCCCATGAGACTGTGGTTTTCTCGGCCTCTGGTGGTCCGAGGTCGTTCCCGCTGCACAGATTCATCCGCCGGGGACTCCTGCAGACAATGCACATTGATTTATTGCGCTATCTGTAATAGCACCCGAGATATCACCAGATATATATTGGATTTTTCCCTGACCCTGAGTGTCCGGCCCCATGAGACGATGGTTTTCTCGGCCCCTCGTGGACCGAGGTCGTTCCCGCTGCCCAGATTCATGCGCCAGGGCCTCCTACAGACAATGCACTTTGATTTATTGCGCTATCTGTAATAGCACCCGAGATATCACCAGACATATATTGGATTTTTCCCTGACACTGAGTGTCCGGCACCATGAGACTGTGGTTTTCGCGGCCCCTGGTGGTCCGAGGTCGTTCCCGCTGCACAGATTCATGCGCCAGGGCTTCCTGCAGACAATGCACTTTGATTTATTGCGCTATCTCTAATAGCACCGGAGATATCATCAGATACATCCTGGGTATTTACATGACCTTGGGTGTCCGGCGCCATGTGTCGGTGGTTTTATCGACCCCTGGTGGTCCGAGGTCGTTCCCGCTGCACAGATTCATACGCCAGGGCCTCCTGCAGGCAATTCACTTTGGTTTATTGCGCTATCTCTAATAGCACCCGAGATATCACCAGATATATATTGGATTTTCCCCTGAGCAAGAGTGTCTGGCCCCATGAGACTGTGGTTTTCTCGGCCTCTGGTGGTCCGAGGTCGTTCCCGCTGCACAGATTCCTCCGCCAGGGACTCCTACAGACAATGCACATTGATTTATTGCGCTATCTGTAATAGCACCCGAGACTATCACCAGATATATATTGGATTTTTCCCTGACCCTGAGTTCTCGGCCCCATGCGACTGTGGTTTTCGCGGCCCCTGGTGGTCCGAGGTCGTTCCCGCTGCACAGATTCATGCGTCAGGGCTCTGCAGACAATGCACTTTGGTTTATTGCGCTATCTCTAATAGCACCCGACATATCACCAGATATATATTGGATTTTTCCCCGACCCTGAGTGTTCGGCCCCATGAGACGGTGGTTTTCTCGGCCCCTGGTGGTCAGAGGTCGTTCCTGCTGCACAGATTCATTCGCCAGTGCCTCCTACAGACAATGCACTTTGATTTATTGCGCTATCTGTAATAGCACCCGAGATATCACCAGATATATATTGGATTTTCCCCTGACCCTGAGTGTCCGGCCCCATGAGACTGTGGTTGTCTCGGCCCCTGGTGGTCCGAGGTCGTTCCCGCTGAACAGACTCATGCGCCAGGGCCTCCTACAAACAATGCACTTTGATTTATTGCGCTATCTGTAATAGCACCCGAGATATCACCAGATATGTATTGGATTTTTCCTGTCCCTGAGTGTCCGGCCCCATGAGACGGTGGTTTTCTCGGCCCCTGGTGGTCCGAGGTCGTTCCCGCTGAACAGACTCATGCGCCAGGGCCTCCTACAAACAATGCACTTTAATTTATTGCACTATTTGTAATAGCACCAGATATATCACCAGACATATATTCGATATTTCCCTGACACTGAGTGTCCGGCCCCGTGAGACGGTGGTTTTCTCGGCCCCTGGTGGTCCGAGGTCGTTCCCGCTGCACAGATTCATGCTCCAGGGCCTCCTGCAGACAATGCACTTTGATTTATCGCTCTATCTGTAATAGAACCCGAGATATCACCAAATATATGCTGGATTTTTACATGACATTGGGTGACGGATACCGAAAATCTGTAATTTTCTCGGCCCCTGGTGGTCCGAGGTCGTTGCCGCTGGCCAGATTCATGCGCCAGGGCCTCCTACAGACAATGCACTTTGGTTTATTGCGCTATCTCTAATAGCACCCGAGACATCACCAGATATATATTGGATTTTTCCCTGACCCTGAGTGTCCGGCCCCATGAGACTGTGGTTTTCTCGGCCCCTGGTGGCCCGAGGTCGTTCTCGCTGAACAGACTCATGCGCCAGGGCCTCCTACAAACAATGCACTTTGATTTATTGCGCTATCTGTAATAGCACCCGAGATATCACCAGATATATATTGGATATTTCCCTGACCCTGAGTGTTCGGCCCCATGAGACGGTGGTTTTCTCGGCCCCTGGTGGTCCGAGGTCGTTCCCGCTGCACAGATTCATGCGCCATGGCCTCCAGCAGATATTTCACTTTGGTTTATTGCGCTATCTCTAATAGCACCCGAGATATAACCAGATATATATTGGATTTTCCCCTGACCCTGAGTGTCCGGCCCCATGATACGGTGTTTTTCTCGGCCCCTGGTGGTCCGAGGTCTTTCCCGCTGCACAGATTCATGCGCCATGGCCACCTGCAGATAATTCACTTTGGTTTATTGCGTTATCTCTAATAGCACCCGAGATATCACCAGATATATATTGGATTTTCCGCTGACCCTGAGTGTCCGGCCCCATGAGACGGTGGTTTTCTCGGCCCCTGGCGGTCCGAGGTCGTTCCCGCTGCACAGATTCATGCGCCAGGGCCTCCTGCAGATAATTCTCTTTGGTTTATTGCGCTATCTCTAATAGCACCCGAGATATCACCAGATATATATTTGATTTTTCCATGACACTGAGTGTCCGGCCCCATGAGATGGTGGT
Source organism: Nomia melanderi (assembly GCF_051020985.1). NCBI lineage: Eukaryota > Metazoa > Arthropoda > Insecta > Hymenoptera > Halictidae > Nomia > Nomia melanderi. Next base: position 16,828 of record NW_027475150.1, on the reverse strand, counting down.
TTTCTCGGCCGCTGGTGGTCCGAGGACGTTCCCGCTGCAGAGATTTATGCGCCAGGGCCTTCTGCAAACAATGCACTTTGATTTATTGCGCTATCTGTAATAGCACCCGCGATATCACCAGATATATATTGGATTTTTCCCTGACCCTGAGTGTCCGGCCCCATGAGACGGTGGTTTTCTCGGCCCCTGGTGGTCCGAGGTGGTTCCCGCTGCACAGATGCATGCGCCAGGGCCTCCTGCAGATAATTCACTTTGGTTTACTGCGCTATCTCTAATAGCACCCGAGATATCACTAGATGTATATTGGATTTACGCCTGACCCTGAGTGTCCGGCCCCATGAGACGGTGGTTTTCTCGGCCCCTGGTCGTTCGAGGTCGTTCCCGCTGCCCAGATTCATGCGCCCGGGACTCCTGCATATAATTCACTTTGGATTATTGCGCTCTCTCTAATAGCACCCGAGATATCACCAGATATATATTGGATTTTTCCCTGACCCTGAGTGTCCGGCACCATAAGACGGTGGTTTTCTCGGCCCCTGGTGGTCCGAGGTCGTTCCCGCTGCACAGATGCATGCGCCAGGGCCTCCTGCAGATAATTCACTTTGGTTTATTGCGCTATATCTAATAGCACCCGAGATATCACCAGATTTATATTGGATTTTTCCCTGACCCTGAGTGTCCGGCCCCATGTGTCGGTGGTTTTCTCGGCCCCTGGTTGTCCGAGGTCTTTTCCGCTGCACAGATTCATGCGCCAGGGCATCCCGCAGACAAAGCACTTTGGTTTATTGCGCTATCTGTAATAGCACCCGAGACCATCACCAGATATATATTGGATTTTTGCCTGACCCTGAGTTCTCTGCCCCATGCGACTGTGGTTTTCGCGGCCCCTGGTGGTCCGAGGTCGTTCCCGCTGCACAGATTCATGCGTCAGGGCTTCCTGCAGACAATGCACTTTGATTTATTGCGCTATCTCTAATAGCACCCGAGATATCACCAGATATATATTGGATTTTCCCCTGACCCTGAGTGTCCGGCCCCATGAGTCGGTGGTTTTCTCGGCCCCTGGTGGTCCGAGGTCGTTCCCGCTGCACAGATTCATGCGCCGGGGCCTCCTGCAGATAATTCAATTTGGTTTATTGCGCTATCTCTAATAGCACCCGAGATATCACCAGATATATGCTGGATTTTTACATGACCCTGAGTGTCCGGCCCCATGTGTCGGTGGTTTTCTCGGCCCCTGGTGGTCCGAGGTCGTTGCCGCTGCAGAGATTCATGCGCCAGGTCCTCCCGCAGACAAAGCACTTTGATTTATCGCGCCATCTCTAATAGCACCCGAGATATCACCAGATATATATTGGATTTTCCCCCGACCCTGAGTGTCCGGCCCCACGAGACGGTGGTTGTCTCGGCCCCTGGTGGTCCGAGGTCGTTCCCGCTGCACAGATTCATGCGTCAGGGCCTCCTACAGACAATGCACTTTGGTTTATTGCGCTATCTCTAATAGCACCCGAGATATAACCAGATATATGCTGGATTTTGAATTGACCTTGGGTGTCCGGCGCCATGTGTCGGTGGTTTTCTCGGCCCCTGGTTGTCCGAGGTCGTTCCCGCTGCACAGATTCATGCGCCAGGGCCTCCTGCAGATAATCCACTTTGGTTTATTGCCCTATCTCTAATAGCACCCGAGATATCACCAGATATATATTGGATTTTTCCCTGACCCTGAGTTTCCGGCCCCATGAGACGGTGGTTTTCTCGGCCCCTGGTGGTCCGAGGTCGTTCCCGCTGGCCAGATTCATGCGCCTGGGCCTCCTACAGACAATGCACTTTGATTTATTGCGCTATCTCTAATAGCACCCGAGATACCACCAGATATATATTGGATTCTTCCCTGACCCTGAGTGTCCGGCCCCATGAGACGGTGGTTTTCTCGGCACCTGGTGGTCCTAGATCGTTCCCGCTGCACAGATTCATGCGCCAGGGCATCCTGCAGATAATTCACTACGGTTTATTGCGCTATCTCTAATAACACCCGAGATATCACCAGATATATATTGGATTTTTCCCTGACCCTGAGTGTCCGGCCCCATGAGACGGTGGTTTTCTCGGCCCCTGGTGGCCCGAGATCGTTCCCGCTGCACAGATTCATGCGCCAGAGCCTCCTGCAGATAATTCACTCTGGTTTATTGCGCTATCTCTAATAGCACCCGAGATATCACCAGATAGATATAGAATTTTCCGCAGACCCTGAGTGTCCGGCCCCATGAGACTGTGGTTTTCTCGGCACCTGGTGGTCCTAGGTCGTTCCCGCTGCACAGATTCATGCGCCAGGGCCTCCTGCAGGTAATTCACTTTGGTTTATTGCGCTATCTCTAATAGCACCCGAGATATCACCAGATATATATTGGATTTTCCCCTGAGCAAGAGTGTCCGGCCCCATGAGACTGTGGTTTTCTCGGCCTCTGGTGGTCCGAGATCGTTCCCGCTGCACAGATTCATCCGCCGGGAACTCCTACAGACAATGCACATTGATTTATTGCGCTATCTGTAATAGCACTCGAGATATCACCAGATATATATTGGATTTTTCCCTGACCCTGAGTGTCCGGCCCCATGAAACAGTGGTTTTCTCGGCCCCTGGTGGTCGCAGGTCGTTCCCGCTGCAAAGAATCATGCGCCAGGGCTCCCTGCAGACAATGCACTTTGATTTATTGCGCTATCTCTAATAGCACCCGAGATATCATCAGATACATCCTGGGTATTTACATGACCTTGTGTGTCCGGCGCCATGTGTCGTTGGTTTTCTCGGCCCTTGGTGGCCCGAGGTCGTTCCCGCTGCACAGATTCATGCGCCAGAGCCTCCTGCAGATAATTCACTCTGGTTTATTGCGCTATCTCTAATAGCACCCGAGATATCACCAGATATATATTGGATTTTCCCCTGAGCAAGAGTGTCCGGCCCCATGAGACGATGGTTTTCTCGGCCCCTCGTGGTCCGAGGTCGTTCCCGCTGCCCAGATTCATGCGCCAGGGCCTCCTACAGACAATGCACTTTGATTTATTGCGCTATCTGTAATAGCACCCGAGATATCACCAGATATATATTGGATTTTTCCCTGACCCTGAGTGTCCGGCCCCATGTGACCGTGGTTTTCTCGGCTCCTGGTGGTCGCAGCTCGTTCCCGCTGCACAGAATCATGCGCCAGTGCTCCCTGCAGACAATGCACTTTGATTTATTGCGCTATCTGTAATAGCACCCGAGATATCACCAGACATATATTGGATATTTCCCTGACCCTGAGTGTCCGGCAACATGAGACGGTGGTTTTCTCGGCCCCTGGTGATCCGAGGTCGTTGCCGCTGCACAGATTCATGCGCCAGGGCCTCCTACAGACAATGCTCTTTGATTTATTGCGCTATCTGTAATAGCACCCGAGATATCACCAGATATATATTGGATTTTTCCCTGACCCTGAGTGTCCGGCCCCATGAGACGGTGGTTTTCTCGGCCCCTGGTGGTCCGAGGTCGTTCTCGCTGCACAGATGCATGCGCCAGGGCCTCCTGCAGATAATTCAATTTGGTTTATTGCGCTATCTCTAATAGCACCCGAGATATCACCAGATATATATTGGATATTCCCCTGACCCTGAGTGTCCGGCCCTATGAGACTGTGGTTTTCTCGGCCCCTGGTGGTCCGAGGTCGTTCCCGCTGCACAGATTCATGCGCCGGGGCCTCCTACAGACAATGCACGTTGGTTTATTGCGCAATCTGTAATAGCACCCGAGATATCACCAGATATATATTGGATTTTTCCCTGACCCTGAGTGTCCGGCCCCATGAGACGGTGGTTTTCTCGGCCCCTGGTGGTCCGAGGTCCTTCCCGCTGCACAGTTTCATGCGCCAGGGCCTCCTGCAGATAATTCACTTTGGTTTATTGCGCTATCCCTAATAGCAGCCGAGATATCACCAGATATATATTTGATTTTCCCCTGACCCTGAGTGTCCGGCACCATGAGACGGTGGTTTTCTCGGCCCCTGGTGGTCCGAGGTCGTTGCCGCTGCACAGATTCATGCGCCAGGGCCTCCTGCAGATAATTCACTTTGGTTTATTGCCCTATCTCTAATAGCACCCGAGATATCACCAGATATATATTGGATTTTTCCCTGACCCTGAGTTTCCGGCCCCATGAGACGGTGGTTTTCTCGGCCCCTGGTGGTCCGAGGTAGTTCCCGCTGGCCAGATTCATGCGCCTGGGCCTCCTACAGACAATGCACTTTGATTTATTGCACTATCTCTAATAGCACCCGAGATACCACCAGATATATATTGGATTCTTCCCTGACCCTGAGTGTCCGGCCCCATGAGACGGTGGTTTTCTCTGCACCTGGTGGTCCTAGATCGTTCCCGCTGCACAGATTCATGCGCCAGGGCTTCCTGCAGATAATTCACTACGGTTTATTGCGCTATCTCTAATAACACCCGAGATATCACCAGATATATATTGGATTTTTCCCTGACCCTGAGTGTCCGGACCCATGAGACGGTGGTTTTCTCGGCCCCTGGTGGCCCGAGGTCGTTCCCGCTGCACAGATTCATGCGCCAGAGCCTCCTGCAGATAATTCACTTTGGTTTATTGCGCTATCTCTAATAGCACCCGAGATATCACCAGATATATATTGGATTTTCCCCTGAGCAAGAGTGTCCGACCCCATGAGACTGTGGTTTTCTCGGCCTCTGGTGGTCCGAGGTCGTTCCCGCTGCACAGATTCATCCGCCGGGGACTCCTGCAGACAATGCACATTGATTTATTGCGCTATCTGTAATAGCACCCGAGATATCACCAGATATATATTGGATTTTTCCCTGACCCTGAGTGTCCGGCCCCATGAGACCGTGGTTTTCTCGGCCCCTGGTGGTCGCAGGTTGTTCCCGCTGCACAGAATCATGCGCCAGGGCACCCTGCAGACAATGCACATTGATTTATTGCGCTATCTGTAATAGCACCCGAGATATCACCAGACATATATTGGATTTTTCACTGACCCTGAGTGTCCGGCCCCATGAGACGGAGGTTTTCTCGGCCCCTGGTGGTCCGAGGTCGTTCCCGCTGCACAGATTCATGCGCCAGGGCCTCCTGGAGATAATTCAATTTGGTTAATTGCGCTATCTCTAATAGCACCCGAGATATCATCAGATACATCCTGGGTATTTACATGACCTTGGGTGTCCGGCGCCATGTGTCTGTGGTTTTCTCGGCCCCTGGTGGTCCGAGGTCGTTCCCGCGCGCACAGATTCGTGCGCCAGGGCCTCCTGCAGATAATTCGCTTTGGTTTATTGCGCTATCTCTAATAGCACCCGAGATATCACCAGATATATATTGGATTTTTCCCTGACCCTGAGTTTCCGGCCCCATGAGACTGTGGTTTTCTCGGCACCTGGTGGTCCTAGGTCGTTCCCGCTGCACAGATTCATGCGCCAGGGCCTCCTGCAGATAATTCACTTTGGTTTATTGCGCTATCTCTAATAGCACCCGAGATATCACCAGATATATATTGGATTTTCCCCTGAGCAAGAGTGTCCGGCACCATGAGACTGTGGTTTTCTCGGCCTCTGGTGGTCCGAGGTCGTTCCCGCTGCACAGATTCATCCGCCAGGGACTCCTACAGACAATGCACATTGATTTATTGCGCTATCTGTAATAGCACCCGAGATATCACCAGATATATATTGGATTTTTCCCTGACCCTGAGTGTCCGGCCCCATGAGACGATGGTTTTCTCGGCCCCTCGTGGACCGAGGTCGTTCCCGCTGCCCAGATTCATGCGCCAGGGCCTCCTACAGACAATGCACTTTGATTTATTGCGCTATCTGTAATAGCACCCGAGATATCACCAGACATATATTGGATTTTTCCCTGACACTGAGTGTCCGGCACCATGAGACTGTGGTTTTCGCGGCCCCTGGTGGTCCGAGGTCGTTCCCGCTGCACAGATTCATGCGCCAGGGCTTCCTGCAGACAATGCACTTTGATTTATTGCGCTATCTCTAATAGCACCGGAGATATCATCAGATACATCCTGGGTATTTACATGACCTTGGGTGTCCGGCGCCATGTGTCGGTGGTTTTATCGACCCCTGGTGGTCCGAGGTCGTTCCCGCTGCACAGATTCATACGCCAGGGCCTCCTGCAGGCAATTCACTTTGGTTTATTGCGCTATCTCTAATAGCACCCGAGATATCACCAGATATATATTGGATTTTCCCCTGAGCAAGAGTGTCTGGCCCCATGAGACTGTGGTTTTCTCGGCCTCTGGTGGTCCGAGGTCGTTCCCGCTGCACAGATTCCTCCGCCAGGGACTCCTACAGACAATGCACATTGATTTATTGCGCTATCTGTAATAGCACCCGAGACTATCACCAGATATATATTGGATTTTTCCCTGACCCTGAGTTCTCGGCCCCATGCGACTGTGGTTTTCGCGGCCCCTGGTGGTCCGAGGTCGTTCCCGCTGCACAGATTCATGCGTCAGGGCTCTGCAGACAATGCACTTTGGTTTATTGCGCTATCTCTAATAGCACCCGACATATCACCAGATATATATTGGATTTTTCCCCGACCCTGAGTGTTCGGCCCCATGAGACGGTGGTTTTCTCGGCCCCTGGTGGTCAGAGGTCGTTCCTGCTGCACAGATTCATTCGCCAGTGCCTCCTACAGACAATGCACTTTGATTTATTGCGCTATCTGTAATAGCACCCGAGATATCACCAGATATATATTGGATTTTCCCCTGACCCTGAGTGTCCGGCCCCATGAGACGGTGGTTTTCTCGGCCCCTGGTGGTCCGAGGTCCTTCCCGCTGCACAGTTTCATGCGCCAGGGCCTCCTGCAGATAATTCACTTTGGTTTATTGCGCTATCCCTAATAGCAGCCGAGATATCACCAGATATATATTTGATTTTCCCCTGACCCTGAGTGTCCGCCACCATGAGACGGTGGTTTTCTCGGCCCCTGGTGGTCCGAGGTCGTTGCCGCTGCACAGATTCATGCGCCAGGGCCTCCTGCAGATAATTCACTTTGGTTTATTGCCCTATCTCTAATAGCACCCGAGATATCACCAGATATATATTGGATTTTTCCCTGACCCTGAGTTTCCGGCCCCATGAGACGGTGGTTTCCTCGGCCCCTGGTGGTCCGAGGTAGTTCCCGCTGGCCAGATTCATGCGCCTGGGCCTCCTACAGACAATGCACTTTGATTTATTGCACTATCTCTAATAGCACCCGAGATACCACCAGATATATATTGGATTCTTCCCTGACCCTGAGTGTCCGGCCCCATGAGACGGTGGTTTTCTCTGCACCTGGTGGTCCTAGATCGTTCCCGCTGCACAGATTCATGCGCCAGGGCTTCCTGCAGATAATTCACTACGGTTTATTGCGCTATCTCTAATAACACCCGAGATATCACCAGATATATATTGGATTTTTCCCTGACCCTGAGTGTCCGGACCCATGAGACGGTGGTTTTCTCGGCCCCTGGTGGCCCGAGGTCGTTCCCGCTGCACAGATTCATGCGCCAGAGCCTCCTGCAGATAATTCACTTTGGTTTATTGCGCTATCTCTAATAGCACCCGAGATATCACCAGATATATATTGGATTTTCCCCTGAGCAAGAGTGTCCGACCCCATGAGACTGTGGTTTTCTCGGCCTCTGGTGGTCCGAGGTCGTTCCCGCTGCACAGATTCATCCGCCGGGGACTCCTGCAGACAATGCACATTGATTTATTGCGCTATCTGTAATAGCACCCGAGATATCACCAGATATATATTGGATTTTTCCCTGACCCTGAGTGTCCGGCCCCATGAGACCGTGGTTTTCTCGGCCCCTGGTGGTCGCAGGTTGTTCCCGCTGCACAGAATCATGCGCCAGGGCTCCCTGCAGACAATGCACATTGATTTATTGCGCTATCTGTAATAGCACCCGAGATATCACCAGACATATATTGGATTTTTCACTGACCCTGAGTATCCGGCCCCATGAGACGGAGGTTTTCTCGGCCCCTGGTGGTCCGAGGTCGTTCCCGCTGCACAGATTCATGCGCCAGGGCCTCCTGGAGATAATTCAATTTGGTTAATTGCGCTATCTCTAATAGCACCCGAGATATCACCAGATATATATTGGATTTTTCCCTGACCCTGAGTTTCCGGCCCCATGAGACTGTGGTTTTCTCGGCACCTGGTGGTCCGAGGTCGTTCCCGCTGCACAGATTCATCCGCCAGGGACTCCTACAGACAATGCACATTGATTTATTGCGCTATCTGTAATAGCACCCGAGATATCACCAGATATATATTGGATTTTTCCCTGACCCTGAGTGTCCGGCCCCATGAGACGATGGTTTTCTCGGCCCCTCGTGGACCGAGGTCGTTCCCGCTGCCCAGATTCATGCGCCAGGGCCTCCTACAGACAATGCACTTTGATTTATTGCGCTATCTGTAATAGCGCCCGAGATATCACCTTATATATATTGGATTTTTCCCTGACCCTGAGTGTCCGGCCCCATGACACCGTGGTTTTCTCGGCCCCTGGTGGTCGCAGGTCGTTCCCGCTGCACAGAATCATGCGCCAGGGCTCCCTGCAGACAATGCACTTTGATTTATTGCGCTATCTCTAATAGCACCCGAGATATCATCAGATACATCCTGGGTATTTACATGACCTTGTGTGTCCGGCGCCATGTGTCGGTGGTTTTCTCGGCCCTTGGTGGTCCGAGGTCGTTCCCGCTGCCCAGATTCATGCGCCAGGGCCTCCTACAGACATTGCACTTTGATTTATTGCGCTATCTGTAATAGCACCCGAGATATCACCAGACATATATTGGATTTTTCCCTGACCCTGAGTGTCCGGCACCATGAGACGGTGGTTTTCTCGGCCCCTGGTGGTCCGAGGTCGTTCCCGCTGCCTAGATTCATGCGCCAGGGCCTCCTACAGACAATGCACTTTGATTTATTGCGCTATCTGTAATAGCACCCGAGATATCACCAGATATATGCTGGATTTTTACATGACCTTGGGTGACGGATTCCGAATATCTGTAATTTACTCGGCCCCTGGTGGTCCGAGGTCGTTCCTGCTGCACAGATTCATTCGCCAGTGCCTCCTACAGACAATGCACTTTGATTTATTGCGCTATCTCTAATAGCACCCTAGATATCACCAGATATATATTGGGTTTTTCCCCGTCCCTTACAGTCCGGCCCCATGAGGCGGTGATTTTCTCGGCCCCTGGTGGTCCGAGGTCGTTCCCGCTGCCCAGAATCATGCGCCAGGGCCTCCTACAGACAATGCACTTTGATTTATTGCGCTATCTGTAATAGCACCAGAGATATCACCAGATATATATTGGATTTTTCCCTGACCCTGAGTGTCCGGCCCCATGAGACGGAGGTTTTCTCGGCCCCTGGTGGTCCGAGGTCGTTCCCGCTGCATAGATTCATGCGCCAGGGCCTCCTGGAGATAATTCAATTCGGTTAATTGCGCTATCTCTAATAGCACCCGAGATATCATCTGATACATCCTGGGTATTTACATGACCTTGGGTGTCCGGCGCCATGTGTTGGTGGTTTTCTCGGCCCCTGCTGGTCCGAGGTCGTTCCCGCTGCACAGATTCATGCGCCAGGGCCTCCTGCAGATAATTCACTTTGGTTTATTGCGCTATCTCTAATAGCAACCGAGATATCACCAGATATATATTGAATTTTTCAACCGACCCTGAGTGTCCGGCGCCATGAGACGGTGGTTTTCTCGGCCCCTAGTGGTCCGAGGTCGTTCCTGCTGCACAGATTCATTCGCCAGTGCCTCCTACAGACAATGCACTTTGATTTATTGCGCTATCTGTAATAGCACCCGAGATATCACCAGATATATGCTGGATTTTTACATGACCTTGGGTGACGGATTCCGAATATCTGTAATTTACTCGGCCCCTGGTGGTCCGAGGCCGTTCCTGCTGCACAGATTCATTCGCCAGTGCCTCCTACAGACAATGCACTTTGGTTTATTGCGCTATCTCTAATAGCACCCGAGATATCACCAGATATATATTGGGTTTTTCCCCGTCCCTTACAGTCCGGCCCCATGAGGCGGTGATTTTCTCGGCCCCTGGGGGTCCGATTTCGTTCCCGCTGCACAGAATCATGCGCCAGTGCTTCCTGCAGACAATGCACTTTGGTTTATTGCGCTATCTCTAATAGCACCCGAGATATCACCAGATATATATTGGATTTTCCCCTGACCATGAGTGTCCGGCGCCATGAGACGGTGGTTTTCTCGGCACCTGGTGGTCCGAGATCGTTCCCGCTGCACAGATTCATGCGCCAGGGCCTCCTGCAGATAATTCACTTTGGTTTATTGCGCTATCTCTAATAGCACCCGAGATATCACCAGATATATATTGGATTTTCCCCTGAGCAAGAGTGTCCGGCCCCATGAGACTGTGGTTTTCTCGGCCTCTGGTGGTCCGAGGTCGTTCGCGCTGCACAGATTCATGCGCCAGGGACTCCTACAGACAATGCACATTGATTTATTGCGCTATCTGTAATAGCACCCGAGATATCACCAGATATATATTGGATTTTTCACTGACCCTGAGTGTCCGGCCCCATGAGACGGAGGTTTTCTCGGCCCCTGGTGGACCGAGGTCGTTCCCGCTGCCCAGATTCATGCGCCAGGGCCTCCTACAGACAATGCACTTTGATTTATTGCGCTATCTGTAATAGCGCCCGAGATATCACCTTATATATATTGGATTTTTCCCTGACCCTGAGTGTCCGGCCCCATGACACCGTGGTTTTCTCGGCCCCTGGTGGTCGCAGGTCGTTCCCGCTGCACAGAATCATGCGCCAGGGCTCCCTGCAGACAATGCACTTTGATTTATTGCGCTATCTCTAATAGCACCCGAGATATCATCAGATACATCCTGGGTATTTACATGACCTTGTGTGTCCGGCGCCATGTGTCGGTGGTTTTCTCGGCCCTTGGTGGTCCGAGGTCGTTCCCGCTGCCCAGATTCATGCGCCAGGGCCTCCTACAGACATTGCACTTTGATTTATTGCGCTATCTGTAATAGCACCCGAGATATCACCAGACATATATTGGATTTTTCCCTGACCCTGAGTGTCCGGCACCATGAGACGGTGGTTTTCTCGGCCCCTGGTGGTCCGAGGTCGTTCCCGCTGCCTAGATTCATGCGCCAGGGCCTCCTACAGACAATGCACTTTGATTTATTGCGCTATCTGTAATAGCACCCGAGATATCACCAGATATATGCTGGATTTTTACATGACCTTGGGTGACGGATTCCGAATATCTGTAATTTACTCGGCCCCTGGTGGTCCGAGGTCGTTCCTGCTGCACAGATTCATTCGCCAGTGCCTCCTACAGACAATGCACTTTGATTTATTGCGCTATCTCTAATAGCACCCTAGATATCACCAGATATATATTGGGTTTTTCCCCGTCCCTTACAGTCCGGCCCCATGAGGCGGTGATTTTCTCGGCCCCTGGTGGTCCGAGGTCGTTCCCGCTGCCCAGAATCATGCGCCAGGGCCTCCTACAGACAATGCACTTTGATTTATTGCGCTATCTGTAATAGCACCAGAGATATCACCAGATATATATTGGATTTTTCCCTGACCCTGAGTGTCCGGCCCCATGAGACGGAGGTTTTCTCGGCCCCTGGTGGTCCGAGGTCGTTCCCGCTGCATAGATTCATGCGCCAGGGCCTCCTGGAGATAATTCAATTCGGTTAATTGCGCTATCTCTAATAGCACCCGAGATATCATCTGATACATCCTGGGTATTTACATGACCTTGGGTGTCCGGCGCCATGTGTTGGTGGTTTTCTCGGCCCCTGCTGGTCCGAGGTCGTTCCCGCTGCACAGATTCATGCGCCAGGGCCTCCTGCAGATAATTCACTTTGGTTTATTGCGCTATCTCTAATAGCAACCGAGATATCACCAGATATATATTGAATTTTTCAACCGACCCTGAGTGTCCGGCGCCATGAGACGGTGGTTTTCTCGGCCCCTAGTGGTCCGAGGTCGTTCCTGCTGCACAGATTCATTCGCCAGTGCCTCCTACAGACAATGCACTTTGATTTATTGCGCTATCTGTAATAGCACCCGAGATATCACCAGATATATGCTGGATTTTTACATGACCTTGGGTGACGGATTCCGAATATCTGTAATTTACTCGGCCCCTGGTGGTCCGAGGCCGTTCCTGCTGCACAGATTCATTCGCCAGTGCCTCCTACAGACAATGCACTTTGGTTTATTGCGCTATCTCTAATAGCACCCGAGATATCACCAGATATATATTGGGTTTTTCCCCGTCCCTTACAGTCCGGCCCCATGAGGCGGTGATTTTCTCGGCCCCTGGGGGTCCGATTTCGTTCCCGCTGCACAGAATCATGCGCCAGTGCTTCCTGCAGACAATGCACTTTGGTTTATTGCGCTATCTCTAATAGCACCCGAGATATCACCAGATATATATTGGATTTTCCCCTGACCATGAGTGTCCGGCGCCATGAGACGGTGGTTTTCTCGGCACCTGGTGGTCCGAGATCGTTCCCGCTGCACAGATTCATGCGCCAGGGCCTCCTGCAGATAATTCACTTTGGTTTATTGCGCTATCTCTAATAGCACCCGAGATATCACCAGATATATATTGGATTTTCCCCTGAGCAAGAGTGTCCGGCCCCATGAGACTGTGGTTTTCTCGGCCTCTGGTGGTCCGAGGTCGTTCGCGCTGCACAGATTCATGCGCCAGGGACTCCTACAGACAATGCACATTGATTTATTGCGCTATCTGTAATAGCACCCGAGATATCACCAGATATATATTGGATTTTTCACTGACCCTGAGTGTCCGGCCCCATGAGACGGAGGTTTTCTCGGCCCCTGGTGGTCCGAGGTCGTTCCCGCTGCACAGATTCATGCGCCAGGGCCTCCTGGAGATAATTCAATTCGGTTAATTGCGCTATCTCTAATAGCACCCGAGATATCATCTGATACATCCTGGGTATTTACATGACCTTGGGTGTCCGGCCCCATGAGGCGGTGATTTTCTCGGCCCCTGGGGGTCCGAGGTCGTTCCCGCTGCACAGAATCATGCGCCAGGGCTTCCTGCAGACAATGCACTTTGGTTTATTGCGCTGTCTCTAATAGCACCCGAGATATCACCAGATATATATTGGATTTTCCCCTGACCCTGAGTGTCCGGCCCCATGAGATGGTGGTTTTCTCGGCCCCTGGTGATCCGAGGTCTTTCCCGCTGCACAGATTCATGCACCAGGGCCTCTTGCAGACAATTCACTTTGGTTTATTGCGCTATCTCTAATAGCACCCGAGATATCACCAGATATATATTGGATTTTTCCCTGACCATGACAGTCCGGCCCCACGAGACGGTGGTTTTATCGGCCCTTGGTGTCCGAGGTCGTTCCCGCTGCACAGATTCATGCGCCACGGCCACCTGCAGACAATGCACTTTGATTTATTGCGCTATCTGTAATAGCACCCGAGATATCACCAGATTTATATTGGATTTTTCCCTGACCCTGAGTGTCCGACCCCATGAGACGGTAGTTTTCTCGGCCCCTGGTGGTCCGAGGTCGTTCCCGCTGCACAGATTCATGCACCAGGGCCTCCTGCAGACAATGCACTTTGATTTATTGCGCTATCTGTAATAGCACCCGAGATATAAACAGATATATATTGGATTTTTCCCTGACCCTGAGTGTTCGGCCCAACGAGACTGTGGTTGTCTCCGCCCCTGGTGATCCGCGGTCGTTCCCGCTGCACAGATTCATGCGCCAGGGATTCCTGCAGACAAATCACTTTGGTTTATTGCGCTATCTCTAATAGCACCCGACATATCCCCAGATATATATTGGATTTTTCCCCGACCCTGAGTGTTCGGCCCCATGAGACGGTGGTTTTCTCGGCCCCTGGTGGTCAGAGGTCGTTCCCGCCGAACAGATTCATGCGCCAGGGCCTTCTACAGACAATGCACTTTGGTTTATTGCGCTATCTGTAATAGCACCCGAGATATCACCAGATATATGCTGGATTTTTACATGACCCTGAGTGTCCGGCCCCATGTGTCGGTGGTTTTCTCGGCCCCTGGTGGTCCGAGGTCGTTGCCGCTGGACAGATTCATGCGCCAGGGCCTCCTACAGTCAATGCACTTTGATTTATTGCGGTATCTGTAACAGCACCCGAGATATCACCAGATATATGCTGGATTTTTACATGACCTTGGGTGACGGATTCCAAATATCTCTAATTTTCTCGGCGCCTGGTGGTCCGAGGTCGATCCCGCTGCACAGATTCATGCGCCAGGGCCTCCTACAGACAATGCACTTTGATTTATTGCGCTATCTCTAATAGCACCCGAGATATCACCAGATATATATTGGATTTTCCCCTGACCCTGAGCGTCCGGCCCCATGAGACGGTGGTTTTCTCGGCCCCTGGTGGTCCGAGGTCGTTCCCGCTGCACAGATTCATGCGCCAGGGCCCCCTGCAGATAATTAACGTTGATTTAGTGCGCTATCTCTAATAGCACCCGAGATATCACCACATATATATCGGATTTTTCCCAGACCCTGACAGTCCGGCCCCATTTGTCGATGGTTTTCTCGGTCCCTCCTGGTCCGAGGTCGATCCCGCTGCTCAGAATCATGCGCCTGGGCCTCCTGCAGATAATTCACATTGGTTTATTGCGCTATCACTAATAGCACCCGAGATATCAGCAGATATATATTGAATTTTCCCCAGACCCTGAGTGTCCGGCCCCATGAGACTGTGGTTTTCTCGGCCCCTGGCGGTCCGAGGTCGTTCCCGCTGCTCAGATTCATGCGCCAGAGCCTCCTGCAGATAATTCACTTTGGTTTATTGCGCTATCTCTAATAGCACCCGAGATATCAACAGATATATATTGAATTTTCCCCAGACCCTGAGTGTCCGGCCCCATGAGACTGTGGTTTTCTCGGCCCCTGGTGGTCCGAGGTCGTTCCCGCTGCACAGATTCATGCGCCAGGGCCTCCTACAGAAAATGCACATTGATTTATTGGGCTATCTGTAATAGCACCCGAGATATCACCAGATATATATTGGATTTTTCCCTGACCCTGTCAGTCCGGCCCCATGAGACGGTGATTTTCTCGGCCCTTGGTGGTCCGAGGTCAATCACGCTGCACAGATTCATGCACCAGGGCCTCCTACAGTCAATGCACTTTGATTTATTGCGCTATCTGTAATAGCACCCGAGATATCACCAGATATATGCTGGATTTTTACATGACCTTGGGTGACGGATTCCAAATATCTGTAATTTTCTCGGCGCCTGGTGGTCCGAGGTCGTTCCTGCTCCACAGATTCATTCGCCAGTGCCTCCTACAGACAATGCACTTTGATTTATTGCGCTATCTCTAATAGCACCCGAGATATCGCCAGATATATATTGGATTTTTCCCTGACCCTGACAGTCCGGCCCCATGAGACGGTGATTTTCTCGGCCCCTGGTGGTCCGAGGTCGTTCCCGCTGCACAGATTCATGCTATGCATGTATATATACTAGAAACTATATAAAACTATATAAAACTATATAAAACTATCTAAAACTATATAAAACTAACAAAACTATATAAAACTGTATAAAACTCTATAGAAATATATAAATCTACGTAAAACCATATAAAAGTATATAAAACTATACAAAACTGTGTAAAGCTGTATAAAACTACATAAAACTATTTAAAACTAAATAAAATTATATAAAATTATATAAAACTAACAAAACTACATAAAACTATATAAAACGATATAAAACTGGTATAACTATATAAAACTATATAACACTATATACAAACTATATAAATCTACGTAAAACCATATAAAACTATATAAAACTATACAAAACTATATAAAACTATAGAAGACTATATAATACTATACAAAACTACATAAAACTGTATAAAACTATGTAAAACTTTATAAAACAAATAAAAGTATATAAAACTATGTAAAACTCTATAAAACTATATAAAACAATATAAAACTGTACAAACATATATAAAACTATATAAAACTATATAAAACTATATAAAACTATGTAAAACTGTATAAAACTATATAAAACTATACAAAACTATATACAACTATACAAGACTATATAATACTATACAAAAATATATAAAACTATAAAACGAAAATAAACCTATATAAAACTATATAAAACTATATAAAACTCTATAAAACTACAAAACTATATAAAACTATATAAAACTATATAAAACTCTATAAAACTATATAGAACTATATAAAACTACATAAAACTGTATAAAACTATATAAAACTATATAAAACTATATAAAACTACATACAACTATATAAAACTATATAAAACTATACAAAACTAACAAAACTATATAAAAGTATATAAAACTATATAAAACTGACAAAATTATATAAAACTATATAAAACGATATAAAGCTATATAAAACTATACAAAACTATATAAAACTTAATAAAACTATATAAAACTATGTAAAACTATATAACACTATATAAAACTATATAAAACTATCCAAAACTATATAAAACTATATAAAACTATATAAATCTATATAAAACTATACAAAACTATATGAAACTATAGAAGACTATATAATACTATACAAAACTATATAAAACTATAAAACGAAAATAAACCTGTATAAAACTATATAAGACTAAATAAAACTGTCTGAAACTGTATA